>NC_046262.2:50851131-51455772 GCF_009819885.2 Catharus ustulatus | reverse complement strand
TGGAGACCTTGACTGCAGCTTTTTGAGTTCAGGTACGTATCCAACTCCTTTTGCATTGAGTGCTACAGCTGTCAAACCCATATCTCTGGCTTTAGTATGAGTGAGGCTTCCAGCAGCTCCGAGTCTGAACAGACGGAGTGAGTTTTCTTCACAGCATACTCTACACTACTGTGCTTCAGATTTGTGACCAAAACATTCCTAATGTCCCTACCACTTTTTGATTTTGCTGAGCAGTGCTTGCACAGCATCAGGGTGTGAGCAGAGCTAGGAGACTTACAGTTCATGAACTCTGTTAAGAGCATCTCATGAATTTCCAATAAAACCTGTTCTTCTATAAGAGATTATACATGTATAGATGGATATAGATAGATAGATATAGATATAGATATAGATAAATATAGATATAGATTAGATATAGATAGATATAGATAGATATAGATATAGATAGATATAGATATAGATATAGATATAGATATAGATAGATTATATAGATATAGATGATCTAGATGATATATAGATAGATAGATATAGATAGATATAGATATAGATGATATAGAATTATAGATATAGATGATATAGATATAGATAGATTATATAGATATAGATGATATATATGTGTCAAAGGCATATTTAATAAACTTGGTTGACTTTTCACTGTCTATGCTGACTCTCAAGACAGTAAAATGTTTTCATAAGGCTCCCATTTCCTGAGAATGCTACTTAAAGATACATGAAAATTTACTGGTGTTTCATTGCAGTAAAATTACACAACAAATCAAAAGTTTGCCATCAAATTGTGGGATACTGGTTACTACATAGTCTGTTAAAATTTCATTGTGTTCAGAAAGTCATACAGAAAGCTGTACATCCAGTTAAGAATTGAGAGCCCTACTTACAGGGAAATATATTATGCAAAATTAAATCTTCAAACTGCACATTTCATTTTGCACCCAAGACAGTGTGACTGTTGCAGAAATATTTCAGCCAATATAATACTACTCATGGCCACCATGTTATATGTAAGTCTGTTTAAAGATGGCTGACAAAAAAATGATGGAATTTCTGCTGTGGGTAGAAATTCTCTGAGTACCTTTTTTGTATCATAAATTGTTCTATTTTTTGTTGGCTTTTCTTTTTGCAAAAATCTGTATTATTCGCCACTGAATTATCCACAGAAATGGAAAAGTAAATTTGATTAAAGACGATATTAATGACCTTTGTCAGTTACTTACTAGATAGATACTCTTGAAGGCAAAGTCACTAATAGGGTGAGTCACTATTAGGGTGAATATCTTATGCATACTTGGGTATGCATAGGATGGGTTCAGATTCTGGTCACGAGCTCTTATGACACTGCGTCATGCAATTTTCATGTAAAGAAACAGACAGTGGTTCATATATAGGGATCTGAATGCTTTTGAGATGCTTATGATTGATAAATTCCTGACCTAATAAATGACATGAAATTGAAAATACAGCCTGGTTAAATAGTTGTGCTAACTCATACAGGAGAAAAAAAAAAATCCACACTTACACATATTCAGTTATACTGACTATTTTACAATTTCACAGTTTGCAGCTTTTTCATCATTAAACTATTACACTAGTCCGTATGGTAAACTGCTCCATAATATGTTTGAAAAGAAGTATGCCAGAATGTTTCAGCCTGCATGTTCTTTTATATTAAAAAGAGACAGCTTTGAGATAGAACAGAAAAGAAACTGATGCTTATAGTTTTCCTCATTTTGCAGAAAATAAAAATTAATTTAAATTAAAAATAATGAACTGCAAGGACTAAATTTGTGGGATATTTTAGCAAAGTAGTTTCATTGTTGATTCTAGAGCTCCCAAGTGTCAAATTAAAAGTGCATGTATTCCCGGAAAAGTAAAAAGTTACAGGCTATATATAGTTGCATCCTCCTTGTGGAGGTTGTGTAAACAAAAATTTATTCCAAGAGGAATAGATCATCCTCTTAGATATGTAGATCACAAACTATTTTCTCTCTCACTATCCCTCTTTGTACCTGATACTGAACTAATGCACAACACATTCCTAAGGTTCCCATACTTAGCTGTCATGAAGATCTTTATGATGTTACAAAAAAAGGTAATTTGACCCTTATGTGTGTCATTGACTTTCTAATTTACTGTTCTAAGTTTAATCTTTTATAGCTTTTTTAAGACTTACCACTAACTTCTCTCCTTGTTTGACTAAGAATTATCTACAGGTTGTAGTGGAGAATGAGAAAGAAGAATGCTCAAGAAACAGGCTACCTATTTAAACAAGATGTCACTGAAAGTATCACAAAATAATGGAAAACAGTTTGTGTTTGAAAACAGCTAAAGTTAAGCCTTGAAAACTCTTCCATCTTGTTGGCAATTATTTAAAATCAACTCTTTAGAATATTGTAACTCTATAACATTATTATAATATTGTAAGAATCTTATAATATTATAACTTGTTCTGTATTATAAACCAGATGCAAGCATGTTTTTCCAAGAAAAACAGAAATTTGTGGTTTTTTTAAGCTGAAGATGATTTTTTCTGCCTTGCAAAAAGAGATCCTATGATAGTGCCATTTACTAATAATGTGTTTGCAATATTTAACTATAAAATTTTTGTATGGTGTCTTGGATTACAATATAGGACGGACCAAAAGTATCTATTCTATCACTATCTGATGAGATCAGGTAGGGCAGTGATCCTTATCTCCGTGGGAGATATTCTGCTAATGGGCCATCCATTGAAACCAGGTGGGGCACTGTTTGTTATCTTTTCACAACCCATCCTTCCTCCAGGGAGTTTTCTTCTGCTAATGGCCCACTGAGTCCCACTCTGTGACTGATAAAATTATTGCATCCCATTGGGAGATGCTCCAGTCAGGGGGAAGAGCCTAACATTTCTTACCAAGATAAAAACTGACACTTTGGGACACTAAAGTAGCCCTTTTAGCATCTGGATTTTCAGAGGAAAACTTCTCCACATTATCACTGGACCTTTGGAGGAAAACTACACTCCTCTAAAGGACCACTGAACCACATCTGTCACTGCAAGGGAAAGCAGCCATCATTTAATCGGACTGCTGCCAACACCCTGCCTGACGGGGTGTCCGGTTGTATTCTGACTTTGTCAGTGTTTGGAGGTTGTTCTTTGTAGTACTATATTTCTATTTTAATTTTCTTAGTAAAGAACTGTTATTCCTAATTTCCATATCATTGCCTGAGAGTACCTTCATTTCAAAATTCTAATAATTTGGAGAGAGGGGGTTTACATTCTCCATTCTAAAGAGATGCTCCTGCCTCTCTTAGCAGACACCTGTCTTCCAAACTAGGACATATGGTATTTCTCTCAGGTATCAAAAAGTTCTTAAGGGTGCAACAAAATACTCAGCAGAAAAAGAAGTATCTGTAAACATAACAAACAGTGATAGGGCATCAAAAACTATAAAATGACAAACGTCTCCATGGGCATTTGTACCTGAAACATTGACTGGGTCAGATGTGACAGTATAAGTGGTTGTCTTGATACCTTTGGGTCTACACCTACCCAAACCCAAATCTTAAACTTTTAAGTTTATAACTTGACTCTTTAGAATAAATCTAAATGTCATGCAATGCTGAAAATTCAAGCCAGCTATAAATCATCACAAAATGTGGCTGGAAATGAGTGATAACAAGAGAGTGTTAAAGAAAGATTGTAAATACCTCATTTTTACATGTACATCAAAATACTCTGAAATGCACAGTTATAAGCATTTTCCTCTGGAAAAGATGGGTTTACTTTTTTCCCCTCCCCTCACCTTTGTATTTTTCTTTAGGTCAGTCTAGAAGTTTACGATTGTTTTGCTGGAGTTATTAATTATGTTGACTGCTCTCAGTTTTGTTTAGAGCTCAACGATAGAAGAATTGAAATAGCACAACACTCATAATTCAGAATATTGGAAATATCAGGACAGTATACTGCACTTTTACTTTATAAAACATGTGTGCACTATAATTTTTTAAATTTTATTTTAACAATTGGCAAAACATTAATCTAATTTGCTAATCACTTAAATAAAAATAGAAACAAAATTGATGCACTTATAATAGTTTTAAATTATAGCTTTATTATCTACACCTTAAATTAATCGCTTCTGAAAAACTAAGATTTGGAATGAGGGAAAATTCAGAGGAAGATCCAGTTTGCCATTTATAAAGTAGTGTTTTTTATATGAGGTTCACAAATACTTCTTATTTCTTATATTCATATAGTTAAGAATATTTCTTATATTCATATAGTTAAGAACAAGCAAAACCCTATGGAAAGTGGGAACTGAATGGCAGTAACATTACAGAAAGAAATTCTGAAATGATTGCATCTGTAAATGACTCTTCCTTCTTCGTTGCAACAGCCTACAGTAATTTCACAACTATAAGGCACACTCTTTTGACTAAAATTTTGGTCCGAACCCGGAAGTACGCCTTAAAGTCTGGTACGCCTAATATATGGACAAAGTTGTGAAATTTGCCAACCCGGAAGTGCGAGACGTGAGCCAAGCCACGAGGCAGGGCTGGAGCGAGTGGCTGCGGCTGGCAGGAGTGCGCGGGGAGGGAGGGAGCGGGCAGCCCCCAGCCAGCAGGAGCTGCATGAGGAGGGAGGGAGTGGGCAGCCCTGTGCCGCCCCAAGCTGTGGGCAGCCCCGAGCCGCCCCAAGCCGTGGACAGTCCCAAGCCACCCCGAACCACGGGCAACCCCGAGCCGCTCCGAACCTCCGCGAGCCGTGGCGGCCCTGAGCCGCCCCAAACCACGGCAACTGTGAGCCACCCTGAGCCCCACCTTGCCAGCCGGGGGGAGCAGGAGTGCTGGGGCCCGTGCACGGGGAGAACGGTTGGGGCTGCGTTTAAAGGCTACACCAATCTGTGAAAAATGTTTGCAAATTCAGCACCTGCCAGTAAACTCCACGATCACAGGATTCCGTTACTAATTCGTTACTTTGTTGCGTGTGGCGCGGATCCTCGCTGCAAAAAAAAAATGTGCGCCTTATAGTCTGGTGTGCCTTATATGTGGACAAAGTTCGGAATGTTGCCGACTCCTCAAGGTGCGCCTTATAATCCAGTGCGCCTTATAATTGTGAAATTACTGTATTTAAAAACTAGAACTTTTTAATTTTTCAGAACTGATTCCCATATTTTTACTATAAACTTGAAAATGTTTAGATGATTGTTTCTTATGGTCTTAATCATTCATGCCCAAATAGGTCAGAGTCCTTTTTATTTATTTATGTTCCTTAAGCTTTATTTCCTTTCCTCCCCATTACCTGTACGTAGTCCAAAATAACTGCTATATATCATCTCATTCTGTTCAAACTCAGAAAAAGCCCAGTCTATGAGGAAGTGATACAGGATCAAATGTGTCAGTAATTGCTCATCACCAACTGACATGAGAAACAGTTGGAATGACAGAGTGCTGGCAGACAAGCTTCCAGCTAAAGGAGCTTTCAGCTAAAAGGGATTAAGGCTCAAGTTAAGCCTCTAACTGCCAGCCTGAAAATAAACTAAGGAAATGTACTTTCCTTGTGTAAGTTTACATGTAATTTTTTTACCAAAATAAAATTGTTTTGGTGACTAAAAGTCTTCGGTGATATTTTTTGTGAAAATTATTTGACCAATAGACCTTTCCTCTGGTAGAATCTCTCAAGGCAAGAGTCTGGTTGTTTACCTGCCATAATAAAAGAGAATCATTGATCTTCATCAGCTCACAATGCCAATTACCCTGTCATGGTTGGCTTGTCAGTGCCTGGGGTGAAACTGGCAAAAATCTTCGGCATCCTTTCATGAAAATAGCTTATTTTATTGTATGAAATTTCACTGCTGTGACTTTACTTCTTAAAGGCAAAAGAGTTGTCAGTTTTCTAGTTTTTGTTTTCTACTAAACATGTTTTACCCAGACAGAGACAACACAAGTGACTAATTGTATGCAATAACTTAACTGCAACATACACTGATAATCCTTTTTTGGTTGAAATATAAAATAATAAGGCAGAAAGAATAAACTGATCGCAACAGAAGGCAGCAGAGACTTACACACAAAAATATTGTCAAAGTAAAATACATGTAAAAATGGGATTTGAATTTCTTATGCTCATTACAATTTACGCGCTACATTATCATAGTAAAGATGTTCATAGTCTTATCATAGTCTTATCATAGGGTATATCATAGTCTTCATTTTCAGGACCACATACGGAAATTAATTTTGCATCTTTCATGTTTTAGAATGAGGTATTTCAACTAGTCATTGAAGTTGAGTTGTGAAGAATTTTATATTTTTAGTGGTGAACCAGGGGTCCAATGACTTTTGCAATAAGTCGGTAAAAGAACTACAAACTTGTTCTGAACCAGAGTTCCATATCTTTAACTTAAATGTCATCAGCCTGGTGAGGTATGGTACAGTTTGTATTGGTTTCTCTTAGATAAAAATGCCTAGAAATTCTAAAATTGCCATAAAATAAAGGATTTTTTTCCAGAAAGCAAAGATAATGCCTGTAGTGAGGAGTACAGGAACAGGGAAAACATCTGACAGAGGTTAAGTACGCTATACAACACTGTGTAACAGTTTGTTTCAAAACTGTGTGCAATCATACTGTTTAGATTAAAACTTGTTAAAATCTTCACAAAAGTTGCTTGGCAGACACAAAATTGTTTAAAATTGTGCAAACAGCATCACTCAACATCACTTGATATTTGATCTATATCAAATATATCAAATATATCAAATAGATAGTTTGTGACTGACCAAAATAAAATATGCCAGTGTGTGTGAGCTTAGGGCCCAGAGTAACATAGAGAGAAAAACACATTTTTTATAGAAGATGTGAAGCTTAAAAAATCAAAGAAGCAATTTTATGCTCAGGGTATCTTCACATGTGAATGGAGTAGTTTTGCTCACAACATACATCCTATATTTTTCATTATCTTGGAAATGACAGACTCTTATTTTTTTAGAGTAAATTTTGAGTCTGCATACATGGTAGATAGTTATGAAGCATAAAACAGAGCTGGTCTTCAATAAAATTACTGAAAAATTATGTTGCTAAAGAAAGAGGATATTGAGTACCATACAAAAAAGATACAGACACATAATTATTAACTCAGCTTCCAATATTGCCATTCTAGTTTGATATTTGTGTATTTTACAGTATGTCTTCCTTACATCAAAAGCAATATATTACATGTGCTGATCAGAGAACGTCTGATTATGTTGACAAAAAGATAAATTCAGATATAGAACATATGGCACATGCTTAAAACCCCCCCACACTATGAAAATTATTAGAATAGGTCAATGCAGCAACAGTAGTTAAAGATATCTTGGAAGAATAAAAGGCAGAAACTATTTCAAGAAGAAAAGAAAGTGAGTGGTACTTTCAATAGCAAGAATAGATCTTTGAACTTGATAGTGAATATGAGAAAAAAATGAATGAGGGCATTCAGAAACACATGAAAAATTCCCACAGACCCGAAGAAAAGAAACAATCTTAAAATAAAATTTTCTCTAATTTGAGGGTATAAGGTATGAAAGAGGAGGAAAGACAAATTCAATTACATTTTAAATTAAACATTTAATTTAATAACCACTTGCTATTTTTGTGTTCTGAATCGGAACATATGATGTAGGTACTGCCAGGGTTTGCAGAACGGTTATTCGTGTGTAAAACTGCAGCAGTAAAGTCCCACTATGCAATCAAGTATTTGTCAAACTTGTGAGACAACATCCAAAAAGATGAAAAACAATGGCTGAAAGCCATGTGCATCAGGCTGGAGATGTTTCCCTACTCCCTTTCTACATTGTGCATGAGGTGACCACAAAATGTTCAGGCTTCTAAGAGACAGTTTCAAACTTCTCAGCTGAAATCAAAATAAATACTTTTGGACCAACAGTTGAAGAGAAAGTTTAAGAAGAGAAAGGGAGTGAAAAATTTAGTAGAGAAAAAAAAAAATAACTGATCTCATAAACATAAGAAGCTTCTGAAGGAAACTCTGAAAATACACTGGGTAATTTGTTTAATTTATTAATATTTGTCATGACAGAGAGACTGAGCATTTAATAATCTCAAAGAACAAATCATTTTTCAAACCACAGCAACCAGTTTGTTTCCAAAATGTGCTTTCCAAGAGCTGAAAGAAAATTACCAACGGAATGCAAGATGTATCATGTGTCCATCACATGCTGTGGTCTTACAGGTTCCACTATCAAGAAGTTAGCTGCAAAGCATGAGAAATCCAGGAAATGACAGTAATTAGTAGAGTTTTTTATGTGACTGCTTTTTATCTGATGAATATATCTTATTCCTTTTCAGTTTTGTAATTTTTACTGGGTGTTGCTTTAAAATAATGCATTTTTAATTTGTACTTCTTTGAGCAGCTTGTTCAAATATATTTTAGTCAATGGGTGGAGTATGAACTCTTTTTTTAGATTTTTGCTATTGATACATAAATAAATGGCCAACTGAGTCATAACATTTTTTCCTGTCCTCAACAAGGTGGATAAAATGTTTTAAACAAGATTACAATACATACTGAAAAACTCCCTTTTTTTTTCCCCCCCCCCACACTGCTATTTATGATCAGGAAGATGTCATTCTCTTCCTGGAAGAAAGGGAGTAGAGTGTACAAGACAAAAGAGAAAATACATTAGACACTTAGCTGGACAGTGAAAAAGGTGTCATTCTATGACTCTGTTACAAGCTTGAAGAATCAATAGCTTGGTATCCATTGTCACAAAGTAAAGGAAGCTTGAAGAATCTGAGGATAAAGGAGAAAAAAAGATGGGAGATGAGTGAAAAGGCAAAAAGGGGAGTTTATAGAGTCAGACAGGTAACTGCCTTAGGAGGAATAGAAAAGCATCAGTAAATCTATAGAAAAACAGCATTAAATAATATTGCAGATAATATTAGAACAAGTCATAAGGCAGTCATAAATGTGGGACTCAAAAGACAAATTTATGAGCAATCAAAATGCAGCAGTCAATATGGCAGATACTAGAAATGACTACAGCAAATAATGAGATAGAAATCAATAAGGAAGAAAAAGGATGTAATCTGACATGTGATAAGGCACTAGGCAAATGAAAACCACAGAAATTTTTTCAAATTTAATGGGATTTTGTCACTTGTCTCATTTATAATTGGTAAGACCAAATCCTGAATACAACCCTTTGCCTTCATGCTAACTAGCTCTAAGAGATAGGTAGAGAGCTATCCTGTGAATTGAAAAGCTAGAAGTTATAACAGAGAATGAGGTATTTTCAAAGGCTATATTCTGACACCTTTTATAATTAACTACAGTGTCATTCAATTAAAGTAGCATAAGGAGTAGGTCCTAGGTGTGGGATATGACTGGGTGAGAGAAGCGACACATTTAAAGAAAAGTAGATAGCATTTATAAAATAAAATCTGGTACTTAATTTCAAGATTTTCCACACAACTTGACTTTTTTTTCTCTGCTTATCAAGACAGTCTATAAATTGCTCTAAATAAAAGATGTATCACAAATGTTTAAATCCTCATTTGTGCTCTTCTGTAAATCACTTCTGTCACACTTACATACCTTTAGTGTTTGTTAAAGTCTGGGTCCATAGGCAACTGCTGATACCTGGCAGAAAATCAATTTTCTTAGTCAGGAATAATTACTCCAATTCTTATTTGGATTTAAAAAAAGGATAATCTCATGTATGATGAGTATATGTGCACTTTCCCTGATATTTATTTCTCATTCAGAATGTCTACCAGGACTTTTATAATCCCTATCCCCCAAGGGAAGATTTGCTGTCACACAGCCATAAATGTGGGCAGAGGTGAATGGCAGCACATTGTACCCACTTTACAAAAATCCTCTGTGTTTTATCACTCAATCTCAAAATAATGGGCTGAATTCCCTATAGATATGGCATGAATATCTTCCCAAATGTTTGAGCAGTTCTTAATAAAATGTTCATACCTATGGAAACAACTTGAAGAAATTAACATTAATGACTCTAGTATATCACTGAATTAAATAAAATGAAAACCTCTACATTCTTCCATCTGACTGCATGTTTTTTTTGTGGGTCATATGGCAGAAAGCACTGGGAATGGGAGGGATATACAAATGCTGAAAACACAAGCTATAGCGATGGCTAAGCCACACATCCAAGTACTTCATCGGAAAAATAGAGAAAACAGATTAAAAATATGCTGTCATTAAGCTTACACATCTTCCTTTACCTTGTCATACAACGAACCCCGTTACTCTATCATTCAAAACCTGTGTAGACTAGAGAAAGCAATGCACTTTCTTAAAAAATGGACAAGGAAAATAGATTAAATTACCTCACATGCCTTTGACCTCTCTAGTTCTCATGTCCGGTGGATTGTAGGACTCCTTGACTGCTTGAAAATTCTATTGACTTCACACATTCTATAGGTCAAAAGCCTGGGAGTACTAAGGTTCCTTATCCTTCTCTTATCTAAATCTTGTATCCAGCTGCTCCTGCTGTAACTGTGTTAGTGATGAATTTTGCTCAGGTGACAAACTGCCCTGGGGTTACAGAAGAAATACTGTAGATAGCCTGTTTTGGGCATTCTTGAAGGTTATCTCTGAAGCATCATCTCTTTCCCACAGTTAGGGCTCCTTGACTGTAATCTTTGTTCTTTTCCTTTACTTTGAGCATATTACAGAAAACTTTCAGTAAAACCTGAAGAGCTGAGTATTTGAACTTACCCTTTTTACAAGTTTCAGAGCTGTATTGTGAAGAACCCCAAAGTGCTGTCTCTCTGTCTCTAAGGATAATTTTTGTTATTGCTAACCTCTTTGAACTGCCACACTAAAATGAACTGTAAAAATAAATTACTATTTCTGTTAACCCTTTTGTCAGTCAGCTTTACCCTAGTAAACTATTTGAATAAACCAAATGTATTAAGTATTTTCGTGGTTCCACCATCCATGTAGGTTCTGTTAACATCTGCAACAGCATCTTCATGAATTCTCTATTATTTATTAATAAGAACTACATGCTGAAAGAATTAGAATAACCATCTGTTTTTAATTTGACTTTTTTAACAACTACCATTTGCAAAGCCCATATTTCCTTCAAGCAAAACACCCTTGATATAGTTTTCAGTAACATTTTCTCCATATTAAGTGCTTTCAGTTAGCTGAATAAATAAGGTGGGGCTTTTTTTGTTTGGGTTTTTTTTTTTTTTGTTTGTTTTTCGTTTTTTTTTTTCTGTTGCTGATATGTTTCTCTTAGAAGGAAGAGCTGATAGGGAATATATACTGGTTTGTTGATATCCTGCTCATTACTGACACTCTAAACAAAGTCCTCCTGCACCACATTTGTAAAGGAGGGTGTTCTATTTAGAAATCAGAATCTTTCTTACCTGTGAGAACTCTGCTCAAAGGTTGCATTGTTTCATGGCTTCACCCCAGGACTGCTGCTTGTTTGACTTTCTCCTGTGATCCTTACAGGTGTACACACATCCATTCAGCAACCCCCATATTGTTAAGTGTGTTACCAAGGAAACACTTGTATGGCTTAGGTATTCATTAGCTGTACCAGATATTTCATCCCTATGGCAATGGTTTCCAATTTTACCACACTAAGGTAGATTTAAATATTCCTTCTACTTAACCTGATGGAACAATGCTTACCACAGCTGTCCACTTTAATCATGTTTGTGACTGGCAGCAAGTAATCTCCTAAAAGCAGAACAATACCAGGCCATGAATGAATGGAATAGATATCTCAAGCTGCATTTTGTGTAGGACTTGCTCCAATAATGAAGGACTCTCTGATGTGAAGAGCAGAAAAACATCCTGATCCAAAAGAGTTCGTAAATAGCATACAAAAGTAAGACAGTGATGACAACTACAGTATTTATGTGATTTGTAAGAAAAAAAAAGTCTCAAATGATTCAATTGGTCATAGCACTTGTGCTTAAATTACTTAAAAGTAAAACTTCATTCAATTATCCACTGAAGAGATTGTGTAAATATCACAAATCAGTATTAGATCTTTGAGTCTGTATTTGCAGACTAGAAAGTGCTCATGTTTTCACTTTTATGTTTAGACAATGTCCACATAGGAGCCTAACACATCAACTTTCCATGATAGAATATGAGTAATTCTTATCTTAGAAAACAAATAATGAAAGAAATAAAAATCAGGTTATTTATCTAAATGATTAGTGTGGCAACTCTAACTTCTATAAGAGCATTCTTGCTCTGTTAATTTCTAGTCTCAGTTCAGTGAATGGCTTGGAGTACATAATGTATGGTGTACCATTTCCAAATTCTTTCTAAGCACATTGAACACATTGTGTCTTGCTTTTTTAGAAGTACAGCTCTTAATGCAGCCTGTTCCCAATTAGAAAATGAAAATACAATGTGTTCCATTTCATAGGAGTGAAAATAATTTATCTACAATTAACAAAGCCTGTAGTGAGGTAAATTCATTTCTGCATTACATTTTTAATACACACATTATGTATATTGAGTGATTTAGCATAATAAAAATATATAACTACAATACTGATATTTCTTTCTTTTCTTCTCCTGCAGATTCTTCAAATGACCCAAAAGGTTTTATTCCATGTTATTTGTTTCCTTATTTGTCTTTAAATGAGAAGATAGGAGAAACTAAGAATTTTACCTTCCGATTTTCTAAGGAGGCTGTTGCTTTTCAGTCCTTTTTAATAACAGCCTTTTAAAAACATTCTGCCTTGAGTGGAATAGTCATTCCAAGATTTCACTCCTGTATTCTACAACAATGGACAGCCTGTATTCTACAATATTCCTTTCCTAATGAAGCAGTTAGTGAGCTCTAATCCTAGATGACCTTGAAACTGTTTGTTGTACAAAGAAAGCCTTAGTCTACTGGTCTTTCTGAATCTAGGTTTCTTCAACAGATCCCTACCACAACAATACCTTCTTTGTTGTCATCTGTTCAATATTCAGGAACCATCAGCACTTTGAACAGCGAAGTAGACTTATATTTCTTTTATATGATCTGCACTTTTTTTAATCTTCTGAGAGAGATTATATCTTTATCACAATCACCTGAATAATCACCTCAATTTAGTTTTTTTATACCAATTTATTTGACATTTTACGCACGAACTTCTGGTTTCTTCTCTTTGTTCCAGGTACTTTTTCCAACAGCATATGGGCCTTTAGACCAAAGGCATATTAAACAAGTATATGAATCAAAAGCATATGAAATTTTTGTGAACAGTTCTTCTTAATTCTTGATTCGATTTCATATTACTGTTGATTTCCACCTATGGTCATATGCATCTGGTTTGATTCATAGATAATTTTAATTTACACTATTTTTTCCATTCTACACATAACCATAATTTCCTATAGGAAGTCAGTCTACCTGGACAAATTGCCCCATGCATTCTGTTTTTAAATCAATTGTGTAACAGTAAAATAAAATAAGCAAGATTTATTTTCCTTTTGTGGTAAAGAATATTAATATTGAGATTCAGACTACTTGAGGCAGATTTGAGTTATTCAGGCTTAAGAAATGCTTCACAAAAGTTTTTTTCTTAAAGTTGTGAGTTAAAGCAAACAGACTAGATCAGGGAACTTGATACATCACTATTGTATTGAAAATTTTTTTCTTACTTTATCAGCTGTACACAAGAAATCTTTTATTTCAGCTTTTTAACATTGATTTGAAATTTTATATAAACAAATTGATATTTTGAAATATTGAATACTTAAGCTTAACTTTGCAAGTACTTTCTCTAATTGTTTTCTAATGGAATAAAGTCCTGAAATGGAAAAGGTGATCAAGCAATTAGACACAAGTAGCATAGTTTCAAAGTTCAGATACAAATTTGGTTTGGCTTTCAGACAAAACAATTTTATTTAAATTACAGTAGTTTCACGAATACAAGCCGCACGGATTATAAGTCGCACTTCCGGTGCCTCGACAATGTTGCTGTCTTTGTCAATAGATAAGCCGCACCCCGAATATTAGCCGCACTTTCGTTCGTCGCGAGAATCCGTGCTCAGCTTTCACAAATTGGCCAATTAGTAACAGGATCGCGGCATAGCGGGCTTTACTGGCTCGGGGCGGGGCAAGGAAGGCTCGGCCCGCTCATGGTTGCCGACGGGGCCGGGTGGCCTAGCTCAGCGCCACGGCTCGGCGGGGCTGGCCGGGTGGTGCTGCCGCCGCCGCCGGGCTCGCTGGCCCCCTCTCCCATCAGCACCACCCTGCTGCCGCGTTCGCTAGCCCTGCCGGTAGACTGCCGCCGCCGCCGCCCCCTCCCGTCTGCACCGCTGCCGCGTTTCCTCGCCCTGGCCGGCACTGCAGGCCCCCGCACCGCCGGGCTCCCCCACGCTGCTGGCCCTGATTCTGCTGGGCTTCCCCCGCTACCAGGCAGCCCCACCCGCCGGCCTTCCTGCTTCTGCCATGCTCCCCTGCACTGCTAGCCCCAGTTCTCCCGGGCTCCCCCGCCCTACTGGCTCAGGCTCTGCCGCCCCCCCTGCCCCGCCCTGCAGGTTCAGGCTCAACCGCCCGCCCCCCACACTGTAGGCCCCGCCTCTGCCAGGCTTTCCTACCTCTGCCGGGGCCGGCCGGGCTGCAGCTTGGCTTGGGGCTGCCGCGGGCTCTCACTTCTGTGCTGACAGCTTTTAGAATTTTGTTAATGTATTAGCCGCCCCGGAATATTGGCCGCACTTCCGGGTTTCCACCAAAATTTTGGTCAAATTGGTGCGGCTTGTATTCGTGAAATTACTGTACTTGTTTCACTTTGATGTTGTGCAGCTCCATATCTGATGGCTTTTATTTAGAAATAAATCTGTAAGATTTGCACTATGTATATAGGAATCTCTTAATTAGGATTATTAATTACTATAAATTTTGTTCATTATCTGAAGAGGAACTGATGTTTCAAAAGGAAAGTTATGATTTGACTGGTTTAATATTATGGCAAAAAAACAAAGAGTTAAATAAAATGAAGCTTTTAATACCTATAGACTACCCTTTTTTCCCCTGTAAAGTCTGAAACTGTGAATGTCAATAGTTTACAGTAATGCATAACTTCTACAGCACAAGTTATTACCTTGGTACAGTTTTGAAGTAATTTTCTTTCAAAATAAACTGTTTAAAGGTGTTTTCTGTCTTCTAATGTGTCCCACTACAGGTAATGCTTAAAAATAAGGAAAAATATTGTATATTTTATAGAAAACTCAACTACTGTGTGAATTTTCAGGTGTTTTACAACTAGTTGCAATGATGTCATGAATACTTTAGACTAGAATAGAGTGGAATAGAATAGGATATTTTAGTTGGAACAGATCCAAAGCATTGATCTAGTTCACAAGCCTGACACAAGCAACATCTCCTCCAGCATCTCTGCTGCCATCCACAACAGGGATGTCTGAGATGATGCTTCTCCATGAAGCCCTACAGCTCTTTTGTTGCTCCTTGGACATGGTGAGTGTCAGACAAGAGGGTCCCAGCAGCATCTCTGTGCTTGGGGCCCTGCTGGGACCTGCAGAATCGGGACAGTGCTGACGACATCCAACAGAACCACCCCCTTCGGGGCACTCCCAGGAGCTGACATTCCTCAGGTAGCAATGTCCCTTCCAGAGCCCCCTGTGTCTCCCAACAGCCAAGGCCTCAGGAACTCAGCAGGTAAGTCTTCACTGCCCCAAGAGGTACCTCTCAAAGAGAGCATAAGCTCTCCAGAGGTGGTGGAGATCAACCAAGATGGTTTTGATAGCATCCCAGGCCTGAGACTCTGATGGCACTGGTGCAGCAATTCCTGTCTGAAAATTTTCCTCACTATTGCTGCCTGAGGAGCTGCTCTACCCCAACCAAAGTGTTTCTCAGACCATCTACACTATCAGAAGTGGAGATAAGCCCAGTCCTTATGGCAGTCCCAGGGATGCAGCTGGGGTGGTGCAGCAGAGAGCTACTCTGCAGCCCAGACAGCCACAGTCCTGGCAGCTCAGAGGGTATGACACAGTCCCCATACTGCTGCTACTGCTCAGCTTCTCACCTCGCACACTGACCCACCCTGAGCACTGTCCTTGTCCCAGACCTTCTGTCTGCTACAGTAGCTGCATTACCACTACCTACAGCTCTTGGGGGCCACAGAGAGTTATTCTGCTCTAGTGAAGGAGGAAAACAAAAGATGAGAAAAAGGAAAGAACCCAAACTTCAGGGTTGACCAAACATGCTGTTAGGAACACAGTCCAAATGCCTCTTAAACACAGAGAGGCTTGGGGTATCAATTTGCTCTCAAGGGAGCCTGTTCCAGTGCTTGACCACCCCCTCAGTAAAGAGATGCTTCCAGCTGCCCAGTCTGAATCTCCCATGGTGCAGCTTTAAGGCATTCCCGCATGCCTGTCCCTAGATCCCAGGCAGAAAGAAAGAGTACCTCCCTCTCCACATCCTCATCATCAGGAGGCTGCAGAGAGCAATGAAGTCACCCCTCAGTCTCCTTTTTTCCACATTAGGCAAGCCCAGAGTCCTTAGCCTCTCCTCAGAAAATATGTTTTCCAGCGTAGACGCCCATCTGTTATTCAGTCCAGAGGCAGTGAGAGGGGATGGGGTTTTTTTTTATGTTTCACTTTGTTTTGAGGTGAAGCTATTGGACCTGTACAGTCTGTTTTCCTATTTCACTTTTTGAATTTTTTTTTATATTTTTTGCTTATACAATCCACTTTTGGAATTGTCTTATTTTGGTTTTGGTGGAAGTTCAGGCATAAAATTTTTCACAAATGGTAATTCTGTCTTTGATTGTTTTAAAGAGTCCTGTTTCTCTTTCACACCTAAAGCTAAAGAAGATGGAGGAGAAAAATTAAATTACAAGTATCCTAAGCTGAAAGACAAGAAAGACACTCATTCATTCATCTTTTAAATAATGTTTTCTTAGTGTTCTGTATATTTTGCCCAGATGCTTAATATGACAATATGACTTGAAGATGCAGTAATAGGTTAATGGAAAAGATTTATTTTAATTTGCTATTTTTTTTTGGTTAGTGGAGTAATTACATTTTTATTTGTGTGCTGTCCAACCCTAGAGACTCTCATTTCCTGAACTTTAATAGTTTTCAAACTAATACAGAAAATAAATGGTATATGAAATAAAAACACAGACAATTTTGGAGATGATCTCTGTAAATTACAGATGTCTGTCTTATCACATAATAAAACAAGCACATATTTGTGTATTTTGATATTGTCAAAATGAAAACAGACTTTTAAAATTTGCAGAATTTTACTCCCACTTCATTGGTTTCCTGTGTCAGAAAGATACTTTGTAGCTCATAACATAGTAACAGTATTTCTGGCAAATAAGAACTACTAATAAGCAAATAATACTTTGTAAAGAACAGGAAAATAGGAATGTGGGCACAAAAAGAGCAGTAGTTATTTTACTTGCCTGGCTACCAAATGCTCCTTTCCTTAACTTTCTCCAGTCATAGCTAAGTGAGCTCAAGTAGGAGAAAGGAACATTCAGATTAGGATGAAAGGAACGCCTGTCAAAATTATGTGAATGGGAGAAAAATGGAAATTGTTTCAGCAAATGAGTACGCACATCCCAAATTCAGAATTGATGCTTCCTCCTTTGCGAGAGCTGTCATGGAATGGATAAAACCTGCTTGGCACTTGTAAGCAAGTGCTCTCTGTGACTGTGTGGTGTATTTTGGGTACCATAACTGAATTTTTCCATGTACTTTACCTTTATCTCAATTGCATTGCTGGAGTGGTTTAACCCCAGCTCCTAGGCAGTTGCTCATTCAGTCCCTCACCAGCAGGATTGGGAGGAGGATCAGAAAAGCAAAAGCCAGAAACTCATGGATTGAGATGGAGGCAGTTACAACAAAGGCCACAAACACAAAGAAGGTAAACTAAGGAATCAATCACTGCTTCCTATGGCAGGCAGATGTTCACCCATCTCCAGGAAAGCAGGGCCCCATCAGACATGACAGTGACTTGGGAAGACAAACACCATCACTCTAAACATCTTCCTCTTCCTCCTTCTTTCCCCAGCTTTAGGCACATGCTGTCAGATGACCTGGAATATCCCTTTGCCCACTTGGGGTCTCCTGTCCTGGCTGTGTCTTCTCCCAGACTCCCAAGCACAACCAGCCCTCTCACCAGTGTGGCAGCATGAACAGTAGCAAAGGTCTTGGTTCTGTGCAAACCCTGCTCAGCAACAACAAAAACATCTCTGTGTTACCAACCCTGTGTTCAGCACAAATGCAAAGCACAGGCTCATATTAACCACGGTGAGAAAAAGTAACTCTACCCCAGCCAAAACCAGCACAACTGAACAATATTCAAAACAACTAGACAAGAAGAAATATGAAACTGATGTTCTGCAAAATGCTTTTAAGTTGGAGGGAACAACAGAACCTGTCACTCTAAAATATGGTCATGCCACTAAAGAAGTGCTTATTGATACTGGAGACAAATTTCTGCAACGTTTTGGGTTTTTTTTTTTTTTTTAATTTTTATTTGTTTGTTTTCGGTTCTCCCCCCCTTCACAAAGATATAAGAAGATGGAAAGGAGTTTTGCAGTGTTGAAATGTTTCATGAGAGCTGAGCATAGAAAAAATTCCCTATGTTATGTTCAGTGTGTGAGAGATGAGTGAAGTGTGGCACATTCTTAAATCCTGCAGCCTGTGTCTGAATATCTTCTTGTTAAATTGAGAAGATGAAGTGCAACTGATTTATAAAGGACTGCACTGAATTTGAAGGTTCTTTCTGATTGTTTGATATGGATTCATTATTTGTTTTTTGGTGATTTGAAAAAACATTTTCACAGAATAAATTATTATGGAATCCTAAGTGAACTTTTTATAGAAAGAAATAAATCAGCAAAGCATTTGTCATCTGCAAATTTAGACATTTCAGTAAAACTTCCTGGTCAAACACGAAGTATTTACGTCTATCTTTTGGATATTAACTTATATTTCCCTGAGTTTCTGCAAGGTCTCATGGGATTTGTAGTCTAGACTGGGAAGCTGGCTCTTAAAAGAGAGTGATGACATAACCACATGTGTTAAACCTACTGGAACACTGCAGGAGTGTTCAGTAGTATTAATATTCAATTAATTTGCCTTGAAATCAAGTAATTAATTCAGTCTGTGTCTAAAGTTTATTTGCCTGAAGCTCCAGTGAAGGGTAACACATCTCCAAGCAAGGTACTGCACAAAGAAAATACTTTATTCTGTGTCCTCTCATTCTTTTATATTTTAATGATTTCAACACTTCAGTGCAAATAGATATAAAACAGAAACTCTGAAGGTAGCTTGGCATAGAAATTACAAAAAGTAATTTCTTTCCTATTTTTGTCACAAACATTACTAGAAAAATATTCTGTAGATTTCTTTGTCAGGAGACAGAAAAGTTTGATCACTGTAGAAATCATAATGAACAGTATTTTTGAACTAAATTATCTCAGTGCAAAATTAAAAATAAGGGGTAGAGGCATTCCTATGAAACTCCATGAAGTCATATGGCTGTCATTGGGACAGCACTGGCTTTAGACAGTGCCAGTCACTCCATGCTTTCCTTTAGAGTGCCTCTCTCTGCAACGAGCTTGGCAAAGAACATCCATGCAGTACTGATAACTGCTGGGAGTCAGGGGTGAAGAAAGGGGGAAAGAAGGCCAGGTAACTGGATATACTTGCATCCAGAATTAGTGACAAAATTAATGTTAGCAGATGATGACCTTGGTGGTGGAGGTCATGAGGCTTTTATAATTTATCTTCAGTTATGGTTACTCTTGCAATTAGGTTTCAGTTTGAAATAGTGACATTTCACCCCCCGTTGTTTCAAATGGGAAAGCAATTGTGTCATTAAAGAAAATTACTATCACGGCTTTGCTCAGACTTCGGACACAGTAGATTACTTGAGAAAGAAAACAAGACGTAAGCCATACCTTTAGAAGTACATCTGAAGTCTCCTTACAGAGTGGACTGAAGATCACAAAGAAAGGATTTTAAAATTATTCTAATTCTCTGTTAAATCTTTGAAATGCAGAACTGGGACCAGACTTTTAAGCAGAATGAAGATGGATGCCTGCAGAGAATTTTTTTAAAGATTAAATAAGGTTCAGATATCAGGTGCTGCTGAAATACCAATTAAGTAATAGTACAAATCATTTAAGCATTCAAATTACTTAAAAAAGCTGACTTAATCAGCATATTCTTCTAAAAATCACAAAAAATTAGTATTATGAGCTAGGACTGCTCCCTTTGCAAAGAGTTCAATTATATGATTTTCAGTCCTGAAGATCCATTTCTCTCTTCTTGATGAAGATGTGCTCTTGTCAGCTACCACTTTAGGTGTTATTTTAATACACACTGAACATGCAGGACAGTGGTTTACAATGACTTATTTGTTACCCAGAATCAAAAAGAATTTTTACACAGAAGTCATTTTTGTATTTGAAATGGTGCCAAAACAATCAGGTTTTCCTTCAAAGCAGGTTTCTCATTCTGGGATTTTAAAAGAGATCTTTTACTGACCTATGACTTCTAGATAGTCCCACAACATGAAGACTAAGAGCTCTGAATTTTGTACAGCAATAACTTGATGTCATGGCCTTTACTCATGTGAGTAGGTCTCCTGTGTGCAGTAGGAGAGCTAACACTGCTAGAACCATGTTGCAGAGATGCCAAAATTTATGCTGGAATGGAAAACCTGACCAGGTCCCCGCACTACTTGGATGTTTTGTACAAAAATATAACATTTTCAAGAGCTCACAGAGTGGAAGGGGAAAAATTTGCAGCAGAGGACTTCTGCCATCTCAGAGCTATCTTTACCTCTATACTGATAGTTCTGTATGATGCTTCTTTATCCAGTGTGAATGGAATAACATGATTAAGCTGCCACCTCTCTCTTACTGTTAGCATAGCTCAGAAATGGGCAGCTGCCATGCTACATATATCTGCCTCCCAAGAGAAAACTTGGAGCACAGAAGTATGGAAAGTACTTAACTTTCTTTTCTTCTTTCCCCTTTCTCTTCACACAAAGCCTTTACATCTGTTCCAAAACACCCATGGCTTCTGTGTAGATATACTGCTACTTAGCAATAGTCTTCTACTTTCTCAGGGGAATTTCCAGTATTTCATATCACTCTGTAAAGAGTGTTAAAATATTATGAAAGCAACTTTTGTTCCACTAGCTTTTTTCTCTACTTATATCCATCTCCTTAGTTTCCTTGTGATTTCTAGCATTCTAATTCATGTTTTACAAAACAAAGTTTAGACTTTGCACAGAAAAAAGTATAGAACTTCTGAATTAGCATACTTTTGTATATAAGATATTTTCTCTCATCTTCTACAGAAAATGAAATGAAAATTAGAAAGTAGAAGAACGGAAAACTGTCTCTAAGAAACATATGGTAATACTGGTTGTTTAAAGCTTAATTTATATCTCTTTCCAAGTAATGTATTAAATACATAACAAAAGTACTCCCTTACGTTTTACTGTAGTGGTAAATAATAGGCATATTTACAATTCTTATTACAGTAATTTCACGAATACAAGCCGCAGCAATTTGACAAAAATTTTGGTGGAAACCCGGAAGTGCGGCTAATAGTCAGGTGCGGCTAATATATTAATAATTTTCTGACATTTACAACCCCAGACGTGCCAGCCAGAGTGCTGAGCCAAGCACCGGCCAGTAAAAACCGGCATTTTGCAATTGTTACAGTGTTACCGTGTTGCCCTGGCTCCCTGCAGGCAGCACGGGGGGCGGGGAGAGAGGCGGGAGAGCTCTCTTTCCTCCTCTGCTGCAGCCCAGGGGAGGAGGGGGGGGGCGCCGCCTTTGCCGCGGCTCAGGGAGCCGACGGGGGGGGGTGCCGCCATTGCCGCGGCTCCGGGAGACGACGGGAGCCCTGCACAGTCATTGCCGCGGCCCGGGGAAGGGGGGGAAGTGCGCGCCGCCGCATCTGCACGCGCGTTCGGGGAGCCGGCGGGAAGTCGGGGGGATGCCGCCAGCCGCGTCGCGGGGCGGCCGGCGGGAGCCCCGCGCGCCATTGCCGCGGGGGGGGGGGCGGGAAGTGCGCGCCGCCATTGCCGCGGCTCGGGGAGGAGGAGGGGGGGTGCTTTGTCCGCGCCCGCCGACGCGCCCACGGGCGCGGGAAAGCTCGTCCCCCTGCCCGCCGCCGCTGCCGTAGGAGCGGGGGGAAGCTCCGTCCCTGCCTGCCACCGTGGGGCAGCGCCGACCCGGGGTGACCGAGCCCAGGGGCAGCGGCGGCCGGCCCCGAGGGGCAGCACCGTGCTGGGACCACCTGGCTCGTCAGCGGCCCCTAGCGGGCCGAGCCTGCACAGCCTTAGTCTCAGCCAGTAAACACCCCCGCCCTCCCGCGGTTTCTGTTACTAATTGCACGCGGGTCCTCGCTGCGAACGACAAAGCGGCTTATATTCGGGTGCGGCTTATCTATGACAAAAACCGAAATATTTGCCACACCCAGAGATGCGGCTTATAGTCAGTGCGGCTTGTATTCGTGAATTTACTGTACTTCTTGCACTGAATTTCCATAAAGGAACTTCCATCTGCTAGGTGTAACATAAAAGAGGACATCAAGGTCTCAGTTCCCTGAGCAAACAAAGATGATTGAAAGTTTTTTCTTGCTTATCTCCAAAAACTTCTAATCATAGGTCAGTTTAAACCAAACTGAGAAAGAGAAGATGGAAAGTTCTTGTGAATTTAATGAAATGTTGAAGAAAAAATGTCAAGAAACTGGATTGTGCTTTTGAGCTAGAAGAGACTATGCACATGTTCAGAGAAGGCTCAGTAAGTGTAGTGACCCATTCAGGTAACAGTGTGTGTACATATCTACACATGTGTTTATGTAAAACATATGGTCATAAATCCAGGTAGTGTTCCCTGACTCACTAAACTCATAAAAGAGCTGTGGAATAAAAAGAACATATCAATACCAGCACAAATCGTTATATTCAAAGATGAAATGCTATAATTTGCTCATAGGTGCTTCTGCATCATGTCTGCTGCAGAAGTTCTTTTCCTAGGGGAAAATAACCAAAAACATCCTAGGAGTAAATAACAAGTAGAATCGTGGCACAAGGAAGTAATTATATCATTCTTCAAGTTACACTTGGGTGCTAGACCTCAGTTCTAAATACACCTTACATGATTTCAGCTTTCCAAAAGGTGTACATTTTTTTCATACTGCTGCAAGTAAAACTTGGCAAGCGTTTCAAAAGCAAATATGTAGCTCTGCATGCTTGGTGAGGTTGAAAGTTACACACTTTGGCAGTAGCAAAAATATAACATCACTCATCATGGCAATAGTTTTCTTTCATCCTAGATTTAAAATGAAGTCTTTAAAAAGTTACAAGATCTACCTTGAATGTAAAGGTTGAATAACTCTTTCCTCTACTAAAGTAAACATATAAATAAAATGTTGGATCATCAGTTATTACTGGTTGAAGCTTAAAGCGCTGTTAGGCATAGAAAGATCTTTTATGCTTTCATTATCCCTTGACGACTAAATTCTGTGCCATGAACCAAAGCAGCCACAACATTTAAAATGCTAGTCAAATACTGGGAAAGAGTGACTGAGTTATCATAAAATAAAGAAAAAAACAATTAAAAGCCAAGTCCACATATTCTCAGTTGGCAGAATGGGAATTGGCAGGCAGGAACAGCTAAATTGGAAGAAATCTGTGCATGAGAACTGGGCAACAAAGTGAGCAAGCAAAACTCCCCTTCTGTGTGGAGAGGTATTGATAAGCTGTGTATTCCTTTTAATTTCCTTCACTGTTCTCACTCCTTTACTAAGCCCCCTCTTTCTGCCCATTCTACCTTTTCTGTTTATTTTTTCATTGTACTTATTCATGCAGTGCCATTTCAGAAATGTCAGTTTTAGACCTTGACTGTGGTTCTGTCACTGAAGAGGATGGAGAAGCTTCAGCTGGAGTCTCAGAGTATTGCTTATATGCTGTGACATTTTGTTGAATGCTAAATTGGTAAAGGTAGGTGTGTGTCTGAATAAAGAAGTCTGTTTAAAATAACTGAAAGTGAGACAAAGACAAAAATGAACATTTGCGGGTGGATTATTCTGCATAAGCAGTTACTTATTTTTATGATTATCAAATGATATTGTTATTATTTGATCTTGAGTGAGATGCAATAGGTCACCCTCCAAAAAACAAGAGTTAAGTAGGCATGGGATAGGAAGCTCCAAGTGCTCTTGTGACTTCCATGTGAGGTTGCATTAAATTTTGAGGAACAATCCACCAACAGACTTTCAACAGTAAGAATTAGTATCACACACAAAGAAACTGAAAATTTTCCTGCTGTCATTGAAGAGGGTGATTACCTGCTCAAAACAACAGACTAAATGTTTGTCACCCTGTGGAAAATCTTCTTACCATGGAGGAAAAAATGAAATACCTCTGTTATGGTATTTTACTGTAACAGATGCATTACCAAAACCTCTCACTATGCTGAATTACACAGTTGTTTTGTAGGTAAGACTGCAATTTCCTCATTAGAGGACAGAAAAAGTAGGTTTTTAACAGGAAACTTGCTTTCAGGGCACTTTTATATGTGTTCCTCTTGTGTGCCTATTTTCTGACAACATGATGTAGGTCAAAATATTTAAAAGATTTGGGTTTTCCTAATTCATTATACTGTTTTTCATTAATATATCCAATGCCTATTTATTTTAGAGTTATTTAAACTGCTAAGAAAAATTCTGGTTTTAACTTTAAATTTCTCTCTTTTCCTCCGCAGTAGAAAAATGGTATGAATAAAAAGACAATGCAATAAAAAAGCGAAAATACTTTCTCATGATTTAATGAGAATAATTCAAACATGATTTAATATTTTCCTTACAGAAGACAGGAACCAACATACTAAAACTGATGTACAGTAATTTCACGAATACAAGCCGCACCAATTTGACTAAGATTTTGCTCCTAAACCGGAAATGCGGCTAATAATCAGGAGCGGCTAATACAACCTCAGAAGTGCCTGCCAGAGTGCTGAGCCGAGTAGCTGCAAAGTCGGCATTTTGCGATTGTTACAAATCGCTACTTTGTTGCACCGCGGTGGAGCCTGGCTCCGTGTAGGCAGAACGGGGGCGGGGAGAGAGGTGGGAGAGCTCTCTTTCCTCCTCTGCCACAGCCCAGGGGAGAGACGGGGGGGGGGGCCCGGCGCCGCCATTGCTGCAGCTCGGGGAGGAGAGGGGGGACCCGGGCCGGCCCTACCGCGGCCGGGGGAGGGGGGGGGGGGACCGGGCCGCCCCTACCGCGGCCCGGGGAGGAGAGGGGGGACCCGGGCCGCCCCTACCGCGGCCCAGGGAGGAGAGGGGGGACCCGGGCCGCCCCTACCGCGGCCCGGGGAGGGGGGGGGGAAGCCGGCGCCGCCATTGCTGCGGCCCGGGGAGGGGGGGGGGAAGCCGGCGCCGCCATTGCTGCGGCCCGGGGAGGGGGGGGAAGCCGGCGCCGCCATTGCTGCGGCCCAGGGAGGGGGGGGAAGCGCGCGCCGCCATTGCTGTGGCCCGGGGAGCCGACGGGAGCCCCGCGCAGCCATTGCCGCGGCTCGGGGAGCCGGGGGTGCTTTGTCCCCGCCCGCGCCGCCGCGCGGCAGGAGCGGGGAAACTCCGTCCCTGCCCGCCGCCGGCGCCACGGGCGCGGGAAAGCTCCGTCCCCGCCCGCCACCGCTGCCGTAGGAGCAGGGGAAGCTCCGTCCCTGCCTGCCACCGCGGGGCAGTGCCGACCCGGGGTGACCGAGCCCAGGGGCAGCGGCGGCCGGCCCCGAGCTGCAGCACCGTGCTGGACCACCTGGCCCCGTCAGCGGCCCCTAGCGGGCCGAGCCTGCACAGCCTTAGCTCAGCCAGTAAACCCCGCCCTCCCGCCGTTCTGTTAATAATTGCACGCGGGTCCTCGCTGCGAACGACAGAGCGGCTTATATTCGTGTGCGGCTTATCTATGGACAAAAACCAAAATATTTGCCAACACCCAGAGATGCGGCTTATAGTCAGTGCGGCTTGTATTCGTGAATTTACTGTACTTAAATTACAGACTTCTTTTTATCTTCCTTTTTTTTTAGTAAGAAAGCAGTTGCTGTATGATAGAAGGGGAACAAAATCAAAAAGAGGCATATATAATTTCCACAAAAAATAACAGTACCAAGCACATGGTATTGAACTGAGAACAGTTAATTTATTCGTGTTTATTTTCCAAAAGAAGATGTATAAAAGGCTTTTCTACAGAAAGATTTTGCTGAAAGAGGGCCTGAAATGCTGCCCAAACAACTCATACAATACTGTGTGGTTTTGAATTATTTTTTTAAGTTCCAATCTAGATGTAATAGATTTTTGCATTTAACGTATTTTTTAAACTTTTTAAAACTATTGAACTTTTTTAAACCTCTCACAAAATAAAGGTTATTTTAAACTTCTTTAAACCTCACAAGATAAAGGTTTATTCCTTGATTAGGCCAGCTTCAGTTTGGCCCGAGTTTGATATAATAAGTACATTTACAACCAGTTGTCTTTCAAGAGAGAAAGGCATTAGAAATTACTTTTTTGTAAAGGTCTCTCCTGTTCGGATCTTTGTGTTCAGGTAAATGCTAATTCAGAACTGATCCCTTTCTAGTGTTGTTCATGAACTATGTGAAAAAATACTTTACTTGTTCTTAGAGTATCGAGTATGAAACTGAACTTTCAAAGATAACATTAACAGACCTGTTACTGTCTTCAGTGAAAACCAATCTAGTGAAGATACTTTTTTCTCCATAACTTGTGTTTATTTATATTAGTAAGTAGATTCAGATGTCTGTATATGCTCTACTGATATTCCTTTCCCATGTAAAACAAAAAATGACAGGTCACCGGACTGCTACTGTTTGTCTACACCTACATAGAAATTCTTTTGCTTTTGTTTGAATTGTAATATCACATTACAGGCTGCAGCTGAAAACTCTGTGCTCCTTGTAGAAATTTATTTTTCTTACTGATATTTTTCTTTTATTTTCTACTTTTCCTTTAGCAACATAGAAAAAAGAAACAAAACTTAAAAAAGAGATATCTTTGCTTATGGAAAAGTAAAGATAAAGCAAAACTATATTAAAAATTTCACCGTATTATTTATCAGGAAAACCTGAAGTGTTGTTCAGACAAACAAAGTAATAAACTTCACAAAGACTGGCAAGATACCTCCATAACTTAAGGTACACAAGAAAAATAAATGAGAATGTTTGCTTTACTCTGTGTCTCTAGAAGCAAATAGTGAGGGTTAGTTGACTATTCAGTCAAGTTAGTGCTGTTTTATTTGTATTAAGAACAAAAGAATTGCAAACCACAAGAATAGAGAAAGGGTAAAAATTCCTGTTGATCACAATAAAATAAATCAAAATGAATGATTGGATGCGTAAATCCAAAATGGATTTTCCACCTAAAAAGAACATTAACCAAATTGTGTCAGTTGAAATGAGAAAATATATTTTTTTTAAAGTTAACAGTTCAATTTGGACCTTATTGGAGACAAAAAGATACTACTGTTTCTGTGCAATATATTTTAACACATTTAAAAGTTAGACCTATCGTGAAAGTACTCTACAATTAACAGAAGCAGAGATGAAATCAAAGAAACACATTGTCATATGTTAGAAAATTGAAGGTAATTAAATCTACAAGTTGCATACATACGACACAAATGGCAGAATGTTGTAGTTTGTTAAAATGCTCCACTCTGCAGAGTTTATGGAAGTATCTTACTGCTGTGAGGGCCCAGAAAGCATACTGAAGAAAGGCTTAATAGGAAATAATAGGTGTGTGAGTGGAAATGCTGTTCTGGTAGGGGACCAGCATGGGAGAAAGTCAGGAAATGTGGGAGGACAACACAAAGGAAACAGGAGGGCAAGCAGAGGTGACTTTTTAATATTTTTTCCCAGTGGTTTCCCTGGGAGAAGCATCTGGACCAAGCTCCCCCCTATAACTCTGATATTGTTGGGTGATGGTGAGTTTCTGTGCTTGCAGCTGCAGACCATGCAGGGTGTGCAGCATCCTACTGCTCTAGGGCAGTGGCTGGGTGGCAGGAGGGGCTGAGGTATGTGAAATAACATGCAGATGGCCAGGAAGTTTGATTATCAAATCCTTCTGCTTTCCTGGAAAAAATGTTCCTGTTTTTTGGAGTGAACCTTCAGTGCCTTTGCTACTCCTCAGGGTGCAAAGACACGCTCCTCCTCTGCTCCTGGCAGTCCACCTGGCTTGTTTTTTTTAATAGAAAATTGTCTTATTAATCACACTTCTATCTCTATTTTTATTCATTAGATGTTTTATCTTACTGATAGTGTAGAATAAATATTAGTATGATTTATACAGCAGCATTTGCAAAAGCATGTGTTGTGCTTTTGTGAAATAGCACACAAATCTGAATGAACTGAAATACATTACATATTGACAATTTAGGTAGATTAGCGTAAATTAATAAATATTTCTTTTTTTAATTGTCAACCACCTTATGTTCTTGACTCAATAACCTTGAGATCTATCAGCAGTGGTCTGGTATGCACAGTGTTGTCAATTTACTGCTTCCAAATGTTCTCTGTCCAGCGCTGTCCAGGGTCATTATGGGCTGTGGCATCTCCTGGCATTTCTAGAGAGCACAGCGCAAGCCACTTCCTCAATTTCTTGGGTAAAACTAGGAGATGACATATATGAACAACATGGAGAATAAGTTTCAAAGTGAAGGGGGTGGAGGTGGTAGAAATAGTTGCAAAAATGTGGGCTGCAATATCATACACAAGGGCTAGTGTGGAGAAAAGTAATTTAAGAGAAGAAGAGAGATTTATGTGCACAGTGAGGGTTGTGGTGGGGAAGGGAGAAATCTATTGCTGGCTGTTGGATCCCCACATTTCTTTTTCTAAATTGTGTTTCAAATTAACTCTTGTCTAAGCTGGCTGCCAGGAGCTGCAATAATGTGGACACTGGTAAGGTTACTTTTTTCACTGCAGTCCCAGCTGAGATGCTCCTATACAGCTGAGTCCTTACGCACTTCTCTGGTTACTCAATGAAAATGCATCTGTGCTCTTCACACTGTAATTAATGTGTCAGTAGTTCAGTTCTCAGCATGGATATGCCTGCACAGCCAAAACACTGTCAAAAGGAAATAATCACTAGAGGAACAGATTTCAGTTTCTTTCTCTCTCCTTTTCACTTTTTCTTTTTTTAATATCATAATTAGAAAACTCCGCCAACCTATAAGCAGAGAAATAATAGACAGAGGTATGAAAAATGCTTTCATGTGACTATTTTAATGAGAGTGATGTAACAAAACACTGCTATAAGAATGACTTTAAAAGGCAGCCAATGGTGTGAAAGTGAGTTTGAATAAACACGGGAATTTGGGCTATATATTTTGTTTGGATTCCTGGGAATTAACTTGTCATGTTCATCTGAAAATGTTCTATATTACCTAATAATAAATCTTCTCCATTACTCTAAACAGAGTCTGATTTTCTGACTGCTATGCAAAAGATGAAAACTGTTTCAATTATTTCATACAGTGATAATTCAAGAGAAAAAGAAAAAGGATAGTTTCCATCCTGTAAACTTTGCCCCCATGTTCTCAAATACACCTTCAAAATGAAAACTTTTTAATTTGCAGAAGCCTCTTGTTATTAATTAAAGACCGATTCTTCAAACATGCAAGCATAAAACAGTTAATTGTGTCAGCATGAATATTTCTTGTTGCAGGACAGAGCTGAGAGACTAAGTGAAAATGAAGAAAAGAAGAAGGAAAATCCAGAGTGAGTTTCATGGGAATTAAAAAGGTTTCAGAGATACTCATGTGCAAATTCAAGCATTTAATTGTAAGTTGTCCTCATTGACAAATGGTAACCAAAACTTTGAATAAACTCCCCATTATAAAATGAGAAATTATGTCATGACTTTGCTTTTTCCATTGATCCTTGAGAAAGGTGTATCTCTCTTAGCAATTGTACCATCACAGACAATGGAGGCAGGAGTGTGAGCCACATCCCTGCAGGCCGTGCAGCAACAGCCGGCTTTATGGAGACCACGTCCTCTCATATAGCTCAGGGCACGTGCAGCTGATCCTCATAGGCCGAGCTGGTTGCCAACCAATGGCAGCCTGAATCCCCAGTGGCCTGCACCTGCTCTCCAAGGGCCCCCGGCTGGGTTACGTAGGCAAGGTAATTATGGAATCAACCACACTTCAGTTCTAAAGTTGGGTTATTTGTACCTGTGGGACCTCCAGGCCAACTGTAGGCCACCACAGCTCCCCCTCTTTGTTTTTAAATACAGAAACAGGGTCTGTCATCCTCTGCAGGGTCCTTGCAGACAAGTTGGCAGACATGGCATTGTGCAAAAAACCTCGACCTAGGCTTTGAAAAGCTTGAATGAGGCCTACAACTCAATTCCACAGGCCCAACCTCTTTCAGTTGGGAAGTTTCCCATATCCTTTAAAGTTGTAATATTCAGTGTTGGGAGCTGTCAGGCAGGAGTGCTAACAATACAAGTTATCAAATTGGCATGCAACAGGCTTGTAGCTTAAAGCTTACAAATTTACAACTTAACTCTAAAAACATGAAACATTTTGACTCTCAGAACTGCGGGAAAAACAAACAAGAAAAAAAAATCTGTCTGAAGTCCTTCAAGTCAAGTCCTCACATTTAAATATGTATAAAACCTGTCCATAAATAGATAAAATCTTTAAATATCTTGTCATCTCAAGAAATTCCAGCTCCCCACATGGCAGGTATGCAACTTAAGTCACTGCTCCTTGACATCTGCTGGAAGATCATCATGAGGATATTGTCTCTGGTCCTGAGTATGATGTAGGGCAGGACAGACACACCTGGACGTATCCACTGTGTTCTGATGTCCACAGAAATACGCCCATACTCATGTCCCCATGTAACGAGGTCCCATGGACCTTCCCACTTATTCTAATAATATTTTTACCATCCACCTTAGGTCTGGGTGATTGAGCATCACCAGAAGACTTGCAAAGATGGAAAATTATTCAGGATTGTTGGGTTCTGGGATTTCTTTGGGACTTTTAGGTGGTTCAAGGTGTAGATGGCTTTAGGTACTCTGCTTTGTGGGAGCTCACCACACATTTCTCTTTTTTGTTTTTTCTAAAATATGTTTTAGAGTGTCATGGGCATGTTCGACAATGGCTTACCCCTGTTGATGAATGGGGGATACCTGTGTGGTGTTTTATGCCCCATAGTTGAAGGAACTGTGTAGTGTTGTGTGCGATGTAAGAAGGGCCATTGTCTGTTTTTATGGTGTGTGGGATAGCCAAAGAGGCAAAGGCTGACTGCCAGTGTGCAATGGTATTCCGGCTGCTTTCTCCAGTATGCACCATAGCCATATAGCCAAAGATGTGGTCAATTGACACATGCACATATTTTAGTTTTACAAATTCTGGAATATGAGCACATCTGTTTGCCAAATCTGTAAGGCTCTTAGGCCACAGGGATTAACTCCCAACTGTGTGACCTGGCAGTCAGGAACCAGAGTTGACAATGTTGTGAGCCTCTGAGTTTGATAACATAAATTGTCTCCGCAGGGCTCGCACGCCTTGATGGAAAAAGGTGTGTGAAGCCTTTGCTTGTACATGCATGTCAGGTTGTGGTGCTGTCCAAACAGGGGTCTCTAGACAATCTACTTAGGCATTACCCTCTGCAATGAAGCCTGGTAGATTTGTGTGACTTCTAACATGTAAAATATAGCAGGGATGATCTCTGGCCTGGATGCCACAGACCTTTTAATATGCTGAATAATTGTGCATTTTCAATCTCCTTGAGCAGGGCTAGATCCAGTCTTTGTGCTATATCCACAACATAGGCGGAGTCAATGACTATATTTAGAAGGGTGTCCAAAAAATGCTGAAATGCCGTAGCCATGGCACGTAGCTCAACAACCTGAGGTGAATCCATTTTCAAAACCTTCCTGTTTCTGCCACTCATTTGCTTTCTTTTATGTCACAATGGCTTTTCCTATTTTCCCAGACTTGTTGGTAAGTACAGTGATATCCTTTAGGGGTATACTACTATTCAGTGGTTTTAAGGATATCTCAGTAGTCCCACCAAATTGCAATAATTTATGACTTGGTAGATGGTAGCTAATTTGTCCTGAGAAATTTTGTAAAACACTTTGAAAAGATGTACTGTTGGCATTGCACCATTTGAATTGTTCCTGAGTCACAGGTATAATAATTTTGGAAGGATCTTTTGCAGCCAATTGTAAACATCTTTGAAGGCATATAATGATTAGTTGAGTGATTAACTTGAATATGGTGGGTGCTATCTTTTTAGGTTGATGGGGTAGAAACACCCATTCAAAGACATGCAAGGGGGCAGACCCATTGCATGATAGCTGTAGGATGTAAATCAATGATGAAAACAAAACACAGTATTTTGAGGTATGTCTGGTAGACTTGCCTGTTTGTGTCAACATTTTTTTTTTGTTTGTGTCTATTATTTCAAGAGCAGCTTTTTCTGGCATTAATTTTCTGGGGGAATTCAGATCAGGATCATCTTTTAGGATGACAAATAAGGGTGCCAGTTGTGATGTAGTCAATTCTTGATATGGTCTGATCCAATTAAACTGCCCAAAAGTTTTTGCACATTGTTTAAAGTTTGAATTTGTATTGAGAGTCAAGTTACAGTAATTTCACGACTATAAGCAGCACCATTTTGAATAAATGTTGGTCCAAACCCAGAAGTGCAGCTTATAATCAGGTGTGGTTTATATATGGACAAAGAACGAGAAGTTGCTGTTTTAGTTTGGAGAACAGGTGTCTACTGAGAAAGGCAGGAGTTTCTCTTTGAATGTAAACCCCCTCCCTTTAAATTACAGTAATTTCGCGAATACAAGCTGCACCACTTTGACTAAAATTTTGTTCCCACACCGGAAATGCGGCTTACACTCAAGACCGGCTAATATGGGAATAATTTTCTGACATTTAAAACCCCGGAAGTGCCAGCCAGGGTGCTGAGCCAGGCACCTGCCAGTAACACCCAGGATTTCGCGATTGTTACAAATTGGTTACTGTGTTGCGTGGCAGGTGGGGCCAGCTCAGTGCCACCAGCGCCGGGGAGGGGAGGGAGGCGGGGGAGCTCCCTCCTTCAGGCGGGGGAGAGACGAGGGCATCTGTGCTGACATCCCCACGGCTCGGGGAGGTGGCAGGGACTCCATGTTGCCATCCCCACGGCCCGTGGGTAAGCGGGGGGTTCCTGCCCCCGCCTGCTGTGGCAGGAGCAGGCAGACTCCGCCCCCGCCCGCCACCACCACAGGTGCTGGCGGGCTCTGTCCCTGCCTGCCACCATGGGGCCGTGCCGGGCCGGGGCGAACGAGCCCAGTGGCAGCGGTGGCCGGCCCCGAGCGGCCCCGCTGAGCAGCCCCACCGAACTGGGCCACCTGGCCCCGTCGGCAGCCCCGAGCAGGCCGAGCCTGCACAGCCCGAGCCAAGTCAGTAAACCCCGCCATGCCGCGATTCTGTTACTATTTGGCAACTTTGTTGCATGCAGGTCCTCACTACGAGCGACAGAGCGGCTTATACTCAGGTGCGGCTTATTTATGGACAAAGAAGGAAATGTTTGCCAACACCCGGAGATGCGGCTTATAGTCCGTGCGGCTTGTATTTGTGAAATTAATGTATTATAATGTTGAAATCAAGGGACTTTCAGGCAAAAATATGGGAATTAGGAATAACAGTTCTTTTCTAGGGAAATTCAAATAGAAATACAGTACTACAAAGAAACAAACTCCAAACCCTGACAAAGTAAGAGTACAACCTGACACCCTGTCAGGCAGGGTGTTGGTAGCAGTTTGATTAAATGGTGGTTGCAGTCCCCTTGCAGTGACAGATGTGATTCAGTTGAAGCAGTGCTCCTGTAGAAGGTGCAGTTTCCCTCCGGAGGTCCAGAGATGATGTGGAGAAATCAGGTTTTCCTCTGGAGTCCAGTGGAGAAAGGGGCTACCTTAGTGTCACAAAACCTCCGTTTTTATCTTGGTAAGAAATGTTGGGCTCTTCCCCCTGACTGGAGCATCTTCCAATGGGATGATGTAATTTTATCAGTCACAGAGTGTGACTCAATGGGCCATTAGCAGAAAATGACTCACTGGAGGAAGGATGAGTTGTGAAAAGATAAAGAACAATGCCCTGCCTGGTTTCAATGGATGGCCCATTAGCAGAATATCTGTCGTTGACATAAGGATCACTGCCCCCACCCTCAACAGATGGTGATAGAATAGATACCTTTTATCACACTCTGTATTGTAACCCAAGACAGTTGCTGACAACCCAACGTGCGGCTTATAATCAGGTGTGGCTTATAATCGTGAAATTACTCTATTTGTGGTTATATGGTCTGCTCTATTATTTTGAGTCCAAGATATTTCCAGGGTGGTTGTTGTTCCACTTTTTTTGATGCCACTTAGAGCCAAAATGTTTTTAAAGCTTGCGTCAGGTTTGGTCGAATTAATGAATTTGAATGAATGAATTTTTGATTGAGGTTGCTATTAAAATATCATCCATATAATGGTAGCAGTATGCCACCAGGGTCCCAGGTCTTTTGCACTGCTAATGAACTGAGTAACTGAGAAAAAAACACTTCTGCAATTAAGGAAATGCAAAAACACAGCTACCTGGTAGAATAGAGAAAAAAGAGGGAATGTTTTTTAAATTATTAGTCTCAAAGAATCTATTTTCTAAGCCTTCCAAAGAAGCTATGATCACTGCCAAGAATTATATAAAAAACCCAACATTACTTGTTGCCTTAGTAAATATGTTTGAAGTAAGCATTTAACGTACAGTAATTTCATGATTATAAGCCGCACTGAGTATAAGCCACACTTTCGGGTGCCAGCAACTTTTCATTCTTGGTCCATATATAAGCCGCACCTGATTATAAGCCGCACGTTACAATACAGAGTGTGATAAAAGGTATCTATTCTATCACCATCTGTTGAGGGTGGGGGCAGTGATCCTTATCTCAACGGCAGACGTTCTGCTAATGGACCATCCATTGAAACCAGGCAGGGCATTGTTCTTTATCTTTTCACAACTCATCCTTCCTCCAGCGAGTCATTTTCTGCTAATGGCCCATTGAGTCCCACTGTGGGACTGATAAAATTACTACATCCCATTGGAAGTTGCTCCAACCAGTGGGAAGAGCCCAACATTTCTTACCAAGATAAAAACGGAGGTTTTGTGACACTAAGGTAGCCCCTTTCTCCACTGGACTCCAGAGGAAAACCGGATTTCTCCACATCACCACTGGACCTCTGGAGGGAAAGTGCATCTTCTGCAGGAGCACTACTCCAACAGAATCACATCTGTCACTGCAGGATCCTTGCTCCTCCTGTGCCAAGCAGGCCACCTGAGAATGCTGGATTTGTCTGTGGCCAAGAGGCCACCCTTGAAATTTCTAACTCCAACATCACAAGGCAGTATGTTGAAAGTGAGTTACAGTACAGTGAACAAGCCCTTTGTATCATTGCCCAAGTCCTTTCAACTTCTGTGTACTTTCAATCAATGATGCAACTCTCTCATGGCAAATGTAGCCATTCTAGGTCAGAGGACATTTCTCTGGGAATGTAATTGTTTCAAAGACTGTTTGAATGTAAATCTGAAATAAGCTTCAGCCAATATTCCATTCTCAAAAAGAGGTTTCAATGACTGTTTTTCTGTCTGTTATGGTGCTGGGAGGTGAGAAACTGAGAATGAGAATATTGTTTGTTTATTCATTAACACATGTTGCCTAATTAATGTTCACAGACAAAAAGGTCATTGGAAAGATAATTTTTATGGTAGAGACTTTATCCAAATGAAGATTTTTCCAGAAAGAAAAAATCTTTAAATTTGCTGAAAGTGCTTGCTATGGAATATAATAAAAATCAGTTGTAGAAAAAGAAATCAACTGCAGCATTGCATAAAAATGCTTTTACTTTGGAAAGTCACAATTTTATTGTCTTGCTGTAGGCAAGGTATAATGTTAGCAGTGTTAAATTCTGAGTTGCAGTAAGTTACACTGTTCTGCTTAAATAGATCCGAATAATGATGTGTCTGACTAGGTGATATTAGTTAAGCTAAATCAAAAAAACTCTTACAAGAAAAAGGTTTGAATAGGCCATGGAAAATTAATATTAAATTTCCTGTTGTCTACCTCATTACCTTGTTGGATGACTTGTATTAAAAGCAGTGAAGCAAAGAATCAGTGACTTGGGCCTTTGCCACTTCTGCAGTGCAGCAGATACACATATCACACAATTTATACAGAAATTATGTATGTTGAGTATGCTTTCCTGGACTATAAGTGCAACAGACTAGAAATTATGACTTTACTATGATACTTCAAGGCGCTGCCTTTTGAAGTTATCCCTGAAAGCCATTGTTATTAAGACTGTTGGGTATCACAAGAGATATTCTTGTATGTACATTATTCTTAAATAAGGATGCATGTTTATATTTATACTCTATGTCCACATAAACCTATGAATGCATAAACTGCTGTTCACAGAGATGTTGAAGCTGTATATGACTATACCTGAACAAAGAGAAATAATTACTCATTTACAGTGTTATTGAGTTTATGAAAAAAAAAAAAAAAATCTCAAGGGAATGTATTTTGACTGCTGCTCTTATTAAAAATGGTATTTCTCTAACACGTAGTCTTTCTCTGAGAATATATTTCAAACCCAGCTTTGGCAACTCATGGTCTTGCTAAGAAAGCTCGTTAGAATTAATGGGGTAATTGAGAAAAAAGGGCTTGCAGGCCAGAGGAAGTAAATGCATCATGAGATGATGGCTTCAGCGGGGAAGCTGTTTTAATGCTTCCTGGAACTCCTGAAACTGTTCCTATGCAATAACACCACATGTTTGTCAGCACAACCATTTGTGTGAGGGGCTGCATCATCAAACAAGTAGGAGAAGATAATCCAAGAATGCAGTGGATTGTTTGACTTGCTTTAATTGAGCTGTTTTTCTTATATCAGTCCCTCTGAAAATTATACTATGCTATGACAAAGAAAGGTGTAAGGTGAAGTCACCCATAACTTCCATATTGACTTTTGTTAAAACTTCCAGACTCATGCAAATCAACACCCTGGTAACAATACCTAGGCCCCTAATAAATTTGATTTTGAAGGCAGCATTGCACTGGTATTCATAGTCTCTCATTTTCAAAAATGGACGGAATTTGGTTGATAGTTGTCTTAAAAAGTTAAAATGCAATTGTTCTGATACTATGGTTTGGAGGATGGGTGGTTTCACCATCCAAGCGCCAAAGAAAACCCCCAAATTACCCACAGACTTTCTCAGAAGAAAATTTTAGAAGAAAAGGGATGTTATCTCATCTGCAAAACCAACAACTAAAAAACCAAGTCTTTCTTACTAGGGAGACAAAACTGAAACAGCCTAAAAGTTTGTTGGGAATTTAGAGAAACATGCTTTATTAAAAATATTTCTGAAGGTAGTAAAGAAGACATGGGGAGAAGTTTCTTATTTCTGCTGGATAATTATGGCCACAGGGTATTTTCTTACTACAGTTACTAAATACACCTTATGAAAATCATGTGAACATTTAGTTAATTAACAGCATCTTCTGAGCTCTTGCACTCTATTGATATATACATAGTGGACTTCCATGTTTTCCAGAACTGCATAAATACATTAGCTGATGGACTGAAAGTGCTCAAAAGAGCCATTATGGGCTATCATTTAGTACTTCCAGTCATCAAATCATATCCACCCTGCTAAAAATATCAAATGCCAGCAACAAATCCACTGAAGGAGCACATTATATGTGATTTGTCACTCATGTGAAAATATACCTGTTTATAAATATGCTCTTATTGTACTCTCTGTCTTTTTATGCAAGCATATGCAAAACTGAACACTGGTCACAGGATATGTTGAAAATCTGATTGCACTTTTAATCCTTCAACTATTCTGATGTTATGTTTTGATGAATTTAATTCCTTATCATTTTCTTGTCTCCACTTTTTTTCTTCCTTTGCCTGTCTCCATTCTTTGCCCTTTGTTTACACTTTTAAAGCTGTAAAACTTGTGTATAAAGTCTTTCACCAAGTTCTAAATTTTCAGAAATCTGTAAATAGATTAGGCATAGATGAATTGAAAAAGAAAAGTACAGTAATTTCACGACCATAAGGCGCACCGGACTATAAGGCGCACCCCCCGGGAGCCGGCGCATTTTGCAACATTGTAGATCAGATAAGGCGCACCGGTCTATAAGGCGCACCGGGTTTTTTTTTTGCAGCGAGGCTCCGCCCCCAGCTCCTCCCGCACGCTTGCTGGCCAAGGCCCCGCCTCAATCCGGCAGCCATTGGCTCCCGGGCCTGCCTGTACCCGGCAGGGCCGGGCTATGCCCACCGCCGCTCCATGCAGCATCCCCAGGGCCCCGCTGTTCCGGGAGTTCCCTGGCGCTCCGGGTGACCCAATGCCGGCAGGCTTGCCCCGTGCCGCCGCTGCCCCGATTCCAGCTGCTTGCCCCCTCCCCGCGTGGCAGCCGCTCCGATTCTGGCGGTTTTCCCCCTCTCCGCATGGCGGCCGCCGTGCTTCCGGCGGTTTTCACCCCCCCCGCGCGGCGGCCGCGGTGATTCCGGGGGCTTTCGCCCACCCCGCGCGGCGGCCGCCGTGATTCCGGGGGCTTTCGCCCACCCTGCGCGGCGGCCGCCGTGATTCCGGGGGCTTTCGCCCCGCCCGCGCGGCGGCCACCGTGATTCCGGGGGCTTTCGCCCCCCCCGCGCGGCGGCCACCGTGTTTCCGGGGGCTTTCGCCCCCCCCCGCGCAGCGGCCGCCGTGCTTCTGGGGGTTTTCGCCCCACCCGCGCGGCGGCCGCCGTGATTCCGGGGGCTTTCGCCCCGCCCGCGCGGCGGCCGTCGTGCTTCCGGGGGCTTTCGCCCCGCCCGCACGGCGACCGCCGTGATTCCGAGGGCTTTTGCCCCCCCCGCGCGGCGGCCGCCGTGATTCCGGGGGCTTTCGCCCCGCCCGCGCAGCAGCCGATCCGATCCCTGCGGCTTTCGCCCCCCCCCGCGCAGCAGCCGATCCGATCCCTGCGGCTTTCGCCCCCCCCGCGCAGCAGCCGATCCGATCCCTGCGGCTTTCGCCCCGCCCGCGCAGCAGCCGATCCGATCCCTGCGGCTTTCGCCCCCCCCCGCGCAGCAGCCGATCCGATCCCTGCGGCTTTCGCCCCCCCCGCGCAGCAGCCGATCCGATCCCTGCGGCTTTCGCCCCCCCCCCCGCGCAGCAGCCGATCCGATCCCTGCGGCTTTCGCCCCCCCCCGCGCAGCAGCCGATCCGATCCCTGCGGCTTTCGCCCCGCCCGCGCAGCAGCCGATCCGATCCCTGCGGCTTTCGCCCCCCCCCGCGCAGCAGCCGATCCGATCCCTGCGGCTTTCGCCCCGCCCGCGCAGCAGCCGATCCGATCCCTGCGGCTTTCGCCCCCCCCGCGCAGCAGCCGATCCGATCCCTGCGGCTTTAACACCCCCCGCAAGGGAGCCGTCCCAATGTCGGCGGGCCGGCCCCGCGCGGGGGTGGCCCCGAAGCCGGCGGGACGGCCCTGCGCGGGGGAGGCCCCGATGCCGGTGGGGAGGCCGCGAAGCCGGCGGGTCCGCCCCGCGCGGGGGCGGCCCCGAAGCCGGTGGGTCCGCCCCGCGCGGGGGCGGCCCCGATGCCGGCGGGACGGCCCTGCGCGGGGGAGGCCCCGATGCCGGTGGGGAGGCCCCGAAGCCGGCGGGTCCACCCCGCGCGGGGGTGGCCCCGGGGGCGGCCCCGATGCCGGCCCCGATGCCGACGGGGAGGCCCCGATACCGGCGGGTCCGCCCCGCGCGGGGGCGGCCCCGAAGCCGGCGGGTCCGCCCCGCGCGGGGGCGGCCCCGAAGCCGGCGGACCCGCCCCGCACGGGGGAGGTCCCGATGCCGACGGGCTCTCACTTCCGGGGTGGCAAATGTCGCAACTTTGTAGATCAGATAAGGCGCACCGGACTATAAGGCGCACTTCCGGTTTTGGGGGGAGATTTTAGTCAAAAGGGTGCGCCTTATAGTCGTGAAATTACTGTAGTATTATGTCACTCAGACTGGAGATGTTTCATCAGTATGCCCTTGTAGTGAAGAAGAGATCTCAGCCTTCTGGTCTGCACAGGGAAAACATAAACAGCAGGTCAAGAGCGGTGGTCATTCCTCTCTACTCAGAATCTTTCTTCCATTTCAATATGAGAGAATGAGCTTAAAATCAGTTTATGGTTGATGCTGAAAGGCAAACACAGTTTCTTGGAAATGTTTAGCTCTCCTCCTCTGGATCTGTGCCTAAATTAAAATTTTATATGGAATGCCCTTTTTAAAAAATCACTGCTAATGGAAAACTCTCCATTTAAAATATTGTAAAAATTTCTGCTTTAGACTTATAAGTTTTCCTCCATGAGTTCTGCAAAGGCACTTTCAGTCTTTGATCTGCAAGCTTGAGGCTGCACATGCAGTGTCTCCAAAGGAAAACAGGAAAAGCAAGGTAATAGAAAAAGTTGAACCTCATCTAACTACATAAATTTATTAAAAGTTCCCCACTTCCAAGGGGGCACAAAAACTGAAGATGGCATTATTCCACTTAACTTTACAAGTATCCCATGTGATGAAACACAACTGTCCATTCTGTGAAAGGGAGAGAAAGTTTAGAGAAGGTTGTGGAGGGAAGTTTGCAGCAGAGATCACCTAATGCTACCAAGAGACTCATCTCAGAATGCATATTACCAGCTGTGCCAGGTGATTTGTTATTTAGTTTATAACATGCTTGGAAACAACAGAATATAATGGTGGTTTTTTTCTGGAAAAAAAATGAACTGAGATGTTCTTAATCATTCTTATCTTTGTAACATCACCTTAGCTACTGTATTAGAAGAGTAAATCCAAAGTAACAGGAATGTTGAAATCAACAGTAATGAATTCAGCATCATAGAGAAAGTCAATGTGTTATTACCTTTTCTAAAGAGTAGATACTTAATTAATATAAAATATCTCTATGAAGTTTTCATAAGGTTAATAGACTTTAAATGAAGGCTCTCAGTATAAATAAGGAAGAAAAATAACTAGAACTGAATGTTGAAATAAGACCTGTGCAATCCCATTCAGTCTTGCAGAAGAGGAAAGATACATCTTTATTCAATAGTTGCTTAATATTTATTCAATAGAGATATTCAGGGAGGGGAAAGAGATTAGGAGATGCAGCCTTTCTATTCTGACAGATAAATATAGTGTTATTTCTACTGCAATGAGAAATTCATTTTACCCTTACAGTGAATTGCTGGCTGCCATATATATTAAAATTAGAAGTGTTACTTGTTTGTATTAACAAGTTAAAATCAAAAAGCTCATGCACAAATCATCTATCTGGTTCATAGATGTCTTAGTTTTCCCCGAAGAACAAACCCCATATAGATAAAGTTGAAAATAAAAATAATATATTCAAATATCTTTTCTACATTGTTACTGAGCCATGGGTTATCTTGGAGTTGAGTCCCTCGCAAGGACTATCACACTTTCAGACTTGTTATTGCACTTGATTTCCTTTGTTATAATGATACAGAGCTGGAGAAAGTACCATTCTCCCTTCCCCAAAATGCATACTTCTGCCTTTCCATTTTCCACATCTACCCTTATTTATCTCACACATTCTTTCTTTTGATTTTGATTTTTACTTCCAGAAACTGAAACTGAACAAAGACAAGAAGATTAAATGATAAAGTTAATGTTCTATTTTTGTGAGAAACATTACAGATACTGGGGTACTTTTTAGAGAAACAGAAGTCATCGTTATGATCTACAAGATAGAGGGTAAATATGGTCTTTCTCTTTGGATTTTATTTCACATGCTATGGTTTCATCACTAGATCAGGAAGAATCAGGTCTGGACACATTTCAGCACTGCATTGTATTTTCAAGTATCAATTATTACAAAATAAATTTTCATAGAATAAGCTGATTTGGAAAGGACTCAAAAGGATCATTGAATCCAACTTCAGGACCTGCATAGGCCACCTCAAGAATCACACCATGTACCTGAGAACCTTGTCCAAATGCTCTTTGAACTCTGTCAGGCTGGTGCTGTGACCACCTCTCTGCTCCAGTGAACCAACCTCCCTGTGGATAAAAACCTTGTTTTGATATCCAACCTGAACCTCTCTGGGCACAACTTCAGGCCATTCCCCCATGTCCTGTCACTGTCACCACAGAGCAGGGATCAGTGCCTGCCCCTCCTGCTCCCCTCACAAGGAAGTTGTGACTGCACTGAGGTCTCCCCTCAGTCTCCTCCAGGCTGAGCAGACCAAGTGCCCTCAGCCACTCCTCACACGGCTTCCCCTCCAAACCCTTCACCATCCTCATGGCCCTGCTTTGGGCACTCTCTCACAGCTCAATGTCTTTTTTGTGTTGTGACACCCAGACCTGCCCCCAGCACTGGAGGTGAGGCTGCCCCAGCTCAGAGTAGAGCAGGACAGTCCCCTCCCTTGTCTGGCTGTGATGCTGTCCCTGATGTCCCACAGGACACTCTTGGCTCTCCTGGCTACCAGGGCACTGCTGGCTCATGGTCACCTTGCCACCGACCAGGTGCCCCAGGGCCCTTTCCATGTGGCTGCTCTTCAGCCTCTCATTCCCCAGTATGTCCTTACATCCAGGGTTGCCCCACCCCAGGTACAGAATTTGGCATATTCCCTTGTGGAATTTCACACAGCTGGTGACTGTCTAACCCTCTAATTTGTTGAGGTCTCTCTGCTGGGCCTCTCGGCCTCTGAGGGGTCAACAACTCCTCCCAGCTTTTTATCAGCTGTGAACTTGCTTAGTATCTGTCCTGGTTTAGGGCAAATTTGGGAGGAAACTTTTGCAGTGGTCTCCTCTATAAATTAAACTCAATCTGCCCCTCCACGAGCTGGTTCAGAAGACATAAATCTCCTTTGAGAAAAGTGGAAAAAAACTTTAGCAATCAAAGTATTCACAAACCTGAGAAAATGAATAATATTAAACAAAGGAAGCTCTAGTTGTTCTGAAGGGATGGCAAAGTCAGAAAGCCCTCTTGCAGTTCAGAGTCCTTTTTGAGGGTGTGTCCTTGGTTTTCTCTCAGTCTCTCTAGGGCTCAGGTCTCTCTCCCTCTCGGGGACTTGGGTCTGGTGTCCAGCCACAGTGCAGCTTGGGGGCCCCCAGACAATAGTCCTGGTGTTCCCAGACTGAACAATAGCTGAACAGTTCCAAAAAACCTCTGACCTCAGCTGACTAAAAAACCTTATTAGAAACAAAGAAGCTCTCTCTCCCACTTACTTTCCTGTGCTGCAGATAACACACACCCAGAGAGAGAGAGAGAGAGCTGAAGCTCTTACCTCTATATTTTTGAATATAGTAATGAAAAAATTCCATCACTTTTCCTTCACTACCTCTTCCCTGTCAGGTTTAAAGGCACAAAACTCATTTCTGGGCTAAAGAGATGAATGGGGATACAATTCAACATCATAAAGTCACCCCAGGATTGTGCTCAGATCGTTTATGAAGATGTTGAAGGGAACAGGGTTGAGGATGGAGCCCTGTGGAACCCCACTAGTGAAGGGTCACCAGCCTGATGTCACCCCATTTACTGTAACCCATGATGTCACCCATCCCATGATGTGTTTATCCAGCTGTGTGCTGGATGTTTTGTCCAGAAGGATACTGGGAGAGACGGTACTGAAACCTTTACTGATATCCAAAAGAGTTGCATCCACTGTTTTTCCTAGGTCAAGTAGGTTGGTTACCTTGTGACACAATGAATTCAGGTTTTCTCTCATGACAGCATGCTGGCTCAGACTTGGATGGGGACAATAAAGTAGACTTCCCCACTTTTCTGCTGCATCTCAACTACAGTTGAGTACAGTTATTGTAGTTCGATCAAATTTGATCAAAACCAATAAAAATATTTGAAGAATAGTTTTGCTGAATAATATTTTATTTTATGTCTTTTACATAGGACTATATTTTAGGTTTGTCTTTCAAAAATTCCAGACATTTTCCTGATTGGGATAAATTTTAATTTTAAGAAAAAGAAAAGTTATAGAGCATTTTAAATATTACCCTACTATTATTGTAACACAAAGATTTGCTGTTAGCAAGTCTAAACCAAGTGATCCGAAGACCTCCCACATACTTACTTCCATGCTTGAGGGGTCATTGTTATTATAGAAACAAGTTTTCAATGGTTGTCATAAGAAACCAAAAAGGTAACTCATGTTTAAAGATGTTTTGATAATTTGGCAACCTACGATGATTTCCATAAAGAGACTGTGTGTTTCTAAAAGAACTTGAATAAATTCTGTTACCTTGATAGTGTTCTGACCTCTGGTAAACAAAGCTATGAAAAAAGCCACTTTTCATTTGGTGCAAAGAAATTATACCAACATAATCCTCAAAAATTCACTTTCAATATTCTCATGATAGAAATAGAACTATCGTTGAACATCTGCTTCAGTATTTCAGCCGTCATGTTCAAGATCAGCTTTGATAATGGGGAAGAGAATTTATCTTTTAAATGAGGGAAAAAGTTCTTGATTAAATAATTAAATACGATTTTCAGCTTGAGCAAAATCTCTGTTCTCCAAAAGAAATGCTCAGTAAGACTGTGGAATGCTATTTTCATTGGCTTCCTCTTTTATGTCTTGTTCTTTACAAACTGTATTATTCCAACACATAGAAGATTGAGGTGGGAAAGTCCTGTTAGATAATTGACACCACCACAGCGCAAGGCATAGCCTTTTCAGGAAATGTTTGAAGTATTACTGTTACTGAATATAACTCAGTCAAATAGGCAAGAAATATTTCAACCAGTATTTGCTTACAGAGGAGAAAATTGTTGTAAAAAATAATAGCCAATGAAGATTTCACTTCTCTCAGGGGCAGCAACTACAGTTTGACAATACTGTGAGTGACACGGAGCACTTGGCTCTGCATAAGTTTTGATCTATCATCTGATGTACTTGAGCTGTTATGTCAGACGTACTTTAAGGTGGGTGTCATATTTGATTCATTCCCCACTGCTTAGCATCAGTGCTTAGCACTTGTTTTACCACTTAACCATGGAAATTTTCTAATTATATGTTGCAGTAATTTCTCTGAGATTACTTACTCGTCTTAATTTTAGATAATACATAAAATAAATAATAATAAAATAAATAAAATAATAAGATGTGATAATTTAAGGGTTTCCCACTATAAAACAAATAATATAAAATACAGTTATATGTCAATAATTATCAAGATGTAAGATTTTTTAATACATTCAATGCTTAATATTTTTGTAGTGGAGTCATTCAGATTAGAGGATCATTGTCCAGTAGTACTGTTGTGACATATTAATTCTGAATTTCTACTCCAAAGTTTTAAGAAAGGAGTTCAGAAGCTGATTGATGTTACAATTAAGATTGCACTCCTGTCTTTTGTGATGTCTTGTGAGGAAATAATCTGAAGTGCTACCGTAGGCTCATCACTACTAGGAGAGTAAAAAGAAAAATATAAGAGAAGGATTAGGACCAGTTCTCCCAGATATAAATACTCTACTCCATTAAGTTCTGCACTTAAATTTTTTTTGTGACTTGGAATGACATAGGAAATAAAAGCATATTTGGGAAATATAAAGGAAAGGCATAAGCAAATGACTAAATGGATTGCAGGCAGGATAGTTATGTTAAATCCACATGTATGTGTTGGCCTTCTATTCATCGGTATGAGAAGTTCAGGTTTAGGTTGGATAAACCTAATCCTGCCTTTGATGTGCTTGTGCTGCAGAATTTAGAGATATTAGCTAAGCTAACAGACAAAGGAATATGTAGGTCAATCTTGTACTTAAAACTCATAAAAAAATTGAAAAAGTGACCGTTTTGTTCAGAAGAAAACATTTCATAATATCAGTAGTAGCTAATAGACATTCCGTAAAAAAGGAGCGAGAGAGTGATTTCAATTTTATTGCAAAAACTGTGAACATTTTAGTGGAATACCCTTACACAAGTCTTTGTTGTTTTATTCTCTAATACTGCAGTGTCTTAAACACAAGTCTATTGCCTGTAGGATACACTACAAATTCACAGAAATAAACAGTTGCATGCAGAACATAATTCTCATGTGCATATGTATCATAAGGACCCACATGCAGCTGGCAGACAAAATGAAGTTGTTTGACATGTGTTTAATTACAAGGTACTCTTTGTGGCAAAAGTAGTGAAAATATACTTATTTCTGTTTTGGGGCTGAGCTGTTTCCTCAAAGTTATTGAACTGCCCACAGCTTAACAGAGTTTGTTGGAAATTTTGTATTTTTTTTGAGTCACTTGTCAGTTTGCAAAAAGTTTGCATCCAAAGTAAAATATTTGTTATTAATCCATACTCTTCATTCTATCTAAGGTAATTCCGTTATTTTCTTAATGACTTGCACAAGAAATAACTAGGCAAGCTTATATTAGGACATTTTTTTTGTGTTCATTTAATTAGAAAATGTTAATAAGGGTGATTTTAGGTTGGAAAGTGCTGAAATTTATTTTTATTTTGCCTCATGATAAATTCTAAAGCCAGTATTTGTTCTTGAACACATAGGGCTTTTACAGACTGAGACTCTGAATTTCAGAGGCTACTGTTCACCCACTTTGGTGACAACATATGGTATCGTAAATTATAGCCTAGTAGTTTACTGATTTCACATTTTTCTTCAGGCACATTCAATCCACTACTGAATATATGAAATCTAGTCCCCTTCAATATTCAATAACAAACACAGTCACAGATCATTTAACTTGTCTGACTTTATATAAAACTGATGCTAATCAAGGGAAGCAGAAAAAAGAGCATTAGCAGACTCTTCCCTGTGCCTCTGGCCATTGAAAAGTTCAGGACGTATATTTGAATATGACATAAAATGGCATTTTTGCAGTCTTTTGTAAGTGCATTTTGTGATCCTCCTAAGAACTTGTTGAAAGGGATATTCATGCAAGATATAATTATTTTTTTTCACACAGTAGTAAATATCAGTTTGGATAATAGTAGCAGTTATAATTTCTTTGAAATTATGAAATTATAATTATTTATTATTAGATACTTTGTAAGAGTTTTGCTTTAGGAGATAAGTTACTAACTAAATTCTTCTACTAGTGTATTTAATTTCTGATGCTATTTCATTGTAGACAACTTAATTTTAGATAATTGATGAATTTTGCCTGATAGTATTTTTGTGACTGACAGAAACAGATCCTAGTAAGAATTTATTTTGTTGTAGATTTCGTACCCAAAAATCTACCTTCGAAATATACATGTACCTTTGTGTATGTGGGAATGTAAGTGTATGTATATATATAAACATAGTTATATGTGAATTTAAGAAATGCAGGTCTTTATAAAATTTAGAGAAATATTACTGTAACTCTTTCAACTCTTGTATATTTAGCAGTTACATTTTTTATTTGTTTTAATTTCATGGTCACATAAAGTTTTTTAAACGATTTATGTTATCATAAGACATCTTGATAACTTGAAAAAATCCTAAAATATGAAATATTTTCTTTTCTAAGTATATATTATTTCATTCTTCATTCCTGTAGTCCTTTTAAAATTAATTTTTATTTTTTATTAATTTCCTATTATTCAGCTTATATTTTCTTCTGTTTAGCTACAGCATTATTTCCTCTGTTTTTCCTGTTCCTTAAGCTGAGGCATAACTGGTGGAATCAGTTATGGGAGGGAAGGAATGAGCCCTGTGCCATATAAGGCAGAATAGCTGTTCCTTAGGAGCTCTGTGTAGTTCAAACTGTCCTTGTGCCACTGGACAGGTCCCATGGTGCCAGACTTCCAACTCAACTCTGCCCTGGCACTTGCTCTGCCATCCTGAAATCCGAACATTTCTTTAGGACACCCTCTAAAATGCATCAGTTTTTTTTTGTTTTTTTTAAGACTTGTTTTCACAAGGGACAGATCTAGTAAATTTTTCAATTGATGCTTCAAAGATTCGATTTTTTTTTTGTTTAAACTGCTTCTGAAGGAATATGGTTGCCTGAGAAGGTAGAAAGGGCTAGAATCTGTCTTTGCTGACTATCCCTATGCAAGGCAGCAGATAGCTATCAAGATAGGGCTTTAAAGACATTGATGGAAAGGTTTTTATCTGTGTTTTGAATTCCAGAACAGGGCTATTAAAACTGGATCTCTCACTGATCACTTCTCTGGGGACAGAGAGCAGGAAGCATTAGCAGAATCTCTGTATTACATATGAAGATATTTAAATGGGACCACAAAAAGCACTTCTTGTTAAGAAGTCATATAATATCTATTCTTTACACAAATATCAGAAACTGAGAGATTATATATAAAAAGAATGAAGACTTTTAGGGCAATTGTGAGCTTGGTTGGAGTTCATATGGGAGAAATACTTAAATCTGTAAAGAGTAACAGTGAGTGAATTAATTTGTCACAGAATCCAGCAAAGTCATGAAGAATTACTGCAATAAATGATTAAAAAAAATCAAAAGAACCTCATCTGTTTGGCTGTTTATTGCTGTTTATTACACAAGCAAGAGATTACCACTCTATGGGCTTACGTTCAGAAGCTTAAAAATGGGTCTGTGCTTGGTATCTTCACACTGGAGAAGAATAAATATTACTTAAAAAATGTGTCTAAGATAAAGAAGGACATTTTTCCCAGGAAAACAGCTATTGTGGAGCTGCACATTAGACTTGTTCTAGGTCTGTGTCACAGTGACGTTAAATGTACATTTACCTTTTTACCATATGGGACAAATAACCAAAGCAATAATAGAACATTATTTAAAAAAAAAAAATTGCAATTGCTATCTTTTGAAACTATTTTCAGAATTAAAAAAAATCAGTGATCTGAGACCACCAGAGCTTGACCATATTCTAAGTGCTCATAGTGACTGCAATGGATTTTATATGCTCTTTTTATCAACAGATCATCTTTTTAGTCCCATAACTATTTCTATCAATTGAAAAAACCCTGCATATTAAAAAATACAGTTTTTGAGGGAAATGACTGCTGAAAGTAAACAAAATAAAATTTTATTTTGTTAACATCTTTGATATTTATACTGGATAAAGATCATCCTCTGAATACCATTCTGAATTATCTCACTGAAAAATAATTGCATCTATTGATTCTCAGTTAAGGAAAAGCTAATGGACTCATCCCAAAATCAATGATCATATTCTAAAATACAGCATTTATACTAACATTACAAGGGAGACAAATATAGCACACATAAATAACAAAAAAGGAAATGGCAGAATACAGTAAGGCAACTACTCAGAAAAGTTTCTATCCTCCCTCTGTTTTCCCACATCTTCTATACTCCTTGATGGGTACCAGTAGCTGTTTTCCTCAGTGGCTTTGGTCAGTCATCTCACACTTCCAATCACCTCTTCCCACAGAAGAAAAATAATGAATTTTGATCTGAGGTAGAGAGAATAGGACCAAAAAATCTCCAAAAATCCAAGCACAACAAAATCCAGGGAGAAGAGAAGGGTAGATTTCTAAGATTAAAAAAGAAAATTTGCTTGTCTTAATCTTAAGGCTTGGTTGATCCAGACCTTAACAAAGGCAAAAAATCAGGTCAGGCTGTGTTGATGTTAAGCAAATTTGTTCCAGAGGAATATATAAAATACAGTAATTTCACCAATACAAACCTCACAAATTTGACTATGATTTTGCTCCTAAACCGGAAATGCGGCTAATAATCAGGAGCGACTAATATGTGAATAATTTTCTGACATTTACAACCTCAGAAGTGCCTGCCAGAGTGCCGACCCGAGCAGCTGCAAAGTCAGCATTTTGCGATTGTTACAAATCGCTACTCTGTTGCACCACGGGTGGAGCCTGGCTGCCTGCAGGCAGCACGGGGGGCGGGGAGAGAGGAGGGAGAGGTCTTTCCTTCCCTCCTCTGCCACAGCTCGGGGAAGAGATGGGGGGGCCCCGCGCCACCATTGCCGCGGCCCGGGGAGGAGAGGGGGGACCCGGGCCGCCACTGCCGCGGCTCTGGGAGGCAGCGGGGGACCCAGGTCGCCACTGCCGTGGCTCGGGGGGGGCGGCAGGCGGCTCCGTCCCTGCCTGCCACCACAGGGCAACGCCGGGCCGTGGTGACTGAGCCCAGTGGCAATGGCGGCTGACCCCCAGCGGCCCCGCCGAGCGGCAGCGCCGGGCTGGGCTACCTGGCCCCGTCAGCAGCCCCTAGCGGGTCGAACCTGCACAGCCCGAGCCGAGCCAGTAAACCCTGCCCTGCCATCGTTCTGTTACTATTTGGCAACTTTGTTGCACGCGGGTCCTCACTGCGAACGACAGAGCCGCTTATACTCGGGTGCGGTTTATTTATGGACAAAGAACAAAATATTTGCCAACACCCAGAGATGCGGTTTATACTCAGTGCGGCTTGTATTTGTGAATTTACTGTACTCTGATAGTGCTAAGATATGACAAATTTGAAAGAAACTTTATTTCAGAGTATGACAAATTACCTAAAATTCTTATATTAAGACTTTAATATTCTCTCTCTTTTCTCTACTTTCAGCAAAGAACATATATATGTATATAGATGTATATATACTTAAACACCAATGTAACTTTCTGTTTTCCACTGTTCTAAAGAATGCATTTGATGAAAAAGGAACTCGCTTCTCTCTCAGGATGATCCCAGATGACATCTTTACATAAAGAAGTTTCTTGCTCAGCAACCCTCAAAAGACAATGCAAAAAAGAGGGGGGAAAAAGAAATCACTGTTCATCTTTTATGTCCTTTTTCAGCAGCTTAGCTACTGAGTATTTTCCATTTACTGTTTCACTTAATGATTTCTGGAGTTCAAGGCCATTTCCACTGGGATTGGTTGGTTTTCTCCCTCCAGCAGTACTATCAGCTCTTAGTTTAGAAAAGGCAGACATTGCAATTTCACCTATTCAGAAGTTAATTCAACGCCTAATTACTTAAAATTATATATAAAACAGGTCTCTTATCACAGTAAGTCAGGTCACAGCCATAGTATGGAAGTCTACCAGGGCCCATAGGAAGCCAGGATATATTTTGTCTTCGTCTTCACTGATAATCTGGTGCTTTAAGTTACATTAAAGTGATGTAATGCTTTATACTATGAGTTGCCAGACTAGAAGGAAATGGTTTATACCCAACCTTTTCCTGTGTCTTGCATTTAGCTCTCCACTTTAGACTCTCAGGTAATCTGTTCCAAAACAACCTAAATTTGCTCTAGGTTAATGTTGAACAGCTACCCACCATTAGTTTGTAAGATAACTTCTTACTGTCATATTTAAACAGGAGAAAGCTATCAAATGTATATAGGCAACAAATGTTACAGATACATTTGGAATTCCCTTCCCAGTTCCTTTTCTGCACAGGATTGTTTCTCTAAAAGGGAAAGTGCTACAATGGAATCTGATCCTAATAAGTAAAGCTTGGTGTACACCTTTCCCTCTGTCCCACAAGTAACTCACACTTTGGTAAAAGAAAACAGGAAATTCTGAGTGCAGTAAAACAAAAACGAAGGCAGCAGTCTAAGTCGATATTTTCTGACATGCACTATAAGTTACTTGCAAGAAATGTGATTTGCTTCTGGGCTTAATACAACTATTAAAACAAAGTAATTTAATTTCTTGGCGAAACTTAATATTAATATTGATTTCAAATGACAGACAACATCTCTAGCTAATTTTTTTAAATTTACTTTACAATTCAATACTTCTGTCACTTTTGGCAATTCTAAAGATCTGAAGTTTATAGGATATGACAGATTCTATAACAATTTTTGAAGCTCTTCTTTGTATCTAGGTTTACAAATGATTTAAACTTTAAAGCATTTACTTGAAAGTGGAAGAAATCTCTTTTACAGTAAAATTGTACTGAGTGGAAAATACAACTACTTAGTATGACTGCCTGTGTTTCTATTACTTGTACTGAAATTACAGTAATTTCACGAATACAACCCGCAGCAAGAAGACTAAAATTTTGGTGGAAACCCGGAAATGCGGCCAATATTCCGGTGCGGCTAATCTATGGACAAAAATGTGATATCTGCCCTTACCTAGTATCATGTTGGTCCAGTCCTGAGCCAAAACAGTCTGAAATCCATGGTTTCCCGTTGTTCCGACGATGAACCAATCAGAGAACAGCTTATTTCCTGCCTGTGGATGGCGGCGTTACTGAGGGGCGGGGGTTGTTATCGGGGTGAGTTACCTCGGCAGTTCGATAAAAGTGTGTGATATTTCTCTGTACTTTTTAAAGTGTTTTCAGTCTTGTGTGGCTACGGGGCTGGCTGGGCTCGCAGGGAGAGGGCTGGGGGAGCCTCTCTCCCCGCAGGGAGAGGGGTAGAACGGCCACTCGGCTCGCAGGGAGAGGGCTACAACGACCGCTCCCCCCGCCCGGCTGCGAGGGCTACAACGGCCGCTCCCCCCGCCCGGCTGCGAGGGCTACAATGGCCGCTCCCCCCGCCCGGCTGCGAGGGCTACAACGGCCGCTCCCCCCGCGGGCTGCGAGGGCTACAACGGCCGCTCCCCCCGCCCGGTTGCGAGGGCTACAACGACCGCTCCCCCTGCGGGCCGCGAGGGCTACAACGGCCGCTCCTGTGCCAGCACGGAGATGTGGCTCCGCTCGGAGCTCAGCTGCCTGCCTGCGCGGCTGAGCGGCTGTTTAAAGGCAATGCGGATCCATTGGGAATGCTCGCAAAATGACCACACTATTGTTCCTGTCTTTTTCGGCTTGTAAATAAAGGGTGTGTCTTTTTTCACTTGGAAATAATGTTTCCAAGGTTGGCAGTAAGCCAGTAAGCCCCGGCGATCCCGCGATTGTGTTACTAAATGACGACTTTGTGAAAGTTCGCTGCAAACTAAAGTGCGGCTAATATTCCGGGTGCGGCTTATCTATTGACAAAGACATCATGTTGCCAACACACCAGATATGCGGCTTATACTCCGTGTGACTTGTATTCGTGAATTTACTGTACATATGCAAGTTTGGGAAAAGTGAGAAAAATATTTACTATACAAAACATTCAAAGATGTATTAACATTCAGGAAATGGCAGCACATTTCCTTCATGGTTGTGTGGACAGAAACTTAATATTGAGTTAATTGAAAACTGCAACTCGGGCTCCTCAGTAGAGGAAGAACATAACTGTGAACGAAGCATACTGTTTTAATGCTCTGGAGGTATTGTTGTGTTGTTTACAATGGAAACTTGTCATGGTTTTATCACCAGTTCAGTAAATGCCTTTGCAAAATGGCAACATACAGGATTAAATGTGCAGCGCATTTTCAGTTTGACATTTCATTCTTTCTGTTTGTTGTGTAAAAGGAATGGCTCTGGCAAACAGTACCTCTTATGAAACACACAGACAGGAAATTAATATACGTAGTTAAGTCTATATGATGAGGCATTCTTCATGTGAAACTTCATGAGACTTGTCATCCTAAGGTAATACCTGCCTGAAAGGAGATGATCTCAGACATACCTTTATCCACCCAGCAGACAGAGATCAGAACTGAGATGAAAACAGCACAGACTTATCTGTAGTAATCTTACCAAATCTTTACCATCCCTGCCCTATTGTATGTAATATGGCATCACCACATTACTTTCTTTTACTCCTAGCTGCATCATGTTTAAAGTGGGCTCTAGAGTGTATAGGCCATGAACTTTTCTATTTAATTTTTTGTGCACTGTACATAACATATTTGTCATCATTGAGCAAACAGGAATATTGCATTATTTACTGTAAATATTTATTAGGCTTTACAACATAATTTTTAAAGATGTGGAAACAAGTACAGGAAAGGAAAATACTTGCTGATTCCTTTCTCGATTAGATCAGCAGTCATTTCACAACTCTTCTGAAAATGTATTTTTGGAAAATCAGTAGCCTCATCTTCATTCTCTTGACTGGATTTTTGTTCTGGGAATTGCTGGGGGTAATTTTTTGAACCGCAATTAAGTTGCTTTTGAATGTTGGGTTGGAGGTGGGGGGAGTGTGGGGAAGGAATTTGTCATTTTGTTTACTTATTTCTTAGCAGTTAATAATATTTTTTATGCTTCCCCTTGCACTAATTTCTCAGTAGTTCCCTTGCTATTCTGTCCCATCAGAGACAGGACAGGAGGGAACCTGTTTGAAATAAGTCTTACTTGACAAGATTTCTAGGGAGGGTCATGAGCTGAATAGCAACGGCTCTGGAAAATCAGAAGTGAAGAGCATTCCTATAGCAAACATTTACGTGTATGTTCACGTATACTGCAATTGCAGGACTATGTTCTTTTGGGATGATGGAATTGGCCCCCATGACTGGAATGTTGCAAAGGAATGATGCAAGCTCTTTCAGAAAGACTGGAAAGTGTGATGAGGAGACAAAGTTCCTTTTATGTGACACAGCAGTTTAAGATCTTGGAAATCTGCCTAGTGTGGATTAGGAGTCAAAAGATATTTTACGTTAGCATTGAGCAAAGGTAGCATTACAACATGCGTCTACAATAGGCCACCTGACCATGAAGAACAAGTGGTTCAAATCTCTACAGAGCTCAGGTTTGAAGGTTCTGGTCTTCATGGGTGTCTTCAACCACCTAAATACATGTTGGGAGGCACAACACATCAGCGCATAAGCAATCCAGGAGGTTCCTGGACTGTTTTGATGATAATTTCCTCTGTCAAGTGATAGAGAAGTCAGCGAGGACACATGCTCTGCTGGATCACAAACTCACCAACAAGGAGTAGGTAAATGCTAGAGGCAGCCTTGCTGCAGTGATGTGTGCTGATTGAAGGAGGAGCTCCAGGATATGGGGTAAGGTAGAAGGGTGATCAAACCAGTGGTGTACCCCAAGGACAGTCCCAGATCCTGTTTAACATCTTCATTAAGGATTTGGATGATATTGCGGAGTGTACTCAGTAAGTTTGCATTAGACACAAATTTGGAAAGAGTGGATGAATCACCAAAGGGTCATGTTGTCTTCCAGAGGTACCTCAACAGGCTGGAGAAGTGGGAGGACAGGAGCATCATAGAGTTCAACAAGGGGAAATGTAATGTCTTGCATCTGGGGAGAAACAACTGCAGGCACCAGTATATGCTGGTGGCCACTCAGCTGGAAAGAAATTCAACTGGAAGCATTTCAAAGTTCAGTGAAGGGTCATGAAGACAATTAAGGGCCTGAAGAATCTCTCCTATGAAAGATCTGGGACAGTTTCACCAGGAGAAGAGAAGATTTGGGGAGGGTTTTATTAATGTATGCAAATTCCTGGAGGGAGGATACAAAGAAGATGGAGCCAGGATCTTTCTGGTTGTCCCCAGTCATGGGGTAAGGGGCAATGGGCATGAACCCCAAAATGCATAAAGTTACCTCTGAACATCAGGAAATGTATTCTGACTGCAAGACACATCCAAAAGCTCGAGGTCTTGGGCCACTTGGTCCAGGTTGTCCTGAATTTACAAGTGGGTTGGACTTGATGAGGTCTGGAGAGTCATTCCAATTTCAACCATTATGTGATTCTGTGATATTCAACAGAACTTAAGCCATATTGATATGCAAGTGTATATTCCAAATTACTGTATTTTCGTGACTATAAGGCGCACTTAAAATCCTAAAATTTTATCAAAACCCAGAAGTGCGCCTTATAATCCAGTGTGCCTTATATATGAAAATCATTTGAAAGTTTACCGTTAACTGACACTGCACGGTACCTTTCCCAAGCAAAAATGGGTTGAAGTGGATTCACCTAGACTAGGGGATTGTTTGAACGTGGCAATTTTGACGATTCGAGCATTTTGACCACGATAAACCAATCAAAGAAAATCTCTTGCCTACCCGGGAATTAAGGTGTTGTTGAGGAGGGGTGTTAATGGGGAGACAGACATATTTCCTTCATTCTACACACTTGTTGACCTTGACCCCAACTTTATGCAGTATTAGTATGCTGTGAAATCAGAAGTCCTGTAAGTCCAAAGTGACTCCACAGAGGAGACTTGCTTACGAGGCAGATTTTAAATTAGAAGCAATCAACCATGCAAAAGAACATGGAAATAGATCTGCAACTAGAGAATTAATGAGTCCATGGTGCGCAAGATGACACTGAGAGTACTGAAACTGATGACACTGAAGATGAAGATATGAACGATACGGGTTTGGGTTTGCTGGATGCCGCCATTGCCGTATTGATGATTTCCGATATGGAGGATGAAGAGTTTGAAGGTTTCATGGAAGATGAATAAACCTGACTGTAAAATAAAGCTGTTTAAAAGTTTAATAAAAGTGACTGATTTTTCTCTGTATTTTTTTAGTGTTTTGATTCTTTTTTGATTCTTTTAGGCTGTGTTTAAAGGCTACACTGATCCATGAAAAATGTTTGCAAATTGAGCACCTGCCAGTAAACCCTATGTTTGTGCGATTTCGTTAGTAATTTGTTTGTTTGTTGCAAAAGTTGCGCGCGGATCAACATTGAAAAAAATGTGCATCTTATAATCCGATGCTCCTTACATATGAAAATAGTTTGAAAATATATTGTTAACTGATATTGTGCCTTATAATCCGGTGCTCCTTTAGGTCGTGAAAATATGGTATTTGTTTTCGTGACATGGAGTAGGCTTTGTGTGCGACAACTCTTGCTTCTACAGTTCTTAACTCTTTAGGTTTGCAATGGTTTTTCAACTGGATTCGGACAGCTCTGACAAAGGCAGGTTCAAATAATTTGTTGAAAAAGGTGCTGAGCTAGACAGACATGACTGTAGCCAAATTGGAAGATCTATAGCTGTGTCTAAGCTATTTATACATGTAGTTAAGCTATCAAGAAAAAAATGCTAAGAAACAGGACAGTTATTAAATTTTGTTGAAACATTTTTCCCTGAAATTCATATGAATACAGTGACTTTTATGGTATTAATTACATAAACTTGATAAATCCTTTACATTTATTTCAGCTAATGAATTATAGGAATAAGACCTTACCCATCTAATTTACCTTTTGGATTATCACTCTTTACAAGCCTCATCAGGAAAATATATTGAAGGATTATACATTCCAAATGTGTGATGAACAGATGCTGTCCATCATAAAACAAAACCAGGCAGAAAGTTGACTCGGAATAAAATTGCTGAATGCAGACCTAAAGATAACAGCGGTAGCTATTCATTTTGACCAGTGACTTGCATGCCTGCAGCTTTGGTTTATACTGCATGTCATAACAATGGAGGTAATTATTAATTTGGCTGATTTTGACAGCTGTAGTACTTGGAGAGGAACAGAGAGACAGAAACAGGGCCAACATAGAAAATAGCACTACAGTAAGATTTGTAAAGAAGTCACAAAATACCAGAGCTGGGGCTAACACAAAGAACTACAGGGAAAAAATGTAATAAGAGAAAAATTTGAAACAAACTAACTCATGGCAGCTCAAAACTGAAGCCCCAGTAAAAACATTTAATGGTTTTCCATTTGTTCAAGTTGTATTTCGGTTATTATATATTGGAAAGAAATTTTTTTGCTGTGCGGGGGTGAGGCACTGACACAGGTTTCCCAGAGGTACTGTGGGTGCCCCAGCCCTGGAAGTGCTCAAGGCCAGGCTGGATGGGATCTAGCAGGAGGTGTTCCTGCCCATGGCAGAGAGAGACGAAATTAGATAATATTTGAGGTCTATTAAAACCCCTTAACCTTCTATGATCCCATGATAAGCACAAACTCTTTGGTTGCCTTACAATAAAAATTTGGAGGTAAATATTGACAGCCTGCAACAAAGCCATATTTTGATTTCCCTTTATATTTCTTGCATCTTTTGTCAGTGCCATGTTCTTAACTGTGCTGGGAAACTCTCATGGTCAAATACTACCCCAATTTGTGTGCAATCCTAATGTATTGGATATACTGTATAGCAACTATGTTTACCTCTAAAACCACATAAAATATTCTATTGTTAAAAGTCTTGAACTTCACATTCATTAATTACATATATTATTTTGTTAAGTAAAAAGAACTATATGTCAATTGATGACTGCACTGCAAAAGCTATGTATGTATTAGTTTAGTACATCAACCTGATAAAAATTTCATATAAATAGTTTCCTTATTTTTTCCAAAATTTATTATTCTTTTAAAGAGGGACAGAAAGCGCACCTTACAACTTGCATTATGCTCCTACTTGCATGTAGAAATATTGCATTGTTTGCCAATACTGACATGTTTATGAAAAATAGTGCCAAAATGATTGTTGGGTCATGGGGTTACTTTCTCTTCTTAAAATTTTTACATTGCTCATGTTACTATAACTCTTCAGTATCCTTGAATCAAGGTAAAGAGTGTGTTTATTTCCATCTGTAGTAATAGTTGAATATTTTCTGTACTGCAAAAGACAGAATAAGAGAAGTGTGTTTCATTTAGAGAGTGTCTGACAATGTCCTGTTTCCAAAATTTGGGCCAGGCTGCTGATAAAGTATTGTCTTGATTATTGCATACACTTCCCTTAATTGGTTGTAATGATGTCATTCCAAAACCATGGAGGCAACGGATGACTTTCATTTATTCTGCTCTAATCATGTGTTCATTTATGGGAAATTACAAGATATTGCTTACAGCAACGCATTGGCTTTTATCCTGCAAGTGTCATTTTGAGCTGTAACATATATTGTCAGTCTACCTTTTTATTCTGTGGCTATAACTAAGCCAAGTAGGCTGACACCTTTACTTCCCTGCCCACCTGTGTTTTTTATGTGAGTAGGTGTTGAGAAAAGCCTGTTAATGCTGTTAATATTTCACTTTGGAACAGATACAACCCCCCTTTTTTTTTTTTTAATTTTTTATTTTTTAAACAGAGGAAAGTAACTGACCGGTTAGGTCCTGTTGTGTTTAGTTTCATTCAACCCAATAAAGATTTAGAGATGCAGTTTTTTAAAGAATTACATTATACATCTCAGATCCTTATTTGTTATGGCTGCTTTCAAAATTTGTGTCAAGTATTAGAAGACCAGAAAATCCCTTGCTGTGTAACTACCTTGACACCTTTAAAATGTGCTTATAATAAACATTTAAATAACAATACAATTCCATAGCAATTTCAAACTATTTGCTGAACTAAACTATTTACTATTCAGGATTTTTCAGTTTTAAGCAAAACATTTTTCTAACAGCTGGGAATGTTTTCCAGCATATGGTGTATTTATGTGCATAGAGCTCTCTGGCATGCAAAGTTGAATTTCTCTAAAGTCTTTAGAGTGAAATGATAATGTACAAAAGAGGAGGATGATCTAAAATTTTAACCTACAGTCAGCTAAGAATTGTACTTCGATAAAAAGGGAAGTTATTGATAATTTTTGTTGATAGAATCTGCATATTTCTAGTGCCACTGGGGTTTTCTTCCTGAAAAAATGGGAAGTGCTGAGTGTTTTTTTCCTTGTAGCTGAGAATGTCACTTGTGATTTCATTCTCTTTTGTTGTTCTGTGTTCCCAAACTGTCGGTTCACAGGGTTGCATGTCTTTATTGATAATGAGATGCAGATGGGAATCAGAGTTCACAGTCCCTAGATAATGTTTCAAGAGAGGACACTGGAATTTTGGGTTTGAGAAGGGAAATCTGAAGGATTTCCTTTTTCCACCCCCAGCCAACATACTACCAGTGCTCCACTTCTCTTCTCTGCATTGTCTATTCATTGCACACCTGTTGTGTTCAGTCCAGGTACTCAAGGAACAGTTTTACCAGACTTGCTAGTCTTTTAACTCCATGAATGCACATCATTATTTCACTTGCGCTAGGGAGAATTGTGTTCATTGTGTGCCATTAACAGAAAACTCCTGGGAGATCACTCTGACATTAGAAAACATCAGTCAGTACACTTGTTTTCTGAGCAGTATTAAATGCATGCAGCATTTAATACTAGTAAATACAAGCTTTAGTACCTCTCTGGCTGTTTTTCACATAGTCATAGAGGATCACAGGTATCAGTGAAGGGTTCTTTGCTTTGTGTTTGAAGAATCCTTCCAGACTGCACCTTACAACATGAGATGTCAGCCTATTTTCTGTAGTGTTAAGTCAACAGTTCTCTTACCTTCCCCAGAGATACTGAGTAGCTTTTAATGGTGACTGGGATCACAAGCACAAGTTGTCTTAGCATTTTTCTTTTGCTTTCCAGGACTCAAGACTGCCAAAAGCAGACTGTGTCTACTTCATTAACTGATATGCCTACTGAAACGTTAAGAAGATGAAACACATCCTTACTGGAAGGTATGACTGAGTGCAAGAGTTTAACTTGTCTTGTCAACTCCAGTGACCCTTTTGCTGTTTTTCCACTGATGTTTTTTCTGTTGTCTTAAAGTGATTCCATGGTATGTCCAAGAGCTGTTTCCACAGCATTTCAGGAGAAACATGATCTCGAAATATCATCAAATATATTGTTAATCTACAATATTAATTAATTTAATCCATTCTTCAAAAAGAAATTTTACCATGTTTATAATGAAAAACTCTGGTTAAAGACAGTAATTGTGTTAATACCAGAGAGGTAAGAAAGGAGTAAAAATTTTTCAGGGACTTTTGAGAATTCTAATACATCCAGAATAAGAAATTTAGCAAGTCATTATCAAATCTTCTTTACAGTCAGAGATGCAAAACTAGTACTGCACTAAAGTCACACAGGATCATCTTAAGCTGGGATCTTCCTGTATTTCAGGGAAAAATCCTACCCCTTAACTCTCAGTCCTGTTCAGTTTATAGTAAGAAAATTATTCAATTGAGGCATCCCTCTTTTGAAGGTGCTTCACCAGGGAAGGGAGTGGGGTGATCCTGTAGCAGGTAAGTCATGTATTTTTTATCCATTTTCATAAAATTGCTTGAAATTTATAATTTCTAATGTGATTTATGAGAGATAGAAAAGAAACGTCTGTAGGAAGGCATGGAAGCTGGCTTCAAAGAAGGCTTGTTCTCCATCCTCACTGCTCTTCATAAAAATTTCAGATTTTCCTCTTCTTATGTTTTGACTTTTTATTTCTTCTTTAATCTTCTCAATGAAGAAATTTTGTTTTTTCTTTTTTTTTTTAATTAAAGTATCCTATTTACTATATCAACAAAAGCAATTATACTGAAAATGGTGCAGTTATATTTACCTGTACTCTGCTACTATATATTTGGTTTATATTTCTACTAACCTATTGTAATAACTTGCTTCTGCCTACAAGCATAGCCTTGAAATTACCAGTCTTCCATTATCAGGCTTAAATATTGAAGCCAAGACAAAATATCTAACATATGAAATTGATCAGAGATTCAATATTTACCAGGTATTCTGGAGCAGCAGAGTGACCAAGATTATTACTATTACAGCATGCTGGGTAGTGGACATCTTCGTAGAGAAAATGTTGGTGTTATTTCTGTTTCAGAATGACCTCTCAGCTTTTCAGACATTTAAGCAATCCTCGTTTAATTTAGCTTTGTTTTCACATCAAGTAGTTTTAAAAAAAGGTTTTCAGAGTTTATAAAGTCAGCAGAGGACATGAAGGAAGAATTGCCACATACCATTTCAATTCTTTTCTTTTCACAAGCACGCGTAGATGCTACAAGTCAGGAAAATTGAACAATTACTATGTGGCATTTTTTCTGATAAACCTGTGTGTGAACTGGCTTTTAAAAGAACCACATAAGGCTGTCCTTTCATTGCTAGACTTGACACCACAAGTATTATGTCTGAAGTTAAATGGAGACAAAGACTGTTTTCACCTCCTGAGGAAGGTTTTGCAGCTGTTACTTCTCTGACTGTGTAGCTGTCTTTACCCCAGATACTGTGGTCAAAACTAATTCAGTCTCCATAGCCTTCATTGTAAAAATGTGCTGATACGTTCCAAAAAAGGAAGGTTTTTAACCCTATGCAGAGGTATATTTGTGTATACCTGTATGTCATTACATATATAGAACATAAACAGATTCAGCAATGCATATTGACGGTAATGAAGATGCCAGTTTTTACAACACATATGTATTTCAAAATCATATTTGTGAAATACTCTTGGTCGTGAAATATTTTTCTGGATATAAATCATCAGTGATAATACTCCACAGAACAGTGACGGCTATTTTCATATTGTATCTTTTATTGTAAGATAATGTTTTATTTCTATAGACACTTCCAAGGTTGTAGATTTATTTTAGAGTTATTATTTATTTTTAGAGTTATTAGATTTTTTGTCCGATAAAAGGAGCTACAACTTTACTAACCAGACTTCTTTAGGAAAAACAGATTCTGTCCTACAATTAGACTTTGTTTGATGTCCTTCTACTTTAGTATGATATGAAATATAAGTGAAGATTTGAGTAGAGACGAAGCTTCTGTCAAATGCAGAAAATCCTTTAAATATATTTGTGTTTATTCAAGTATGGTAAATACTAAAGAAAGTTGCATCCTCTAATTCCTTTGAGAAACATGATTCTTATAAAATATATGTTCCATAAATGACTTGCAAAGTTAAAGGAGTTTTAAAATGTAGGAAATTATAGGTGAATGTAAGAGAAGAGCTCAAATATAGAAAATTCCATATTCTTTATGATAGGAGCAATATGTATTGTGATGGTTTGTTTGTTTGTTTGTTTGTTTATTTTGGTTAGGTTTGGTTTTGTTTGTTTTTCTTTTTGTTTTGTTTGGGGTTTTTCATTTGGTTTGCTTTATTTTGTTTTTTGAAAGGTATCAGGCAGATTTGATCACTGTTCGGAAATATGAAAGAAATATAAAGATCCTCATAAACATGTTACTGTCCTTTTAACTTTTAAACAGCAATTCATTCAGGGCATAGTGTTATACATTCTTATGCCTATTTCCTGTCATGATTTTTCCTTCTTTGTATTATATTGTGGACTTAGTGCTGTCAAAAACTGTTAGCTACTGTTTCATCACAGTGTATTATTTTATGCCTATATGATATACCAGGCCTTTTAATAATCTGTTTTGTGATGTATGAATGGATGAGAAGCATTATGAATACTATATAACTTTGTGCATGGAAATGGGCTTGCTTTTGCTCTCAACACAAAGAGACCATCAATAAAATTCGCCATTAAGATTACTGAAAAAACTAAATGCCTTGTTTGTGTTACAGTTGTCAGAATCCCCACAAAAATAACTGATGAGTAACCTGCATGATTTCACCTCCCATTGACCTCTATTTGGACAGGAAGCAAACTTTTTTCCCAGGTTGAAATAATTATAATAAATAAGACTATTAATACTGTACACAGTGAAAAGAACCTGCTCTATTTTCTTTTAGATGACCAGCTGGTAACTGTATACTACTTTAGAACATGCAGTTTGGATTTTAAGTATAATGTATGGATCCTAAATAAGAATACCCTAAGCTTTTCTTTTGTGGGTTAATCTTTATGATATAAGTGGTTTTCTAGGCAACAAACATTGATTAGAAAATTAAAACTGCAGAGTTTTGCTTGGATTTCTATTAGTTTGTTCAATAATATATTGTACTACAAAATTTCCTTTACTGAAGCACTGTATTAGTTAGATGAGAAAAGTCTTTATTTAGATGATAACTGATTGTTTGAGGAACTTGGGGTTTCTTGAAAGCAGGTGAAGTCCTATTGGCAGTTCATGGCTTGGACAGGGGCACTCTACCCTGTATTAGAGTCTCACTGGATGGCCAGGCCCAGAGAGGGAAAGCGCGTGGAGTTACATCCAGCTGGAGACTGGTCAGCAGTGGTGCTCCCCATGGCTCAGGAGTACAGGAGTTCAGTACAGGAGTCAGGCCTCTTTTAATGTCTTTATCAATGATCTGGATGAGGGGTTCAAGTGTCCCCTGAGTAAGTTTTCAGACCGCACAAGTGGGAGTGCTGGCCTGCTGGAAGGTAGGATGGATTGGCAGAGGGACCAGTGCAGGATGGATTGGTGGGCCAAGGCCAGTCAGGTGAGATTCAACAGGGCGAGGTGCTGGGCCAGAAGTCACAAGAGCCCCAGGTAGTGCTAAAGGCTTGAGAAAGAGGGACAGTAAAGATATCGATGGAAAAGAACCTGGGGATGCTGGTCAATAGCTGGCAGTGTGTCCAGATGGCCAAGAAGGCCAATGGTAACCTGGCCTGTGTCAGCAACAGTGTGGCCAGCAGGAGCAGGGCAAGGATTGTTCCCTTGCACCCAGCACTGGTGAGGCCACAGCTGGAATGCTGCATCCAGTTCTGGGCCCTGGAAGGAAAGTCAGTGAGGAGCTGGAGAGCGTACAGAGAAGGGCAAGGGAGCTGGTGAAGGGTCTGGAGCACAGGATCTGTAAGGAGAAGCTGCAGGAGGTGGGATTGCCTAGTCTGGAGCAAAGAAGACCTTGTCACTCTCTACAACTGCCTGACAGGAGGCTGTAGCCAGGTGGGGTTTGGTCTCTTCTCCCAGAAAATCAGTGGCAGGACAGGAGGACAGTCTCAGGCTGTGCACCAGGAAGGCTCTGTTTGGATATCAGGAAGGCTTTTTTCACTGAAGGGGTGGTTAAGCACTGGAACAGGCTGCCCAGGGAGGTGGTGCAGTCACCATCTTGAATGCCAGGTGTTCAAGAAATGACGGGATATGGGGCTTAGTGATGTGGTTTTTTTTTAACATGGTGCTGTTTGGTTGTGGTTGGGCTTGGTGATCTTGAAGGTATTTTCCAATCTTAATTATTTCATAATTCTATGAAATTTAAAGGATAAAAGGCCTATAAAGTCTGAACTCTTATACTATTCTGTGAAAAAAACACATTTAAAAATTTTGGAGACTATTCTGCTGAAAAACCAAAGCACCCTTATACACAGAAAGTGGTTAGGAATTTTCACTGTATAATACAAATAACACTGACCAGGGTATGTATGTTAATTTGTGCTAATCTGTTGCTGTCTAAACATTGGAGATCTTTGTATGTGAAGCACTGATCTGATGGATTTTTGTCAAAGAAATGCATGATTTGCTAATGTTCCTATCCTAATTAAAAACTTGCTGCTGTGACATTCCTGAGCTAGAAGATTATATGAACACATTTGCTCAAAATATTTCAATATTTTTATGTAATTTATATAATATAGAGTTATATATGCACACACATATATGAAATACATAATTTCTCAAGTAATTATAAAGAAAATAAAATAATTTTCTCTTGAAAGTTGCATAAATAAAATTGATTCCTACAGCTTAGCATTCTCAAAATTAATATTATTGTTGAGAAGTTGGCTGACTCTTCTGTCTCTTGCCTTTCTCTGTCTCTCTGCATCTATGGTTTTTGATGAGGAGGAACCATGCAATTAAGATTGCAAAATAATTACTGCTCCTGATGGGGATGGGAGAAGATGTAATGAATCACAAATATGTCTACATTGTACTCCATTGCACATGTAAATGAATGTAGTGCATGTACTGATTTGTAATTATGATAATATGACACAATTTCCTCAAGTATAAACTGCACTAGGCCCCACAAAAAACTTATTTCAATCCACTAAATGTGACAGTGAAATGCATTGAGGGAAATTGCTATGTTTACTTATAGCTTGAAAAGTAGTAGTGGTATTTGAACACATAATTTAAATGAGAGAAAATTTCCCTGAGGTGTGTCTTGAACTGTTTCTTTTAAGGTCAGAGGAGTAGCTTTCATGGAATAGTGAGAAGAGGGGGCACCCAAGTATTAGGGTAAGATTTCCACTGAGAGGTTCCTTGTGACTTCCTGAGGCGGTCGGGTTTTCTGGTTGGTTTATTTTTGGGTTTTGTTATTATTTCTTGTCACAATTTCTTGGTTTAGTGTAGCTTAAGCTTTTTTACTGTTGTTGTAACATATGTTCACTCTTAATCATTGCTTGGGGAATGCCAGAGCTGTCTGTCTTTTCCCAACTCTAACGTCCTTCCTCTAAAAAGGTCTTTTTTAGGGTCTGTGTGGATCCACCACTACATTGTTCTGCCACTTGGAGACTGCAATTAGCACGACACAAAAAGGTTTTTTCCTTTTACTGGAAAACTATAATTTGTCTAGTTTATGTGGGAGAGCAATAGTGCATCTTCAAGAGTAATGATTGGTCAGAGAATAGAAACAACAGTTTTCTCTGAGACTGAGATATTTTAGATGTGACAAAAGAATAAAAAAATCATCCACCAGTAAACACCACCCGAAAAGTCAATTTATATCAGTTAGTTCTGAATATACCAAATTAATGGGAAACTATAATTTATTGAAGTTCTGTACTCCGTTGAAATTCAGTACATTAAAATTACATTTTCTTGAAAGGGATGCAAAAGAAATATTTTCTCTACCGGGCTCAAAAATATGTATTATCAGAACTTTTTGAGTCTTGCCATCTATGTTTCCTTCCTGCAACTTTTGTGTTCCATCTCATTTTGGGTGCATTATTTATCTATCTTGCTTGTTATCTAGTTTATTTTTGTTATATTTTCAACAACTAGAAGGACAAATTGGGAAGGTAAAACTACTAGTTTAAGAAGCAGGAGGAAAGTAATCATAGTTGCAAATGATGGTTGCCAAAAATAGAAAGATTCATTCAACTAAATCCTTTATAGCTTTCAGGGTAGACTGTTTTAATGATGTGGAATAAGGACACAATTGTGTTAGCAGTATTTTTATTTGATTACTGTGTATATTCTCTAAGAATATCAGGATTCTGTGAAAAACCCTTTCCTTTATATCTGTTTGAGCAAAATCAGTTTGGATTTTTCTTTTGAGTCTAGAAATGGTGAGGCAACATTTCTGTATCTAAAATTTATTTTGTTACTGTTTGCTTCTGAGACGCAATTTCTTTGTTTTGCAAATCCTCCGATAAAACAGCTTAGTCTGAAAAATAGGGTCTGACAGGGAAATAGAAATTAATGACAAATTATTTATTGTACTGCTGTAAGGAAGTTTGATTTGACTGAATTATTTAATTAAAAATCTAAATTTTCAAGGAATATGTGAGAATATTCCTCTGGAGTTTTCAAGAAGGTTACACACACACACATATATATACATATATATATATATATATATATATAGGACTTCATGATTAACAAAAAAAGAAAACTTGAGTTGCTAAACTCTTGAAATAAAGAGTAAATACATGAGAAAAATCATGGAGTAGACCACTTATTTGATTAGCAGTATGCTATAAAATAATAAAGTATTGTGCCCCAGTTAGATTGTCATTATATTTTGACAGAAAGAATTTCTGCAATCTCTAGAGGCTTTTTTTTTTAACTCTGACTTATGAAAGGTATTCTTCCTGACACTTTCAATGTACTAGGGCTATGAAAAGTCATTGTGGGAGGATTCACACTGAGAGTGGGATTTGCTGACTTCCTAGAGCTAAAATGTTGGATGTCTTTCTCCTGAATATTTTTGCTCTCACCAGGAGTAGCTAGCAGTCAAGTAAACACACCAAGCTACGGTCATTGTTTCTGTCAAGCACAGGTGCCAAGTCTTCATCTTTCTTTCACTTGTTCCTCTTTGCGTAAGGCACGGAGGTTTAAAACCACTTGCCATGAACAAAATCAGGTGTTTTTTGAAAACCCAGAAAAATTATGTGATAATAAAACCCTGGACTGTGAAAAGCAAGGCGTTTGTCAAAGTTTTGTTTTCTCCATGTTTGGGAGTCTGAAAACATTATGGATATCTGTACAAGAATTGCATTCCAACCTTTCAAGAAGTACCTTTTTTCTGCCATAGAAAAGTTCCCAAGGTCATATTTTTAACAATGACATGGTGGTCTTCAAAGAAAGGCATTTTCAGTACAGTAAAACTTACTGGAAAGCCTTTGAACTTGAAATGCACTCTAAGAACAAGGGCTTCTCAGTAATATGAAGACTTCTGAGTAGTAGGTGGAAAATTACATTTAAAAATAAAAAAGAAAAAAAGTTTTACAAGACAAAAATAATAGCGAGAAACTTGTTCAAAGATGATGATTTGGAGCCAGGTTTTCCCTGGAAGGAAAACCAATTGACCTATTTCCAATGTTACAAAAATTATGAGTTTGAAACTCTGACTCAAAGATATGCCCAACTTTGTTCTCCTGTAGCCCATGAGTCTAAAATTGAAGCCCAATTTTCTGTGTAAAACAAGAAAAGAGAAAACCTTCCTACAGTAATAGATAAGGAACACAAAGTCAAAAAGCCTTTAAGCCATGATTTTCCTGATGATTTTCTGGAGTAACATGATTTTCTGGAGTGACATTCTTAGAAAAACTGACCTTTTTCGTCCTGAAAACCATAGTCTTTTCTCTTTAAATCTGCTCAGTTAGTATCAAAGGAGAACAGGTCATCTTTATTTAATCCTGCAGGTTATATGCCAATTCTAGTTTGGATTTGTTTTTCTTCCCCTATTTGTCTTCCTCTGTAGCATAAAAGCTGTCTGTGAATAGAGGTAGATCCCCTCTGCATCGGTAGGTAGATTATAACCCACAATGTGTGAGAACTTTCCTGAGTTTAAGAAATGATGACCTAAATATTTAAGACTTGCAGAGGATAAAGGATTCATTCTGGTACAATGGACACAATTTCATATTATTCTGCTTTTAAGTGTGAAAAGTTATATCTCAGAAACAGCACACACGATGTTTTTCATAGTCATTGTAGGTGAAATTTTCTATTGTGTAGAGAACTGTTACAAGGTCCAAGTATTCCTTAAATGTTACCTGAAAACATTGTGTTCTGGCCTGGCTATTGCCTCCTAAATTCTGCCGTGGCTTTAGTGTATCACAGAAAATGTGAGTGGTCTTGCTGCTGTTCTTGTTCCAGGGTTAATGTCAGATCAGGACTGGAGGTAAAAGAGCCCAAGCAGCTGCTGTTGCAGAGTGACGCTTCAATCAAAATCAGTGCTCAGCTGCTTGAGGCGCGGTGAAGATTTTGGCAGCTGTGGCAAGGAGTTCTTACAAGCTACTGTAGTGAAATATTGCAGAAACATGTTGTTTTCTGGTATGCTGGATAAAAGACAAAGGAGAAAGGCAGGTGGGAAGGCTTTTCCAAAATGAATTGGGGTTGGAGATCTGCAAGATGGCATGAGACACATAGGCTAGACGGAGCAAGTGGTGTATGGAACTGTATGAAACACACCACATTTTATAAGCCTGCTACAATGCCACCTTTGAAAACAGTGAATCCATCTGCTCAATTCATTGAAGTGACAGAAACAATCTAAACTCATCTGTACTCTCTGGTTTGTAGTGAAAACACACCCCAAGGTATTATTATACCAAGTAGAATATTGAACAGATTTGCTCCTAGTTGTTTTACCACAATCCTCAGTCCTCATTTCAGTCTCAGATATTTAAAAAATTGGCAATAATTTTAAAAGCTATCCACTGCACAGCAAAAGGAAAGATGGTGGTAATCTTCTTTTATAAAAACAAAACAATGACTTTACAAGAATTTTTTTATAATAATGAAATCTGTTATGTGGACACCAATAGATTGTGCAAAACTAGGGCTTGTCATTCTGTAGGTTCAGTAGGCAGATAGACATAACACCAGTCTTGCAGAAGGTCAGTGATGTGTATATAACACCTTTTTTTTTTAAAGTGTTCCAGATTTTAGGACAAGGTAGCAGTTGTGCTTGTAACAGTAAAGAAACTAAATTGCTGGAGAAAGTAGGACTCAAAATGTAAGCCCATTCTGACTTTCTTTTCTTCGTCTTAACACATCCTCTTTTTTTTCTTGGTTCATCTTTGTTTCCTCTATTGCCTATCTGCTCTTTTTGAGGCTCACTAATATTAGTGTGTTCTGCAACAACCTGATACCTTAGGGTTCTTCTGAGTGCTCAGGAGATTTTTTGTAAGGCCACATATAAAGTCAATACATAGTCTCCTGAAGTCTACTATGTAAACCATAGTATAGTATACTATGTATACTTACATAGTATGTAAACTATTGTATTTGAACAGAGAATTTATCCTGCTTGCTGTTCTGGATGTATGTAATCTTCCAGATTAGATAACATATTCTCTATTTACCTTTGTTTTTAAGGAAGCAGTTACTGCAGAGCTGGAAGAGAGAAAACCCCACATGCACTGAGCCTACAGCTCCATCTGAAATGCACTCTTCATTACTGTGCTGGGTGCCTGATGCTGGAACTGTTCACCATTTCATGTGCCTTCCTTCTCCTGGATATGTTCTGCAACCATGTCATGCTTTCAAAATATATGTTAGGATAGATGTGGGGTCTTTCAAATGCAGCTAATTTTGGCTGTTGGTGATGGAATGCTGGGTTTAATTCTAAGTGAATTTGTAGGCTTGATAATTTTCTTCCTTGTCCATGCTGATCTCATTCATTTCCACTGTGGGAAATCCTGCCATAAACTTGGCTACCAGAAGAAAGAAGTTTTAACCTTCAGTTGGTCAAGTACTTAACTGTTATTCCTGCTTTTTTTTGCACTGACTTTTTCTTGACCTTGTCATACCTAAATGTTTTACTCCAGTGGTGGTCCCAAGCAGATACATGTGGAATTTCCTTTTCCCAGCCTGAGCAACACAGCGTGACTTAACATATAAAAACTGTTGCACAGCAGTACTCTAATCCAATGGTTTATTCAGCTGCATATCCACTCTGTCACCTGTAGACTTGTTTCTTTTGCTGCCAGAATTATGCTGATATCTCCTTCAGTTTATTCAGACAAAAGAAAAGTACATCATCATGATCAGGTATAGTGGTCACATGGATGTTTATACATTGGTTATTTTTTTATTTTAAATTTTGCCATTTCTACATAAATATATTTGGCTTGCCTCATTTTATTCCTTAACTGTAACTGCTTCTCTTTTTATTGGGATCCAATGTTGCTATTAATGAATTTATCTTTACAAGGATTATTAAGCAGAAGATGAACTGGAAGCTCATTTATTTAATTTCTTTCTCCTTCCACTTCTTTCAATACTTGATTTTCCTGTAACTTTCTTTTCCAGAAGCTAAATAAATGTAGTATGATAAACCAGCCCTCTGAGCTTCATAAACCACTCTTCCCCCTTTGTTCTCCTCATTTTGTGGTGTCCCACTTTCGCAGAAAAATTGCTAGAGCACAAAACCAAAACTGCCAAGCTGATTGTTATCCTTTTTGTCTGGTTGTTCTGGGTGGCACTGAACATTTTTGTGCATCATTCATAGTCACTGGGGAGCACTGAAGTAGAGTTGTTGACTTTCTGGAGATTATTAAGCTTCCTCTCAACAACTTAGAAATTAGAAGCAAAGATTTTTCATGAAAACACAGTTTTATGTACAGGTGTCAGTTTGTTAAAAAATTTCTCTCAAGTACTTTCTTGTAAGGTGTGAAACTGTAACAACTGCCTGAGATTTGTAAGTCTAACACCTTGAATTACAATCTGATTTGAAAATGAAAATTATTACATAAATATTTCTGTCTTTGTTCAGTCATGTCCTTCCCTGACTTTTGTCTCTTTGTATTAGGGGTTGTTGACAAGAAGAAATAGGGTCTAATGGAAATTAGAAATTAGTACTGGGTTTTATTCTATTTAGTTGCTATAAATATGCCTCTGCTCTTTCTTTTGAAATTTCTCTTCCTGTATAACAGAAATTATTTTGTTTGTAGACAAAAAACTATATAATTATGATTAAATAATAATTAGTGTTAAAAATTAATGGTCATATGCAAATCTCTAATACAAATAGAAATACCTTGCATTAAAAGCTATATAATTGATCTAAGAAACACGTTTCATTCTGCTTGCAAAACTGTATTAAAAAAGACCTAATTCAAATGATGAGTTGTATCAAAATAGAAAAAAATACATGAGGCAAGACTGCCAAATTATTTATTTTTCATTAAGGGAGAAAATCACACATAATTATCTATGCTATATGAGCACATTTGCTGCAAGTCGGCATGGAATTGAGCAACAATAACCATAAAAAATGCAACCCACAACAAAGCTGAATCTAACTAGCTATTATGAAGTAAATGCTAGAAGAGGGAAAACTGAACAAGGAGAATATTCACTAAATAGTACTACATTCTCCATAGCCAGAATGGACTACTCATAATTTCAAAGTACAGAAGCAAAATTATATGCTTGGAACTTGTTCAGTGAATGGTTATCATGTATATCTTTGTAGCTTTCTCATAAACAAATAACAGTAGCGCCCCTTTTTAAATTAAAGGGGTTGATGCTTCGAAATTAAGTAGGGCTGTGATGCTTTCTGGTTTTATTCAGACATTTTGGAAAGATTAAATAGTAAGCACAGAAGGAAAATACGAGCTCTGAATTTGCATTTCAAATCATCCTTTGCCTTTTGTTCCTAGTCAAAATCTGTTCAGTAGCTGACATATCTGAGCAGCATGAGGTGATGTATCATTTCTGAGCTTACAAAACTGTAATCAGGAATAGAGTCACCTTAAGAACTGTCCATTACCTGTGATTAGTATATGAGAATTTAATTTTCTACACCATTACCAGTTCATTGGTAGCTATAAATATATAAAAAAGCAAGACGTGTTTTGAGTAGTTTCCATAAAAGACAAATTATAGGGCTTATACCCTTCTAGAGGGAACACATGCTATATCACATAATAATATGATAAACCCCACAGTTTGAACACTTAACAGAAGCAGGATGCTTATTCCATTAGTTTAATGTTTTAATATGTCTCTGAGTTTCAAGATGAAATTGCAGGAATTTTTTAAACTCATGGACATATCAAGCAATAACATGAAAAACATTCATTATTATTATAATCCTGATAGAAATTGTAGTAAGCCCTTCTGGATTTCTGAACCAAACGACCAGAAATTTAGAATAATTCAGTGAAGTATTTCATTTAGATGAAAACCAAAGGAACTTTAAAATCTTCGAAGTTTATGAGAGCTATAAAATGTGTTAGCAGAATAAAGCTCTGTAAAATTCAGTGGTGGCTCTTCCTTACAATGGCTTAGCATTTCTTAATATAGTTTTCTGGAGATGGAATTTTTCTTCACTTATTATTCTGGCATTATTTTCTTTGTTGGGTAGATCCTCATCGAAATAATGCATTTTACTTATCTCTTGTTTGATGGTGAATGAACATCTAAGATGAGCCTGAAAGAAAATTCTGTATTTTTCTTTGCTTATATTTCTTGTTGTTCCATTGTCATTTACTGTATATTCTTAATTTTATGTTAGGGTTGATTGCACCTTGGATGCATTGAAATCAGTCTGCTGGAGCCAAATCCTTTCTTCAAGCAAAAGCTGGCAGAAATGTTTTAAATACCTTGTGCTGACATTTTGAAATTTCTGCTTATGCAGTAAATTTTAATTATAGAACAAAAACTGCTTCATATTTTTAGAACTGCTTTGTAACATGAAAAAATGCCTTTCATTGTTCTTCACATGGTACTTTCCTCACAGTTAACCAGTGCTGAAAAACTGTACATTTCTGTGGTCAGCCTATCCTAAATATATATATTTTTTTGCCAGTAGTTTTTTAGAAGTGATCTCTCTAATGCTCTTGCTCTAGGTACTCAATTTATATATAGCAGTTCAGAATGAAATGAACTAGAAATAATGAAGATATTTAAAATTATCAAAGTATATGACTCATATTGCTAAATTTGGAAGCTTTCAAGAGCGTGAGCCACTCCTAACAATTTGTACGCAGCTGAAAGTATTCATGTCAGCTTTGTTGCAGTCAGTAGGGATTGAAAAAGATGGTTTGCAGGGAAGAGATAACCCCTGGGAAAGACAAAAAAGGTGATTTTACATTGCTATGACTTGGATGATTGTATGATTCACCATCATATTCACTTGACAACTGCGGCACATACAATGAGGGTTATGAATAGCTTGTCACTGCAGCTGTGCTCTAAGAAGGCTTTCCAGAGCTGTGGTGTGGGGCTTGTTTCTGCTCCCTTATTTGTCACAGTTTGTGTTTTGGATACTTATGGTTTTTTGGATCTGGGTTGCTCTGGGTGAAATCCTACAGTCAAAGCCCACACGTAGCTGATTTTGTTGAGAATTTGTACATAAAGGGAAATTTATTACTCCATGTATTAATTTTCAGTCTAGTTTCAGTGATTTCTTGGAAGGCAGCTGATGAGGGTGCAATTAATAATGAAATCCTGGTCTACACAACTGAGATGTTTCTACAATCTTTTGGGCTTCTGCTCGTAAGAGGGAAAACTTGAAATTTGTATCATGGTTGTAGCTGAAGAGTAACACCTTTATTTTTATTAAGATAGTATCAAATTTACAGTAATTTCATGAATACAAGCCGCACTGTTTTGACTAAAATTTTACTCCCATACTGGGAATGCAGCTAATATTCAGGTGCGGCCAATATGTGAATAATTTTCTGACATTTTCAACCCTGGGAGTGCAAACCAAGTCAGTGCAAACTGCAAAGTCGAGCTCCTACCAGTAAAACCCTGCATTTACGCGGTTGTTACAAATTGATACTCTGTTGCGCAGAGGGTGGAGCTGCTCCGTGCAGGCAGCACAGGGGGTGGGGAAGGCGGGCAACTCTCTCCTGCTGGCCCCGTGACTTGGGGGGCTCCTGTCCCCGCGTGCTGCCGCCGCAGGAGTAGGCAGGCTACATCCCCAGCTCCCATGGACGCCGCAGGTGCCGGGGGGCTCTGTGCCCCCCCTGCCGCCACCACGGGGCAGCACCCGGGCGGGGTGACCGAGCCCAGCGGTGGCGGCAGCCGGCCCCGAGTGGGCCCGCCGAGCGGCAGCGCCGAGCTGGGCCACCCAGCCCTGTCAGCAGCCCCGAGCCCTCATGACCTGAGCCGAGCCAGTAAACCCCGCCCTGCCGCGGTTCTGTTACTAATTGGCAACTTTGTTGCACGCGGGTCCTCACTGCGAACTCAGAGCGGCTTATACTCGGGTGTGGCTTATTTATCGACAAAAACCAAAATGTTTGCCAACACCCAGCGATACCGCTTATACTCAGTGCGGCTTATATTCGTGAATTTACTGTATGTAAAATGTCATAAGTCTTTATTAAAACCAAAATAAAATCTTTTAGTCTTTACCTCCGACCATAAATAGGAAACTTCAAAGGCAGTTTCTAGTTGGTAGTCTATGGAAAGAGAGGTGGGAAATCCTAAAAAATTTTCTCCATCTCCCTTCCACAGTCCAGATTTTGTGCAGACTTTCCTTATTTGGTGGTATTTATATAAAATTTCTACAAATTCTGCTGCTTTTTTCAACATGTTTATCCTAAATTGCTTCATGAATGATCTTGTGTCTCTATCAGAAGAGAAACTGTATTCTTTAGTTTTGTTCCTCTGTAAGGAAAGACAATCTCTACACACACTGTGTATGAGGTGCTTTGCACAGCAAGTTCCTTGCAGAATACATACAAACTTTAAAATCTTTTATAGCTGCTGGTGGTATATCTACATGTGAAATAAGTTTAAGATATGGGGGAAAGGCTAAGAAGGCAAGAGATGAACATATGTGTCTCTTGCTTTGGATAAATGTTGGCACATATATCAGTCAGCAGAACCCAGCAAAGTGAGCATGCTTTTAAAGTGCTTGCAATTGTGGCTTAATTCTAGTTCCCTTATTCACATGTGGGGATTTTTTTTTTTACTTCTGAGAATGTAGTAGAGGATTTCTAACACAAAACAGAGAAATAGGTTCTTTCATGTGACTGCTTGACTTCAAACCGACCAGTAAAGCTGTCTTTCAGTCAGTGCTCTCAGTGAACAAATTTTCTTGGGCTTGTACAAATATACGCAGAGTTCAGAGTAGTTCTGGTGTTAATATGAACCATTTGGGGAAGTTCTTATCAAAACAAAGTTGAAAATTATCTTCCCTGCAAAAGCTGACTAAGGTAGAATGCTATCTCTGTAATTGCTTGTATTCTAGGCAGGGACAGAGGGTAGGATGGATTGCTGAGTTATACAGTCAGACCTTAGTCTGAAGACCAGTTTTTCAGCTCAAAATGTTATGATTTTAATAAACCACAACCAGGTTTAACATGGTTCCTAATATTTGATTTATGTAAAGAAATATATTTTTAACATCTTAAGTTAAAGAATGTTAGAAAATTAATGTTTTTCAGGGTTTTAAAGTCCTTTCTGGGAATTGTTAATAGAATGATATTTTATCCCCCAAATTTAATACAAGATGTGGAGCCTGTTTCTAATTCAGGATATAAAATGTTGTAAGTAGGACCAATCAATCCAAATAAGGCTCTTTGCATTCTTTTGAGTAAAGATGCACTGATGTGTGGAACTGCTAATTAGTACATGATGTAATTCCAAGAGACTGAGAGACTGGTTGATCTTGAATATGGAGTGTCCCTTCTACATGAAATGTGGATGGGGAGGAGGAGGGAGGACAGATACACAGAGACAAATTCTTTAGATTTTAGTTAATTAAGTGGTCAAATTGTTTTTAAGTGGCCATTGAAGTGAACTGAATGATGAAACCTATTCCAACCCTCTTCCCTCTGCGAAAACTCTCAAAAACACATTCTAGAAGGGATAAATCCCTCTGCATTCTCTCTATTCCCTTTGCCTCTGGGGAAAAAAGTTTGTGAAGAAGGACTACTTCCTTTCTCTTACCTGTCCTGGATTCTAAGCTCTGGAATAGGCTGCTCTTGGTCAGCATTAATTTAATTTATCATATTACTAACTTTTGAGTATGCAAATGCAATATGTACAAAAGATTGTCATTGCACTGCAATGACAATTAATAATTTTAAAATATATATATTGAAAAAGAGCAGATAATTCACAAAGATAATAAAGTAAAAAATAACTTCACTGGCTACTTCAAGAAGCAATGACAGGACCTTTGTATTATTGCTATAAAGGATCCTCTAGTAACACTGCAAACATGAGACTTTTTTAATATTAATTTTTGCAAGAAGCGAGAAACACTCATGTTCTTCCAGACTACCTTTTCACTGGAGTTGTTGGAGAGCCAACTAACTTGCAAGTGATGGTTTCTGAGAGTGTTTAGAACCTTGAGAATGTATATAACTGATAACTGATATATAGCAGATAACTGATAGAAGGTCAAACCATCTGCATCAATGTAATGTTCCTGTAAATTAGGACATAGGTAGATTAAGAAGAACAATGTGTCAAATACACAACAGAATAAAACCTAAAAATTTAGGCTTGCTGACATTACCTCTCTGTCTATAACATGCAGTCTGAACAGTAGGACCTACTTGTCTGCCAGACAAAGACCCTATTAGTCTTTTGGATCCTGGAAAGCACAAGTTAATAATCTATTAAGATTTTGTTACAACTGAAATACCACACTCTAATGTAATGTTGTTCAGGTGGGAATGGGTTCTGACAACAGAGCTGTCTAGGCCAGGAATATGAATTCCACTTTATACACATCACTAATGAAAAGTAGAGCACTAGAAGTATAATCTTCTTGTAAATCTTTACAAGGTATGGCTAAGGCAGAAAAATTACAAAAGGAACATACTTTGGTCATGACTTTGTGGGTTTGTTGGATGTCTCTCTGTCAGAGTTTACTGTAAGGGAAAAAACATCTCCTCACAGATACAAAAAAAGTAACATCTGTTCTTCAGTGAATAAAAACCTAAAATTTGCATTTTCAATCAATTAAAATATAATGCAGTTTTTGGAAATAGTCAAAGTAAGGAAAACAACTCCACACTCAAATGAAACTTTTTGTAACAAAAGAGTGTACCAATTTAGGCTGTTTAATAAATTTCCCTTAAAAACAAATTCTGGTGACAACAATGAAATATCCACTCTGTCAATATTTTTCTTACGTTTACACTATCTACATCATTGTCCATTGAACATATCTAGCCTTGCCTGTATTATATAATTATTATATGAGGCACTGTTAAAAATAAAACTGAACTTTCAAACAACCCCAGAGTGTACGGTCTTCATTTGCCTTCTACCTCATTTCTGGGATGCAAGAGTAGCAAAGGAAGTACAGTAATTTCACGAATACAAGCCGCACCAATTTGACCAAAATTTTGGTGGAAACCCGGAAGTGCGGCCAATATTCCGGAGTGGCTAATACATTAACAAAATTCTAAAAGCTGCCAACACGGAAGTGAGAGCCCGCGGCAGCCCCAAGCCAAGCTGGAGCCCGGCCGGCCCCGGCAGAGGTGGGAAAGCCTGGCAGAGGCGGGGCCAGCAGTGTGGGGGGCGGGCGGCAGAGCCTGAGCCAGCAGGGCGGGGCAGGGGGGCGGCAGAGCCCGGGCCAGCAGGGCGGGGGAGCCCGGGAGAACTGGGGCTAGCAGTGCAGGGGAGCATGGCAGAAGCAGGAAGGCCAGCGGGTGGGGCTGCCTGGCAGCGGGGGAAGCCCAGCAGAATCGGGGCCAGCAGCGTGGGGGAGCCCGGTGGTGCGGGGGCCTGCAGTGCCGGCCAGGGCGAGGAAACACGGCGGTGGTGCAGACGGGAGGGGGCGGCCGGCGAGCCCGGCGGCGGCGGCGGCAGCCCGGCGGCGGGGCTAGGGAACGCGGCGCGGCGCGGCCGGCGAGCCCGGCGGCGGGGCTAGGGAACGCAGCGCGGCGCGGCCGGCGAGCCCGGCGGCGGGGCTAGGGAACGCAGCGCGGCCGGCGAGCCCGGCGGTGGAGCTAGCGAACGCGGCAGCGGGGCGGTGCTGACGGGAGAGGGGGGCCAGCGAGCCCGGCGGCGGCGGCAGTACCACCCGGCCAGCCCCGCCGAGCCGTGGCGCTGAGCTGGGCCACCCGGCCCCGTCGGCAACCATGAGCGGGCCGAGCCTTCCTGGCCCCGCCCCGAGCCAGTAAAGCCCGCTATGCCGCGATCCTGTTACTAATTGGCCAATTTGTGAAAGCTACGCATGGATTCTTGCTACGAACGAAAGTGCGGCTAATATTCGGGGTGCGGCTTATCTATTGACAAAGACAGCAACATTGTCGAGGCACCGGGGGTGCGGCTTATAATCCGTGTGGCTTGTATTCGTGAAACTACTGTACTTGAAAATTTTAAAGCTTAACAACTTGTTTGGATACTATTAAAGTATTGCAAGAGTTAATCATGTATACAGACATGTGCATGAATATTTATGCTGATGGCCAACACCTTCTTTTGTCTAGGATTGCAGAGACTGCAGAGGTACCAGCCAGAGGAGGCAGATTCAAGACGTGAGCTGAGGTGTTGAAGCAGCCTCCAAGATAAGAATGGGAGGACTCTGTGGTCCTTAAAGCAAGTGCTTCCTGAAAGAAGCACTGGAAATACTAGAAAGTATATGAATCAACACTCTGGGTCTCAAAATTCTCTGGATATGGTAAGGAAGACCTCTCCATGGGATACCCTAAGAATCGTGATGGATTCACTTTGCAGGACACTTACAGTAATTTCATGATTATAAGCCACACCTGATTATAAGCCACACTTCCGGGTGTCAGCAACTGTCTTGGGTTAAAATACAGGGTGTGATAAAAGGTATCTATTCTATCACCATCTTTTGAGGTTGGGGGCAGTGATCCTTATCTCCATGGGAGATATTCTGCTAATGGGACATCCATTGAAACCAGGCAGGGCATTGTTCTTTATCTTTTCACAACTCATCCTTCCTCCAGCGAGTCATTTTCTGCTAATGGCCCATTGAGTCCTACTGTCTGATTGATAAAATTACTGCATCCCATTGGAAGTTGCTCCAGCCAGGGGGAAGAGCCCAACATTTCTTACCAAAATAAAAAAAGAGGTTTTGGGACACTAAGGGAGCCCCTTTCTCCACTGGACTCCAGAGGAAAACTGGATTTCTCCACATCACCACTGGACCTCCAGAGGGAAACTGCATCTTCTACAGGAGCACTGCTTCAACTGAATCACATCTGTCACTGCAGGAGGATGCAGCCACCATTTAATGGGACTGCTACCAACACCCTGCCTGACGGGGTGTCAGGTTGTACTCTGACTGTGTCAGGGTTTGGAGTTTGTTTCTTTGTAGTACTGTATTTCTGTTTTAATTTCCCTAGTAAAGAACGGTTATTCCAAATTTCCATATCTTTGCCTGAAAGCCACTTGATTTCAAAACTATAATAATTTGGAGGGAGGGGGTTTACATTCTCCATTTCAAAGAGAAGCTCCTGCCTTTCTCAGCAGACCCCTGTCCTCCAAACTAAAACAGCAACTTCTCGTTCTTTGTCCATATATAAGCCGCACCTGATTATAAGCCACACTTTGGGTTTGGACCAAAATTTTAGTCAAACTGGTGCAGCTTATAATCATGAAATTACTATACTTACAATTTTTTGACTTTACATTTTTATTTGCTCCAGTCAGCTTTTTTCAGGTAGTGCTGAAACATCAGCTTTGATTTTAGTGTGCTTGAGAACAACAGAAGCTTACTGAATGACCTAAAGCTCAGAAGATGCTTTATCACAAGTCTGACATCTCAAGTCTATCTAGGCTCAGTGAAAAATAAATATGAAAATTATGATAGAGTCCCTAAGGATATATACCCCAACTATAGAAAAATTCCCTCTTGAGAGAGGAATTTTTGAAATCTCTCAATTACACTTGGACTTTGTTGTCACAAGAGCTTCACACTATGAAGGCGTCCTGTGGACACTAATGTATTCTGTCACCCTTAACTTTGCAGGGATGTATTTTGACTCTGTTGTGACGCTGTTCATTCTCATTAAAGTGAGCTGGAAATTATTAATGCACAAGGCTAACTAAGGATAAAAGGATATTAAATTTTATATAGTTTAGCAAAATTACATTTTATGAAATTTATACATTTTAACTTGTTCAGACAGTAGCCTTTCAAAATTCCAGGGGGAAAAAATCATGTTAAAACCATTGGAGAATGAAAGTGTAATGTTCTCCTCTCTCACTACTCTTGTATTTGCAAGAATTTTACCCATTGATAGACTTTGCCTTCTTAAATGAGAAAACACAACCTTTTCAAAACCTTTTCCAATCATGTCCCTTCAAAATAAAGGAATCACCAAACACATCTGGTCTGACACACCAGATTCCAATTTAGTACCATTCAAATGGAGATAAGTGCTGAAGACGAAGTGTTTAAAGCAAGAATACAAATTCAGCTTTCCTACACATACATCTGCTTCTGTCTATAAAACCTGGAACAAATCATTAATTATAGCGCTTGACTATTCAGAACTGCCCCCCTTATTTGAAATAGACATAACTTTACTGAGAATAAACTATTTTGAGGTAAAAGATTAATTTAGAACTTACCCCTCCATCCTATTTATATATCCATTTAAAGTGATCTTGCTGCTGAAGCACTTTTAATCAGACAGGGGTTGACTACGACACTCTTCTGGCATTTGCTAATGTTTCAACTTTTGATGGGGTACTAAAGATATTAACAGAGAAAAAACCCGTTACTTTTGGCATGAAATTTTATGGTCTGACAATTAGAGAATTATTTAAATATGTTCAGGAATATCAAAAACTTTCACAACTTCAATGTTGTTGGGGTGTCTTTTCAGGTTTCTGTAGAAAAGAATCTCTAGTTTCTTTCCCTTCAGTCAATGAAAAATATATATGAAATTCTATTTGGTTTGACTGACATAGCTTTCTTCACTAATGATTAGTGGTAGCTAGTTATCTTAAGTTAGTTGGAAAGGAATATGGTTGGAAATTTGATAGATTATATAATAATTGGCATGTCGTTTCTCTTGTTTTCTGGGATAAGTTTACCTTATGGTTCATAATAAAGGGAACTACACAATTGTAAGAGATATTTGAACTCAAGTCTTTAGGTTTTACTTCTTCCTGAAATTTAGTGCAGGTCAGTGTGATGCAGTGTTACCTGCTATTACAGTCCTGGATTCCCTGACTCATGGTCTGGCTCAGGCTACAAATAACTTGAGATTACACAGCGCATGCATATATGTTTGTATGGAAGTGAGCAGTTGTGAAGAACACAGTTATTTAAAGTTAATTTTATTACTTGTCCAGTAAGACTTTTCAGACACAGACTGTTCAAATTACTACAAACAGGTATTTTTAAGAAGATGTTGGCACCATTGTTTTAGTTCCTACCTCACATCTGCTTCTTCACCGAGTCTAATAATGATAGGGTTTGATTCAGCTTCCCTGTGACAGTTTAACTGTATGTGTAGGATTGTCTTTGACAGAAGTTTGATGTCTTGAAAAAAAAAAATTCCAGAGACCTTTGAAGTAAATGAGAGTTTTTCATTTTTAATTTAGTGAATGAACTTTCCTATTTTTTTCCAGGTTTAGAAAAAAAATTAATTTTGATCAGAAACACAACAGTATTCCTTGTGAACAGGAAAAAAGTGATTCCACAAATTCTATCATCTTGTCTAGGTCTATATTTAGATTTCACAGCATGCCCATTTAAACATTGCACCTCCATATAATGTCTGAAATTACTAAATTTGTACCAGGATTTTGGAAGAAACCTATGTGAAAAATGGAGTGTACAAAAATGTTTGAAAATATATATGGTTTTTTAAAATTTCTTATGTTCCACATTTGTTAAATATTGACCATCAGAATTTTCTCTCTAAAGCAGCTTCATGTAAGTGATCATATTGGATAGTCTTTTTGATTTTTAACAGTCTGCAAGGCATTAAGCTTTTTTTTTTTTTTTTTTTCTTTAGGAAAAAGATGTTGTGTTACTAAGATACCTTCAAACATTTCAAGGAGTGGTGCTGAGAGCTGCAATGCCAGCTCAGTCAAACCTCTGATATTTGCTGTTATCTCCATGCATGTTTACAGCAGCTGACATATGAAAAGCCTGGGAATAATCTGAGTTTGCGGGCAATGAAACAAGCCAATTTTGGATCTGAATCTGGCTGTCAAATCACTTTGTTGGGTTAATCTGACACAAAATGAAAGCACACAAATGAAAGCAAATTTTGGCAAGCCTGAAAAGATGGGCACACATCTGCAAGGCGAGTGATTAGCTTACTGGTGTCCTTTCAAAAATCACCTAGGACCCCCTTCCCCCACCCGTACAGAAAGTAGTCCTTTTTGTTCTTCAAATGTTTATTTATAGGATTATAATAGGGAAATGGAGGAGAGAGGGCTTGGGACTTTGATGATAGTGAAAGTCTGTACACCCCAAAGGTGGTAAAGCAGATAAGCGTTATAGGATTAAATGGGCATGACAAATTTGTGTTTCAATTGGGGACACCATTTCAGGCAGAGATTTTCCTTTGACTGCAAAGTACAAGATTTAACTAATATATTCTGCAAAGGAAAAAATCAGCAAAGGTGGGAGGTTTTTCACTGACAAATGATTGATTGCCTTTGGAAAACAAAGGAAGGAATAGTGTACCAGGGGGTGCTCCTCTGTGAATACCTGGTGGTCTTATGTCTCACACTGTTATTTACTTTTACAGAGCGCCTCTCAGGCCAGGATGTGCAGAGCACTGTGTATCAAACAGATGAACATGTATTTGCGGGGTTACAAGCAGATTCTGCACAAAATTCCTTTCTAGCAGTAAAACGTTCTTTCTCAACATCTTGCTTAGTGTCTGAAAAAAGCAGAGAAGACAGAACAGGAAGAGGAAGGGCAGGTGCAAACACATCGAAGGTTATAAAGACCACGAAGTTCAAAAAATGAGGGCTGAAAAGATCACATTGGTAACCTCAGTTATTCTCAAAGATTAGTCTTTCATTCCATGGCTATGAATTGCCGCAGGAGTGATAAATGTTTTGCCCTAAGTAAAAACCAGTGTTCTACCCCCGAGTTATGTAAATCAAACATCAGCTTCACAGAGACACTGGGTCCATGCCACACCTACTGCAGCAGCAAGCTACTAAACCAGAGCAGAGTTTGTGAACAAACTTGCCTGTGTTTGATAAGGTGAACTATGCACGGAAGCTGTGATCAGCTTTTTGAAAGCAGTACGTACCAGAAATACCCGGTACTCTGTGTCCAGAATCTCCAGTGCCTGATAAGAAAGAATGCCGATATTATGGGCTGCAGCAATTGTAAATTAATTCAGTGGAAAGTACACACTGAGTGGGGTCTTATATTGCCTACCTTACAGCTGAATTAAATTTGGCTGGTTGTCCTTCAGTATAACAGGCAGACACAAGAGGAGAAAGCAGAACAGCAGAGTGTTTTTTCTGTACACCCTAAGGATGTCTGTTCAGCTTGCTTGGAAATATGGGCAGAAAACTTCCCATATTTGCTCTCCCAAGCTCCAGTTTTACAGCAGAAGAAAACATTTCTTTACTCTCTAAATAAATATGCTGTTAACCACAAAAGAAACCCACCAACCAACCAACCAACCAACCAACCAACCAACCAACCAACCAACCAACCAACCAACCAACCAACCAAAATAAAATTTAAAAAAGAAAGAAAAATTTAAAAAGAAAAAAGAAAAGGAAAAACAAAAAAACATTAAAAAAGAAAATGAAAAAGAAAAAAACCATGAAAAATTAAAAAAAAGCATTGGAAAAAACATTTCATGGTAATATTAAATTCTACAATTATTTTCCAGACTTTCAGATAATAGAGATAGTGGTAAAAGGAAATAGGTTTAGCAGGGCTTGTCTTGACTTCTCACAAGCTATACATAAGAATCAGATGAACCTTTGTTTCAACAGATTTAGTTATTACAGCACATTACCTCACCACACTATTACCACTGTAAACCTTCCTCATTCTCTGGTTTATGTGACACACCATCACTTTGCTTACAAAGACATACTGCAGCTCCGGTCTCACTTGAGGATGAATTCCTAGTACACTGGATATGTTGCATCTGAAACCATGCTCAGCACAAAAAAATAACAATGTGTCCATTGTTACACTGGTTACAGCATGAAACCATACCTACAGCATTAAACAGAAAAGAATAAACCTCCCTGAACACACTAGATAATAGAAAACACTAGAAATAATTGGACAGGGGTGTTTCAGGAGAGGCATGCTATTTTTTTAATCTGCTTTTCCTTCAGATGCTTTTCTGCTTGTTTTCCTTTGTTCACTTCACTGGGTGTCTTGCTCTTGCTGTCTCCTGTTTCATTTCACTTGCTTTTACTGGGTGAAATGGGGCGGGCAGAGAAATGAGGATAAAATAAGTGGTTTTACTTTCCATGAGCATTGCTTCAGGTCTTGGCAGGGGGTCTTACTAGCTTTCTCAGAGTTTTTAAGCTTCTCCTAACATTAACTTTTAAAGAGGAAGTGTGTGCAAAAACTATCATAGACAACAACAAGGGAGAGAAAAAAATTCAAAACAATGTATTCTCATTTTTAAATGTTCTGTTTCCAGCCTTCCTGAGGAGATATATTAGTGGTTGTTTGGAATTTGTTTTTTAGGAGCAGACTTAAATATCTGGACTGTGAACCATAAAACATGGTCAATATCATCTAAAATTTACATGCCTGTGTGTCAATCAAGATTACATAAGTTTCTGAGAATTTTATCATTAACTCAGAAAAAATGCAAGGCAATGCTGTGAACATATAATTGAAAGAGAAATGGAGTCAACAAATGTTTAACAAATAATTTTATCACAAAAGGTAAGCTAGATAAATCTAGGACCCTGAGAGAACTTAATTTCATCCCATGGTTTTAAAGATAGAAAAGCACACGCTCTGCTTTCTCTGCTTTTAATAGAAAGATTGATATCCTATTTTGTGGTCAGTCATGATGTTAATAAAAAATAAGTCTTTTAAATTCTATATCTATAACTTTTCTTAGAAAAGCTGTTATCTTGGCTAATTTTACAAAGACTTTATAAAATTATCTTTAAGCAGTTTCATACACTTCAAGCAAGTCATTTTGCTTTTTCATCAAAACTGGTGTTTTAGGGTGCATTCTGAAACTCCATTTTTCGAGAGACAGGGTTTATTGGAAACCTGCTTTTAGAAAAATATTCTACAGATCACATGCCCTATTCCCTTGGAGACCCCGATCTGTAAGCTGAGTTGACAAAGATAGCTCCGTGGCCAAATTCAGTATCTAACTGGCTGTAGTGTGCTTTCAGTTCTCAACCTGAGACAGCACTAAGAAGCTGTGTGCAGCTTTGCATGCGAATAGGATAAATAAATTAGTGCACTAAGGCATACCTGTCAGCTCTTGAAAGCTCTACCGTAAACAGAAGCACTTGTCGAGGAAGAATACATTTTTAAATGCTCTTAGAAGTTGCTGGACTGGAAAGGCTTCACAAAGAAAGAGAATGGGAAGCCTGGGAGGAGTGTAACACAAACAGGTGTCACTTTCATATGTTTTCAAACTCACACTTCAGTAACCTTGTTTTTCTGATAAGCCTGTGACCCTAATGCAAATAAAAAGCTAGGCTCAGAGTCATATTGTTGACTAATGTCTCAGATACAACAGTGAATTTTAGTTTCTTCAATGATAAAGAAATTGAATATCTTTGAAACCAGTGCATAGTCAATCTAGCAATTTATTCTTTTGACTGACTTTTGAAGCTAAACCTGTCAACATATATCACCTTACTGCCAGGAAAAGGAGGTATTATAAAAAATAATGTAAGGAAGACATACAAAATAAGAAAACAAAATTGCATCAGCAGACACTCAGGTTATTAACCCACAACACCTCCCAAGGTTAAAGTGACTTCTGCAACTATATACACAGTCAAGAAATTTCCACAAATCAGTTGTGGCCTGGAGAGAGCTAACAATCTTTCTGTCAAAAATCCTGTCAGACCTTGCTTTCACGTCAAAACTGTAATGCTTTGACCTGCACAAAGGAAGCATGAATATTTGTATACAGGGCCTTCTTCTGTGCTGATAACACAGATTGTGGCAGCAGCATTTGATTCAGGACAAAGGATTTCTGTGAGGTCTTTGTCCTCTGGAGAGGGTCTCCACTGGATACCTCCAGAAGCAAAACAACACTTACTTTTGAATATAAAATACAGCAGTGAAAGGATGGATCCTAGAATAATAAGTATTGTCTTAAGGATTTAATGGACTGAGAATCTGATGTTTATGTACAATTTTTTTTTCTGCAGAGCCTAGCAGTTGTTATTTCAGCTTACAATCTTATACCAGATATATCAGGAATTAATGAAAAAGGTGGTGCATGCCCCAGGAGAATATTTAGGGTATGTTGGAGAATGCAGATTTGTCTTGGATACCTTCCACTTCACTGACACACAGTCAAAACAACAAAGATTTCTATCTACAAAAGTATGAGGAGAGAACAAAATTGCTTCAGATTTACTTTGCAATCAATTTAATAAATGTCTCTTCTCATAAGGACTATATAAACAAGGCTAGAAACAGGGCATTTGTATTATGAGAGAAAAGACTGTTTGGGTCTTCTCATATCTGCAGAAATTGAATGGTTAAAAGACATTTATTTTTGTTTTGATGCTCTTGTTCTCTTTCCACACTTCCACTAGATGGACTTGTGTTTTAGAGTACTTAAATTTACACTTACTCTCATGGCTGCCTCAGGGTTGATTCCTTCTGATACATCTCCTTCTTTTACCATGAGAACATTTCGAATTTAGCTAGCAATGATGTGATACAAGTTGGAAATTCATGAAATAAGTGACAAAATATATTAATTTTAAAATTTTTGTCAACTGTGCAAGCATGAGTTTCTAAGTAAAACTAATATGATAATAGCAAGCACCTTTCTCTTTTTTATGAGGTAAAGAAAGAATCCCACTAGAATGAAAAAAATTTTTGCTATGGATTTTAATTCTTTGTGTTGAATAATAACCCTAAAACCAAAACTTGAATGCTAGAAATACAGATTGAAGAGAGCAAAATGTACTGTTTGAGATTTTCTTCTTGTCGTAGATCTGATTTGTATTGAAGTAAATGTGACACAATGTTTGCAGATCCCAGACCAGTGAACAACATTGTATGGAAATCTAAGACTATGTAATGCCAGTTAATAAGATGGGAACATTCCATTGTGTTAGACTTTCTCCCAGGGAAAGTCACATCATATCTCATTAATGTCTAAAAGAATGCTGCACAACCATGAGCTGCACACTCTTCTATGATCAGGCCACATTTTGCATCCAGAAAATGTTCCTTCTCACCAGTCTGTTTGCATGATATGTACTGTATAGCACCAAATCAATTGCCATAGAAAGAAACCCAAAGTATAGGTAATTTTCTGAGTGCAGGCTCCAAAGAAAAGAGTCACAAATTACACAAAAGTAGAGTGTGGAGAAAATCTGCTCCAGAGGAAATCTCCTGTCCCAGACAGGACATTTCAAGCAGAAAAACTACCTACCATAATTATTTTTGTTCTCTGTACATTATTAAGGCTTATTTTCTATACTTATGGAAACGTTGTAGGAAGCATTGTAGTTTGCTAAACATTTCTTGACAGTGCAAAGTGTTTGGTATTACTTGCCATGTATCTTGTAGAGAGATAGTAAATATCATTAAAAGTGCAAAATGCCGTGTTTGCAAAGCTAACTTCTGCATCCAGGCTTATGGTAAAAGCCAGAGAGACCTCTTTTTCTCACAAAGTACCTAAATAAATATACACAGAATATAGCAAGGTCTTCCAAATTTTCTTTTCACAGGAAACTGTATTTCAGGTTGAACTTCTGGAACAGTAGATCTCTTTGACTTGATGTGACAGGAGCATGTCCCACTCTCTTCTCTTTATGTCATCCAGATGAGGAATGTGGTGGAAAAACGCTGACATTTGTCCTATGGGCCTGGATCTGAGCAGGACCAAGGAGGAGGAAGGGAAGAGAATGGTGTAGCTCATATGAGGATTCAGAAACCTTAACACAGTGCTACATATGGATGTGGGATATCGGATTAGGAACTGAATTTTGTGCCGTGTCTTCATCTCAATATTATTTTTCCTTTCCAGTCTAATTCTGTTGTGTAGTCCATTCATTCAAAGTTTTCTGGTTTTTTACACATAGGCAAGTAATGGGCTGAAGGTTTTCAACCCTGCTGAATTATGTATAGCACAACAAATGTTGGAATTGTCAGTATGAAAATATTGTGAATATGTGCTTGCAATTACCATTTCTAGGTTAAAACTGTGATGCTAGAGCAGCTTCCCTGGGAATTGGAGTTTTTACATATATCTAGAGAGAGAGTTTTTTACCTTTACTTCAGAAACGATACAGTTCTGGAACTTCTGTTTTCAGGGACATGTATCCTCACATGAGTGCAGAATACAGCTATGCTCACTGAACCTTTATTCAGATTTCTCTGGGGAAAGACTTCTCATCAGATTCTTGATGTATATAGCATATGGCCTGGTGGGAAATGGTACACTGGATGTGCAGGACCTAGCTCTGAGAGAAATAGAGTTTGGTAAGTCTCATATCCACTGCTTCATGAAGAATATCAATATCCACTTACAGTAAATTCACGAATACAAGCCGCACTGAGTACAAGCCGCATCGCCGGGTGTTGGCAAACATTTTGCTTTTTGTCCATAAATAAGCCGCACCTGAATATAAGCTGCTCTGTCGTTCGCAGCGAGGACCTGCGTGCAACAAAGTTACCAGTTAGTAACAGAACCATGGCAGGGTGGGGGTTACTGGCTCGGCTCAGGCTGTGCAGGCTCGGCCTGCTCGGGGCTGCCGACGGGGCCAGGTAGCCCAGCCCGGCGCTGCTGCTCGGCGGGGCCGCTCGTGGCTAGTCGCCGCCTCTGGGCCCACTCGCCCTGACCCTGCGCTGCCCCGTGGTGGCAGGCAGGGATGGAACTCCCCCAGCTCCCGCGGCGGTGGAGGCGGGTGGGGACGGAGCCCCTCGCCTCCTCCCCGAGCCGCGGCCATGGTGGCACGGGGCCCACGCCGCTTCCCCGGGCTGCGGCAATGGCGGCATGGGGCCTCCCCGTCTCTCCCCCAGGCTGTGGCAGAGGAGGGAAGGAGAGAGCTCTCCCTCCTCTCTCCCCGCCCCCTGTGCTACCTGCAGGGATCCAGGCTCCACCCGCGGCACAACAGAGTAACAATTTGTAACAATCACGAAATGCCGGCTTTTACTAGCAGGTGCTTGGCTCGGCACCTTGGCTGGCACTTCTGCGGTTGTAAATGTCAGAAAATTATTCATATATTAGCCACTCCTAAATATTAGCCTCATTTCCGGTGTGGGAGCAAAATTTTAGTCAAAATGGTGTGGCTTGTATTCGTGAAACTACTGTAATTTATTGGAATTTAAGGTTTTAATATTTTCAACATTAAAAAAGATTCCTTCTGACTGGCTCACTTTCTATAAGAAGAAACTCTTTCTCAGGGGAAATCTTGAATGCAGACTTTGTTTGGAGAAAATTTATATCCCGTAGTTGCACAATTCTCAAAATAAAATCTTGTAACAATAAGCCTGACAGGCCTTTAACTACAGCACAGTGGTGCTGCCAAATGCAACACACATTGCTGCTTTCCTGTGGCAGTAAAACTGATGTTTTAAATGAGTCTTACAACAGGATTTCTCTACTAATTGCAGAAATAGATAACATGTGCCTTGAGCAGCCATTATTCACTTGACAGTAATTTTTCTTAAACTGTAAGTGGCATTCTGCTTCAATAGTGCTCAAGTGCAAGATATACCCAAAAGAAATGTTAAAACTCATCCATTAAGGAAATCACTGACTTGTGGATTCAGGTTTTTAGAACTGAAATTACCTGGGGTAGTGTGTACTTGTCTTCTTTTAATCAGAGGGTCCCATATGCAAAGGCAATTACGTTCAGAGGTTTTTTTTCTCCTATCAGAGTATTTCCTCTCCTATTAGCATGCTGTATTATTTAGCCTGGAATATAAAGGTCTGTGTTAATTTTTAAAAAGCTGAATTTTTTTAAAGATTGAAAAATGATTCTTTGATGGGAAATGAATAAAAATCTGCTCTGCAGATTTGATAATTTGATCCTGTTGGATCCCAGGAGTAGCAAGATCAACTATCTTGGCTTCTGAAGGTAGCCTCAGAGGTATAAAAACTCTGGTGTGTGCTGCATCAGCTCTAAAGAAGCAGATCATGTTTTCTGCCTTTGAATTTCAGGCCCCTGAGTTGCCACTGCCCAAATGTGACCTGCAAGACCAAAGTGTTGCAGACCAATGTTTTATGTCCATCTTTTCAAAGCCTTTTGCATCATTGCTTGTGTGAGTTGAGCTGTTACATCATATATAGTAATTTCACGAATAGAAGTCGCACCAATTTGACTAAGATTTTGCTCCTAAACCGGAAATGCGGCCAATAGTCAGGAGCGGCTAATATGTGAATAATTTTCTGACATTTACAACCTCAGATGTGCCAGCCAGAGTGCCGAGCCAAGCTGCTGCAAAGTCGGCATTTTGCGATTGTTATAAATTGCTACTCTGTTGCACTGCGGGTGGAGCCTGGCTACCTGCAGGCAGCACGGGGGGCGGGGAGAGAGGAGGGAGAGGTTCCTCCTTCCCTCCTCTGCCGCAGCCCGGGGGAGAGATGTGCGCCGCCATCGCCGCAGCTCGGGGAGGAGAGGGGGGACCCGGGCCGCCACTGCCACGGCTCTGGGAGGCGGCGGAGGGCTCCGTCCCTGCCTGCCACCACAGAGCAGCGCCGTGCCGTGGTGACCGAGCCCAGTGGCAGCAGTGGTTGGCCCCCAGTGGCCCCGCCGAGCGGCAGTGCCGGGCTGGGCTACCTGGCCCCATCGGCAGCCCCGAGAGGGCTGAGCCTGCACAGCCCGAGTCGAGCCAGTAAACCCCGCCCTGTCGGCATTCTGTTACTACTTTGTTGCACGCGGGTCCTCACTGCGAACGACAGAGTGGCTTATATTCAACTGCGGCTTATATTCAGCTGCGGCTTATTTATGGACAAAAAACGAAATATTTGCCAACACCTAGAGATGCGGCTAATACTCAGTCCGGCTTGTATTCGTGAATTTACTGTATGTTAAGAATATGAAATTTGGGTTCACTTGCTTGCTCAGCTAAAAGCTTGAATTTTTAAGCAAGCAGATAGAACATAAAAAGCTTTAATGTGCATTAAAATCCAGTTAACAGAGAACCTTTTCAAATTTTGTCTCCCCATTTAAAGAGAAGACTCATCTTGAGGGAGACATAGATCTGAGTATAAACTGCCAATGATTCTGTGAAACACTGTACTGCTCTTCTATCAAGGGTATGAGATGTATGTAATAAAATTAATTTAAAATTAATCATAAATGACAGTTCAGTAGATTAGGAATAGAAAACTTCCATAAGAAAGTGCTACAGGGGAATTAAAAGTTACATAAAATATAAGGAATTTAAGTCAGAAACCACCATCTCTTCATTAAAAAAAATATTTATTGGTCGATCTCCTAGTCAATTCAAAAGACACATTTATATTAACACTTTAGTCATTGCTTAAGATGTAATAGGGAAGAATGTTATGTATGATAATTAATATAATTTACATGAGGAAAGATTAAATTATCTTCACCATAGCTCTAGAGAGAGACTGAAACACTTTAGAGCTCTAAGTAGTGAGTAGTGAAATATTGTATTTCAGGGCTTCTCAGTGTTATGTAATTGGAAATGTAGCCATAAGATTCCATGTGGCAACATCCTTATTTCAAATCAGGGCTAAATAAATTGTGATTATTTACAAGAACAATAGGTGATTAAAAGTAGATTTAATTTTTTTTGCTACATCACTTCCAGTAGAAGCTTCATGTTTGAATGATTCTAGCAATGTCAGTTAGTCTTTAGCATAAGAACCTTGAAAAATGAACCCAACATGAAATCTCTGAAATAGAGTTTTTCTTAAAGTAATGTTATTATGAAATAAATATGAAATTAGGAAATAAAGCTAGCTGAAAAAGTGAGTAACCACATGGAAATCAGGGGAAAAAACTACCATGTTATGCTCCAAAACATAAACATTCAGCTAACTAGTAACACATTTTGAATATGTATCTCAGAAATCTCAACACAATTAAGAAAGGATGCTCAAACCTGTTTTAAAGCATGATTTGGCAGATAGGTGCCTCAATGAGTCCTGTGTCTGTTCAACCTGCACTTTTCCTTGGCAGCTGAACCCAAAGCCCTCTGTGCACGGTGCCATAGAGCATGCACAGAAGGATGGTCCTTGTCCTAGAAAGCTCATAACTAGAGCAGAAAAGAGATGCTCCAGGTTAACCACTGAAGTGTATTATGCTAGACTGAGAGAAAGATTGGGGTCGATTTAGTGTGAAGTCTTACAGGGTTGGCCACCACAATGTCTGTAATTAACAGCCATCAAAGCCAAGAACAGCTACTATGGGAAAGGTTAAAACCTAGAAGTAGCCTCTTTAGCAATATATCAAGGAAATCTTTTTAAATTAGCACAGCACCTGCTGCATGCAAATAAAGAACTTTAGATTCACACCCTTCTGGAAGCCATGCCCCTTTCTCTACTCAACAGAGGAAGTCCTTGCTTGAATTTGGAGAGAGAGAATCCCCTTCTGGACTGTCTTTTGCCCCCACAAGGCATAAGAAGGGCTGACATTGAAAAGCAAATAAACAGGGAGTCCACATGTATTGCTAAATATTCTGTGGAAAACTCTGAGACAGCTGTAAGTGTTGCTTTTATGAGAAGTGTGACTGAGATCTTTTTTTATTTAGAAAGGATAAAATTATTAATTTACCTAGAACTCAATCCCACATTTTCTGACAGTGATTGTGACTGATATTTATGAAGCTGGAAAAGCCAACTCTTTCACTAAAGAGCTCATGTCCTCAGAAAATAGAGGTCCTGTAAACCCTCAAAACCTGTCTGTTTTGAGGGTTTGCAGGACCCTATCTCAAAGTTTCATCAGTTTCTAGCTTCTGACATGAAATGTGTAGGTACTGTGATAAGTAATCTGTATGAGGCCAGGCTAATATTGTGCCAACCAATATATTGGTGGCATTTGCTCATATGAAATCTCTGAAGGATATCGTGTCTATCACATCTCCTTAATTTAACTCTGTGGCTAAGGGTGGAAGTGAAGGCAGTCTAGGATGCTGGATGGAGAAAATTTCCAATTCATCACATGACAAGTGAATGCTGTTATCAGCTCTGAAATACTTGGTACACGCATTTACAATCTGATTACCTTTTTCAGACTCTTCAAATTTCCTGGGATTACTCAGGTGTTTTAGTGGAGTTAGCAAAGCAGCATACAATTTGCATAGTTCTACAAAACTATTAGGAAAAATAACTACAAAATCAGGACTCTGCGTCGTTCCTAATGCTCCAGGATTACAATCAAAAATAGATTTGCAGCTTTAAGGCTGTAGAATCCCACAAGTGAGATCTGCAAGGAGAAACTGTACATCAGCACACAGTGAAAACTGCAAAAAGGGGTTAGGAGAACACGTGGATGACTCTTTGTTAAGGGTCACCAAAGCACCCACACCTGCTGGACTGACAGGCAGTCATGAGAGGTGTTCTGCCTTCTGGGATCTAAGGTCCAAGATGCTGCTGGGAAGGTGCCACAACTTCTTCAGAGTACAGCCTGCTATAGTTTGCTACTTTTCCCACAAATGATATTACAAGCTGCAATTTAGGAAGAGGAGGGAAAGCTTCAGGCCCCAGGGAGTGCAAATGAGAAGTGTTGGTGTCCAAGCTACCTTTTCTTCTGTTTTATGAATCATAGGAAAGGGTGTAGCCAGAAATAGACATATAATGCACATCAACTTCTGGCTTTGTGTCCAGTGTTTTTTTGAGGGTTTTGGCCTTTTATGACAATAGGGCATTCTACCACAATTGTAGATTTTCAGGAAAGGATGGCATCTACCTGTCTAGAAGATCAAAAGGAATCTTTAGCAAAACACTGACCGACTCGGTGAGGCAGGCTTTAAACTGAAGGACTTAGGGTACAGGATCAAGAGCAGCAAAACTCATTATATTGCAACAAACTGGGGAATGGACCAGACCAAACAGAGCTGCAAAAAAATGATATTTTACTGCCTCCCAGGATGAGGATCAGAAGAACAACCACCTCAAGTGTATGCATAGTGAAACACTAAGGATAGGGAAGAAGCAGGAGCAGCTGGAACATCAGACACAGTCAGGCCTCCACCTGCTCCAGTGTGGGGCTCCTTCCTGGGCTGCAGGTGGATCTTTGCATCCCTGAGATCCTCAGTGGGCTGCAGGGGCACCATGGGCTGCAGAGGGACCTCAACTCTGGTGTCTGGAGCACCTCCTGCTCCTTCCTTCTCCACTGACCTCAGCATCTCCAGAGTTGTCCTCGCATATTCTCACCCTGATCTTCTCTGGTTGCAAATACAACTGCACAATCATTTCTTATTGTATATGGTAACATTGTATATTACCACCATTTATAATTGGTCCAGCCTTGAACTCTGGTTTGGACAGGTTTTTGGACAGGTACCAAAATGGAAATATAGACAAATACCCTTTGAGAACTACAAGGTCATTGCCAGGGTGTGCAGAGTGCAGTTAGAAAAGAAAAAGCTCAGCTTTAATTGAAATTTGCTGTGTGAAATTTGCTTCAGGTACTCAAACAACAAACAGAAACACAAGAAAAATATTGGCCTACTGTTAAGCAGGAGATGTGAACTAGTCATCAACAGTGCTGAAAAGAGTGCGATTCTTAATACTACTTTTACCTCTGTCTTTACCAGCACTGTAGGGTCTCGGACATTGGGAAGAATATTCTGGGTTGATGCAAACACAGATCTACCAGTGGCGAAGGAAGAACTGGCATTTGAGCTGTTACAGCAACTTGACCCCTCCAAATCAATGGGCCCTGAAAATATCCACCTGAGTGTTTTGAGAGACCTGGCTGATGTCACTGCGAGGCTACACCCCATAATCTTTGAAAAATTGCGGAAATTAGGGGACAGCCAGAAACCTGTGGGAAAACTAAAGGCACCCCTCTTTGCAGGAAGAGCCTAAATCCAGCAATTTTAGTTCCATCAGTCCTACTTTTTTCCCCGGAAAAATTATGGAACAATTTGTCCTGGGAGGTGTTATAAGTGAGATGAAGCACATTTCTGGGAAAAGTCAGCATGGATTCACCAACAGATCTTTTCAGTCATATGATGCAATTATTATTTAATCTGTAGTAATTTGAGCTGTAGTTTTATAACACAGTAGCTGTACTATATCAACCCAGAGGTTCATAATTTTGTGCCCTCCCTCTAGGTGCATCTGTGAACAAATTACTTAGAAAGTATGCAAAGGGGCATACCATGGTTTCTAACACAACTTGCTTAATGCTTAACTATATTTTGCACAGAGGCTGCCCGAGTTATATGCACATATATATAGGTTTTTCCCAAGTCTTTAAATAAATTGCTCTTCCAAGAACTGGTCCAGCCTGTCATTTTATTCCTTCATGTGAATGTTACAATAAAACAAAGTTGACAGAGAGCACAGTTCTGATTAGGAGACACCTTTGGTTGTTTTGAACCAGGCTCCTACTAGTATGTCTGGGAGTGGCGAGAAAATCAATTTACTTCTTACGTGACATGATGATTTGTGGACCTGCCTTCCAAAATTCTTCTAATCCCAGCTGGAGAGTACTAGTTTACTCAGCCAGACCTAATAAAGAAGTTCCTTTGTACCTTTGATCATCCGTGTTGTCCCTTTCTGAAGTTTCTCATTTTCTACTAGATTGTCTACTGTTTGTTTTTAAGATAGGGAGTTCATAACTATGCAGGCAGTTGAGGAGAGAACTGGGAAGATCAAGTCCTCTTCTTCCACTTAATTATTTTCTAAGCGTTTTCAACTTTATACTTGTTTTGATCTGAAAATGCTTTGGATAATGAATTTGGCTTTTCATGGAACTATATGACAAATACTCATTTTGAAAATCACCCCCATGCTACAGTAAAATGTGGAAACATTGAGATGATTGCAGAGAGTGGAAAAACAGCCAAAGCATTTAATTCCAGTAAGGTTGAAATAAGTCTATTTCACTGAATTATTTTGGTTTTGAGGTTTTTTTTGTTTCTTCTCTAATATCCTTAGTATGAATAATAGCAGGCAGTAGATAGCTTTTCTTCTGGTAGAAAGGTACAATCTGATGGGGAAATGCCTAAAATTTTCATCCAACTTAAACACATATTGTAAATAAATATAAACACCTCAAACATAACATGAAATAAAAATTATGTTATGATACACTAATCTAATCTAGCCAAAGTAGAGATCCTATGGGGAGTTCACACTACATAAAGTATTGGACACTACCAATACTCAAAATTTCTACTCCAAAAATCAAGACCAAAACTTGACTGTGTTTAGGATCTTACATCCCTTTCTTTGCTCTGTAAGGTATTCCTCATTACAAAATAGGTAGGAAATATGGTTTCACTTCCCCAATAATTCAGGGGAGAAATTTTAATTTAGTTGGACTACAACACGGAATTCAGACTTATCAGAATGTTCTTTTGTTATTAAAATTATGGGGTTTGATCATATATTTTGTTCAGCCTGTCATGCAGGAATTTGTTTGTAAGAGAGGACATGAATGCAGAATCTTCTCCTATTTTTGTCATTAATGTATTGTATTTAAATTTAATAATAAAAGCTTAGCTGACCCACATGAACAACTTCATGATGCAATAATATATGAAATTAAGGTACCTCATAAAATTTGTTTAGTTATAATTATATAATTTTCTCTGGAATAATTTTTCTCACTTAATTGAGGTGAGGTGTCCCATTGTCTTCCACTCAGTTACTATTTGTACTACAGGAAATACAGTTTGATTTAACACTAAAACAGAAACACCAGCAATTAAAATGAAGCAATTTCAGAACAATTAGTGCCAAATAATGTAACTTGAAACCAAAGAAATAATATGATTAGACATACTGAGCCAAAGCAGTCAACAAACTGACTCAGCTTATGCTTAGACTAAAATCATTATTACGTGCTGATGAACAATTTATCAGACTAGAGGATGAAGGACTTTTATACAATGTTAGCAATTGAGTACATCAAGACTGCAAGATTTCTTATGCAAGAGTTTGGCGAGTGTTTCTGTAAAGCAAATGTCCTCCAAACACCTGTTATCTAACGAGGCATGTAACATCAAGATATCATTTATATTCTTAAAGGACGAAGGGATTCTTCAATTAGCAAGTTATCAAAATGTAAAGTATTAGCTTTATAAGCAATTTGTGTTACAATGAGCAGATGTAACACAGATGAGGGTTTTCTGCAAATCTGCTTAGAAACGATCAACGTAATGGTTTTTAAGTCCTTTTGTAACATTGTTGGGAAAAAAATTATTGTCTTTTTCTTCCATCTATTTATCATTATCATTTGCTTTAGTGAATCTCATTCAAACCTCACTGAACTAGGTAGTGTTTTCAGATCTGATTTATGGTTGCACTCAACCAAACCAGCCAGCAACTCATAGGTCAGTGCTTATCAGGATTTGCACTGAAAGATCAGGAGAGTCACCTCTGCTACCAAAAAAATAGTCATCTTCAGGGCCTCCTCATAAAAATTTACGGTTAGGGAAATACTCCTTATGGTAATGCCATTTGAACTTTATTAGAACTGTTTTTGTGACCTGAGAGTCACCCTGTAAAACCTCAGGAAATATGCTTGGATTGTCACCCCACTGCGTCATCAGAAGGTGAAATCAGGGAGGCAGTGTTGACATAGGCTTCAAATCCTCTTACCTTTGTGTGGGACGAGGTGAAAATTGAAAAATATCAAACATGTTTTCCTGTTGTTTTTTTTAAGCCTCATTACAATTGTTTTGAGTAGATGGCAGATATAATTCTGAGAGATTTCAAGTGGGTTTCTCTGCCTGTCAATGTACATATATGTGCACATAACCTTCTCTTAAACTTAAAGAATTGTTCTTTTTTTTTCAACTGCCTTGGTGTCCTGTTGGTTACCTTCCTTTCTACTAAGGTCAAGTAACTGCCCTGGCCAGTGACAATATGCCTAGTAGCAAAAAGAAGATTACTGAGACTACCAGCAGTACTAACTTAAAAAAAAAAAAAAAAAAAAAAAAGTTGTGGCTATCCAAACTTTTCAAACATTTCACAACAAGAAGCAGGAAAAGTATGAAACATTCTTCCAGGAGCAACTCTTTAAATAAGGGGAAAATAAGAGAAATGTGTCTAGGACAATTTTCAGAAAGATAAAATGGAAGAAAAACAGACCTAAACCAACACAAATATCTTTCATTGTTATCAGGAAACACAATCTTGCAAGTACAGTGAAACTCAATAATGATCTGTTACTTCCAGGTGATACATAGTTAGCTTACACATAAGTGCTCATTTTTGTCAATCTAAATATCTTTTTGGAATGGAGAAATGTGTGATTGTTTTTTTGTAGTGTTGACTTTTAACTTATGCAATCCTGTTACTTTGCAAGTGTGCCCTTAATGGCACTTAAGAAATCTCAGCTTTTAATAGTTTGGCAGCTTTGCAATGTTGACTTTCTTACTTTTAGCTGGCATTTTTTCCAGTGATAATAAGAAAAATAAATAAACTTACTAGTTCACAGATTTGAACCCAAAAAGAAAACAAAAAAACCAAAGGAACTGGTAGTATTTTTTTTTATGTCACTTTTCATGGACAAATTGCACCAATTAAAAAGGAATTTTATTACCTGGCTAGCACAAAAAGACATGAAAAATCTGTTAGACATTAACAGCAATGATTAAACTCTGAGCTAGAACTGGATTCACACAGAGGTCTTATGGATCCCACTGGCTTTAGAGGTTATAGATAGACCATTTCTCATAAGGTTCACTTCACTTTCCCTTTTGTCTCCAAGGCATGATGCTGCATTGTCAGAGAGAAATTTCCTGTTTCTGTACAGGCTCCAGCAGGAATGTGCCATGCTAGTGCTACATGCATAGGTGGCAGTCAATGAAAAGGTCAGGGCATGGATGAACCCCGAATTCATACAAAGAATGGAGGTTTCAATGTTGGGAAACCTGCAGCATTAACTCCAGTTGCCCCTATAAGCACAGAATACAATTTACTCAGAGATGGAGCTGAAAATAGCACCAGGTCTCTACATTCTCACTGGAAAATTTCTTAATCTAATCTAATCTAATCTAATCTAATCTAATCTAATCTAATCTAATCTAATCTAATCTAATCTAATCTAATCTAACCTGATCTAATCATTAAGACTAATCGATTAGTAGTACAAGTTTCATGAGTGTTGAAATACTTGGTTAAAGAGAATTTCATAAATACTAATTTATGTTTTCCTAGTGCTAAAATATGACAACTGAAGGGGAAAGTAAGTTTGAAAAATTCCTTTTAAAAAAATTTCCTTCCACCATGGACTTAAGAATAATCACTCAAAAAATCATGTTTTTTATCTTTGTAATTGAAGTTCTATATTGTTGTCAGATCACAGCTGAAGTAATGAAGTCCCTTTTATTTCAAGACATTTAAAATGGAGATATAACTCCTGGTTTTCAAGCCTGCTTGAGTTCATGTGGAATGTGAGACACAGCAGAGCAAAAATCTAATAAGGATGCTTTTTGCATTATGTCAGAGAAATTTATTTCTTGAATGCCTTTTCCTTTAAGGGTCCATTTGAATAGGTTGGAGTAGCTGGCAAACAACAGCCATTGATCCTCATTTCCAGAGATTTACATACAGTGTATGCTGAGAGGGGCACAGCCTGGAACTGCTCAGTTTCTAAGACAGGTGGGCAGTCTCACAACAAACCTTTGAAGACTTTGGCAACCCAGTAGATTGGTATTGCATTCCCAAAAGTCCTTACAACAGATGTAAGAATTCAGCCTATATTTACTATTTTGATATATTTGCCAACTCCTGATGTGCTGTGAATCTTTTTTTCCTGTAGGTTTAAAACATATTCTCTGCTTCTTGATTATAGTGTGATCTCTGTATAAAGAGAGAAGAAGAACAAACTGGAGAAAAGTAAACTAGTGAGAAACAGAAAAAAAATTAAATTTCACAGTGTGTAAATTGGCAAGATTTCATGTAAATTACAAGCTATCTTTCTTGGAGATTATTTTCTCACTGCATGCATATATGGCTGAAAAGTTAATAAAGTTTTTGCATCACAGACATGGCCCTTAAAATGTTCACCTGCATTTGACTTCCAGATATATACTCATTTTTCTTTTTTGGAATTCAAAATGGTTAAGTAGTTGCAATTAGTTTGATAGAAAGCAGGAGAGAAAATGTGCTGTGAAAGGGAATTCAGTTGTTTCTCTATGGTGTTCTCACTGTATCACTGCCTATTGCTAGAAATACTTTATGGCTCAAAAGAGTGGATAACATTAAAAAAAACATTAGTTGCCTGACTTTGTTCGTGCTGTATGGTATATTTACTCTTAAATCTTCATAGAACAGTTCTATATTTTCAATAATGATATTTCCTTATCTGTCTTGAAAATGGACAATCAAGGTTCAGTGGCATAAATCTTGCAAAACATGGAGAACATTTTTAAATTTAATGTTATTGTTTTAGCTATTCATAAGAGGAAAACTGAATTACCACAAAGTCCCTTTAAAAGTGTTTAATTTTTTTGGCTTTGTACTCATCTCTGAATCATTCAAAGAAAAGATATTTGCAGTGTCAAGTGTTAGCTTGAATAAAAAATTTGTCTGTTTAACTTATGTAGTGAGAACACTACATAAGCTCAATGTCAAGAACTCTTGTATCATCCCTGTTAGACCAAAATTAGGCTAACTCAAGGCCTAGATGCACAGGAGAAGGTAGAATAGAATCTGGTCTGCATTAGATAAATGTGTATATGTATTCTGTGATTTCAGAATCTATTCTCAGGGGGATAATAAACCCAAGCCTGTCTTTATATGCTTGATGTCGAGAGCAAATCTACTATCATTACTACCTTACAGAATTAAAAACACTGTATCAAAAAAAAAAAAAAAAAAAGTTACACATACCACCAGTAACCTATCCGGCCTTGGAATGGTCTGTTTCCAAACATATTGCACAAAACAGCTGAAAGCATCAAAAGTTGGATAATGGGGCAGATTAGCAAGTCGGCAAAACAATGTTGTTACACAGGGGACCTAAATGTTCTGTGTAGGATACAAAAGACTGCATGCTTGAAGCCACGAATGCATATGCTTCTCCACTGCAGCAGAAAAGTGGTAAAATGTTGATAACGTGGAACATGAAATTATCTAAAAAAACAGAGGTTCTGGTAAAGATATTTCAGGGTTCATTTATCTGAAAGTGCTCATGTAAAACAAAGTAGGTATTTTCCTGAGGGTTACATTCACAAGAAGCAAATTACTAAGTCAGATGTGTCCTCATGATTACCCAGGTATTCCATTATTTTGAAGAAATTGAGCCAAATTAATCTTGGATTATTTTCTGTATTCTGCTTATGTGTTGCTGATGTGTCTTTACTTTGCCTACGTATGTAGTTAGTATGAGGAGTCAGTATTAAGCTTTATTTTGTGTGTTATTTTTATTTGTAGGGGTTTTTTGTTTGTTTTGTGGTGTTTTATGTCTCTTTTGTTGGTTTTTTTGGGGGGTTTTTTTGGTTTTTTTAACATAGATTTTAAGCAGCCAGGTAATTATTTATCTGGTTCAGGAAGTTTTGCTCGTTCATTGTTTTTTTGCTGTAACCTGCTGGAATTCAAAACTTTGCATAACTACTTAATGAAAGTATTTGATTTCATATTGTTACTGTGAATTACTCTAACTGAATGTGGACATTTTAAGTAATTATGTTCTTTAGCTTTAATCTGATTTAGTATTCATGATGACTAAAAGTTGAGTTTTCTGGTAGACAGAAAGATGCAAAATTAAATTTAATCTATTATGACTAAAAAGAGTGACTGGATTACTAAAAGTTAGCACCACCTAAAGGGTTTTGGAGTTTCTTTGAACTCTTTACTCCCATAATCATATGAAAGTTGAAGTCACAATGTAATTCTGAAATAGGATATGTTCTTTTTAATATACTGAAAATACTGAATATGAATGAATATACCCAGTGACAACAAGGCCTCGTTTGACTAACTGAAATTTCTTCCCTATATCCCTGATAATTTTGTGTGTGAGAAAAAATATGATTGCTTGACCAAATTAAGTAAGATGACAAACACATAAATGATTACCTAGGTCTGGCTCCGAATTTTTGAAATACAGAGAAATCTACAGCCTGTCTTTCCTAAGTCCCAGAAGAGGAAATTATTATAGAATTTATATACAGGCACATCTGCCCCAGCAGAACCATGCAGACATCATTCTACCTGCAAACTGTCTCTGAGATAGTGATCTCAGTGGTGGGTCTGCACAACAGAGAAAACATACCAGGCCTTCTCTCTTCTATATGCTTGGTGAACCCAGGCTTTCTATTTTAATAATTCTCCTTAGATTTGGAGATGTATGGGACAAGGTAATGTCTGAAAAACAACAATATATTTTAGTATGTAAAAAAAGATATCGAAAATATCTTTTTGCCTGATGCAAATTTCAGCAAAGTCGCTGGTGATATTTCTCCAAGATTTTAGATAGGGAAAGTGGTTAGTACTGACAAAGAAAAACAATGCAGATCCTGTGTTTATGCTGAGGTGCTCAGCTTTGTACTGCTGGTCTAATTGAAATATAACCATCTGCCTGTCTGCTCCTGAACTGGGATTGAATGCTTGCTTTTGATGTGTACCTCGTAGTATCCTTACCAGACCCCTCTTTACTTTCAGCTCAAGCAGGCAGGGACACTCAGGTCGTAAGTAACAGTCTGTCACTATTGGGCAGATGTACAACATCTCTAAGGCAACTTTGCCTCGATGTTAATGCTGACAGTCAGCACCAAAAGTATCACAAGAGTAAGAGGATGGTTAAGAAGATAGGAAGTGAATTAATGATAGGAAAAATGAGAGACGTACTCCACAAAGCAATAATGAGGTTTACCATTTTCCAAAAGAATTTCGGACAAGGGTGATGGATTCAGTAGAAGAGAAACTTGGAAAAGAGGTGGGTAATCCATCTGTTTTTTGCTTTCTTTCCCTGCTTGCTTTTTTCTTTTCAGTTAAGGATGATCCACATCCACTTATGTAAGTCTAGAAAAAAAAGAGACAGTGCTTTTTTTCCTCAGGTTCTAATAATCCTGGTAGACCACGGACTACCCAATCCTCTGAGCTAAAGGACCATAAGGGTGGGAGCAGGGTCTTCCCATCTGTTTTGACACTAAGTTTGTCCAACTGTATCAGGTGAAGGTTCCTGCGTCCATGGGGCTTGAGCAGATGCAATCCAGAGAACTGAAGGGGCTAGGAGATCTTACAGAATTCTCTCCATCGGCTACCAAAGGCTGAGGAATCTGGGGTATTCGCTGCAGTCTGAATGTTGCCCCGTGTTATTCCAACTTATAAGAAGGGTGTAAGGGAAGATCCAGAAACATATAGACCTGTAAGTCTAACCTCGACACCTGGAAAAATTATGGAGGAGACAGATAGAGGCTGGGTGCCTTCAAAGTTGTTTGAAGGACAACACAGCCATCAGGCACAGTCAACTTGTGTCCACAAAGAGGAAGTCCCGTTTACCAATCCAATCTCCTCCAGGAGAAGGTCACCTGCCCAGTGAATTGAGAGATGCAGAGGATCTAGTTTTTTTGGCATTTAGTGGTGCTTTTTTTGCTGTGCCTCACAACTCCCTTCTGTAGCAGTGGCCCAGCTGCTACAGAACAGCACCAGCTGTGCAGGCTGGTGGAGCATTGAGTGGAGAGGCACGGAGGGGTTTGGCCCACCAGCTGCTCCTCAGAGCTCAACCCTCCCTCCAGCACTGGGTAATATTTGGATCCATGATCTGGATGCAGGAGTTCAATACTGCCTTAGTGACTAGAGGAGTCAGCAGTGTTCTGTTCCATTCTCTTGTGCACTAGACTCTTTTCAGGAGAGAGAAGTCTGATCTGTATATACTGGATACCACCAGAATGATTATTTTCTCTTTTGCCACTGCCTTTCCTTCCTCCTTTTTTTTTTTTCTTTTTAATTTTTTCCCTCATATGAGAATATTAGAATGATATATGAATAATATAAGAATGATAGATGAGAATGATGCAGATGCAGCAAACTGCAAGGCTAGAATTAGCTTTGGTCTGGGCAAACAGGTTTTTAACCGAGCAAAGAGGGCTCAGTATGGCTTAGACTTCAGTTAACTATATAGCTCAATAATAATTGTTTGATAATACTGCACTGCTGACCCCATGGGAACATATTTCTTTGTGCTAAGTGCCTTGAGTAATTGATCTTTACAGGCTACTTGCACCTGGTGTGAAAGTAATTCCTTCCCGCTGAACATTTCCTATGCTTTTTTGGCTTTTTTAAAAACTTTCCTCTGTAATCAGAATTGATAGAGGGTGAACAGTAATGGAGAGCTAAGGTAGGTGCTGCAACTTGTCCTTAATGACCAATAGATCCATTCTCATATCTCTGTAAAAGAGAAAATATTGCAGCACAGTCCCAAGTTAGGTAATTCTGACGTTTATCACACTTACAACACTTGGTGTTTATCTACTCTTAATAAGAGGAGGAAAAAGTAGAGACAGGTCCTAGTCCAAAATCACTCAATTAAGCCAAAGGAGGGAAGACTTATTTTCACATCCTTTGGACATCCTTTTTGACATCCAGAGGAATCCTTTCTAACTAAAGAGAACCAAGAAGATAGGGTTATACATCGTTGGGGCATTTATTTGCGAGGTCAGCTACAGATTCCTGGTTTCTATTAAAGCAGTGTTGAAGTAATCCTTTTACTATCATCTACCCTTACAAGAATAGCTCCCATTTCAGATCTCTTTGATGCACTGCATGGCCTTGCTCCAGTCCTTGCCTAGTAAAAATTCAGTAGCTTCAGGGCCAACAGGTCCTGCTAAGAGACTTAGTATTTTGCTACCACAACAGTATTATGCTGACTGAGCCTGGTCACTCCAGGCCAGAGCTGGCTAACATCCATCTGAGAGCATGAGCAGGGGAAATACATCTCTTCTTGTAACCTTGTGTGTATATGTAACCTTATTAGCAATCTTCTCCTTCCCATATGTCTCTCTTAAAATAGAAAGCTTTATGCTGCCCATAAATTGTATTTAGAAGGTTATTCTATGAACATTTATTTTAGTCTCTAATGACTTCAGGGAGGGGAATGTCATTTGCTATCAGTTTTAATAGTGCTTAGCAGAACGGGGCTTTGACCTGCTCTGCTCCTTACAGCTGCCATATATAGATAAATAAACATATCCTGGTTTAATAAATGTCTGTAAATCAGCATTTTCAAGAATAAACAGAAGTTAAAAAAAACCCCAAACATTAAATATGGTCTTTCGATGAAATTAACTGTATAGTCTCCTTTTCCCCCTTTAAACTTCTTTTTGAATTTAGGGAAAGGACAATGTTTCTGTTGCTGCTTCTGCCAAAAGGATTAACTCTTCTTCTGAACACGTTATTTTCTTTTTTCTGGTTATAATTCATGGTGTAACAAGAATAACTCATTGACTTCGGTTTTAGAGGGGAACAGGAAACTTTTTATTTCCTCAACGATATGTCCTTATATCACAAAACAGCATAATAACATTGTTCTCTGACCGAGATGTCTGTATCTCAATAGGGCTAATTAAACAGAAAACGAGGAGTGAAAGGCAGTATCTGCAGAAAATTTTATTCTGGGTAGCATTTCAGCATCTTGGAAAGATTTTAATAATTGTTTTTCTTTACAGGTCCAGCTGTTTACCATGCAGCCTGAGGGAAAGTCCTTATTCATGAGAAGAACTATTCGCCACTGATTGTAATCATGTGCAAAGTGGTCTTTTCATCTCATGCTCATGAATACATCTTTGTTAAACTAAACAAGAGCTGCTGACTCAACATCTGCACTTAATGCATGCAACTCACCTTTTGATCTCAGCATCTATTTGGATGGCTAAAGGAGTTGGTGCTTTGAGGCGACATTTCCAGTAATTATTAGGACTATTCTTTATTTTTTTTCTAAAATAGGAAGACAATTTTTAAACAAAAATGCTTTCCTTTGATATCCTTGTAAGGCACAACACTTAATATAGTCTTTTATTGAATTACATTCTCTGTAACTTATTAGAGGCTTTGTGTTATGAGTGTTATATATTGAAGGCAATGAAGGGTGAGAAAATATCCAAAACTGTAAGGAAAGCAATAATTTATTATATCCTGTGGGACTCAACTGCTTGTTATAAATTCATTTTCCATGTAAATGGGCTTTAAAAAAGATTAAACTTGATGTTGGTGCTGTAATTGTTATTCACACAAACTTCAAACGAATTTCATTCTTCGGCTACTTTTTAATGCTAATGTCTAGAAAAATAAATTTTTGTTCTTCATTCTTGTATTTGAAATAAACCTAAGCTTACTGCAGTTAAGGGACTTGGATTATTGGCATATTTTGTGCACAGAGTTTTAAAGAGGTGACCTCCATTTAACTAAATGTTCAGTATTCAGTAGTCTGCTAACACACTTGACTACTTCAAGTGATTCATATCACACAAAAAATAAGGAAGATACATTGAACACTTGTTCTAACATTATTCTTCTATCCATCACCTGGGGAAGTTTTAGAGAATGTCTTCAGGAAGCAGACTGATTTGACCTTGTTCTATGGTTACATTGCCTGTGAAATGCCTTCCTGTGATCCAAGATGTGATTCTGGATGCAAAAGTCATGCCAGGTTCAATGTTCAGAGGAGATGATGGAACCTGTGCAAGGCATTCACTTCAGCTCCTGATGAGGTGCTGGAAGGGAACTGGACACAAAACACTGTGTTCTGGGCTTGCCCACTTTGCCATCCTTTACTTCCATCTCTTGCTTGATGGGCAGTCTGTGCCGTGTAGAGGCAGAAAGTGCCAGTCAACATTCTCCCTGCTGTGCACCTGTAAAGCAAAACCAGGACATTTTCTCAAAGGGACAGAAAATGAATGCATAACCTTCACATTTAGAAAGTCCTCTCTTCTTAAAGTGACATGATATTCATGCAGGATAAAGGTAGATTATCTTGATTAAAAGCAGTTTTCCAGAGCTGCTCTTTTCAACTTAATGAATTCATAAAATCAACTTAGTTGTCAGCAGAAAGATCAACACATTAACTTTGGTTATTGAGAGGAGAATAACAGGGTCAGTTGTAGTGAGATTTAGGAAGTCAGATTTGCCAGTAAAGAAGCAGTGAGACCTGGGTACAGGTTTGCTCCTCAGCAGCAAACTCAATATTTGCACTCTCCTGTAAACTGTCTCTAGTTGATTATTAGAGAAAAACTGGTAAAAATTTGCATCCTGCCTTTTCATGAACTTGCCAAAGGTTTGAACAAAATATTTTGGCTTTTTAAAGGGAATATTAAAATTCCAAGATTTTTTTCTTCTACAAAAGAAAATAAGCAGTGCTCCCATGTGAAGTTTCTCAAATCCTTGCATATATCTCCTCCCAAAAAAAGTCTTCTCATAGTTTCTTTGACTTTAAAACATTGTGAACACCCAAAGGACTATAATTTTTAATGATCTAGAGGTTGGTTTAGAATAGTTGCTCTTGATTAGCTATTTTTTCAGTATCTTTCAGTTCACATGCATCCTTGCTAATTGTAATGAGGTGTATCAGAGGTCATACAAAACTGGTTGAGATGATTCATCCTTGTCTTGATCTGTGTAGTTGCTTGAAAAACCCTGGGTGTTCCATTCCATGCTTTTGTTATTCTTAATTTATGAACTATCAGTTTATATTCTCAATTTCCAGATGTTAGAACAGGCAGCCTGTTTCAAACTACAGCCATGCAACAGTAAGAGGGCTAATTATATACACAATATAAAGTTTTTTCAGGTGTCAGAGCAGAAGCCATTAAAAAACAAGGCATGCACTTCCACAAACACTTCTAAGGGTTTTCCACAAAGGAATTTTGCAAAGTAATGTAGGATATGGCCAGATGGTTAAGGTCACTTGCGCTGTCCTCATATGTTTCTCTGTCTAGACTACATTGTTTTTTTGTATAGTAAACTCTTAAAATATATACTGAAGATAATTTGCAATGATTGCCAGCTGTTGGTAATCTGTACCAGTGCAAACTCCAAAATCTAATACTTAAAATACTGTGAATGGAGAAAATATTTCTATGAAATATATTGAGGTTTACACACAGAATGGACACATTCTATTTACAATTTGCTAATAAGAGAGTTATGTTGCATAGCTGTCCCTTCTGAAGAACCTATAGTTCTTCTCCATTACAGAGAAGAGAATGATTTAACAAGGAATCTTCTCTATCTTTCAGCACAAAAAACTCCCATAAAAGTTGAGATTCAAAATAATTCTCAACCTTTAACAACAGAGAATCATATTGTATTTGTGGAAGTCATTTTCACAGGATTTAAACAGCAGTCTTAACAGGATGAGGTCTCATGACATTGCTAGATTAAAGCCTCTCAGGTTAGGTCAAATATATTCCCAGGGGTTCTTATTTTCTAGAGAAGACTTGGTAGACTTTTACAGTTGTTATAAATACTACAGGTATAGTCTAGGTTCAAAAGTCCCTAAACATTCACAATTTAATGCAAGTCCCTTTGCATCCCAGTCTGCACTGAGAAGAGGTGCTTGACCAAATACTTGGTGTGTTCTTCTAGGTCTGCAGACCATCACAGTTTATATATTTTAACTGGGATTTTTGTCCTAAGTATGTACACGCAGATATTTGTTTTTTTTGTTTGTTTGTTTGTTTGTTTTTCCACCTGGAAAAGAGATTTTTAATATATACGAGGTCAGATTTGAAATGTACAGCTACTCTTCCTGCTGTGCCTCCTCTAGGCTCATGTATCATTGAGTAACCAGCTGGAAATAGCTGTGTAAGCACAGAACTAGCTGAACCATTCAGTCGGGATTCAAGGATACAGGCAAGGGCACGAAAGCTTCTGATCAGGTCACAAATGATGACAGTCAAGGTCAGCAGCTCCCACATTTCTGGCCTTCATCACTGGATTACTATTGCCACATTACTAATATATATTAAAATTGTGTGAAATATTTGAGCAATTAATCCAGCTGTTTTGATCTGATCTTTCCACAGCAAGGCAGTTTTTTGCTCTTGGCTTTATACAGATATGTATCCAATTTATCTAAAAGGAAACATTATTTGTTGTCTTTAGGTATCTTTTTACAGTAATCTTCAGAGAATTGACAGTAATAATTAGTTTCTGAACTTATATGTGCAGGAATGAGAGCAATTTCTTTCTGTAACGTGGGAGGTAGTACTCATATACTACCACTTTCAAAATGAGTTCAGGTTTAATCAAAATTACAAAATTGCCTCAAAACTGAAAATAACAAAAGGCAAGATAATAACCAGATTTATGTGAATTGAAAGTTAGAAAAAAGATTTCAAGTGTTGCTCAATCACTTTCATCTATCTTTAGGGGTTTACAACACTTCTCATCTTACAATATTTTTCTTTCAGACCTGATGAAAAAATAAACTCAACATTTTTAAATAAGGCAGAGGCTTTTTGCCTCGCAAGGATTTTGACCCATTCCAGTTATGGTGTTGAAAATAACTCACAGGGAATGACTCGGCAGGTTTCTAACAATGCTTTCTGAGAGGCAGGTACTAGGAATATAGCTGATATTTAGGTTGTTAACCTGAGGTAATAGGGCTCTATTGCAAAATATGATACTCAGAGAAATACAAGCTATACAAATGGAATTGTAATATTTACTGGTATTTTCCTTTATTTTAAAACTATGTGTTCTTTAAACACTAAAATGCTCTATATGGTAAATACAGTAATTTCACGAATACAAGCCGCACTGTTTTGACCAAAATTTTGCTCCCATACCGGGAATGCGGCTAATATTCAGGTGCGGCCAATATGTGAATAATTTTCTGACATTTTCAACCCTGGGAGTGCAAACCAAGTCAGTGCAAACTGCAAAGTCGAGCTCCTGCCAGTAAAACCCTGCATTTACGCGGTTGTTACAAATTGGTTACTTTGTTGCACGGCGGGTGGAGCTGCTCCCTGCAGGCAGCACAGGGGGTGGGGAAGGCGGGGCAGCTCCCTCCTGCTGGCCCCGTGGCTCGGGGGAAGGTGGGGTAGCTCTCTCCTGCTGGCCCCATGGCTTGGAGGAGGCAGGGGCAGCTCTCTCCTCCTGGCCCCGCGGCTCGGGGAGAGGCAGGGGCAGCTCTCTCCTGCTTAGCCCTGCAGCTAGGGGGAAGCAGGGGCTCTCTCCGCTTGGCCCCGCGGCTCGGGGGAAGGCGGGGCAGCCCTCTCTGCTTGGCCCCGCGGCTTGGGGAGCTCCTGTCCCCGCGTGCCACCGCCGCAGGAGCAGGCAGGCTACATCCCCGGCTCCCATCACCGCCACAGGTGCCGGTGGCCTCTGTGCCCCCGCTGCCACCACGGGCAGTGCTGGGCCAGGGTGACCGAGCCCAGTGGTGGCGGCGGCCGGCCCCGAGCGTCCCTGTCGAACGGCAGCGCCGAGCTGGGCCACCCAGCCCTGTCGGCAGCGCCGAGCCCTCATGGCCTGAGCCGAGCCAGTAAACCCCGCCCTGCCACGGTTCTGTTACTAATTGGCAACTTTGTTGCATGGGGGTCCTCGCTGCAAATACAGAGCAGCTTATACTCGGGTGCGGCTTATTTATGGACAAAAACCAAAATGTTTACCAACACCCGGCCATGCGGCTTATACTCAGTGTGGCTTGTATTCGTGAATTTACTGTACTTTCTTCTGTAAGACATATATTCTCATAACAGGGAATCAAAATTATGCAGAACTCAGACATAGAAACTCAAACCTTGTCAAAATAATGTTATCTCTTTCTGGATTAAATATCTCTTGTCTCATATCTAGCCATACCTGTTATTTAATAGAATAACAATGTTCAGAAAATTTTGGAGGGTTTAATAATATTGTGTTTTATTTTAACACTAGTTTATTCAAATTAAATTTTAATGCTACTAGTGGCTGTAAAGTCTTCAGGCAAGGCGCTGATCATACAATTTTTCTTTTATTTTTCTTTTTTTTTTTCTTTTTTTTTTTTAACAAATTAAAATGCAGGCATTTGTAAACAGTATTCACTGAAACTTCAGGCCAGTTTTTAGGTAGAGAAGCCCTGAATGTTTCCGCTTGCCTATATTTAATAGTTTTGGAACTTCTGAGATTCAATTAGCTTCAGTTCTGGGGAAACTACATTATAAGCAAAATTTTTCCTTCTAAACCTATTTGATATAAGTCATATTTTTAAACAACTGTTTCAGGAAGAAGAGAGTACTCTGACACAAAACCATGACACAGGTCTTTATTTTTTAAGCAATGTTTTTTCAGCATGTTACTTCTTTTTATTTTTCCTTGTGGTACGAAACGACTGTAAAGGCTTAATAAATCAGTAAGAGACAGTAACCCTACAGATTGTTCTTGGTTAATTCACATTTCCCAGCACAATGACAGATATTTTTTAAAAGCTGGTAAAGTTAACCATTCTTGGGCAATTCTTGTTCTTATAACTTATATCTGTTCTATTAATCCTGTGGAGATTTTCTAGATATAAATAAGAAAAACCAGAAACAGGTAAATTTTAACTTGCTTGCTTTATCCCAGTTGATCATGGGTCAATTCTGTTGTCATATATAACTACTCAATTGCGTAATTCTAATGTGTCTTGCAATTAAAAATAAGAAAAATTACACTATTAGGAAATAAATAGCTATAACTAAAACTAAAGTTTCTTGAAATTTTTCTCTAAAGTTTTGGATGGACTGTAAGAAACAACTTTTTCAAAAGCTTAAACTTCTCAATTTTCATCAAAATATTAACAATTCTTCTTGATATTCTAAAGTAAAAGCTGAAATTACAAGTCTAAACAAAAGCAAACAACACTGGACTTGGTCCTACCTGTTTCTTTTATTTTCCACCTAAAACAGAAGTGTAGTTGTTGCCCTAGATACAGGATGCTCATATAAAAACCCAAAACGAAGAAAGGAAATGTCTCCCACCTCTTTTCAACTTTCCTAATTTCCTTCAAATATATTTTGTTTGAGAAAAAAAAATGGGATCATGTTGATGAAGGCGCAGGGAAGTGTAACAGCAGAGGGTATGTACCGGGCCCAACCATCAGATGTGGTAAAAGAACAAAAGAGGTCAGTGTTTCAATTGGAGCTCAAGCAGGTGAACAGAATAACAAATCTAGTACACTATTACCACGACATGAGCAAGAGCAAATGTTATCAAGAAGGAAAAATATCTGCAGATATTGCTGTTGCAATAAATAGAAGCAAGAAAGAACAGTCATTGCCATCATGATCAGGGTGAAAGAACAAAAGAAGCAGGGAGAAAGTACGAGTCTTACTAAAAAAATGTAGCAAATACGATCTTTTCTCTCACATCTGTAAGTCCTCCTGCTACTGAGAGAACCAAACGACTCATGGGAAGTGCATCATCTAAGTGCTACCTACAAGAATGTGTGGCATCATGAGAATCCAGCTACAGTGACTGCAATAAGCCATTTTTGTATAATCCAAAATCCTCTGAAATCAAACAGATTTTTTTTGTGTGTGTGTGGATTAAACAGATTTTGAAGAACAAAAGATCCAACCACAAGAAAATCCTACAGATTCAATTCTGCAATAAGCCTTCCCTATTTTAATCCTGGGTTAGACATCCCTCACTTTTACATTCAGAGACTTCTGGAAAACTCAAAAACTGGAGATGTTCATGGAGAAGAAAAATAATTTTGAATCTATATTGGATCTCCCCTAGGCTGTTTTGCAAGGTCTGATGGTTGTGTGGTACCCTGGAAGCTCAGGGCAGATGTAGGATGATTGTCAATTCTGATGATTAATATTGATTGTATTTATGCAAGGAAGGAAAATGCAGTTGTTAAGAACTGATTTTTCACAAGTCCTGTGCCCTAACCCTACACATGGGGAGCAATCTGAGCTCCATCCAGACCTTTGTTACAGGGTTTAATCACAGGCTGAATGAGTCCTTTGAATTGGGGATTACGCAGTTTGGGTTTGGGATGTGACCACAGTACTTTAAGTTGCAATTTAGACAAGTATTTTGAAGCATTCTTTTCTCTGTGAGGTGGTTCTCTAGAATTGCTAGTCCCATAAAGTGCCCATTTATCATTGAAATGATGTATTATTTGAGTTTGTCTATGTAATAGAATTACAATTCTACTGTGCATTGGGACTTGTTTTTGGGCTTTCTTGTTAAAGAGTATATGTATGAAATACAAAATTTAATATTGAGCTATAACAACTTTGAAATGTCCTTTCCTCTCCTTGAGTTCATTAAGCCTCCAGAGAAACTTTCAAAGCCCATTAGTGAATTTCAGCTTGGGTTTCTCATCTCAATCTTAAACAGTAAGAAATAAGATTTAATGACTTTAGAGGTCATGACTTCTTTGTCATATAGTGTCTTGGTTTGATGACCTGCTTCATTAGGATCACGACTGTACTACTTGTTTATTCCCCGAGCACTGAAACTTAAAATATTCTCTTTCTCACTTTCAACCTTTTAAACACAGCATTTCTTATTAATCATTATGAAATGAAGACGTAAGCTATTTAAGTACTTTGTTGAAGTTCAGAGTATCAAAGGCATGTTATACTGTGTGATCCAGTTTACGGTTTAGACCTACAATCAAAAATATACTCACTTTTCTCACAGTCATTTCTGTAGGAAATGTGCACCAAGGTAATATATAATCTGACAGTCAAGTATCTCCATTAGAAAAGAAGAAAACTGTGACAAAGTGCCTATTTGTTGAAGTAATTAAACAAAAAATCCATCTAGAAACTTCTTAGTCCTTTTACCTTACTCTGTCAGAATTTAGTGCAGATACATTATATAATTGCCCCTGCCTTACGTAGTCATTAGTAAAGTGCACCTCAGCAGAAGATTGGTGTTCAAAAGTGCTTGCTATTACTTGTTACAGTAATAACAAGAAAAGGGTAGTTTGCCTGATTCTGAGTGTTTTGGAGAGAACTATAGCTAACAACATCCCATGACTCACAGAGGCTCCACTTTAGCCGCCTAGGCAGTGTGACCAAGTAAGTTCAAATCTGTTTTACTGATTGCCCACACTTATGTACACATTAGATTTCTCAGTATGTTCTTGTCCCATCTCTGGATGCATCCTGCCTGCACAGATCAGCTGCCTTTGATCAGGATCACCAGGAGAAAATAATTGCTCACCCTTCTCAGCTGGAGTACTGTCTGTATTACCATAGATACAATTGGACCACAGAAAAATTTAAGCTGAAAGAGGCCACTGGAATTCAGTCTCCAAAGCAAGTTTAATGTGATACCTACACCAAGCTGCTCAGGGCTGTGTCCTTTCAAGTTTAAAAGGTCTCCATGGATTGGGATACTTTAATCTCTCTGGACACCTGTGATTAACTACCTTCATTGTCCACCGATTTCCTTAAAACCAGCCAGAACGTTTCCTGCTGTAAACCATTTGTGATGCCTCTGGTCCTTTAGCTTTGTAGATCAGAGTGCAGTCTGGCTCTATCTTAACCCAGTTTTGTGCCAAGCTGGCTTCTGGACCAAACAAACCAGGTTTCCTTGTCCTCTACCCAGATGTCATCTATCCCAGACTCCTATGGCTCTTTGCTAGTCTCACCCCAATTTCACTGCACCAGGAAGTCTAAAATTGGTTCAAATAATTCAGAGGTAACCTTATTAATGTAAAATAGAGGGAAGTCACTTCCCCAGCCTGTCCCAACTCATCCAGGGTTTGTTCCATCCTAGATCCTTAATTCCACCATGATAACAAACTTTACACAGCTCCTTTTAGGCCATTCCTTCAATTTATTGCAAGTAAGTTGCTTTAATGTCTTGTGTTATTAATTCTTCCCCAAAATCTGACATCCAACTTGATAATATTCCTACAAAGGTCATTGAAGATGTTCATATTTTGAAACTTTGAACAATATCACAAAAAACTACCAGCTATGCTACTCTCTAGACTCAAAAATTCACCTATTTTTCTCACTTTGAAGAGTGTATCTCTTTGAAATAACTAACTTATTACTCTATTGAAACCCTTGGTAACATCAAAGTAAAAAAACATTTCTTTGTTCTCCATATTTTTTCATAAAACTGTAGTAAATTAGTCTCTAAACCAGATAGACCAAGCACCATAGATCCAGCTATTGGATCTAATTTTTGGTATTGGAAAATCCAGTCCAGCTGTTCCTAATTGCCTCCTTGTCCTTTTGTGTTTGGAGACGTCTTCTGTGAGGATTTATTTCTTATTTCTGTGGGACAGAAGTTAAACTGAAGCTACCTGGCCTGTGTTTTCCAAGATCCTTCTCTTACATTTTCCTTTCTCCACTCATATAGGATTTTTGCTGACAAAATTACTCTTCAAAGTTGATAGGAAATATACTTTCATTGACTAGGGGAGCTGTATCAACCCCACTGGATGAACCCTGCAGGTGCATATATTCATTAAAAAAGAAATAAAATGGATGTTCTCTTTACTGTCATCCAAAAGGCAAAAAAATGAGCATGATTAATATCAAAGTTTAGTGGATGTAGCAATAGACATAGAAGAGAGCATCTTCCAGTAGTGTTTTCCATCTATGTTGGACAAACAAGCTTCTTCACTGCCAACCCTTGCCCTATTTATATAATTTTGTGCGCATTCAAAGGGACAGATGTGAATAAAACGTAAAACTCTCAGTCTAATCCTTTCCTTACTTTTTTAGTTCAGTGATAATCTAAGTTTCAACTTCTTGTTATTTTTTAACTTGTATTATTGTTGGTAAGGTATTAATTTCTCCTGTTTTTGTCAGTGAAGCAAACCTTACAAGATTGTGAAACTTTCCATGCCCAATTACACTGGCTTGTACAGAAACAGCAGTTAACAAAACCATGTGTGTTTGGGACCCCAGATCCCACAGGCCGAGCCACAGCTGGCTCTTCCCTTTGTTGAGTCAGAAGAGTTGTTCAAGCTTTACACCTTTTTGTACAAGAGAATGAAAATAGTCTTTCAGAAAGCCAGGAATAGTTCCTGAAGGAGAAAAAATATAACTGTCTGAGTTCATTACAATTGACTAGTCCCCTTATAACTGAGATATTTTTGATTTGCTTGAACTGCAGTTGGAAGTCTCAAGAGAAAGCAAGGTCATAACAAGGGCTACATTTTATTTTAAAATCAGCTAATTAATGCAATAGCTTCCTGGACTTTCCAACACAAGAAAATGACATTTTAAAAACAATGTGATCTCTGAAATGGTAAATGCTTTTAAGAAAAACTTTTTTGGTAATATAGACTTCCAGGGACTTTATTAATATATGGATAAACCTCCATCTGTATCTTCAGCCATAGAAAATTGATGGAAATATGATTTATTAAAATATACAGGGTATGGAAGGATACTGCTTTAAATAAAATTTTAAAATTGGCAGTGTTTTGGAATCTTAAACTGAGCTTCAGGCAGAGATAAATATTATGATGAAGTGTTTTGTAAATGGTTTTATATTTCCATAAGTAAGTCTGTTGCATATTTTTGTTTTAACTGAAGAGATTGAGTTATATATCCTTTAAAAGTGTATATGTGTCTAGCGTTGGACTAGACATTGTTCCTTTGTCTGAATCATTATTAGTAGCAGTTTCTTCTGTATAACTCTCAGTAGAACAGACTGAGATATTTCACATAATGAACTGTCTGCTACCTGTTTCAAGTCCTTGCATTTCATCACATTTAGTATTTGAAAGTGGATGTCAATTTATTTGCAAGCATGGATAAACAGTAAGGCCGTTGTAATATAGAATGGTATTCTACAATTTAGTATTCCCACAGAAACCACTCAAAACTATGTGTTGCTCTCTAATTCACCTATCCCTGACCTCCTCTGGAACGGGCTGGAGAGGAGAATTAGAGGCACAAAAGGTAAAGATTATGGGTTAAGATAAGAACAATTTACAAGAAAAAGCAATGAGATGACAAAACAAACAGGAGCAGCAACAATGCTTAACGAGAGAGGGTACAAGACAGAGATAAACGATTCACATTCCCTGATCATACCCAACTGCACTCTGCTGCCATGCTGTTCCTACCCGGAATACAGCCTTCCTCCCATCCCCAGAAAATTATGTGAAGTGGTATAGAATAACCTTGGGGTTTTTCCTGGGAATATCCCCTCCTACCTGCCACAAAAAATTCACCCTGTCCTGACTGGACACACTATCTTTATTTTTCTAACACATAATTAAAAAACTTACTCATTAGACTTAGCCAGCCTCCAGCATCGCTGAATTGCTAATGCTCATGCTAGAAAACATGTACTGTTATCACAACTTGATTTCACCTCCTTAAAAGGAACTTCCATACTTTTCTATCACAACATAAGGTTAACTTTTTAAAGAAACAGCTACATCTACCCTGATGTTAGCTCACAGTAGAGTAGTGGTATTAGAATCCAAGATATCTGAGGTCAACAGCAGTGACAGCTAAGCAATATATTTCCCCTCTTTAAAAAGGAGACACAAAAAAAATTCAAAAAGTTCCAAAACATGACTCCCAAAAGTTGGTTGGCTAAGTAACGTTCTAACCTACAGACGTTTCATAAGAAACAATTTCAATCAAAACGACCTCAAAACCAAATTCATGCCCATAATTTACTGGGATTCGTAAAACAGCTAGTGCAGTTCAGGATATTTGATTATGTCAAAGTTAGGAGAATATCTTGGAATAAAACCCACTATCCTCATAATTTGAAACTATTACTCAGATCAATGGCCTTATATCTTATGATAAACGTATTTATGAAAAACGTTTATGAAATACATATGTATGTATTTCAGGAAATTAGAGTGTTTAAATGAAGCTATCACAATTCTTCTTTCCTTTACTTTTCTGCCTTATATATCATTTTTTAACAACCATCATGATTATGTTTGGCTGATGAGTGATTTGCCCCATGACTGAGGTCAACATAATGCAAGCCCAGCAGAGACTTAGTTCCTCTCTCCATGTGAGGCCCTTTCCCTTCCCTGCTCTTTCCTGCATAGTTATGATTCCTACAAAATCTTCTGTGTCATGCAGAGATTTACAGTCTTTGTAGGAACTTCGCAGGGGTACCCGGAGGGTGTAGCCTTTTATTCCCCCAGATTAAGGTCTGTAGCACAGTGAAAATGGATCTGATGTCTGATGTTACCCTGTTTGACCTGGGGCCAGCATTGTTCAGACTAAAGCTCCTCAAAGTCTGTTTGAGACTTTATCACTTGGCCACTGTAACAGTTATTACCCTTAAAATTTCAAATCTGAATTTATAACTGACTTGCAAATCATCACAAACTGTCTTTCAACCCAAACGGAATTGAAAGGTTGTTATAACCCCTAGGCAAATAGGACTGATAAGACTGTCAGCATCTACTTTTCCTTTAACTGTGAGATTTCTTCACTAAGAGATTATGTGTTTTTATTTCAAAACAGTCAATGCCTTGAGCTGGTTGTTGCTTGATATAGAAACTAGAGAGAATTCTAAAAATCACCTTTCATTTTCAGTGTGCCTATTTATTGTTAATAAAATACAAATGTAAACAATAGTGAAGAGCCTAAAGTTTGGTTCATTCAGGAATTAAATGCTATTAAAAATTAGTGACCTTCAAAGCTTTTAATGCAGGAAATCAACTCTGATTTTCTGCACACCTTTCAAGAGAAAATGGGTTTCTAATCTGGACTTCCTAACATAATCATCCACGTAAAATACCTAGTTATGCTTTTTGGGTGATAGTTCTTCTACTTCCATTATTGAATGGCCAAGTAATGTGATTTGCATTGAAACAGAGAAAGGACTATCTCCTCAACGGCTGGAAATTGGTGTGGATCTAGCAAAACTGATGCACATGTACTCATATACACTAATCCAAATGGCCCCAGTATCAGGAGAAGGAGAGAACAATATGAATTCACAGATCCATATATGGACAGAAGTTATCCAAAATATTGGGGATGAATAAGACATTTTGAGAAGGCAGAATTTGCTTATTGGAATTTGAAAACAAGATACACTCTATCATCAAGAAAACACTGAAGAACAAATCAGCTGTACCTTCCCTCATCTAAAAAACATTCAAGTATATTTTCACTGGTTTTCTTGCATCTTGGAAATTTTTCAGTTGTGCAAATATTTTACTTTTAAAGACATTTCTTTTCATTTTGCATATTGTGCAGATGATGACCTGGTTAGCTAAGATGTATAGAAGCTGAGCAGATTGCAAGTATTTCTGTGATGGAATTAGAATTAATTTAGTCAAGTGAGTGGATGTTAATAATTCTTTGTGTTTTTTGCAGATGCAGCCACAGAAAACATAGATTAAGGGGAGTACCTACAGCACCTTTCTCTCTTCACCCTGTTTCCTTCATGGATGGTACAATTCTCTGCAAAGCCATAGTGAAAGAGAACCTCGTGGGCCTACTAGAAGGTCTGCTTGCTATCCAGAGCACCCACATGCTTCTCACAAGCATGACAGGACAATAGCAACTCTGTAACCAAACCACTGAGGAATTTCTTGTTCCCTTTATCTGTTTTTTCACACTCTGACCATGTATGGTTTTCATGAAAATGTCCATATGGTGATGACAGTCTTAGGTCCATAAAGCAAGATTTGCACCCTTTTTTATTGCTTGCTGAAAGCTCTCAGAGGGCCTTGAAGAGAAAGAACGGCTTTGAACCTTAACGGGCCAGTCAAGATTTACAAATCATATTTGCTTTGCTCTTAAATTTACTTCTTGGTGAAATCATGTTTTTGACATGCATAGTGTCTATGCATATCTTGGTGTAAACAAGAAAAACAAGTTTGAAATTTAAACCATCTTATTGAATAGAGCAAGTAATTATGAAGGAGTAATTGCTGCTATTTATATTTTATCTATTTAGAATTTCTATTAAATTGTTTAAATTAGTCACTCATAAATACATATTTAAAATAAAAATTAAAAATCAAACCCACGGTACTGCAGATGTCAATAGTATTGATTTCTGAATCAAGTGCCAGAGCTAAATATATTCCTTAGTCTTAGTCTTGGGTTCATCATAACCCCTCCTTGAGATGAAGTTAGTTGTGATGACAATTATCCATGCAGTATCTTTACTTGAAAATCTGATAAACCTTTCTCCACATCCTCTGTGGTTATAGAAATGTTAAGCCTCCTCAGAAATCCTCCTTTGATTAATTTTCATTACTCTGGTAATTACTGTGGTTAAAAATGGTACAGAATACGGTGAATGTGACAAATACACAGATACCAGTCTTGAGAAAGCTGGTAGAAAAGCTTGCCAAAAAAATTTCAATTATTTACCTGTAGCCCTGGTCAACAAGGTAGGGCTGGAAGTGACTGGAAGTTAGCAAATGTGATGTCCACTGACAAGAAGGATAGGAAGGAAGATCCAGAAAACTACAGACTTTCCAGTGTGACCTTGATGCCAGGGAAGGCAATAGAGCAGATGATCTTGAGTGTCATCATGTAGCATACTCAGTATGAGCATGGGATCAGACTCAGACAGCAGAGTTTTAGGAAAGGCAGGTCCTGCTTGACCAACCTTCTGTGACCTGCTTGTTGGATGAGGGAAAGGCTCAGACACATCTGCCTGCCTTCATCAAAGCTTCTAGCACTTCTCTCACTCCCATTTTCCCTCAGAAACTCATGATTTGGATGGGTGCACTGCTGGCTGAGTTACAGACCTGCTGCATGACCAGGCCCAGAGTGTGTGGCGAACAGAGTTAAATCTAATTTGTGTCCTATCATAAGTGGTGTTCCCCAGGGCTCAGAGTTGGGGACAGTCCTGTTCAATATCTTTAAAAATTATTTGGATGAGAGGATTGTCCTCTCATTTGCAGAGTTGGGCAAAGGTGTTGGTCTGCTGGAGGGCTAGAAGGCTTGCAGAGAGGTCTGGACAGAGAGAGCCAGTTGGATAAGGTTCAACAAGGTGAAATGCTGGAGTTTACATCACAACAACTCCAGACAGTGCTAAAGGCTTGGGAAAGAGGGACTGTAGAGACACTGATGGAAAAGAAACTGGTGGTGTTGGTCAGCAGCAGCTTAACTTGAGCCAGTATATGTTCAGGTGGCCAGGAAGGCAAATGCTGTTTTACTCTGTGTCAGCAGCAGTATGGCCAGAAGGACCAGGACAGTGAAATCTTCCATGTAAACATTTATATGAGAAGCGGAAATAGCCCCAAGTTGTGCTGGGGGAGGTTAGATATTAGGAAAATTTTCTTCACTGAAAGAATTACAAAGCATTGGAATAGGCTGCTCAGGAAGTGGTTGAATCACCATCCCTGGAAGAGTTCAAAAGGCATGTAGTTTTGGAACTTGGGGACATGTAATGAGCACAGTGGTGCTAGCTTAATGATTGGACTTGACGTTCTTAGAGGTATTTTCAAACCTTAATGATCCTAGGTTTCCATAATTTCATGAAACAGAAAATCATTTTCGCTTCACGTTTCCAGAAAGCCAAAAGCAGAGGGCAAATAAAAATTTCATAAGCAGTACAAATTTATTTGAAACTAGCAAGGAAGATAATAAAACACCATCTCGTCAATATTCCACATTAAAACCAAGAAAAACTGAATGTTTGGATGCCATGCAAAGCAAGCAATAATGGTTTTATACAAATTGCTTATTATAGAATGAGAAGATATTGCATCTTGGTTGATCCACAGAAATTGCCCACGTACCTACTTTAAATTTTCAGTAAACACTAAATAATTCAAATCAGATTAACCCCAAAAGAAGAACTAGTATTTTTTTCTTAGTCAGTTGTTACTCTTGCTGACTTTCAGGTCTCTACAGATGAGCTCTGGAAAATTCTTTACATTAAAATCAGAAAGCTGCCTTTTTCCAATGAAAGGATGTCAAGGTAGAGACAACTTGGAAAATTATGGTACATTTCAATGGAATGAACAATGCACAATTTCTGTAATATCCAGTTTTGTATAGTATATTGCATCCAAAATTCAAAAACACTGGAGGTTGAACAGACTTGTTTGAGACATGACCTTTCCGTAAATTTTGCAGAGGGTGTGCTAAACTACGTCAGGAGTTGATAAGAAAATATCTGAGATGTCCTTTAAATTCAAATATTTTCAGCAGATAAAGATGCCATTATATTACATTTCACTAAGACACAGTAGGTAAATGGCATCAGCTCCTATAACTTTCATTCATCATGAGATGCTGTGATCAGATTATTGGGTTTTTGAATAATATTTTCTGCACGGTGTTTCCGTACAATTTCAGATGACTGTACAGAACACAGGTGGGCAGAACTGTGCAGGTTTTTTATGAAGCCAGCTTAGAAAACTAGACTGACAAAAATTCACGGAATTTTCGAAGAGTTTTCTTCTGTTTTTGATGCCCATTTGCAAAGCAGGATGTGGATAGGCTGCTGAACAGACTGCTGACCAGTCTCCTGGCTGCCAGAAACTGCCTGGTAGAAGCTAATTCATAGCTGAAATACATCTGCAGCATACACTGGAGTAACTCATATTTTTCACAGCATTTATTATTTTTTTTCCTGCCTTTGCTTTCTGGACACTCATATTACTGTTTCCTCATTGTCTATTGCTCCATATTAACAAAAATTCTGTCTTGGTCAAGTGAGTGAAAAAAACATTCGAAAGTTACTGTGTTAATTGCAAAACCTTGGATGCAGACAAAAACTTTCAGGGATGAGTCTTCATTTTACATGCTTTGGCTGCATTTGGACTTGTGTAAGTGTCATGAGTCCTTCTGGACTGTGTCCTAATTGGATATCATTTTAAAATGGCAGTGTGGTTTTTGTATAGAATTCCCAGTATTTCAACCAACCATATGTTGCTTTAGCACAGACAGACTAAACTCCTTCCACAGGAAATTTTTTAGAGGGTTAAACGTCATTGTGATTTTCCTATCTGAACAGGGGTGTTAAGATAGCCCTAAAAAATTAACAGCTATCACTTTCTCTCTTATCAAAGTACTGTCAAACAGAAGAAAGTTGTGGTGGATACAGTAGCCTGATGTTTAACAAACTACTTGGCAATAAACTCCACAAGCAGTCAAAATATGCATGAGATAGATGTGCATGACAGAAGGCAACTTCATAATCTCTCATGTTGTGTGATTTTGATACCTTTTATTTCAACTGGAATGGTTCTAGATGGCATCTACTTGATGCTCTCTATCAAAACTTAGCCCCCTTAAAGAGGCTCTGATTTTGACTTCTTAGAGAAAGAAACTCAAGCTGTCACCATATAAAACTTTATTTCCTTTCCAAAGCGCAAATGAGGAGGTCAAAATAGTGGCTGTTAAGAAGGCAATCTCTTACATAGCTTTTTTTGTCATAACATTATTTTGCCCTACAAAGGATGCCTAGGACATATTTTATCAAGTTTAAAAGTGGTTTTATGTACTATGGTGACAGCATATACCAGCATTATAATTGCTCCAGGGCTTTTCAAAACTGCTGCAGAAAATAATCACTGAATTAATATTTTGGTGAAAATGTCCCTTCCGGTAAGGTAGGTCCACTGACACAACAGAAATACAGATATATAGAGGTAGGCATGAGGTACACAGGAACATAAGCAGAGGGGAACTTTCGCTTGCTATCAGTATCTTGTCAGCTTCTTGGAATAACAAGACATCCTGTTACATGGTGATTTCCATTTCCAAATTATAAAATCATAGACTATCATTTTTCCTTGATAACACGTAAGCTGTACAAGAGAGATAAAAATTAACTGAAAATAACTTACAGGCAATATGTAAAAAGGTAACAAATAGCTGGTTCCTACATCAGCAGAAACTAATCAAATTTTCAAACTCTACCAATTTCAGCACCCAGGTGGGTTTTTTTTGTTTGTTTGTTTGTTTGTTTGTTTTTGGGGTTTTTTTGGGTTTTTTTAGGGGAATAAATACAAGAACTAGAGTCAAAACAAGGAGATTTCTTTGGTTTTGTTGGGAAATCTACTGAAATGCATTTACTTTTTACTATTTATAATCAATTATAAAAAGAGTTCTTTTAGGGGCAATATGGAGACAACACAAATACAAGCAGGCTAGTACATTGTTTCTGCAGTAAACTGTTTGATGTACTCCTGGTTTTAAATGAGAAAATAACTTCTAATTCAAATATAGCTACTTACCTAGGTTTATCACGTTATATATATGCTCTTTTGAGGACTTGCATATTTGTATAAATCACCTATGGCAGTATTATCAATTTTATATAGAAAAATCAAATATTAATAACACGGTTGATGAAATTCTGATGCTCCCTTAGGAATCTGTCTCACAGTACCCCAGGAAGACTTTCAGGATCCAAATAAGTTACCAACCATAAAGGTTGCCTATTGAGAAGCTGTTAAAGTAATCACATAATTTAACAGAAGTAAAGCAAAATTATTTTTTTTTTCTCAAAAATAATGGAAAACAAGATCTGCAGGGTGTACAGGTCTGCTTAGTCCTCAGACCAGTTTCTCACAACATGTTGGTGGTAATTAGAATATCTTATTAAAACGAATTCCCCTCTAGTTCTCTCACAGAAATTCTCCAAGCAATAACTATAGTCTTGCCAAAGCAAATTCCTAAATTATATCATTCTCTGTTGGGCAATCCCCTACAGATATTACTTGATCAGTACCAAAGAATCCTGCAAATGAAAGGGAAATGTGTTAATATTTTAGAACTCAATAGGTAAGAAATTAGCCAAATCAGTTTCTCACTTTTTTTTTCAAAATACCCCTTCAGATTTTGGCATGCTTTCCCAATGTTACTTATCTCCCATCGTATCTTGAGTTTCACAGATTTCCTTTTTTTTTTTTTTTATTTGCCAGTTTTTCAGTATTTATCATTCTTTCTTATATGTAGACATTTCATTTTAGCTCATTTTACTAGTCTGTAATAGATATTTTCCTACTACTCCATCTGTCATCTCCAGAGGTCATTAATGTGACAGTCCCCGTTATCATACTTTCCAAGCCAAAATCTATTAACACAATGTAAATGAATGATATAGATACAACCCACATCCCGAAAACAGGATGAACCAGCAGTGCTTACCTGAGGACCATTCCATGGCCAGGTGATATCACCCAAATTTTGTTGAGTAGTCTTTATTCCTTATTCTTCCTAGAAGTGCAGTCTTATAAGAGAAAGGAGGCAAAAGAGGTTTTAAGCTCCAAATGAACATTTTCCATCCATTCCACCCTTTTTTCTGGTTCTCTAACATACCTTTTAACATGCATTTAATTACCTTTTTCTTAGCTTCATGTTTTTTCCACACTATGTCTTTCACTCCAGTACCAATAACTGTCACTGGTTTGTCTCCAGCTAAAAATCAATACACTCCCTGCTGTTTTTCAGGCTGCCTGTCTGATTTCCTTTGCTTGTAATCTTGTCCAGTAGTCCACAGAGAACTCATCTCACCTTGCTACTACTGCCCATGTACTGCCTCCCTGTCTGTGCTGTGTTACCTTCAGTAAATTATTGCAAATTGCCTTAATCCTTTAGAATGCCTATTTTTTTTGCTTTCCTAGGGAGGTGGAAATTATTTTAGATTGCCCACCTCAATATCTTGTTTTCCTAAGTAAAGTTCAAACTCAAACTCAATCTGTCTGCTTACTATAGCGAGTTGCCTTCCTGCAGCATTTTGGTGTGTGACCTTCATCAATACTTTCTTCCAGAATCTTCTGTTTGTGCTGCGTCACTTTCCACCAGGAATTTAATTTCTTTGTTGAGGTTTAGTTCTGAGTTTTGCAGAACTAAGTATTTCAAACCATCACTTCATTATTAAGACTACCATGAAATCAGCTCCGGTACCAGGATTTGTTTCCCTCCTGCCTTTTCCCACCCTCTGCACACTCTGGCTATTTCCTTTTCTTTAAGGAACCAGTCTCGAGCTTTGTACTTGAGCTAGTGATTGAACACAATCATGGTGTTGAATATTTCCACATGTCCATGAAGGCATTGTGAATGTTTTGGTCAGATATTGTGTCAGATATTTTTGTGAATATTCTATTCACACTCAAAACAATATAAACTACGTATAATTTCAGTTGTTCACCAGAGTGTCTGTGGTACAAACTGGAGAATAATCTTTGCAACCCAACCTGTAACTACTTGTAGTTTGCTGAAAAACAGTTGAATGATGAGCATCCTTTTTGTGTGTTTTTATTTTGAGGTCACAGAGGATCAAAAGCTGTACTAGCAAATACTACTTCTTGTCTTGGGGTCATATCAATACAATTTCAGTGGATTCATTTGTTTGACCTAAAGTTTATTAATTGTTTATATAATGTTTTAAGACAGAGAATAGGAATTATGTTAATGGGACAGAAACCTGTCTTGCCTAGGCACTGTGAATAATGAAAATATACTCTTAACCTAATCATCATCATATGAGGCAATAACTTGATACAGACAATGGAAAGCACAGCTCTCAGTGAGCAGCCAACTTTTATTTCAGTGCTAAAAGCACACATCAATTCAAGCAAACACTTTGAAATCAAGCAAAGTTGGCTGGGAAATTTCATAGGATTCATTTTTTTCAATAGGTCTGATTTTCTGAAACTTGAAGTGGAATACAAAGAACTTATACTCACTAACATGCTTTGACATTTTCAGTTTTGTTCTTTCAAAATTTAAAAGAAAAAAAAAAGACAAAATAAAGCACTGCATGTCACTGGCTAGGATGATATCTAGGGCTAAGATTCCTACTAGTAGGAGTAAGCGGGCTTCCTATTCTTATCATCTTTTGCAATATCTTATAGTTTTCTATAAACTCTCTCTATTGATCTTTTTTCTCCACTTCTGATTCTGACTGCAGTGATGTTATTTGTCAGCTCCCTGTTGACAAATTTTACATGAACAGTCAGAAAAGATCAAATCACTGTGGGGAAAGGGAAAGCCAGCATCACCTGAGTAACTCTCACCTCTTGCCTTTTTCAGTGATAAAACTGAAATCATTGACTGCCCTACTTGCCTGCAGTACAACAGGATACAGTGAAGTCCCTTAATGGGTCAGACCATTAGAGTGCGCAACTCAGTGCATTCAGGCATGCATCTCTCATACTAATTGCATCCAATCAAATAACAAGATCACTACAGACTCTAAATCATTTAGGCTTGTTAAATTCCACTGCTAAGGCTCTTTGTGCCATTTTCAGGGTGGAGCCACGTCCTGCTGGGATATGCTCTAGAAATAAAACAAGAAGGAGGATAAATATAAAATTTCCTTTGCATGTTTGTAAATAAATATGGTCTGTTTTCTCGGCAGTTGTTATATTTCATCTATATCACATGTCTTTTCTGTTAAAGTGATTGGTATTGGTCTAGGGGCTTTTTTGGTGGTGTTTTTGTTGTTGTTTTTTGGGTTTTTTGTTTGTTTGATTGATTTTCAGGGGTGTTGTTTTGGTTTTTTTGGAGGTGTTGAGGTTTTTTTGGTTTTTCGTTTGGTGTTTGTTTGTTGGATTGATTAATTGTTTCTTCTTTCTGTTGTGGTTCTGCTGCGAGAGCTGCAGCTCTAAGTAGCTGCAAAGGGAGGTGTTCACATACCTATGAAGCAAACAATGCATTCTCTGCAGATGCAGAACTCTGACCTACTCTCTTCCTCTAAAACCCTCCAGCTACCTCTAAGGATCAGGTTTACACTCCCCATATCCCCAAAGAAGTTCAATTTGTTTAAATATTTTTGTGATTGAATTAAGTTAGATTAAGTTGTATTCACAACTTAGTTTTTAAGCAACAAGTACTCCCCCAGTGAATAAATCCATCTCATCCTCAACTTGCCTTCTACAGCTGTGTGTCTGCACCTCTGAAGGACCAGGTCATGTCAGGTAATGCCAGTGCTGAGCAGTGACCTTGAGCATAGAAAACCTCCATTACTTTCTCAACATCATTCTGCATTTACTGTAGGCAAGAGTTCAAGTGCATTAGCAGAGAATACAAGGAAGCTAACAGCTGAATGGTAAAGTGCTTCTAGTACTTTTCCCCTTTTCTCCTGATAATTCAAGGACCTGAAGGGACGGACGTGGTTACACCTCCATTACACAACCTGAAGTTGATTAAAATGTTGCATATTCTGGTTATTGCACACAAGATTGCTTTAAAAAGGGCTATCTACATAACCTTTTTGAATAATCACTATGAAACAATAGACAGACATTAAAATATTCAAAAGGTAAAAATGTGAGTCCAAATTTCTTAAAATTGCAAAGGTGGCTTACCTCACAGTTTCTCTGTATTTAGCCAAAGTGATAAAGTCACTCTGTTGTTAATGAAAGATTCAACTCTAAATTTTGTAAATTTGCATTAGTAATAATTCTCTGAAAAACAGAAATCAAAGAGGAAAATAATGTCCCTGCAGTTTAAAATGTAATGTTTATAATTTTATTTATTTTTTTTAATTACATGTTTGCTTCCCGGTATTTCTGAAATACTTTTTTTTAGTACGGGGTAGAAACAGTAACTATGATATAATTCTGGCTGTGGTCTTCTCTTAGGTAATGTACGTCTCATTTTGCTGGTACAAGGGTATATATATCTAGTTGTATGTATAATGAGGACCGATGTACCTGTCTATGTGCTCATATTAAATATATTTTTGTGGGCATATTTAGCACATAAAAGAGAAATTTAAATGCTGCAGACCCAAAATGTCTCAAAAAATTTGAAAACATCCACCCACCAAGTGTATAAAGTGAAAAACCAAAGGTTAGAAACAGGCACTATTGATGGGGAGGGGCTGACTCTCTCAACCAGAATGAATTTTAGCTTTGTGCACAAGCTGTAAATCAAGTAGTGGTCTTCAGTGTGGCCATGTCCATCTCTCTCCAAAGCTGTGAGAACACCAGGCAGTGTCCTGCCTGTTTAATGCTTGTGGAAAGGCTATTTGCAGTGAATAATGTTGGACCTGGAACACAAGCGTGGGGGGTGACAGCAGCAAAGTACAGTAGTTTCACGAATACAAGCCGCACGGAGTATAAGCCGCACTTCCGGTGCGTCGACAATGTTGCTGTCTTTATCAATAAATAAGTCGCACCCCGAATATTAGCCGCACTTTCGTTCGTAGCGAGAATCTGTGCGCAGCTTTCACAAATTGGCCAATTAGTAACAAGATCACGGCATAGCGGGGTTTACTGGCACAGGGCGGGGCCAGGCAGGCTCGGCCCGCTCATGGTTGCCGATGGGGCCAGGTGGCCCAGCTCAGCGCCACGGCTCGGTGGGGCTGGTCAGGTGGTGCTGCCGCCGCCACCGGGCTCGCTGTCCCCCCTCTCCCATCAGCACCGCCTTGCTGCCGCGTTTGCTCGCCCAGTCGGCAGGGCTGCCACCGCCGCCGGGCTCGCTGGCCCCCTTCTCCCATCAGCACCGCCTCGTTGCCGCGTTTGCTCACCCTGCCGGCGGGCCAGCCGCCGCGGCTGCTGCCAGGCACGCCGGCCTCCCCTCTGCCGCATTTGCTCGCCTGGCCGGCAGGGCTGCCGCTGCCACCGGGCTCGCTGGCCCCCCTCTCCCGTCAGCACTGCCCCGCTGCCACGTTTGCTCTCCCTGCCAGTGGGGTGGTCGCCGCCAGGCTCGCCGGCCACCCCCTCCTGTCTGCACCGCCGCCGTGTTTGCTCGTCCTGGCTGGCACTGCAGGCCCCCGCACAGCCAGGCTCCCCCACGCTGCTGGGCTTCCCCCGCTGCCAGGCAGCCCCACCCGTCGGCCTTCCTGCTTCTGCCATGCTCCCCTGCACTGCTAGCCCCAGTTCTCCCAGGCTCCCCCGCCCTGCTGGCCCGGGCTCTGCCGCCCCCCCTGCCCCGCCCTGCTGGTCCAGGCTCTGCCGCCCGCCCCCCCACACTGCTGGCCCCGCCTCTGCCAGGCTTTCCCACCTCTGCCGGGGCCGGCCGGGCTCCAGCTTGGCTTGGGGCTGCCGCGGGCTCTCACTTCCGTGTTGGTAGCTTTTAGAATATTGTTCATATATTAGCTGCCCCGGAATATTGGCTGCACTTCCGGGTTTCCACCAAAATTTTGGTCAAATTGGTGCGGCTTGTATTCATGAAATTACTGTATTAAAAAAATTACCTCTCTTTGAAATGGTCACAGTAGAAAGGAAATTAATGTATTCACTCGTTTGTAAAAGCCCTCATACCCCACAACATATGGATCCTAGTCCTTTGCAATACCTTGGGTTTGCCACTTTGTAGCACATTTGCAACAAATTTGTCTGAATTCTGGATTAGTTTGTAAGTCATTACACCTTCCAGCTGAAGGTTCATTATTTCTTTAAATCTCCTATGTCTCACACCTGCAATCATATGCAAAAGCCCAACAAAACATTTTCCAAAAAGGAATAACTCTTCACTCAAGCATAGAGAATACCTCAATTTTATTGGTAGATCATTTTACTGGATAATCAGCATAATTTTAAAATGTTCTGTATTAGTCATTTGAATGTTACTGGCTCTAACTTGCAGCAATTCACTCTTGTTATGCACTTCACAGGTAGTTTAAAAGGCTCTTTAGTTTCAGATAGCTTGTCCCCTTAAATCACTTGCACACCGTAATCAAGCTGCCTCTTCACTTATATGATGAAGTAAATTGATTAAACTCTGTATGTTACTAAAAAAACCCTCTCTCACTCTAGACTGTGATTATTTGCTTTCTCTGATTTTCCACCTATTTTTAAAGCTCTGGGGAAAAAAATCCTCAACATATTATTTGTGGACAGTGATGCCATGTTTCACACTTAGAAGTTTATGTGCCATCCTTTTTTCTCCTGACTCATTATTTTCCTGCTTATACATGTAAATATCACCTCAAAAGTTGTGATAGAAGTCCACACAAAATTAATTGTCTCCTATCACCTTTAATCCTTCCAGATACTTCTTTCAAGAATATACATGACCATTCTGTATAACATAGTGGTATTTTTTTCCCCCAAGATATTGTCTTGAAGATTGCTGAAATTGTTTTGTTCCAGTAACCTAAGTGTGCCTCTGCTGATCTGGCTTGATTTTATTGATCTCTTTCTGGTGATGGGGGTCATAAACTGTGTGCAGTATCTTGGTGTAGACTAGCAAATGCCAAACTAGTGGAGAAAATCCTGTCCTTTAAGTGACTGGCTAGTTCATACAGTCCAGTTGGCCTTCACAGCTGCCAGGACACACTGCTGGTTACTGCTCAGCTTCCTGCCCACTCAGATACCAAGTCCTTCTGCCAGAGCTCCTTCTAACCAGGCAGTCAGCTGGAGGGGTCATCCCTCTCTGGGGCAAAATTTCCATTTTTCGTTGTTGAATTCTTCGTTTTAAACTTCTCCTAATTCAGCATCAGCTTCGAGTTTGACAGGAGTACAGATCTTTTGCTCCTCCAGGTTACATAATCACAATCAGGATATATCCCAGTACAGATCTCTGCATTAGCCCCCTTGACACTGGCATTAACCAAAATTCCCCGAGTCCAACATCCAGCCAGGATTTCCTCCATCTGGTCGTGTACACATGCAGACAATAAAATTCTTCCTTGGATTTGAGAGTACTATATGAAAGGCAGTCAAAAGCTCTGCTAAAACAGAGGAAAACACTAACTGTTCTCCCCTCATCTACAAATCATCCTGTAACATTATCATAAAAGTAATTATATTGGTGAGGCATGGTTGACCTCAGCAGATTTATGCCTGTGATTCTCCAACAGTTCTCCTTATTATTGTGGTTAAATTTATGTTTGAACTAATATTAGGTTAATCATAACATCTTCCTAAATGACTTTCTTATTTTTATATCTGCATTGAGGAAAAAGGGAGCCATCTACACCCTCAACAGATTTTGAGACAGAAAGCTTGGATGGAGTGCCTAAAATATGAGAAGGTTTTGTTGCCATTCAGATAGAACTGAAGAAACCTACCAGAAAATTTGGAAGGACAGGAACTACATGAAATTAAACAAAGAGATGTAAAAATTTCTGCATCCTGAGAAGAATAACCCGGCCACCAGTAAATACAAGGAGCCGATGGCCCAGGAAGGACCATGGGAAGGCTTATCAGGGAAGGACCTAGATTATAATGGACAACAAGCTGACCATGAGAAAGCAGTGCTCCTTCTCTGTAAAGAAAGCCAGCAGCCTCCACAGTCAGGGAGATCTATTCTTCCCTATCCAGCGCCTGACATGCTGACTACAGTTCTGGGCTGCCCAGTGTAAGAAAGACATGAACTTGCTGGATCAAGATACACACAGGGCCACAAAGAAGTTTAAGAGACTGAAGCATCTTTTCCATAAGCAAAGAAGGCCTTTACTCTTTACCCTGCAGAAGAGAAGACTCCAGGGAATCTTGTCCACATGTATAAATACTAGATAAGAAGAAAAGGAGAAGGAACCAGACTCTTTCCAGAAGCATTTACTAACAGGACAGTTAAAACACGTTAAACATGTGAACATGAGAAGATACCTTTTTCACTGTGCAGGCAGTCAAATACTGGCACAGATTTTCTAGAGAGATTGTGGAGTGCTTTTCTTGAAGATATTCATGGTCCATGGCTTGACATGGTCCTGTCTCACCTAGTCTGGTTCATTTTGCTTGAACAGAGAGATTGGACTGTAATTTTAAATCATTCTGTGATTCATCAATTTCAGCTTAAATTTCCTTCTAACATAAATAATTATGTATTCTTTGATTTGTAAGTATTTTCTTATCAAGATTGTCATATAGTGTCTGCCTATGACTTTTAAATTGGCATTACCCAAAGATGGGACTTTGTTGCTAGTTTATCCATGTTGAGAAGCTTATGGTCAGAGCTGAGGTGCACAAAGGCTTGGGGTTAAGCACTTTCATGTTATGAAGACTGGCTATGGCATTTCCAGTCTTTCACAGGTTGTGATCTTTCCAAAACCATACTCATATCTTAAGCATATCTAATATTTGGGTTTTTTTCCAAAGTAGTTTTTAGTAATGTAAAATGCAATGGACACTTCTTAGTGAGATGGTTTCTGTGTATATGTGTGTTGGGAAGGTTTTTTTCTGATGTGGTTTTAGACCTAGAATTAATTTTTCAGCAATAGAGTTGTTAATTTGCAGTTTTCATTAGATTACTACCTGAGCACTTTGCTGCTCCACAGGAGGAACAGTCAGACACAAGGCATTCTGCCAGAAATACATGATCTCCCTATGGGCCAGTTACACACACAAATGATCATGGCTATTCAGTTGTATCTATTTAGTTATTTAGAATTATTTCTGCTCCCCACTGTATCATGTAGATCCACTTTGAAATATAAAAGGAAGATTATAAGGCTGAATCTCTCAAAGCTGGTGAGTCAAGATATCTGCTAAGTTAGAAAAGAATCTGAGGAGGAAGGGGGTTTTGTGTATTTTCTGATAACTAAAAAAACCCAAACAAGCACATCTACTTTCAGAGTACCTCCAGGTATGTTTGCTTGACTCATCTTCCTTTCAGCCTCAACATCAGGGTAAACATCAGGGTAACAGCTGACTCCACAATCCTGTCCCTAATTGCTCTGACAGACACTGTTTCTAGATCTATTTGATAACCCAAGGTAATATGTCATGTGAAACCCCAAGCAAATCCAACTGAACCTCCTCTCCTTTGCTTTCCATGTGGGAGCAAGGTAGTTCATGTGATTTACAGCACTGTCATCCCTGTTCTGGCTGCTGAGCCTTCACACATCATTTCCCTCCTCCTCCTCTATTCCCTGTTCCTAGTGCCAACCCCCGGCACCACTCAGCTTTTCCCTCACCTGGAAAGTCCTCCACATGCTTAATTGGCTCTGTGGGTCTCTAAATTTCCTGTCAGAGGAGTTATCTTTTCTTCTTGTCTTATAACCCCCCAACCTTCTCTCTAATAAAACAATCAAAACCTACTTTCAACTTTCCAAGTGCTCAACCAGGCTCCCTTGCCCTTTGCTACCCTGCTCACCCTTGCTCCATAGTAGGCAGAGGCCATTCTTTTTATATATATCTAATGAATGTCTGAGAGTTTGTAAAATTTATGTGAGAGGTACTAGCTAAGGCCTGGTTTTCTGCCTGCTGTAAAAGAGAAATCTGATAAATCTGTTTTGTCTACTTTCAGAATAAAAGACTGTAAAGAAATAGTTTGGTACAATTTGCCTTAGTATTACATATCTATTATTAAGTGTGCAGATGTATATATCTTTAGCCCTGTATCTGCTTTTTCTGTATAACCCACGAACTGATGGGCATAGAGATGATCCAGGTTCAGAATAGCCACAGGAAATGCTGATCTTTTTGAAAGTGTTCATCCTGTCTTTGCTCTTCTACAGTGCAATGGCAGTGCAGAAACATTTTGTTTGGTGCACCTTACTTCAGCCTAATGCATTCTCTTGTACCCTAAACCACATACCCTTTAGAGCAGGAATTATGTTGAACTGTGTTTTCCTTTGAAATGGGATCTACAGGCTTGGTAAGGGTTTGATGGGGCTTTACCCACTATGTACAACTCATGAGAAAAACCCTTTACTACACAACTGAGGCATTTCTACCTTTTAATTTTGTGGGAATTTTGATAAAATTAGTTTCATTTTCTAACTTTCCAGATGTATTTCTCTTAAAATATCTTGTTGTCAAGAGAATGAAATGCTTTACAGACAATTTTTTGTTTACCATAGACTGAGAACCACCAGCAGACATCTTTACACATATATGTTTTGTCTCCATTTTAATTAATTTTCAGAAGTTTTCTAATGTAAACAAGACAAAAAATTAATATTTTTTTAACTTATTATTCCAATGGGTTTTTAAAAGATTTTAAATATTTAAAAATTTTAAGTACAGTAATTTCACGAATACAAGCCGCAGCAATTTGACAAAAATTTTGGTGGAAACCCAGAAGTGCGGCTAATAGTCGGGTGCGGCTAATATGTGAATAATTTTCTGACATTTACAACCCCAGACGTGCCAGCCAGAGTGCCAAGCCAAGCACCTGCCAGTAAAAGCCGGCATTTCGCAATTGTTACAGTGTTACCGTGTTGCCCTGGCTCCCTGCAGGCAGCACGGGGGGCGGGGAGAGAGGCGGGAGAGCTCTCTTCTTCCCTCCTCTGCCGCAGCCCAGGGAAGGAGGGGGGGGGGGGGGGGGGGTGCCACCATTGCTGCGGCCCGGGGAGGAGAGGGGCGGGCCGCGCCGCCATTGCCGCGGCCCGGGGAGCCGACAGGAGCCCCGCGCAGCCATTGCTGTGGCCCGGGGAGGTGGGTGGAAGTGCGCGCCGCCATTGCCGCGGACCGGGGAGGAGGCGGGGTGCTTTGTCCACGCCGCCGCCGGCGCCACGGGCGCGGGAAAGCTCCGTCCCCGCCCGCTGCCGCTGCCGTAGGAGTGGGGGAAGCTCCGTCCGTGCCTGCCACCGCGGGGCAGCGCCGACCCGGGGTGACTGAGCCCAGTGGCAGCGGTGGCCGGCCCCAAGTGGTAGCGCCGGGCTGGGCCACCTGGCCCTGTCAGCGGCCCCTAGCTGGCCGAGCCTGCACAGCCTTAGCTCAGCCAGTAAACCCCGCCCTCCCGCGGTTCTGTTACTAATTGCATGCGGGTCCTCGCTGCGAACGACAGAGCGGCTTATATTCGGGTGCGGCTTATCTATGGACAAAAACCGAAATATTTGCCAACACCCAGAGATGCGGCTTATACTCAGTGCGGCTTGTATTAGTGAATTTACTATATTTCCCAAAAGGGAAATTAAAGTTATCCCTGTGGTTAGACCATTTCCTGTTCTACTTAGTCCATTTACTTAGGACAGCCAAGGAGCAGAAAGAGTGCCAGGCAATAAGGAACACATAAATGAAACATTCATGGAATATTATGGAAGAAATTCACTAATGAAAATGATACCTCCAGAAAAGGATATTTACTCCTTAAAATCCAGCTTTTGAATGCCTGATTCCTGGAAATGTCACCCAAGATGAAGAGCCCAGACTTCCCGTGGAGTTCATGCAGTGGGGCCCACTATGACTCCTTGCCTTTGCTTCCCAGGAGAGGTGCAATGCCTTCTGTGGAAGAAGAGCACCTTCATCTATCTGAAAACTAATCCCTTGTCGTTTTTGAGGAAAGATGCAAACCTTTCCTTGGGGCAGCCTGGCACTGCCCAGTCTTTCCTGGAAAGAAAATCACTTTCAGTATGGCTGCTGATGGTAGCAATCCTCTCTGTCACTTAATAGGTGGGTTTAAAGTGAGTTAGAAATTCTAACACATCCCTCTGCTCCACACAAAGCAATAAACAGAACAGACTTTGGATTAAATAATAAATGTGCGATTGTGACAGCTTGGAAGAATATAAAATTAGTGGTGTTGCAAGAACATCTCTTATACTTGTCTTTCAAATAAAACATAAATTGAGCTGCTTTAACAAACTTGTTAACAAAAATATAATTTTAAAATTGAATGAAAGAAGTATCAATATTCTTAAAATAAAAAACAGATTTAGACTTCTAGGATTCTCATTTACAACTCCTTTTTTCCTATATATCTGAAAATCCTTATCTAAAGAAAGTATTTTTATATAATCTTCATTAATTTCCTTCTCTACCTATAGTCATAATCCCTTTGCTTAAAGTCATAGTCCCATTTATTTAAGTATCTTAATTAACAGGTCACTCAAACAAACAAGCAAACAAAAAGAAACTCCAACTTTTTTTTTAATTTTGCTTTGAAAGTTTTCTAGAGTATGGTGAATAACACTGTAATTTTTTTTCTTTCAATTCACACTGATTGCTGAAAGAACTGGAAATCTCCTATCATAGAAATATCTGGAAACAGCGACACAGTAATCTGTAAAGCAAGATTGACAGAGGGAAGAGATGAGTAAACAAATAACTTTGACAATGTATAAGAAAAATGTGTTCTCAGAGCCCCTTTATTGCAGCAGAGAGTGAAAAAAAAAGTGATAACCCCCAAGTTGTAATATGACAGAGAGAAGGGGGGAAGTGTTGGCCATGCAGGCTGTAGCTGGTCAAACAGATGGAAGACTCCACTGAGTGCTTTGCCAGCCACATGCCAGCCTCTAAATGACAGCACAAAGTCTGGACTGTCCCTTAATGGGACATCTGTGTCTCTGAATTTATAGCTGCCACACCACAAGATCACACACTGGAATAGCCTGAGACACTGCCTGGACATATACCTGATCATCATTGCAGTATTGTTCTCACATGCCAGAGCTTTAGAGGAAAATGATTAAATGGTATTATACACCAACCACTAACTAACTGCTCGTGGCAGAATTGGGATTTTTGAGTGGTTGGCAGAACATGATTGTAGTCTAAGTGAAACAGATTTGGTAGAATAGTTTCAATTATGTACCTAAAGAAAGGTTCTGGACTGAATACAGCCTTATCAAATGCAGTTCACTGAGTCTGAAAGCAGCTGTAAATTCAGTGGTACTAGGAACTGCAAACCATGTAATTTGAAAATGTTCATCATCCAGTATGCCCTACAGAATATAGACAAGGCCATTTTAGTGAAACAAGCAACTCGGAAATGTCTAAAATTGATGGCTATTCAAAAAGGGGTGAAACAATTGTTGTTACCTATTGCTTTAAAAACCCCACAATTTAGTCCAAACACTTGCAGTGATGTGAGGCTGAAAGTTCCCATTGTATTTACTCCTAGGGTCCATAAATTTTTGTCATTGTAAGTGGTGGAAAGACTGAAATAGATGTGATGAAAAGGGAAAATGTGCAAAATCTGCCAAGCCCTCTCCCTTGCACCCAGACCTTCATGGCTTATTCTGAAACACATGCCATTGTAAAACTGTTAGGAATCTCTTAAGATCTCTGAGTCCAACAAATTAACAGCCTGCACCACCCCTTGAATATAGGAATATGCAAGAGAGTCCTATAAAAAACAATAGAAGAACGAGCAGTAGGAGTGCAGGAGTTCAGGGGGAGTGCACAAGGAGAAAAAAAAAATCTCCTGCTGAGGTTTCCAAATACAAAGTTTTCCACTGAAATCACTGTATTCATCTAGTGGAAAAAAAGGGCCCTAGAAAACTCCCACAGATGTCTCTTAAATACTCTCTTTGTTTTAGTTCCAGCAGGGAAGCTAATATACAGTGATGCTTAGGGCACAGGTGAACTAAGATTTTCTGGCTCAGTAAATGGAGGGAAGCTCAAAAAGACTGCATGTCTTGACAGTACTTTCTTTGAGGCCTTAAATGAGGATAGATAGTTTTCAAAGCTAACTGTTCAAATGACATGCTGGGGGACACATATGTGTTGTATTTACAAATATAGTCGACCCATTCAGCTCCTCGAATTCAATCAAGCTCAAACTACTGTAAATCAGCATTTCAGGGTGACATACAATTGATTTTTTCATAGATGTGCTTTCAAGTTTGTTATGTATTAAGAAATACTATGACTATAAAGAGAAATCTGCATATCACAATTATTTTATGTCTCAGCTGGCTTTGCAGTTTAAAAGGAACAGAAAAGGAAAAATTAGAAAATTGTCTTCCTACTTACTTCTTGAGAGTACAAACTTGAGTTCCCCATATTTCATCAGGTCTGACAGGTTACAGGACAAAAGCATAATGTCCCCCTTGCCTTCTCCTATATATTTGCCTTTATTATTGAAATCTCTAAACTGTCTCATGTTAATTATTTGCAGGAAGACACAGGAGTATTAACAACCTACAGCCAATTAACCAGACTTGCTTCACTTCATTGTATTTATCAAGTGTATAAATTTTTGGGTTGTTTTTCCCCAAATAAAAAGTTAGACAGTACTTGATTTAATATCAGTACCTTTTGCTAGTCCTAGTTCTTCTCCCAAGATTTGTAATTAATTTTTATGCAATATATTCAATGCAAATCTCAAAGCATAATAAAACTGCTTTTTCCTCATTCCAGTAATTTCATGAATACAAGCTGCACTGTTTCGACCAAAATTTTACTCCCATACCGGGAATGCGGCTAATATTCAGGTGCGGCCAATATGTGAATAATTTTCTGACATTTTCAACTCTGGGAGTGCAAACCAAGTCAGTGCAAACTGCAAAGTCGAGCTCCTGCCAGTCAAACCCTGCATTTACGCGGTTGTTACAAATTGATACTCTGTTGCGCAGAGGGTGGAGCTGCTCTGTGCAGGCAGCACAGGGGGTGGGGAAGGCGGGGCAGCTCTCTCCTGCTTGGCCCCGCGGCTCGGGGGGCTCCCGTCCCCGCGTGTTGCCACCGCAGGAGCAGGCAGGCTACATCCCCGGCTCCCATGGACGCCGCAGGTGCCGGGGGGCTCTGTGCCCCCCCTGCCACCATGGGGCAGCGCCGGACCGGGGTGACCGAGCCCAGTGGTGGCGGCGGCCGGCCCCGAGCGGTCCTGCCGAGTGGCAGTGCCGAGCTGGGCCACCCAGCCCTGTCGGCAGCCCCGAGCCCTCATGGCCTGAGTCGAGCCAGTAAACCCCGCCCTGCCACGGTTACTAATTGGCAACTTTGTTGCATGCGGGTCCTCGCTGCGAACACAGAGCAGCTTATACTCAGGTGCGGCTAATTTATGGACAAAAAACGAAATGTTTCCCAACACCCAGCGATGCGGCTTATACTCAGTGTGGCTTGTATTCGTGAATTTACTGTACATGTAATAAAATGGAAGGCTTACAGACCTTTTGAATCTTTATACCACAGCTTTATACTCCTGTCCATTGCTGCTTCAGAAGTCTTTGCTTGCAGGTGTGACAATCCCAAAGGCAGTTCCATTGGGAACAGAGAAACAGAGAAGTGAAGAAGCTGCCTGACTCTCTACTGGAGTCATCTGCAATCAGTGCTTATGTAAAATAAAAACATGCACCTCCTGCTCATAGCATGTAATCAGAGGAAATTAGAGCTAATTTCATGTCCATAATAATTTAAAAAGGGAACTTCTCTGTTCTTGATAGTACAGTAAATTACCCGAACAATTCATGCACTATTATATTTTACTGTCAGCATGTTATGTTAAAATTATTTCTTAAGAAAGTGCAAATTCGAAGAGTTACGAGCTCATTAAAAAAAAAAAAAAAAAGAAAAAAAAAAGGAAAACAAAACAGAAAAAATATAAAACCCAAAAAGACCTTGGTGCTTATGTTTCTCATTATAGGACTTCCTGCTAGAATAATCCATATATTGGCATGTGAATTAGTTAAAAGACAGACTTGCACAGGTTCACTGTACATATAAAAGTCTGTTTAAAAGTGAAGGGTTTTAAGCTTTGGAACATTTTTCAGGGGCCTTTAGGGAGCTGGTTCAGAAAAAAAGTTGCAAAATATCTAAGTGTGAAAGTAATCTGAGAACTGCCTGAATGGTTTAGAAATCCGTGTTTCTGGGGATATTGTTTGCTTTGTACTTGTCTCTTCAGAGTCAGGAGTCCAAAATCTTATCAGGAGACTTCTCAGAGTTGGCATGAAATATTTCAGCAACTGAAGTGTGAAACCTTGTGATGAAAAAGTCTTGGTGGCCCTGCCACAGAGAAAGTCATAGGTACGTGCAGCATGCAATTCCTTTTTTAGGTTTTTGTGCATATTCTTGACCTCCAAGTGGCAGATACCCCCATAGCTCACTGAGTATGACACTAAGTAAGGCACTGGCTGATCTGATTGTAATTTGGATCTTCTGCCAAGAGAATATTCTCACACCGAGCTCAGATCACTTGTTTCATGGAAATACAGTACAGTGAAGCAAAAAGACTTTAAAGAAAAGGAAAGAAAGTGTTTCAGAATTGCTGTAGTGCACAAATAATCATATTACTATTTGTGTGCAGAATTAAAATGGTTGTAAAGTGTCTTGAGAACAGAAGTCAGGCGTTTCAGTCACCATTTAGGTGGCTTTCCTATTTCAAATGGCATGTCCGACCTTGCTGAATTTTCCATTTTTGTATCAGGTTAGAATGTCAGTAATTTAAAGGCCTTCAAGAAAACAGATATGGGAAACAATAGGATGGCAGTTAATGAAATTAAGATAATGGGCAAAGATATAGAAAAGTTAAATTTGTAGACTGGTTTAAGTGCAGTGGTAAGTTCAGAAAAAAAATTTGTAAATTCTGATACTAACGTCAAATCAATAGAGAGTGCTAAAAATGCAGAGTGCTTTTTATTTAGGCAATAGATTTGCAGTTCCTCCTTTAATTCTTTGCATGCTGTGTATACTGAGGTCAGAACTCTTACAGTGTGGACCCTTCAATCCACCAGAAGCTTTTAGAAGTCATGTTTATAGAGAGCTCATTTACAGATCTCTTGGTAAATTATATGCACAGTGGCTAAGACACATTTTTGCATCATCCTCCTCATCAACATCCTCCTTTTCCTTCTTATATTAAACAAAACAAAGTGAACACAATGGCGGCTGAGTTTTGCTAACAGTTTGTTATTTCGTGACATGAAGGACTGTGGAAAAACTCAGTTCACCATTTCACTTGTAAAATTGCACACTAAGTCAGGATGATAAATCTACTTGGTAGAGTGAGGTAGCTCAGAGGAATCTCCATACCCAAAAGAGATGGTATTCTCCCCTATCTCTCCAAGTAGATCAATTTTTCAAGTCAGTACATTTTATCTGATAAAAATATATTAAAATTTCAAATTTCAGTCCAATATGCAAATAGGTTCACAAGTGGTCAAAAAATCCTTTGATATAAAAAAAACTTTGGATTAGGATACTAGTTTACAAAGACACCAGATATTTTGTCTAAAACAAAATGGAGGTTTTCCCATTAGTCAGACTTGAGACAGAATTTTGGAGCAGCAGCAGCAGGTTTTTTTTTCTTGACTGGAAAGTACATATATACATCTGCATATATACATATCTGTGTATATATACATATGTATATTCACACACACACACACACACATATTACTCCTCTTTTGTTGCAAGGGCCATATGATCTAAAGAAAGCTTTTCTGTGACAGAACTGACAAAAACATATAAGTTAAATTTTACCCCATAAAAATCATAAATATTTTGGGCTTCTGGAGGGTAATAAAAGTTGATTAAAATGTTGCTTTTCTGTACAAGACTTTACTGAGATTAGGAAGATCCAGGTCTGGAACTGTTGTCAGAATCCCCACAATGGGAAATTCTAAGCGTCATCTGTAAAGGGGAACTACTTCACAACATGATCCTAGAAACTGCTCGAGAGGGTTAGATAATTGCCAGGGAGATCCCACTGATTGCACAATGATTACATCAGTCATCAGACACCTAGAGGTGTGACAGTCTGAAGAGTAGGGAGATGTGGTTTGAATGATAAACAGAAAATGAAATTATATGTACTCAATGTACATATAATAAAGTACTCAAATTAACTGATCCTGGTTTAATTTTTTTTCTTTACTTTGCAACTGGAATCATGATTTATTCTCTAGTTAAAAAAATAAAAACGTTCATGTATTCCTCATGTTTAGAAAAATGAATTCTGACAGAGAAAAAGAAAAGGTTTTGTTTTGTTTATATTGAAACACTGTGGATGTCCTAAAGCTATATAGATAAATGCAAATACTGCCTGAAGTTGCATAATTTCATATTACCACAAGTAGTACTCTCCCAATAAAAGTAATAGCTGATTGTATGTTTTGGAGACCTGAGGTTAGAATATAATGTTATATTGGTAATTTTCAAAACCTGATACCTCCTCTGAATGCTGCCTGGCCCCTGAGGCCCTCCACACACAGCTGCTGTTTTTACCAGACAAGCCAGCCACACCGTGACCCCTCTCTTTTTCTCTGTTCATGTATAAAATGTTTGCCAAATCATTGCCCAGCATTTCTCTGCCATTGCAAAGAAGCTAAAAATTATTTGCTGAGTCTCTCGGGTAACACATAAAAATCAGATGTGGAAGCAGCGAAAGTTAACATAAAGACTTATTGTAAGCATACGCCACTTTCATTATTCCCAAAATCTCTATGCCTAATGCTAAATGCCTGGTACAACCATCAGCACATAAAAAAATGGGTAAAAAAATGAACCACTGAACATGCTCTTACAGAAGCTACTAATAACTGAAAAGGTAATAATATATTATTACAGGGTTAGGTTGTTTACAGCTACTTTAATCTCTATGAAGGAGATGGAAAGATAAAAATGAAACACCTGTGCTTACTGCATGTGTTATTTCGTATGGAAATGGTAACAGAGGTAAAGAAAATGACACAGGGCATTTGTGAGGCATCCTACTGAGTTTTAACAACTTAGTTGAGATGAAGTAGTATGTACAGAGCTGATTTTAAACTGGAAAATTTTATATTTGGTTTCACAAAAATATCCGGTTTTCAAAAAAACACCTCTCAAAACACAAGAAAATATATCTTTGGATTAGTATACAAAGAAGATGCTTCTGATAAAATTTTTTCCATGTGAATCACCTGGGCAACTTCTTGTAAACTATACAGATGGGTTCAGTGCTAGCACGAGTCTTGATTGCTTTAATAATTTTTTCTGCTTCCAACCTTAAACTTTGGCATGTGGAGAAAGGGTGACTCACCTCACAGACATATTGTAAAATTTTTGTTTGACTCTTTCTGTCTTTAACTTTTGCAGCAAATTTCAGTTCTGAGTTTTTTCACTGGGGACAAAAATCTGATTATGTAGAATAGGCATTTTTTTTTTAGTAGTACCATCAAGGATTGTCCTGATTTCCAAAACTTGTGCAGCAGGTCTGTCAAACTTGTTAGAAGTTTATATAGACACTATATTCCAATTCTTATGTCATCTTTTGTCTTTAGAATTCTTATGAAAGAATGTTAACTCAGCTTTTAGAATTTAAAGTGCTCTTGTATCAAAAAGAAAACAACAATGGGCTAAAGAGATATGGTATTTAGAGATGAAATTAAAGTGCACCTGGTAGTTATTCTAATTAAATTGGTCTGCTGTGACTGGTTCTGTATTTTGGTCTATTGCATCAGACCTGGTTTAAAACCATTTTTTTTCTTTTCTTTCTCTCTTGAATACCACATGTAACAGGTTGGTAGTTGGTTGAGAAAAGTGCTTTCAAAGTGCTGGTAGAGTGATTTTACTGTTAATATTTTCATAAATGAGCTGTCCTCTAAACATCCATATTATTCTTCTGTTCTAATGCGCAGTTTTACATAGCTTAGAACATCGATAGTTTCAGGAGTTTTCTGGCAAGCAAAAGCTTCAGGGAAAATTGGATTGTTTATACAGTTTATAAGACTGTATTTATGATTTTTAGAAATTCTTTAAAAACTTGTTAACAGTTGATTTGGAACAGAAATATGATGAATAACCTGAACTTTCAATTCTGCTCTGCTAGGCTATCAGATAATTAAAACCGATATTAAAATGTATCAAGGAAGTTACCTTTTGCTGTGACCATGATCAAAACTTACAACTACCTCTGTTACTACATTAATGTATGGTAGCTATTCTCTGCATCATAATTTTTCTAACAAATAATGTTATGCATTATGTCTGACTACAGATGAACGCTTAAATTCAGCTTGTAGGCAGGTTATGTTGTTTCAGCATTTCTCTTGCACTTTTTTTTAAAATCTTTTATTTTCTTTTCTTTGTTTTAGCCTTGCCTTGCCTTGCCTTGCCTTGCCTTTTTTTTCATACATTATGGGCACCCTTTGTTCAGAACAATAAGTCTGTGTTAGGAAACTGAATGAAATGTTTAAAATCAAAGGCTGTAGAATAAAATTTTATCTGGGGGTACTTCTAATAATCTAATCTGAAGAATCTTAAAATAAATTAAAATAATAAAAATAAAAATAAAATTTAAAAATTAAAAAATAAAAAAATAGTTTTAAGTAATTTTAAGTACAGTAATTTCACGAATACAAGCCGCAGCAATTTGACAAAAATTTTGGTGGAAACCCGGAAGTGCGGCTAATAGTCGGGTGCGGCTAATATGTTAATTTTCTGACATTTACAACCCCAGACGTGCCAGCCAGAGTGCCGAGCCAAGCACCGACCAGTAAAAGCCGGCATTTCGCAATTGTTACAGTGTTACCGTGTTGCCCTGGCTCCCTACAGGCAGCACAGGGGGTGGGGAGAGAGGCGGGAGAGCTCTCTTCTTCCCTCCTCTGCCACAGCCCAGGGGAGGGGGGGGGGGGGAAGCCGCCATTGCCGCGGCCCGGGGAGGAGAGGGGGGGGCCGCACCGCCATTGCCGCGGCTCCGGGAGCCGACGGGAGCCCTGTGCAGCCATTGCCGCGGCCCGGGGGGGGGGCAGGAAGTGTGCGCCGCCATTGCCATGGCCCGGGGGGGGGGCGGGAAGTGCGCGCCACCATTGCTGCGGCTCGGGGAGCCAATGGGAGCCCCGCGCAGCCATTGCCGCGGCCCGGGGAGGAGGCGGAGTGCTTTGTCTGCGCCCGCCGCCGGCGCCACGGGCGCGGGAAAGCTCCGTCCCCGCCCGCTGCCGCTGCCGTAGGAGCGGGGGAAGCTCCGTCCGTGCCTTCCACCGCGGGGCAGCGCCGACCCGGGGTGACCGATCCCAGTGGCAGCGGCGGCCGGCCCCAAGTGGTAGCGCCGGGCTGGGCCACCTGGCCCTGTCAGCGGCCCCTAGCTGGCCGAGCCTGCACAGCCTTAGCTCAGCCAGTAAACCCCGCCCTCCCGCGGTTCTGTTACTAATTGCATGCGGGTCCTCGCTGCGAACGACAGAGCGGCTTATATTCGGGTGCGGCTTATCTATGGATAAAAACCGAAATATTTGCCAACACCCAGAGATGCGGCTTATACTCAGTGCGACTTGTATTCGTGAATTTACTTATTTTTTTCATCCTTCCTTTCTTCCCATCACCTTAGTTTTAGTTATTCACTTGGATGTTTAGTATTAAATTCCCTATATACTGTACAGTTCATCTATACTAGATGATTTGGTATTTTGTTCAAGGAGTAATGAAAAGACCCTTCATTATTTGAAAAACAAGCAACAATGAGCAGTACTCATAGAATGCATACTATTATGTTTTCCTTTAATGTGGGGCTAGGTATAATGACAATTGTGGTGAGTTTCTGTGCCAACAATTTTTATTATCTAAACTTTTCTGAGTATTCAGTTGTCAGTACAACCACGTAGATTTTTCTTGAAGAATTTAGTACCAAATTTGGACACTAGTTTCAAAATTGGGTGACCTGACATTCAGAATAATGGAAGTTATGCAGCCTTTTTGGGGAAACAAAGCCAGATTCAGGTGAATAGGTTACTACTTTCTTCATACTCTATTCCCTAATAATTTCTTGTCATCATTTGAGGTGGTAAGTCAATTAAGATAGAGATGCAGACACCGAGATTACAGTAATTTCACGAATACAAGCCGCAGCAATTTGACAAAAATTTTGGTGGAAACCCGGAAGTGCGGCTAATAGTTGGGTGCGGCTAATATATTAATAATTTTCTGACATTTACAACCCCAGACGTGCCAGCCAGAGTGCCGAGCCAAGCACCGGCCAGTAAAAGCCGGCATTTCGCAATTGTTACAGTGTTACCGTGTTGCCCTGGCTCCCTGCAGGCAGCACGGGGGGCGGGGAGAGAGGCGGGAGAGCTCTCTTTCCTCCTCTGCTGCAGCCCAGGGGAGGAAGGGGGGGGCGCCGCCATTGCTGCGGCCCGGGGAGCCGACGGGGGGGGGGGGGGCGCCACCATTGCCGCGGCTCGGGGAGGACGCGGGGGGGCCGCGCCGTCATTGCCGTGGCCCGGGGGGAACGCGGGGGGGCCGCGCCGCCATTGCCGCGGCCCGGGGAGCCGACGGGGGGGAAGCGCCGCCATTGCCGCGGCCCGGGGAGGGGGGGGGGAAGTACGCGCCGCCATTGTCGCGGCTCGGGGAGGAGGCGGAGTGCTTTGTCCGCGCCCGCCGCCGGTGCCATGGGCCCGGGAAAGCTCCGTCCCCGCCCGCCGCCGCTGCCGTAGGAGTGGGGGAAGCTCCGTCCCTGCCTGCCACCGCGGGGCAGCGCCGACCCGGGGTGACCGAGCCCAGTGGCAGCAGCAGCTGGCCCCGAGCGGCAGCACCGGGCTGGGCCACCTGGCCCCGTCAGCGACCCCTAGCGGGCCGAGCCTGCACAGCCTTAGCTCAGCCAGTAAACCCCGCCCTCCCGCGGTTCTGTTACTAATTGCACGCGGGTCCTCGCTGCGAACGACAGAGCAGCTTATATTCGGGTGCGGCTTATCTATGGACAAAAACCGAAATATTTGCCAACACCCAGAGATGCGGCTTATACTCAGTGCGGCTTGTATTCGTGAATTTACTGTAGTTCAGTTGGTCAAAGCATGGTGCTAATAATGGCAATGTTGTGGATTTTAATCCTGCACGGGCCATTCACTCAAGAGCTGGAATCAATAATCCTTGTGAACTCCTTCCAATTTAGAATATTCTAATATTTCTGGGAATATGGCATGTATACAGCACATGGTATGTGTTTCTTTCCTTCTTTTAAAACTGGTGTTTTCCTATACTTGTCTACTAAAGTTATGCCTGTACAGGGAAAGAAAAGTTTTGCGAAAATATTAGTAATAAAGCTGAGCTACATGCAGATGGGATTTGCACAGGCAGCGGAGCCCAGATGCCAAATTCAGTCTCCTGCATGTGGGTCAGGAGGCTGCCAGAGAGAACAGCCTGTCTTATTCAGCAAGTCCTTCAATATTAAGCTTCAGGTCACAATTTTTTAAAACTTGGAAAATTTAAGTATTGAAAGGATATACTTCAGGGACATGATGGTCTTTTCATCAGTTACAGTCTCTTAGTGAAAGCAGGATTTCTTTCAAAACTCTATCCTATAGTCATAATTTGGATGAAGAAATTAATTTGTGGTTTTCTACAGTCTGTGTTGTGAGCCTGTATGATCATAATTGTCCTCTCTGGCCTTAAAATCCATTACACTATTCTTGATAACTAATTTTGCCAAATGCCACAAAGGAATGAAGGAAAATTTAAAGGTCCAAATCCCTTCTGCATTCCCTGTGACAGTTTTATAGATACATGGGCAAGCTTTCACATTGCAGAATCATGGAAAAAATGTAACTGAGAGAGACCTCAAGAGGTCATCTTGTTCTACCTCATTGCTCAAGCAAGGCCACCTAGGCCCAGCTGCCCAGGGCTGTGTCCAGGCACCTTCTGAATATTCCGAAGGACAGAGACTCTACAACATCTGTGGAAAACCTGTGCAAGTGCCGGGTTACGCTCACAGTGAAAAAGTCCTTCCTGATATTCAGAGGTAGCCTCCTGTGCTTCAGTGTGTGCTCATTGCCTCTGGTCCTGTCACTGGGTAACACTGGAAAGAACCTCGCTCTGTCCTCTTTGCACCCTCCCTTCAGATTTATTCAGATTTATTAAAAAGACTCTCTCTGAATGCTATCTTCACCACACACAACAGTCCCAGATCTCTCAGCCTCTGCTTGTATTAGATATGCTCTATTCCCTTACTTATTTTTGTGACATTGGTTGGGCTTTCTCCAGTATATTTTTCTTATGCTTAGGAACTCACTGCTGGTACAGTACTCCAAACATGGCCTCACCAGTGCTGAGTAGTACCTTGAGTGTTTCCAGGGATGAGGCATCTACCATGTCTTTGAAAAACCCAGTGTTCCACTGTTTCCAGCCCCATTGCAAAAGACTTCTTCCTTATAGCTAATCTAAATATAGCTTCTTTAGTTTAAAAAGTCAGGGAAGTTCACTATCAACACCAAGCTGTTCTCTCCTGTTTGCTTGATCAGCATGAAGCTGCCTGCTCTGCCTGCTGGGTTTATCTGCATTCACTGGAAATCCTGGTGAATGTGGCAGCACAGTGACAATGGTATTCAGGTATTTGTACTTATGTCCCTTGGGGATGTAATGACAACTGGGTATTCCAGTGAGGGAAACATCCTGAACACCCTTACAATGACAGCAGATTCAGTTACTCTGATATTTTCAGACAAATGTCCTTATGTTTTTAGCCCGATGCTACTTGAGAATATCAAGGTGTCTTAATTTTTATAAGTTGCCTAATATTTTACAATCATCTTAGGTTCTATATTTAGTTGCAATCTATCATTCTGGTACGTATAGCAGGTATGGTATATCTATCAGGTATGGTATGTCTTGCAGGTATGTAGGTGCTGGTCTAATGTGTATATACACAGAAATACACAAAAAAAAATATACCAAATTACAGTAATTTCATGACCATAAGGCACACCGGACTTTAAGGCACACCCCCTGGGAGTCGGCAACTTTCACAACTTTGTAGATCATTTAAGGCGCACTATTTTTTTGCAGCAAGGAGCTGCGCGGCTCGCAACAAAGTAACGAATTACTGGCAGGTGCTCAATTTGAAAACATTTTTCAAAGATCAGTGTAGCCTTTAAATGCAGCCCCAGACGCCCTCCCCGTGCAGCGGGCCCTGGCACTTCTGCTGGCTCCTGGCGCCAGCTGGCACGGCTCATGGCTTCCACTGCGCATCTGCGCTGCGTCCCAGCTTCCCCTCGGCCAGCGGCGGCACCTCTTCTCAGCGCTTTCCCGTGGTGCTTTTTCACCGCTTTCCTGAGGTGTTTCTGCTGCTTTTCGGTGCTTTCCCGGGGTGCTATTTCGCTTCTTTCCCGGGGCCCTTTTTTGCCGCTTTTTCGTGGCGCTTTTTTACAGGGCTTTTTTGCAGCGCTTTTTCACTGCTTTTCCGTGCTTTCCCATGGCACTTCTTGGTGCTTCCCCGTGGCCGCACCGCTTCCCCCCTCTTCTCCCCAGCTGGTGACCACACCAGTTCCCGGCTTCCCCCGCCCAGCGGCCACGGCTCCCGCGGTTCCCGACTCCCCCTGCACAGCTGCAGCTCCCGCAGTTCCCGGCTCAGCTTGTAGCTCGCACTCCCAAGTTTGCAAATTTCTGAACTTTGTACATCAGATAAGGCACACCGGACTATAAGGTGCACTTCCGGGTTTGGGGGAAAATTTTAGTCAAAAGGATGCGCCTTATAGTTGTGAAATTACTGTACATGTATCTGGAAGATGTGCTCACAGTGCTTCCTTGCAAGTCAGGGTATAGGTGACTTCAAAGACCTTAATAAGTTTAAAAGAGCAGTTTATGACATTGTAATTTACCTTAGATGCGAAAATACACACTTTCAAGGAAGAAATTTTGTTTCACAATTGAATGGCACTTATTTCACCAGCTGAGAGATGAAATCATTCTGAGACAGGAAATAAACACTGAGAACTTATCTGAAAATGCCTCAGGCAACTGATTCTCTCTCACTTAATATTCAGGGAATGACTTTTCTGACATATGTTAGACCAAAAGGCAACCTATTCCAAGGAAGCCAACTGGGGTTTGTCACGGCGGCAAGCTAAGATGGATGAGGTCCCCCCAAGAGGAAATAGCAGGATGTTGGTCAAGAGTGGCTGTGTACTTTTGCCTGTGTGCTGGGCAGTGCAGGTGGTCACTTGCCTGGCATGGCGCCCCAGGACCTGCATCCTGCACCCCACAGAAGGCACCTGACCATGCCGAGGCTACCATGGCTCCAGAATTTCCTAACATCACTGGGGTCTTATCTACTCTACCCAGTGCTTGCAAGCAAATAAATAAAGACTTTGGGGGTTTATGACACTTTAATTTGCTGGTGCATTTCTACTTTTCATTCCAGTTCTGTCGTTGGTGGGATAGTTCTTTTGAGAGAATTAATATTCCTGCTGTAAATCTGCCATGTTATGCATGGAGGAAAAACATGGTTTTGACCTCCAATATGAAAACATTTGCTAATAATAATAATAATAATAATAATAATAATTAATAATAATGCATTTTTCAGTGATGTCCAGGACTGTGCTATCATAGAGCAGCTGTTGCACTTGTATAGCCCATTGAAGCTGCTAGGCTACCTAAGTACAAGTGGCTAGGGAAGCCATAAACCAGTATTTCTTTGCTATTACAAAGTAAGACTACAAACAGCCTTTATTACTAGGTATCTTTAACTGCAAATTTTTAATTTTTAAAAAATATTTGCCCTTTTGTTTTCTTATTTTTATAAAACCTATTTTTACTAGAACTTCATTAAGTTGTGGAGTGGTTTATCAGTTCTCATAATTTTTATCTTCCAGTTCACCAACAGGAAAAGTGGAAGGAAAATAAATGATGGATCTTGTGCTCTTTTCTAGCTGAAAAAGCATGTATTTAACTAAATATTTAACCCTTTGATTTCCCAAGTAGCCAGTCCAAAATTAGTCATGTATTACACAAAAGTTGTCTGTGGTAGTTGTACAGATGAAATTTCATCTAGCTCATAGCAACATAATCATTTTTTAATATCTCTTACAACTTGCAGAATAATTCAGATGGGATCTCGAGGTGTAAACTGTTGCTAACCTGCTGGTCACAGCAATACCTGTATTGAATTTAGACCACATTGCTCAGAGCAACCATTCAAGGATGGAGATTGGACAGCCTTTCTGGGCAACCTGTTCCATTGTGCAATTATCATAAATGCAATAAAAAATGTTTTAATTACTTCAGAACTCTAAAACTTAGGACATTTTCTATATTCCAGTGGCACACTTCCTGGAAAACCTTCACCTTAAAAGCAGGCCTTTGTAATGCTATAATATTTAATGAACACCTTTTAGTTACATGAATTCACTTTAATAATGCAGAGCAGATTTATTTACAGATTCAGGCAATATTTCAAAATAAAGTGTTCAGCTTTTTATCAGATATCCTGTAGATACTCCTCTGTAATTCTAGTAATTGCTAATTTAATGTCATGAGGTTAATATGAACTAGTCAGATAAATAAATGATAAGAAAAATTGGTCAAAATGAAACAAATTCAGATAAAAGAAAATCCATTGGCTGAGATAAAAGAAAATCCATTGGCTGATTCAATTCTTAATTATCAATCTCTGGATGCATATGAAATGTGAACTTTTCTTCAGAAATGAAAATATGATAATATTGAAAGTCATTCATAGATTCTTTCTTTCTGACTTTAAGGTTAATCAACAACATGCAAGATTCAAGACTAGAGTCTATCTGCCAATTTTTCTTTGCCTCTCATTCATAACTTGATTGTTTTCCACTGAGTGTCTGTTTACTGGCTGCAGAAAGAGTGAAGATGATGTTACCGACAGGACATGTGTAAAGCATGCTGTAAATGGATCAGTACTTCTCACAGGTTAAGAAGTAGGCAGAGTCAAATGCTGATGCACTGCTGCACCTTTCCTGTACAGGTGGCACAGAGTTCCAGGTCTGAGTCCTGCATGATTACCATTCTCTATTGCTCACACAAAGTCACAAGTCACACCATCTCTTTCCCGTTCTGGAAATCAGCAAAGTTGCAAACTGTTTACAAAATCTGTGATATTTAAAATGCGAAAATCAGGTGCATGCTAACCTTGCTTCCAAGAAAAAAACTTGGCTGATTCTGTACTTAAAGGATGAAAGGTATTTTTTGCAGGAACCAACGAATTTTCCTAGGAACATTAGGCCAAATGAGCTGAATCTATTCTGGAATAATTGAGAGGTAGAAATTTCTCTTACAACATAATGTTTTTTTTTCCTTAGGTGGCTTCACTATGCCAGTTCTCCTATTTAGTTCATCTGGTCTATTTCCAGGAAACGTCTGTCCTCTTTGGTTTGAAGACCACTCCACGTTCACACTTGGGAATAGGGACAAAAGAGGGATGGGACCTCTTGAAATGATGATGTTACCTCACTTATATGTCTAGGGCATTAGGAGTGTCGCGATTACACCCAAATAGTCCAAAACCACTTTGGAAAATCAGGTGGAGAAACATTTTGGCTTGTTTATTGGATCCATCATGAATCCCCATGCATTGGGATACTGACTTCTTCCGGTTGTTTTCAGCTGACAAAATCTGAAGGTGAAAATGCACACTAAATATTCTTTGAAAAATTCTGAAAAAAACATGTAAATGGTTCAGTGTTTAATGTTCATTTATTTTGTATTTATTTATGTTCTGATGAACAGACATGCTCTCCTCAACAATGCAAAATGTCTCAAAATATTTACTGCATGTATAACATAACTTTACAAAAATATAGATTAATTCCATGGTGGCCTCTTTTGCACAATGAAATGTGATTAAAATGCCTCAGAAAGAGCTGGACTTTCTTCAGATTTTATACTGATAAAATACTCTATATGCTAGCCTGCTGAATCCATGTTTCTGAACAACCATAAATAACTCTGTGGCTGATCATTTTTTGTACAGATAGACATACAATGACTGTATGAAAAGTACTAATTCAAAGAATGAGTGCAGGCTTTCAACAGGTAAAAAAAAGCAAATAATACAAAAGTTTCAGCACTAGCAAACTGTACAGACCCACAAAAAACCCCCAGAAATACTGAATAAGGATTTATGCACACAAACCAGCCATAAAAAGGATCTAGTTAGTACTGAGACATCATTAGAAGCATCATTACTCAAATAAAACTCACTGATGAGATTACTTACACACTAATCAAGCTTTCTAAAATGTATCTGAAAAATATGCCAAGCAGATCAGTCATTGCTGAATAAAGGAAGTCCAAAATCTGGCTTGCTGTCATGTAGCAGAGCCTAAATGAATACAGGCTAAAATCCAGAGCTGGATGAGTAGCCCACACTGCAGTACTTTGCAAAGACAGCTAAAAAACTCATAGTTTCATAACCATTGCTTTGATGAAGTACCAAGCAGTTGTCATAAGAAGTGAACCATTTCTGTGATAGTTGTTTCCTAAATGATCCCTGGGCTGTGAATTCATGCAGTCTAGCCATGCTGCCCTGTAAGCACAGCAAGAGTCTGACTGGTGGTATACCTGAATCTATTCACGCTCACACTGTCTAAAACCAGCCCTCTCCACAGAACTTCCTTTAATTTGTCTTGTATTTCATAAGGAGAGGGACACAAGTGAATCACCCTTGAGAGCCCATGGGGCAGGGAGAAATGTGAGGGGGGTTGCTCCAACCAGCACAGCTACAGCTCCCCACTTCCAATTTCACGTGGAAGTCTCAGAGCCCAAAGACCCACCAGGGAGAGCAAAGCAAGGCTAGCGAAACATCAAACAGCCTGCCTGGTGACTTGAAGGTCCACTGGCCTTTTCTACTACCTGCAGCATAATGAAGAACATTTCCTAATTACCACTTGTTTTTTCCACACAAAAAATGTGTAGACTCAGATTTACTATAAGGGTTAATCTTCACTGATCTGCTGCTCACTGAGTAGTTCTTGTATTAGCAATATCTCTACTATTATAGTCTGTGCCAGTCTGTAATTAACTCTGTTTTGTTTCCATGTTTTTTATTTTGCATTCCACCAAAGGGAAAAAACCACATATATTTACCTATTCTAGAAAAAACGCAATAGGACAAAGAAAACTATGCTGCCTTTTCAGGGAAAGTAGTGTTTAGTTGATGTATTTCCCTGTCTGATCCTGACTTCTGTGTGATGTGTGACACTGAGTCGTTGAAAATTAATTTTATTTTGTTTTGGACAGAGATTTGAGTAAATGAGGTCAAGATCTTATGGACTAGTACATTTATGAATATTCTGTAGTTAAAAATCCAGAGAGAATCTATTGCTTTAATTTATGCAGAAAGAAACAATGCGTTATGAAATCTAAATTGATATAGAAACAGAGTTCTACAAAAGCAACAGCTTGAATGGGAAGGTAATTCAATTTTCTTAGTTCAGGGAATATGGGTAGAAAATCAGAACAAGTCTTGGGATGCAAAAGCTCTTTTTCAAGTCTGAAACAGAAGCTGAGTAAAATACTTTCTTATCATTTTAGACACAAGTCTTTATGCTCTGAAAGTTGTCCTGCTTGTCTAACAGATGGGCTTAGCTCTGTTTGCAAATCTCTTCTGCTCATATCAGCCCAAATTATGCTCCCAGTATCACTTCACATGGGCAGATAAAAATCCAAAACAGCCACCAGTTGCCAGATATGATGCTGCTAGAATAATTTTAAAACTAAATAAGAAGGTGGTACTTTCTCGGTTTAGGAATACCTCTTAAAAGAGGTATCAATATTCCTTAACACCTAGAATTTTCCCATTTCTTTTCAAAAAACTTTCTGTAAAAGTTTTTGTTTTATAAATCTGATGACAAGTGCTTCTTTAGTACTGCAAAACATTTCAGGATTATTCTTTCTTTTAAAGGAGATGAAAATTCAGTGTTTGGCTGAGCTGCATGCTCTACTTCTCCCCTACATGTTCAGCTTTGTTGTTGCATTAAAAATTAATCATACTTCACATAATCATCTTGAACTTAGATTTGGATTGCAAAGTTAATGCCATACATGAATATGAGTATCTGTGAAAGAGCTAGAATAACTACTTATAGGCAGTTAGTGATTTAGAGAAGTGATTCTTCTCACTGTAAGGCTAGGGGCTTAGAGGCTTGTTTTCAGCATTTGATTTTGTGTCATTATCTAGCAAAAATAATCTCTTCTTGCCACTAGCTAAATATCAGCAGAGAGATAAAACAATGAACCACAGACAGATTGCTAGAACAATAAGGAATCTAAAAGCTTCTTATTAAAAGCATATTTTAAAATCCAAATGTGAAAAGTATAAAATGCACTTTAAAAATATAAGAAATAATTCCTCTTGACAGTTTGATAATAATTTTTTTTTAATTAGACTGTAGGATGATCTGACAGAAATGCCAAATATTTCTGATCAAAACTTTTTTGATCTTCAATTGTGTGTTAAAAAAATTGATAGAAACCTTGAGAATAAATTTATTGGTTTCTGTCAGAGCTTAAAGAAAGTAAATTAAGTACATTAATGCATATAAATACAGTACACAGAAGGATACAATTCCTTCATGGTTGAATGTGATCAAAGTGGCAGAAAGGGTATAGAAAAAATACATGGTGGTATAATAAGCAATCTAATTCTGTTTCTGTGGGTTTGAGATATATAGGTTATCCTAGGCTGACAGAGGGTACTGAATATCCCTTGGTGCTTCCCTCTCACATTTTTTATATATTCTGCATACTGGACAAAAATGTTTTGTAAATGTTGTCCGCTGATTGACTCTCTCTGTCTCTCTGGTATAGCTCTCCTTTGTCTATCAGGACGGCAGTAATTTGCTTTAGAAGTTGCAGCCTAGAAACTATAAGCCCTTTCATAGTAAAATCATGTTTTCAAAATGATAAACAATGAACTTCAGCTATAGAATAAATTCTCTACTCTGATGCCTCAAGAGCACACTCTCTAACAAAAAAACATACTGATGGAGTACAATGATTCTGATGCAAAAGGGCTTGCAGTTGCCTTCCCTGTTGTTGGAGGTGACTGTACATGACCTGAAGGTATTTCCTACAAATTGATCCATTTATAGAAAGACATGGAGTTTTTTGTGGATTAGAAAAGAATTTTTATTGCTGTTTCATTGTCTGGCCTATTTATAAAGGCTGTAGTTATCTCTTAAAGGGAAGGACAGCAGAAGCATGAAATAGCAGAATAAACAACAGCAGCTGAGAGATTTGAAATCTACCACAGAGGGCATAGTATCTTAATTATTTTTAAAGACTATTGTTAAAGATTACTGTTAAGACATGTTTTCCAATGCTGTTTTGGCATGCAACTCCCTCAGTGCTGTGGCCATATCCTTTATTCAAAGTTATCTGCTATTTGACCACCTGGCCACTCCCTTGGCACAACTGAAAATGGTAGGAGTAAGATTAAGGTGTTGCCGCCCCTCATGGGCCTTGCAATCATCCCATACCAGCTGTGAGTACAAACTTCTTTCCAGAAGGTAACTTGTATTCCTTTTTCATCTGCCATATCCCAAAAGAACGTGATTCCAGTCTATAGTGACACTCCTCATTGAGAAACAAACCAGTGAAGGAAGGCTCCCAGGTCAAATTACTCTAAAAACAGGAAAAACACACAGGGGATGAAGTGATAGCAATCCTCACTCAGGCAGCCATTTCTCTGCTGGGGGCAACAAGATATGGTCTGGAAATGGCTCTAGTAAATGCAGGTAGAGACAGAATAAAATTTCAGGGGCTAGTCAGTTCAATTTACCTGTATGATTGGAGCAAAGGTGTAGATATTTGGCAGAAATTCTGTCTTTTCCTGCTTTTGAACATGGAAATTTTGGAACACATTTAAAGTGAGTTGCAATAAACTGTGAAATGCTACACAGCAGCAAATGTGTAGTGTGTGTTTGTGCTCTATGTACAGACTGCAGAGGTGGCACCTGTGGGAAGAGAACAGGGGCTGCCCTGTGCAAGACACAATCATTCTGTCTCCAATAGACATGTCACAGCACAGAGCTGAGCCCATCAGCTAGGGCACACCCGAGAAAGGTCAGAACACACCAGACAAGTGCAAGGGAGGGAGAAAAGAAGGTGAAAGAAAGAAAATGAGAAAAAGTAGAGAGAACACCACGAGCAGATTGAGGTGCTCCATGGTGAAGCAGATACCCACACTGCAGCCTGTGGGGAACCCTGGTAACACTAAGAAATGGTCCCACACTTATCATAATCCCCTATTCACCATTCACTGTGAGACTTTTGATGTGGATGAAGGTGGGAGTGCAGCAGGGAAGCCAGAACTGAGAAAGGAGACAAGATGTCTTTTAATATCTTTTAAAAATATGAAAATAAAAAAATATATTAATAATAATTTATTACTGTTTCTAATAACATATTGCTATCTAAATGTAATTTAATCGGAAGTAAATGTAATCTAACTTCCTCCAAGATGACTGGCTTGTCCAAGACAGCAATTAGTAACTGATCTCCCTATTTTTATCTCAGTCCACAAGCTTTCTCATCCCATTTTCTCTCCCTGTCCTGCTGACAAGAGGAAGTGAGTGAGCAGATGAGTGAGTATTTGACTGCTACCTGAGGTTAACCCATCACGTCTTATGCAGATATATATCTACTGGTGTCTTGTAAAAATTCAAACAAAAAATCTTGGTTTTCTTTTAATGGTGACAAGGAAATGGATTTTATCCATCAAGCTCTTCCATGCTCATGATGTCAGCATGCCAGGATTTTCTTGCTGAATACAAATCGCATAAGCTCTCAGTTCCATTAATTTTTCAAATTAACCACATCAAGATTTAGTTTTGGCTTCACTATCCTTGTTGTCAGATTAATGTGATAGCAGAAATTATTACTTTTACAGTCTTGGATAGCTGAATTAGGTTTTAAAGGCTAAAAATAGGAAACCACATAATGCTACATAATGAATGAATAAGAAGTACCTTAGGGATAGGTTAATATTTAATATTGGTTTGAAGTTAATGTTTGATTTCTAATTATACTTTGGATTACTAAAAACATGGGCTCAGCCAGGTACCAACAGCTGAACAACCTTTTTTTTTTTTTTCTTTCAACTGACAAGAAAGTATTTGAAAACGGCTTTATTTTAAGTACTTCTCATATTTGCACTGGAAAGTACTGCATAGGAGTGGTCGTAATTTTAACTCTTACAATTCCATGCTAGCTGGAAATTAGGAACTGCTTAATTAAGGCAGTGTTTTAGTACTGCATGTTCACAGTGGCAGCCCAAAAGAAATAATTTATTTCACATGAACATGCTGTGCTCAGAAATGGTAGCCTAGGTTATCTCTTCATTGATTTTAAGTCTCAATTTTATTTGGCAGAGTGTAGGGCTAGAATTGCAGTTGTGATTTCTTATGCAGAGGTGAGGCAATCATAACATTTGGAGATTCTCTCCTTCCTGACCTGATGGATGCAATGTTCCTCTCAATGTCCTAGTGAGATCTGAGGTTATTAGCAACAGATGAGGCAGCAGCACCAAAACAGAGCCATTCCAGTCTACAACTCCCCACAGCTCAATAAGTTATTACATTTGCACAGCATCAAGCTAACGTGGACTTAGTGTTCTAAGTTAAATTAATCCTCTGTGCAACTGATGTACAGTAACTACAAGCTGCTGTTTGTAATCAGAGGATTGAAAAACAGGCTCTGCAAGCAGGCTTCTGGTTATTTTTGGTGCATTCCAATATGTACTCCATAGTGAAATACTATTCACAGCAACATAAAATTATTCTACAGTATTTCTTAGTCATTATTTTCAAGAATATAATTTATAGAAGTGTATTATGTAGGATTTATTCACAATTGCATTAGCAATCTATGTAAAATAGATTTTAGACTCCAAATAAAGAAAGACTGACCAAAATGAAATCCTCTTTAAGAGAAAAACCCTTGTCTTTCACTACCTCATTTCATAAAAAATGAAACAAACCTTCTCTATCCCATTCCTTTCCTGAAGGGCTTTATCTGATGTATTATAAATGACCTGCTGCTTTTTATTAATGAACGCTGACAATTATTCAGATTCATATGTGAACCACTGCTGCATGTTTAAGTGATCATTCTGTCATTACACTATCTTAGACATGAAGTTCTGTTGAATAACTTTCCTAAATTTGAAGGTTATTGGAAAGAAAATAAACTTTGAAGAATGAAATAAAATCTCCATTAATAAAATAATATCCATGTGAAACAGCTCTGTCAGCTTAAAAAAAAGACCCCATAGGGTTTAAAATTGTACTATCAAGTAAATCAGTACAAAAATTACTTACCTAGAAAAGTAGGACTCAAGTGATGAAAGCCGTGTTTATATTAACACATGCACAATAACATAACTGTTGAAAAAATATGAGCAAATGATACATTTACCAGTAAAGTCCAAGTTTCTGAATAGCACAAGAGGTGTTAGGATCAAATATTAATTGGTATTTCCCTTCAGTCTTCTGACTTAATTTCATTTTTTCAGCTCTATGCTCATTATATACAATAAGAAATTCAAAACTCCTCCATTAGGTACCATAATTGTTTTATTGCTACAGAAGTTGAGACTGTAAAGTGTAGTATTGTCAATGCTACCGTGTCTTCCAAACACACTGCTGCAGAAACCTAAGCCCATCTAATTACATTGTCATATTCAGTCTTCAAAGCAAAATCCTGTGACTTGTTGCTGTAGGACATCATCCTCTGTTAGTTAGAATGAGTGATGGCACTATTCTGCTCTTGCATGAGTGCTGCACTTGATCTTGTGGGGCAACATTGGGTTTATAGAGCTGAAAAGCATTCTTATTGTGTTGGGTGCAGGACGGAGCACACATTGTTATAAACAGGACTTTTTATCTTAATATAGAGCAAGTGTCATGGTTAAGCATGTTGGTTCAGCCCTTCAGGCCCATAGGAATCACAGACCTCTCTGTTGGAAGAGACACCAGGGATGTGCATCAGTGTTAGGTGTGGAGATGGTTTATGTGAAGTAGACACTTGCCTATTAAAGCTGGACTAAAACAAAAACTTGTTTAGCTTTTCATCGTTAAGAACTACTTTTTACTCCTATTCAAGCTCAAATTCCTGATGAGTTCTCCAAACTCTTGTTCTTTTTCCAGGTGACTGCTTAAATTTCATGATGTATTTTCACTGCATTAATGGGCCTGCCTCCCTCTGGCTACTGACCAAAAAATATAGATTTTATTGACTTGCATCCCAGAACATTGACAGTAAAAATCAGTTGTGCTTCATTTAAAATCAAATCAATTTAATTTTCCATCCTTTGTTGCTGGTAAGGCTAAAATGTCCTTTGTGGAAGTGGCTTTTGTGGACATCAGATTTTTGCACTGCATGTTAGAATTTTATATCAGATACTTTGCAATGGTATCTAAATTCCAGAGGACTGACCTAGGTTATCAAGACTGACTTGCTATGAACAAGATGGCAGATTTTGTGGTAAACGTGGGCAAACATTTACAGAAAGCCTCCAATAGGAAATGGCAGATCCAGAAATCAAGAAGATTAAAAAAAATGTTCCAGGTGCAGCTTCTCTGATTGTGTAAGGCAGGGGAGTGAACTGGAACTCTCAAGCACTAGATCCACTTCTGACTTTCATACGCAGTGTGAAGCATTAATTCGCATTTTCCAATGCCTTCTCTGTTAATGAGGTGTGTGCAGGGGCGAGACTGTGTACACAAAAATGTCATTTATGGACCTCAGCCAAATAGTTGTGGGCCAAAGCGCTTGAGTAAGTAAGTTAGCGGTCTTCATAAAAGTCCTCTGCCATTAACTGGCTGAGAGTACAGCCACATATTGCTGTAACTGAGTCAGAAGATAACATTTCCTTTCTGGAAATGCCAATGTGAATGAAAAGACCCTGAAAACAACCCTTTAAAGTTTATTAGGTATAAGTTAAAGGAAATACTGAGTTAAAAGACATACTCTGGGTACTAACAGGCTAGACAAAATAGTTTGAGATTTGAGGGAAAAATAATTCATCAAAATGTATCTATTCAGTTCCTTTACAGGTATTCCTTGGTTTTTTCAAAGGTCAGTCTTAGCATCTGAGATATAGTAGCTGAGAATAAATTGCATGTGCAAGATACTTTAATGGAGGGAAACATCCATGAACATTTGACAGAAGGAGGTGTCTATAAAATAAGTCAGTATTTGCAGTAGTTTTTATTATTTTTTTTATTCTGTCCTTTCTGTCCTCAAATTATGCTACAACCAAATATTTTTTTAATTAAGCATTGATAATGATCAATATAAAATATACTACTGGTTCTATGACAGAACAAGTTCAGCACTGACGTACTCTTTCAAAAAATAAATAGATTTCATAGAGTTACTTACATTTTATTGCACTATTTATTTTATTTTAACATCCTGAATATAGAGAGAAATCATGGATTAATGGGAAATATATGTGGGTTCTTGCTCCTGAAGAGCAGCTTGGCTCTGCTCCAGCAAAGCTCTCAACTTTCTGCACTAAATTAGTCCTAGAGATTGAGTACAAAGGCCCTTGAAATGTCAGGCCCTACAAATTTACAGGGCAGGATTTTGCACGTGTGTAAACCCATGTTGCTTCCTTCACCGCTTTGGTGGAATTAGTCTGATTTATTCAAGCTGAAGATTTGTCTCAGTACAGACTTTAGCAGGAGATTTCCCAGGTCTTCCCTACCAAAGGCAGGTAATCATTGCCCAGGAGAGAAGGAACTGAAGAGGAAGCTTGTTAAGAGAGCACTGGAGCTGAAATGTAGTCTAACATCATGTAAGAATCAGGGGCAAGGAGACCATTTCAGTTGCGTTTGGCACCTCCAAGAACTGCTTGTGAAATAAAAGATTGTAGTCAACACTCCATAAGCTAAGGACTTACAGAAGGAGCTAAAATGAAAATCATGCTTGTAGTTTTGTCATTCACATAAATATACCGAATATTTTTTTTTCCAGGCATGGCTGTTACAAATAATGTTTTGTACAACATAGAGGATAAAGCTAAAAATTCTACAATTCTCAAAATGCGCAGTTTTCCTTTCTTTTGCACAAGCTTTTTCCACTATATTGTATCAATAATTTATCCCTCCCCCCCATTTATTTTTTCCTATGGACAGCTATCTGTGTTTTCCTAAATAGAACCAGTAATTTAGAAAGGTCACTAAATAAAATATTAATACTGACACAGCATTCTTTAGTGGAAGCAAAGAGAGACTTGTTGGCAATTTGCTACTGATTAAAAGAGGACTTACAGGCGTATATGCATATATAAATACGTGTAAAGATTCTCTCAAGGTGTAATGTGATAACAATAGAAATATTAATGCTCTATACAATGTGCTTGACTGGAGCAGTAGACAGAGGCTACCAAGATCTCCACTTAAACAGAATTGCAGAGCCAAGCAACTTATCTGCCAGTGCTAGTATAAATTGTTTTTTGCGACATTCAAGAAGCATAGAAATCTATGAACTGCTGAAGTGTTTGAAATGGGCAGCGATTGTTCCACTGATGTGTTATTTCAAATATTTCCAAAAGTGAGATGTCATGACCAGATTCAAACAGATCATACATAAAACTGGAAATAAGACAAAAACAATTTGTTAGAAGGAAAAAGAAAGCATTTGCTTTAATGAAATGAGCAGAAATTCTTGCGGTTTTTTATCAGTAGTGCTGGACATTAAAAAAACATTAAGGAAAAAATAAGAAGAAGCTAAGAGCATTATATTAATTGCCTTAATTAAACATTAGGGAGAGTCTCTCAAGTTTTGGAGTAGTGCTGAATAGAAGTGATGCTTACTCTACACTTAGAGTGCAGAGTAGATTATACTCTGGAGGCAGAGTGTGTCAGACACCATTTTTGAATTACAATCTGGACTCCTTGCCCAAAGAAGTTTGTAGTTTACTGGTCTCCTGTCCTAAGAGTAAACCACTGCCTCTTTTTCTCCAGGCTATCCTGCATGTTATCGTCCAGGAACAGGCATGGAGTAACCCTCTGCTCTGTTCTGCCTCTCTCCTCTCCTTGGACTTCACATTCTCTGAAAGAAAATGGAGCAAAAAGCCAGATTTCCTTCCATGGGACCTCCATGTGAGAACTAGTTGGGAAGAACAGAGATCTAAGGCATATACCAAGTTACAGTATAATTCTTCATTAGGTTCAGCTTCTAGAAGACATCATGTGTCCTATTATCTGAAAGTATTGTGAAAGAGACCCTGATGTGATCTCCTAGGTGATTATGCAACCAGAAGGAAACAATAAACCCTAACTTTCTGCTTCAGAATATTTTTCTAAACAGGAATCCGTTGCTTCTCCCAGCTACCACATTTTCTGTGTTGCTTTAATTTAAAAAAATAAACCAACTTTGACTTGGTCAAGAAAAGGTTAGTTGACACAATGAGCAAATTCCTGACTGCTTATCTTCTTTCTTGTTACTTTACCCAATACAGTTATTAGTCATTTAATTTGATCAACAAATATAGCAAGATGGTATGATGAGAGAGTTAAAAAACACTTTGGAACACCAAAAATAAATTTCCATAAATAGAAAGTTTCATCTTCAAAGACCATAACCCCACAAAACCTTTTTTAGCACATTTTAATCTTTAAAAAAAAAAAAAAAAAAAAAAAAAAAGACTATTAATCTTTTGCACCAAAAAATCCTCCAAAAAACCCCAAGCCAACCCAAAGCAACATAAGCCACTAAATCCATTCCATCTCAGGGAGAAAGGACAGGGAGCATGAAGGGCAATTCTAACACTTTCTGTCCCTCAAATAACAACAGCAAATTATTTGTAAGGTTTAAACGCACAGAAGCAGTACCATTCAAAGAGGCAGTTAAATTTAGCAATCACGTGCTAAACTGATCATCGGCCTCATAATAACTGCAAAAATATCATTATGGCTCTATATTCTTAATCTAAACAATTTTGACTTTTTTTTCTGTGATTATTTATTCAGAGTCCATTGGGCTTTCAAAACTGGAAGCAATAGAAGGCTGGGGTTTGGCTTCAATGATCACAGCCTATATCCATTTTGGAAAAATAAGCACAAATTGGAAAGACCATATTTGAATGAAGTGTAAAGAACTTAATTCATATCTCTTGACATACTTTGAGCACAATTTCAAAGCTTTATACCCAAGCATATTCAAAAGCAGGAAGGCCAAATATCATCAGGGGTTTTGTTCCTGATTAGACGTTGAAGTGCTAAGAGAGATGCCTGAAACAGCCGATGCAAAACACCACAAAAAGGCTTTTCAAGCACCTGAAACATTGAACATCTTCAAGGGTAAGTGGCATTGGCAGCAGTTTCATTCAATGAAAACTATGAACCAGGGGTTTGAAAATGGAGGGCATGAATTCAGTAAAATTCAGTCCATGATAACCACAAAATGTCAAGGGAGAGGGGGAGGATTTTTATTTTGGAGCATTGAGCCCAGTAACTCTGATTCAGTATCAGTTACTCAATCTATTCCTCATGTGGGGAAAATATTTATTCTGGCAAGATTCTCCCACGAGGGCTTAATGCAGAGGAAATAATGCTTGACAGAAAATAATTCACTGTTTTTCTCCATTGAAACAATTTTATTTCATTGGCTTCTCTTTTTAGTCCACAGAGCGTTTAATAAATGTATCAATAAATTGCTTAAACCTTATAAAGAAAATTTTATCACAATTGATTCAATAAAAAGTGAGATAGTCTCCTGTTATAGTATCAACAGATTTTATGACTATTGAAAATAATAATTTAAACTGCACAGAACAAATTAAATTGGTCTTTCTCACATGTCTTTGATCATACTGGACCGAGAAATGCCTTTATTGCAGTCTATTGTAAGGTACCTCTCTGATTATCTTTAAGTCAAAGGTTTGATATTAATTATTTTTAGAGTTTTCTAAAAAATTTCATGCTACAGTAGACAAAGCATTCTATTAACTCCATTATTTTTATTTCTTTTTCCCCAATAGAAGAAAGCCCTTGTTGGAAATACCAGTAAGAAAGGAACTTGTTTTTCTTCTCTACAGAACATCAGGCCTTTATATAATTACTGTCTGAATCATAAAGGAAAGTTGGCTTGCAGGTCATTTGAAATAGTTTCCTGAAAAGTAAATAGCTTGCAAATTAATGGAAAAAACAGCTAAATACATGTTGGCACTGGAATAACAGAAGGTATGTGTGAGCAACTTTGTCCAATGGGAGTATGTGTTTATATACTATTTCTTTTTCTTCAGATGTAATGCTGCCAACAGAATAGGCAGCTATTTTAGTGTTCACAAATACTCTAATAACTGCATTAACTCCATATATTATCAGTTAGCTAACACTTTCATCTCTGTGACAGGGACAATTCTAATGTCAATACAGCCAAGTAGGTTTTAGGGCAGGGAAGGGCAAGTATGACTTTTTTACCCCCTTTTTCCCCCAAAATTAGATTTCTCAGTATTATCAGAAATTACATCTTCATGACCTGCTATCAAACTCTTTTCAAATCAATGGTAAATCACTATGCTGGAAGGTTAAGTCAGCCTCTCATGGGAAGACCACAATCTCACCTAGTTTGTTGCGCTGTTGACCTAAATATGTGACCCAATCAAGAACTCCACAAACCTGAAAATACACAGATTCTGCAAGATGATGAGGAACAATATTAAGTAGCCTTCTTCCAGTTAGCAGACTTAAAATGGGAGCTTTGTTCAAACTAGACTGCAAGATTAAACTGAACAGTTCTGTTCCATATCACGTTATTAACATATTCAGGGCCACTTGAGAGCCCAAGCACAGTAGAAAATCAGAGTGGCACCAAGCAGACCTGTGGCTGTTCTTGTTAATGCTGGTGATTTAAAGAAAATGCATTGCACTGCAGTTGGAGACAAAATTACAGATTTCTGACTTTCAAGAAGAAACTCAAATTGCATGCAGATTCGTAATTTGATTTTTAAACTATGTAAAAGCTTGAAATTAATCAATATGTTGCTCTCATCAGACTCCTTCTCAGAAAGAAGGAAACATCCTCAAGAACTGGCAAAACAAATATATAAATCTTTTCTCTTACTACTATTAATTCAGATGACACATTACTGATCTTTTAAACTTAATGTTACAGGCCAGACAGAGACATAAGTGGAATTTGAAAAAATGTTTTCTGGAGCATTTCAGCATTTTTACTAACTGAAGAGTTTGAGTCTTTCAGCTAAAATACTGTTATGGGCTCCTCCATAACATGCAAACTGCCTCTACCTTCTGTTAAATCAAATTGAAATGATTTTGAACAGATCTTGAACAGATGCATCTCCTGAAATTACAGTTATAATTTTCTTGAACACTGGACTTCATTGTCATCAAATATTAGGAGACTGTCGTCTCTTGGAAGAATATTGAAAGGAACAGGCAGGCCATGTACCAAATCAACACAGGATTTTAAGGCTGGAGCCATTGGTAGAATTTTGGGGGTTTTGACCAGAGGATGGTCTATAAAGCACCTGGACTACTGATACTTGGTGGGATGCACCTTTCTCAGAGGGGAGAAGAGGGAGTTTGCAAAGGAGCTAGAAGGACTCATTGATAGATCTTAAAACTAGATTGAAAGGGGAGAAGGCACAAAAGCAGTATTAGCAGGTCTGACTGAGAGAGTGAGCCCTCAATCCGCTGTGTGAAGTATTGGTAACAACAAATCACTCCTGAAATCAGCATATGCAGCATGCTGAAAATCCTATGCTGAAAATATTTTGTTGAGGTCTAATTCCACCATTCCTAGCCTCACTGTATGCTTCATTTAATACATTTACCAGCTTGAGCCAGCTGGCAAAATTAACAACTAAACTAAAACATCTGCAGTACTTTTGGATATGAAACTAAAATTAGGACCAGTAAAAAAACTAAAAAAGATGAGCGAAAATGGAAAGGATTTAATATTTTTTAAATGCACAGGGTAAGAATTTTGTGTTGTGGAAGGACCTGACAGAGAAGGAAGATTCTTCTAATTCTCCATGATATATCTACATATTCCATTGGTTCTTAAACAAAAGGCAGTCTCCTGTTTATTTCCATGGTCAGCTTCATTGAAGGAGGAGAAAAAATAATGAAGAAATGGCACCAGATAAGATTTTACTTGTAGGTGCACTAGCACATTTACTACAGTTTTTACTTTTTTATAAGGTAGAGATAGATTTAGTAGAATAAGGAAATACTGAATGTCTGTGAAAGTTGTTTCAAAAACAAAAGTTTGACTGTAAGCTACTTTTAATTTCCTTTTAATAATCCAAGAAAAATGTTCCAAGACTATCTAAAAGTTTCTTCAGAAGACTATCTTATGTTTTCCAAAAATGAAAATTCTTTGATAAATCTAAGAAACATTTTTATCACAAAGGTCTTCAACTCAGCATTTCTTGTGGAATATACTAAGAGTAGGAAACATTGTTAAGTGAATGAGTTGTTATCTTTTTAGGGGCAGAAGTTAGAATACTGCTACTAATTCGTAAAACTTATTTGCCTCGATGCATTTTTTTTCAGCTAAAACAAAAGGTAAAAAAGCATAGATGAGGATTTCATTCACCAAAATAAAATGCAGAGATTTGTAATTCCTGGTGTGAAGGGAATTCTTCCAGCATAATTTCAGAGATGGAAAGATACATCATTGAGGCTTGCTGCCGGGAAATAACTAATATTCACTTTACATTTTATGCTATCATTTGAACACATAAGGAAGAGGAAGATGTTCAAGGTGAAAATTTTTTTGCCTTGGTGCTATATAAAAATGATGACCCAAGGCAGGCAAAGGGATATCTTACTTTTTCTGGAATTCTCTTTTGAGTAAAAGAAAAAATAAGAGACATGGAAGATTATTGTCTTTTTGTGGACCCATCTTTCAAGCATCTAAAAAAAAATCATAGAAAGATTGGAATTGAAAGGGACATTGAGGACCATCTAGTTACAAACACCCTGCTATGGACAGGGCCACCCCTCACTGTACCAGGTTGCTCAGCTCTTGCAGTCTGGCCTTGAACACCTCTAGGGATGAGGCATCCACAGCTTCTCAGGGCAAACACTTCCACTGCCTCACCACACTCACAACAAGGAGCTTCCTTCTAATATCTAATCTAAAACTACTCTCTCTTAGTTTGAATCCATTCCCCTTATCCTGTCGCACTCTTGTAAATCCTACCTCTCTCTTTCTTGTCAGCTCCCTTTAGGTATTGGAAATTCACAATTAGATCATCCCAAAGCCTTCTCTTCTCCAGGCTGAACAAACTCCATTGTCTCAGATTTTCTTCATATGAGTGGTGCTCTATCCCTGCAATCATATTACTGTCCCTCCTCTGGTCCCTCTCCCACAGTCCCATGTCTTTCCTGTTCTAGGACCCCAGAGCTGGATGCAGGGTTCCAGGCGGGCTCTCACCAGAGCAGAGTGGCAGAATCCCCTCCCTCCCCTGCTGGCCACGCTAATTTTGATACATCCCAGGATATTACTAACTGATAATCAGTTGGCAGCAAAAGAGAGAGATGGAGAATGAAAAAAGTGCTTCCAGACAAAGCACAGACAGCTTAGGAGGGACAGTATGGATTTAGCACCCTTGAGCTGGAATTTATTAGAATCAAAGCAGATGTGACATTGTTTTACCTTGCTAAATTCTCCATAATTTACTAGAATAAGAGGTATAATTATTTTAATGTGTGGGGTAATACCAAATTCATTGCAGATACTAAGATTGTAGCTACACCAGGCAATGGGAAAGAACCTTTATTAGCAATATCTGAAGAAGATAAAGAACTTTTGTTCATCTTCTCTCAAATTTAAAATTAATCCAAGAGAGGGTCTCTGAAGAGTAGCTGAATTTCTGTTATGACAAATAAATTTCTTATAACACTGTTTTCCTATGAAATGGTTGATTAGAAGAAACTGTGGAAGATAGGACAAAGCAAATTTTTTTCTCCAGTTTCACTTCTTTTTTTGCCCCTTCAGAATGTGCACAAAACTTGAAGCCATGCTACTCAGATTTGGTGCTTTAGGCAGTGTCTGGCTTTAAGATTAGCTTAATCTTGTGCTTTTTTCCAGTGTTTGGGAGGCATCTGGTAAATAGTCTTACGCCTTCTATCAACCTTTCTGGAAGAGTAAGTCACATGAGGGCAAGGGATTTTTCTTTTGGATGGGTGGGTAGGAAGAATAGGAGGACCAAAACTGAAGGTCAGGATCATGCTGGCAGATATTAATTTTAAAAACAACTGACTACCAGGGAGAAAGAAGAACAAAAGGAATACTTTGGCATAATTGTTTTTACTCAAAAGCAAAAAAAGCAATAGAGATCTAGAGATGCTTAGCCATGAGAAAATCACACTGAAGTGTCAGAAGCCTGCATACATGAAACCAAAAGTTTATTTTTAGATAAGTCCTACTCATTTGAAATGGTCTTACATGGATATCTCGGATATTTAGGAAATTCTAACTTCTTTTCAGCAGAATAATCTAGAAAGAGGCTAAATTAAAGGTAAATTAATTTAATAAGTTAAGGTTATTGTTTATTTTTTGTTGTGTCAACCTTAGTTTTGTTAGGTAAAATCAGACAAGGTAACAACTATGGCAGTGAGTTGCATACATTGCCTTCAGTTTTGAACCTGTGTTAGGTGGGCTGCTTCCTCTATTTGTTCTTGAATATACGGGGGAGGAAGAAGAGAGAAAGCTTTCGTTTTGCTAAATTTACTAAAATAGAAATATATGGGAGAGCTTCAAAGCTTTGTGAGACAATGGTAGAGGACGCTGCTAGCAAAAAGAAAGAAGTGACAGCTGTTCAACTTGTTTCTGCTTTCAATTCAGATGAAATAGAGGAAAAGACAGTACAAGGAGTAGAACATTTTATTTCAAATCCAGGTAAGTAAGGTTAAACTCCTAACAGTGATCTGATGTTTTCTCTTGAAATTATAGTCATCATGAGAGGATAAATTGCTAAGAAAAGAATTCAACGATGAAAGACAAATAGAGTCGATAACTTTCAATCTTTGGGTCTTAAAAATATATTGTTAGATTTCTCTTACAATTCATTTTATGGGGCAAAAAATAGACTAATTTTTAGAGAAAAATAGGGAGATGACCAAAACACAAGACACTTCAAAAAGGGATGAGGCATGTTATTCTCACATGATACAAGCTTTCTCTCATTTCATTTCTTGTCATTGTAACAAAAAATAAACAAAAGACCGTTGGTGTTTAATTCTAAGAGTTGATGTTCATGTGTCTGTCCATAAGGTCAATACAATTCAGATAATATTGTTACCAAGAGTGGCAGTGTGCAGCGTGTGTTCCACTGGTTCTCACTCATACTTACTTCCATTTCTAATAGTACCAGCTTTGCACTGTGTGTTGTTTACATGGGAAACAATCTCTGAATTGATAGCCATATTGATTTTTTAAATGAATTCTGATTCTCAAAACTCAGAGAAATCTTTCATTCTTCCTATTTGCACTCAAAAGCTTCCAGTAGATGTTATTTCTGTACAAAAATGTACCAATACTCTTTATCTATTAACACACACACAATATAAATTCGTTGCATTCATCTTCTCCATTAAAAAACATAACATAATATATTTAAATTCAAGCTAGATGGGAATCATGTCTTCTTAAGCAACTAGATTTTAATCTTGTTGGTTAAGGTAAGAAGTATAGATGTTTGTGATGAAACATCAGTTTGTGATTTCTCCCTCAATACGACTGTATTTCTCTTAAAAATTTGTAACTATGTGGTAAGTTAAGGCACTGATTTTATTCATAGAACTTATTGTATTATCACATAAAGTAAGGGCGTAAATTCTGTAGGAGACAATAATTGACAGCCCAATCTTCTTAAAAGGTTAGTTCTGTGTAAAAATCAACAAGCAGTGTTCATCAGGCTCAACACAGAAAGAAATGTTTAAGTGGAAGATCCATTTCATGTACTTTCTTCCACCAGGAGAGCATTATTACACTATTTCAGTTGTATGTTATACATTTCATGTAATTGCACGTGTCTCTGTACTGTAATTTATTTTCTGTTCTTGGTTTTCTTTGGTTTGGTTTGGATTGGTAGGTTTTTGGTGGTATTGGGTGATTTTAGCTTTCTCTTGTTATTATTGTTTCTCTTGGATTTTTTTTTGTTTGTTTTTCTATTTTTAAAAATATTTCAGATAATGTATTTTTTGCAACCTGCATTTTCTCTGAAACAGATGACTTGGTCACCCAGAATACTAAGCTTATATTTATTTTAATGAGCAATACAGCAGTAAAAAAAAACCTCAATTTTGCAAATACAGCCGAAAGTAATGAAGATGACATATCCTATTCAGTGATTTTGGTATGCAAGTTTGGAGAAAAATGAATAGAAGCCTTCAGAAAACATGACAGAATAGTACTAGAGTTAAATATTTTCAATATGTCTAGGAAGGAAAAAATGTTTCTTTCAAATGGGTTCAGCGGAAGAAATGAAGCAAAACATTCAAAGGAAGTAAAACTATTTGAATTGTTTATAGTTGCAAAGTTTCCATGCTGCCCATTCCAAGGGAAATGATCTTTGCCTCTATTTCTCAGGTGCCAGCCTCTTTCCACTTTCCTTAGTCTGTCCTTCCATTAAAAAAATTAAAAATTGTTCAGATGAAAAAAGAAAAAAATTTTACTTGCTCAAGAACTGCATCCAAACATGCTTGTGTGAATGCCTAACCAGTGCAGTTTTCCTTTCAGAATGTTCTTTTTGATGCCTTTTCCATTCTTCTTACAAACTTTGTTTGAAAATGTAGATAAGTAAACTGAATGCCCAGTGTAACTTGAAAAAAAAGCAGCAATTAAGCATATTGTGGAACACATGTTCTGAATTTAATTTGCTGACCTGAACAAAAGTAGTAAATATGTTAGCAGGCATCAAACTTTCTTTTTCTATGATTGCATTAGAGTCAGTCTGACAGATAAAATAAACATGGTAGCCCTCGTGAGGTTGATGGATTTACAACCATTAAGGAGTTAGTTCATTATACTAAGCCAACAGCCACTTTTGACAAGAAAAATCATTTAACCTTTTCACATATAGCCTTCCAATTAACTTCAGTCTGAGACATAGCAGACCCTTTTCTGTTTTCCCCTGTCCAAAGAGCTAAATGGCCAAGTATGAACAGTGACAGCTTGCAAACCAAATTGTAGAGCAATTAAGATAGAAAGTACCACTTAATTTGTAATCAGAATATGTTTCTGTCTTTAGAATTTAAATTTTAGAATTTAGAATTTTGCCATGGCTTTGTAGGACATCGCTATGCAATATGTTACTTTTTTTCCTGTTGTGTCTTTGGGGACATAGTTTTGGGTAATGGTACTCACCAATTCAGAGCCTCACCAAGAGTCCAAAACCAGGCTGCTGGTCTCTGTCACTCCTCCAATTTTGCCCTCCCTCTCTCCTTTGTTAGGGAATGGAGTGAAGAATGGGAGGTACAAAAAGCAAAGACCACTAGTTGAGATAAGAAAAATTTCCTGGATACTGCAAATGGCGTAAGAAAACGAGCAGTTACTGAGCACACCCTCGCTGGCAATACCAGCTGGTTCCTCCTGCCATATTTTCTGAACTGGAAGTAACCCTTTCCCCCCAGAGGAGAGTCCCTTTCCCACACCCCCAGCAGTGATGAGGTGGTATAGAATAACCCCCAGGTCCTGGCCATGCCCCAACCTGGCTACTGAAAAAAGTTAACTCTATCCTGGCCAGAACCAGGACATGTTGTTAGTATAACGAAAAAGATCCCAAAAAACTGTCAACCTGTCATGATCGCCAGATGGACCTCTAAACATGTTCTCAAATGCCATATCCACCTATCAGTTTTTGAACATTCTTGGGCATGGTGACTTTACTGCTTCACTGGACATTCTGTTCCAATGCCTGACCACCTTTCTGGTGAAGAATCTTTTCCTGATATCTAATCCAAATCTTCTCTGGCACAGCTTGAGGCTGTTTCTTCTCATCCTGTCACTTGTTACCTGGGAGAAGAGTCTGATCCCCACCTTGCTACAACCTCCTTTCAGGCAGTTGTAGAAAGCAATACTATTCTTACCCTCATCATATTGGCCACACTGTTTCATTATATTTACAGTTTATTCCATTTACAACGGGGGAAAATGATGATTTACTCCAGATCTCAACATTCTTTCTTAAAATACGTGTTACAAACTCAAGCCATTCCGTGCACATACAGTCACATATATTGGGTTTTGGAGACAAAGGGAGTATTTCCCAGAAAGTAATCCTGAACTCAGGAATATGGCCTGTTATATGTTTAAAAAAATGATATGCATACTGGAGTGTGAGCATATTAAAAGAGAACACTGGTGCCAATGTCCTTACATTTTTAGCCCACACAGGTTTTCTTAGGATTCTCTAAAAAGCACTTTGAATTCTGATCAACAATGAACTAGTCTGTAGTAAACTAGACAGGATATATATTTTGTGACTATAATATATTCCTTGGAAAATTTTATAATGTTTCTTTTTTGTTTAAGTGGGGCAGGAATCTCACTGTATACTTTTTATTTAAGACCGAGGCTATGATTTACGTCCTTAATGAAGAAAACTTTTAAGTGTTTGTGCAAATTCAACACCATGTGTGAAACACATAAAGTTATTGTTTTCCAAGTTTGCTAAAAATGAGCTTGTTCATACGCCTTCCTTTTCCAGACTCTCCTCTCACACAAATTGGGACGTGACTCCTTTCTTCCTTACTAATGGAGTCCAACAATGTAGGGATTGTGTTCCTCAGAGCTGTCTCTAAAGTTCCATGTTATGTGCCAGCGGCCTACCTAACGCATGGATAAAGTCACAAACTTCAGAGATACCAGGTAAACCCTCTACATAGCAAGTGGGGAAATAGTTTAGGAGACGTCAGTAACAGAGGATTCAGGAGACCCAGTCTAAAGGTACTCCTCTGCAGCTCCTTTGCCCAGCAGACAAGGACTATGACTACCTCATGCGAAAACCCAGGTTTGGCTTCTGAGAGACAGAAACAGAAATCAGATTTCAACCTTCTGACTGCTGTGGGATGCTGAGTCTGAACCTTTTTTAAGATGAGAAGAAGGTACAACAACCTCTCTGCTTTTGAGATAAACTGTCCTACCATGAAGCTACAACACTGCTGGAACACACAGCCCTGCCACATCAAGATGTATTTTCTTTAAAAATCAACATTCTCCTTTGCAAGAGGAGAGTGTTCAAATCAGCTTAACTTCTTGGTTCATCATTTTTGCACTCATTCTCATCTGTGCACTAGATAAATCAAATACATTTGAGTACCTAGCCTTCTCATCAGAAGGCTCAGGCAAGACTGGGTGTTTAATTGCTGAGGCCAGGGAGAAAGTAAGATGTCAAGATGTGAAATTATAAATGCATAAAGATCTTTACTTTTCAATACAATGCATTTTCAGGATATTCTGAGCAATTCTGAGGTTGCAAGTTTCCATGAAGAGTTTTTCCGTACTGATCTTGAGCATGCACGCTTCAATATTTTATAAAATAAAACCAGGTAGCAATCTAAGAAAGCAGCAAAACAATTATATTGCTATTAATTTTTTAGGAGTTCCTCAACACATACATCTAACCCATTTAACTGTGGAGATAGGAAACTGTCTGCAGCCTCTGGAAAAATTTCCATAATAAAGAGGTTTAAAAGTAGAACAGTGCACCGTTTCAAAGGTACAGTAATTTCATGATTATAAGCTGCACTGAGTATAAGCTGCACTTTCGGGTGCCAGCAACTTTTCATTCTTTGTCCATACATAAACCGCACCAGATTATAAGCTGCACATTACAATACAGAGTGTGATAAAAGGTATCTATTCTATCACCATCTGTTGAGGGTGGGGGCAGTGATCCTTATCTCAACGGCAGATATTCTGCTAATGGGACATCCATTGAAACCAGACGGGGCATTGTTCTTTATCTTTTCACAACCCATCCTTCCTCCAGTGAGTCATTGTCTGCTAATGGCCCATTGAGTCCCACTGTGGGACTGATAAAATTACTGCATCCCATTGGAAGTTGCTCCAGCCAGGGGGAAGAGCCCAACATTTCTTACCAAGATAAAAACAGAGGTTTTGGGACACTAAGGGAGCCCTTTCTCCACTGGACTCCAGAGGAAAACTGGACTTCTCCACATCACCACTGGACCTCCGGAGGGAAACTGCACCTTCTACAGGAGCACTGCTTCAACTGAACCACATCTGTCACTGCAGGAGGATGCAGCCATCATTTAATGGGACTGCTACCAACACCCTGCCTGACGGGGTGTCAGGTTGTACTCTGACTTTGTCAGGGTTTGGAGTTTTTTTCTTTGTAGTACTGTATTTCTATTTTAATTTCCTTAGAAAAGAACTGTTATTCCTAATTCCCATATTTTTGCCTGAAAGCCCCTTGATTTCAAAACTATAATAATTTGAAGGGAGGGGGTTTACATTCTCCATTTCAAAGAGAAGCTCCTGCCTTTCTTAGCAGACACCTGTCCTCCAAACTAAAACAGCAACTTTTTGTTCTTTGTCCACATATAAACCGCACCTGATTATAAGCCGCACTTTGGGTTCAGACCAAAATTTTAGTCAAAATGGTGCGGCTTATAATCGTGAAATTACTGTAAGTGATGGTAAGGTGATTTCACAGGTTTTGCAGCAACCATGTCAAAGAAAAGTTAAGACTAAAGATTACCCTGAATTTTTATTATTCTTCTTTAGTCAATGTGCTGCTTCTCGTATATTAATCTTTGTGTTTTACTATCTCTTACATAATAAACAAACTGAAATGTGAAGACGTTTCATGCTTCTCATAGAAAGATACTAGTATCCTATTCCAAATTATTTGTAATATAAAATTTTCTTTTACTCTATCTAGAAACTAACTACACTAGCATTTTACAATGAGGGTACAACAAAATTGGGAAACTCTCAACTGAGAGATGAACTTTGTAGCACATGTTAATGCATATTGCTGTAAAAAAATAATTCAGTTTTTACTGATGCCAGCCAGCAGAAACTCAGCAAATTGTCACAACAATTTTCAGCTATTCATAAACATGGTAGTGCGCACCCACACTTGGCATGGAAAACGTGGTGTGAAACAACAGCAGATGATGGGTTATGATGATGGTAAATAACAATGATAATGGCTATTGATTTTTTTTGGAGGGACATTTCACTGTCTATTGTATGTGCAAACAGTGACACAAACAGCTGGTGTTACTAGAAATGGTAAATTCATATATGGAAACTGAACATTTGCAGATCTTTCCATTCATGGAGGTCAGAAATGTCAACTCTGTTTCCCAGATGAATAAGAGATGAATGTATCCTGCATTGCCTGCCTTTATTTTTGGGGGATTTTTTGGGTGGTGGTGGTGGTTATTTTCTTCCTTTGTTTTGCTTCATTTCATGTTTTTCTTGTTCATTTGTTTGTTTCTAGGGGGATTTTTTGGGTTTTGGATTTTTGGGGGCTTTTTTGTTTAGTTGTCTCTTTTGGGGGGAGATTTTTTTGTTCTTTTGTTGGTTTTGGGTTTTTCCCTTTGTTTTTGGTTTTATGGGGGATTATGTAAACTATACATAATACTGTGAAATGATATTTAGTAAAAATTTGATAATAACTGTCATCAGACTGTAGTAATCATGTCTTAAGTATTAAAGAGTATGAGGCTTGGCCATTTTGTACCTACTGCATGCTGATAAATAGGGAGGAAAGTTTCAACTAAGCTGTGGGTAGGTACATTTTTTGTAAGAAATAAATGGCTTTTCTAGATAGTTCAGATTCCTTTGTTTTTAAGAATTTGCATGCAGCATGAATCTACTGTGCAGAAAATAATATATATAATCTGAAATGTAACAACAGTACCTAGCACAACATTCAAAGTCAACATATGCTTGTCCAACATACTTCAGGTTGCTATGGTTAAATTGGTGAAAAATTAAAATCAACACCAACCTCCTTGGTTAGCTCCCAGACTTTTCAAACTGCAACTTTAATGATTTGCCTTATCTGACTTCAGAGGGATGGTTTAAAATTAGGAATGTGAGCAAAAGTTTAGTGCACTAGCACTCCAGTGACAATGTAGTATATGGAATGTGTCTTTTATCACTTCAAATTCACTCTGCCTGTTAATTTATTTGTATTAGGTTTACTGATACTACTGCATATCCTGAGCAACAGCAGTTATTTCCATCCTACCTGTAAATTATGCCTAGATTTTCCCCGGATCTCTTTCCAAAATACCGAGTGAATTTTAATAATGAATTGGGAGAATATGCTTCCTCTCTTGCTTGCACTTTTGCATGGTATCTAAAGAGAGATATGAAGGGTTTTTTTAGCTTTGGGAAGCCTGGAGACTCTATTAGGTGATGGAAGGGAATTTCTTCCTCTAGTGTGCCACAGTAAAAAATATGCTCAGCATAGAACGGCAAAAATCCAGTCCACCACAGCACGCACTAGTCACCCAAACTGCTAATTTCAACACTGAACTTTTGAAAATGCTCGCCGCTGTGGAGTGCAGCCAGATTTTCCATGTTAAGTAGAAAGCAAATATGTTGAAATAAATGCAGCATTTCCCCACCTCCATGGGAGAACAAAGATACTGGAGTACAGCTCTGCTGGTGGCCAATTGTTTATGTATTTTCCTGGATCTTTCAAAGTGGCTGGAATCTTTGATGTGTTATGATTTCCTTTGAACTCTAGGAACACTGCAGTCTTGTTTATATTACTGATTTCCATCTACTACTTCTGCTTCATTTCCTCACACTGTATACAGGGGAGGAGAGACTTTTTTAATGTGCCAGAACCTCTTCTTCTTTTGTTAATGGGTACAGACCTATATTTAAATTACTTCTTTATCCTGGCTACTATAATATGGTTTTCTTTTACTGAACTACCATTTTATATTTGCTGATACAAAGAAAATCTTGCTAAAAGGTAACTCTAGCTGAATATATTTCTGAGGTTTAGCTGAAATGCTTACAGTTTTTTTCCACGTAACTTGGAAGACAAAAACAAGCCAGAAAGGAGAAAGCAAATGATACGTGTTGCCCTGCTTCAGACTGGCTTTTAGCTGTCATCTGGAAGGAAAAATGCAACGGGAAAGAAGAATGAGAGAGAAAGAAAAATAAAGAAATTAAAAAAATCAAAGATGCAAATAATTTTCTAACTTCCTGCCAAAGCCCACTGACTCCAATCTGGGAAATATGTAGGACTATGACATGGAGATCACACACCACCCCATGCCCCCACACCCTCATTGAATTATTTTGTCATATCAGAAGATACAAAGCAGCTGTTCAGTAAGAGGGCAATGTTTTGCTGTGTCTTGAACAAAGCAGAAAGAGTGCATGAGAAGCAGACACCAGGGTTTGGTGCAGATGAACCTAATACAGAACTTACAAAACCATTCTGTGTATAATCTCATGAGACCAAAATGGTCTTATCTTAAAAAATTTAATAATTTGTGGGTGATGATAGTATTTTCAAAAATATTAAAAAAAATTTTAAAATCACTAAGCTAGTAGGAATTAATGATGCTTTTCAGAACCAGTGGTTCTCTAAGTAGTCACAGTTTGATTTCCAGTTTTAAAAATTATTTTTCTGGCATGTTCCATTTAGCACATGTAGTGAGATTGTTTATGTGCCTTAGAGAACACTGTGCATTTTCTCCACATAGATGGATGTGTTCCATAATGACTGTGTTCCTCTCCTGAAAGTGTACACCATCAACATGATAATCTCAGATCAGATGAGAGAGATAAACTATTTGCCTGTGGACCTTAATTACTTTATTGCTTTTATGAAAAACCTGTAATGTTCCTATATTTTCAAGTAAAGACTGACATTTTGTGTCTGGTTTTCCCTAGGAAAATAATAATAATAATAAAAAAGCAAGTTAAATGTCAGTTGAGTTTGTGAGGCTTTGCAAGTAACAAACCTCAAATTGCAAGTGCTTAGCAGGGATTTGTCAGCTGGCAGCTAAATTTGCCAGTGATTCCTGCTGCAACAAAATGTGAAGGAGAGAAGGGCACTGGGGCTTAGCAAGACAGCCTTGCAATTCTTCCTACTGGCACCCAAGACAGTTTAATTGTGGACAGCAAAAAACCTCCACCTTCACAGTCCTCCCTGCTAACAAGTAAGAGCAATGGAGCAGGAAAACAGAAATCAGAGCAGAGAGAGAAAGACAAACAAAAGGGAATGACATGAAAGTAGACGAGGAACTGGGAGGAGGTGTTTCAGAGAGACAAGGGCACCACAACTGCAGTGAGCTGTGAGGAACCAGGACAGAATCTGTGCTGTGACATAATGTTTCTTTGTACCCTCAAAGCTTTGGGCAATGTCCCAAAATCCCTGGATTTCTTTAATCCCTTACTACTCTTGAGTAGGTATGGAAAATGTGTATCAGGCCTCCTGGGATGTTGGTTGCCCTTGCTGCCAGTGTTGGTGGTGGAACATGCAAGAGAGAGCTGTGACTTGCGTTTGTTTTAATGCCCACTGACATATAAGGCAAAATTACTTTTTGTGGTAGAATTCTAATATTCCTCTCTAAGGCTGCCTTCAGAAACACAAAACAGGAATATGACTGTGCAATTAAAGGTTGCATCAGAGCATGCATGCAAAAATAGGAAATTAAGATTGCATGTGAATAATCCTAACAGTAAGAGTCTTTAATGTCTCTACTTTGCAGCTTCAATATTTTTAAAGATGGTTTTGTGTACTCTGGTATAGATGTATTTTTTAATCTGAAAAATTTGTAGAACTGGTTTAACTGCTGCATGAACACCTTCCTTTTCTCATCTTTACCCACAGAATCAGGTGATTGGAATGTCTAATTTTCTGAGTGTGCCTTGCAGAAATATACACAATGAATTAACAGATTTTGTTTTCTCAGTTAAATAATTCATAAAATTAAAAGCAGGGTACTGAATTTTCTTTTGATGTGTTTCAGTTGTTTCACATGGCAGTAAGTTTGAATACTTTCTTCTTTACTTTTTTTCCTTCCTCTTTTTTTGTTATTTTTACCAGTCTGCCTGCTGCTAATTCTCAGCTTGTGGCAGAGGAACAGAGACATGAACATATGCTCTGAAAGAGAGGTTCTTTCACATTTGTATTTCAGAGAGTTTTGTTGCTCCTTGAGCCCAATAACCTCACAAATTAATTCCTTTTGCTTGCAGTGACATCTGTTGGTGAGGGCAGAGCTGATTAACTGCGGGGCTGGCTTCATTGAGTCATTTAAATGCAGCAGATGTTTCTTCTCTCTTCCCTCCATCTTATTTCCAAGAAAGTGGAAATGTTTTTGGAGAATTGATATAAACCTTGTTCACACAGATAAATTAAATCCCTAAATCTGGATATCTACCACGGCTGCTAACTGTAGTGCCTAAATGACCACTTGGCTAGGGGTATTAATCACCAAGTCTATAAACACAAGAACGAGTAAGAAATAGATTTATATAATCAAAGGATATTTCTGGCAAGAAAATACTATTCCTCAGTTAGTGCACACAGTAATTGCTCCCTAAATCCTTGTAGAACTCTGCACTGAGACAAAGGAAAAGAATATGAAAAGAGATACTTCAAAATTTGAACCATAAGCTTTATTAAACCAAAGAAAACAGTTGCATTCTTAAGAGTCTCAATATTTTTGCTCTTTTTCTTCCATTAACTTTTTCTCTGATGCTGTGTTACTGCACTGAGAAAAATATCACATGTTGGCTTCCAAGTATTTTTATATTTATCATCCATTGCTGGTTTTAACATTAAAAAAATCACTTCTCTACAAACAAATACATGCAGAATTTTAGAAACTTTCAAAATGTCAGGTAATGCTTTTTATATGTAATTAACTATACAACAGACAACATCTGGTCTTTACTTTTGAGTCAAAATTTCTTGTTAGTCTTGGGCCACATCATGTATTTCCATGTTTGAAAAGACATGTTTGCACCTTTTTCTGTACCCCTTTAGACGTAGTTGCAACTATGGATATATTTTGGCAATGAGTACATTACTATCTTTTCAAGGAGCAGTCTTTTGAAAAGAAAATATTATCTAGGACAGTTTCTTAATTTCAGTTGTGTGCTGTAAGAACACCACAGCTTCAGTGCATTGAAAAGCATTTCAATTCATGTACTTTCATTTACACAAGGATAAAGATTTGATTCTGCTGTGTCTTATTCAAACCCACCAGTGAGATTTAACCACATATGTGGTCTTTTTCTCACTGTGATTTTATTATTTCCCTTATAATTTTAATGAGAAGCAATTTCTTGTTTCTGTGATGACAAATGATGTAGGACAAGCTGTACAGAGTGGCAGTCTCACATGTTCTACAGTAGGATGAACTCTCTGAGGCTGTGTTTAATAGCCCCAGTCTGTTATCAGCTTTCAGCTCACATGGTAAAGGTGAAGCTTCTAAACACTCAGTCAGGTATCTCTAATGGTCCACAGCACACAACATTAAAAATTGTGATAGGAAGTAGGCTAAGGAATCAACATAATCTTAACAATTCCCACTGTCTCAGGCCTGAGATACTGGGCATGGCACTTTCATTATTTCCGAATCTGAGCTCCAGTATACAAATAAAAGGGGATGCACATGGGAAGAATGTGCATTTTCTTTTCACCATGTGCATATGGTAAACCATACTGACCACAAAATACAGTTAGACCACTCAAAAGCAGTTGAGATTTTTGTCAGTCTTCTCCATTGTTAAACTCTGCTACAAATGACTGACGTGTTCTATTCAAAAGTCAGGAGCAGGGGTACTGTAAGAGTCTATTCATTGTTTCAAAAGAGTGCATGAAGAACAGGAAAGTGACAGTATAGCAATCTTACCTTTTAATTTGCTACAGAGAAGTTTGCAGAGAAAGCACCCTAAATAAAAACATACAAAAATTTGTAAAAATACAAATCAATAATACTGATCCTCCAATGTGAAAAGTGCTCATCTGTTCTTGTAGAGGATTTTTCCTTAAGCCAATAGCACTGATGACTTCTACAACATTTTCTGATTTAAGTCTCAGTCCACATGCAGTTATTTGAGCTATGATCTAATTTAATTGATTTAGCTGTAAGTGCATTGGCTGTAGTGGGTGACTTCAGGTTACTAATGAAATCAAGCCCCAACTTCCCTTGCAGGATGAATCTGCTTAAGGCATTGCACAACTATTGAAGATAAAATCTGGCAAAATATGAAAAAGGTGATGCCAAGAGAAAACATATATGTCTTCTGGGATCATCTTTGTAAAATAAGCTGAGTCTTTGACAATCACTTTTTCTACCCCGACTAAACTTAACTGTGAAAATGCCTAACAGATGGTCAAACATACCAATAAGAGCTGATCCAAATTCTAGAAGGAGGTGTTTGTATAAATGCTAAGGTGTCTAAATGTCTGCTGAAATGGGATATTCACCTATTCTAAGCAGCCATAGTTATGAGGGGTGAAAAATGTCTCCTGACATCACATAAGCATGTCAATAAAAGGAAATTAAAATGACAGAAGGTTTAGTAACAGGCTTACCATGGACATATATCATATCTTAATTCGTAATAGTGCTCAGCACAAATTTCTCATAAGAGCTGTTGTTTTTTTCAGTATTATCCTCTCCTCATGAAGACAGATGTCAGCACATTTTTATGGACTTCCTTTTGAACCATTTAGCCATTGGGGGCAGGGGATGATTTTTGTCATTTTAAATGCCAACAAATTTGACCCCTGGATTTGATATTAATTTGCTTTCCTACAAGAAGGAACTGTATCTATTTCTAGAATATCTATCTATTTGAGAATATCTACTAAAAGCTTGATATAATAAATTAATTCCAAAGTCGTAAAACTATTTTGAAGTCAAGATATAGGCATTATGTTGTATTTTTTTAGTATGTTTAAGGAGACTAGATTAGTAGATTCCTCTATAGGTGTCCCAGGGTTCCTATCTCTCCCCATGCTCTTGTTGCAGGGGCTTTGTCATGGTTTTGCAGTTATTTGCTGCAAAAAACTTAGGGGACTGTTTGTATGAAATTTCTTTGTGAGTGTTCCAAGGCTCTGAACATTTTTCCTGAAAATATAGAATGGTTTGGTTCAATGTTTTCAGAGTAGGTGTTTTTAAAAATTCAGGTATGGTAAAACAGGAAGAAAGATATATAAATCACTTTATAGCTTAATTTTGGGCTTAATACATCTGAGAATTATGCTGTTACACACTATTATATTTTAATTTATTTGTTTTTTACTGTGCCTGGCATGGATATCCTTTCCATATGAGGAGAAAATAAAGAATGAAATAAGAATGGGACTGGAAAAGCTATACAGAGGGATATCATTCACTGCTGCTTTGTAAACATTGGGAAGTCTGACTTGTATTTGCAAGACTCCAGTACTTTCCTCAGTTACCCAGCACATTCTCTGCAGCTGAAAGGAATTGGGATTCAGTGCCCTTTTCATCCTGTCGGATCACGAACCCCTTTGCTAAGCCCCAAGGTGCCAGGCTAGCTGCCAGCACTGTGGCACGAGCCAGAGCCTCCCAGACTGTGCCCTACCCCAGCTCCTCCTGCTACTGGGGGGCAAGGAGAGCCCCTTGGCACGTCTTGGACCATCAGGTCACCTGTCCTCTGCCAGGTGCAGGGTTTCCACTGGAGGACAGGAGGCTGGGGTCCCTAGCAAGCCCAGGCAGTGTGGGTGTGCTGGTCTGTTTGGCCTCTGCTTCCACAGGGAAAATGTGCAAAGTCCTCCTCCTTCCTGCTGAATCAGCCTCTGCAGTGCTATTGGCCATGAGCTGGCTGAGGGAGCTGGGTGTCTGAGGTTCTTTCCAAACACAACTGCTTAAAACACCAGGCTGACAAATGAACCCAGAATAATCAGTGGAAATTGTCAGCATTTTTTTTTCTAAAGAGCTACCATCACCAGTAGTCTCAGATTTGAAATTTTTCTATTTTGAAAAAGTGTTCTTTATTAGATCTGTTTTTCACTTTTCTTTTATCTTGTTGCAAGAAAGTCAACGATTTTAAAAAAATTGAAAAATCAGTGCTAGTTCTATCTCCTTTCCTTTGTCAGCAGAAAATACAAGCATTCTCATGTTTAGAAGCCTAAAAACTTCTTTGATGTTTTCAAGATATTTTATAAGCAACTTTTCAAATCTAGGGTAGATTTTGGTTATGCTTTCTACTTACAAGTCCACAATTTCAAATTTCATTGATAGATACCACCTCTAAAAAGATAATAATTCCTTTTTATTTTACATAGCCAAAAAAGAAAAAGTTGCTCCCATCAAGCAAGACAGATTAAGCAAGAGATGAGCATATCAGAGTGTTTTTTCCCGACAGGTCACTTTGCCAACAAAACAGACAAGAAGGAGTGAATAAGCAACAATTATAACTTTTTTTTTGCCTGATATGATACAGAGATATTTCTGTTGACTAAATGTTACCACTTGCTCGAAGAGAGTGAGAGAAAGGGAGTACTCTGTAGGACTCATGGACTGCACTGTTGTCCACTTTTCATGAAAAAGCTTAACAAACAGTGTTATTTAAGCTTTTCAAGCTGTCAAAATTAATTTTCAAACATCACACTGTACTTTCTCTTTTAAATTATATATCTAATAATTCAGTACCTATATTAGTTTTTTTCAAAGATACAGTCTTAAATATAATTAATATAATTTTATTTTTCTCATTGTTTAAGTAGAACAAGTCAATCATAACTTAGTTTCAACTGTAAAATATACAGTATAATTATGAATGCAATTGCAGTATAATTCAGGAAATACATGAAATAAAATATCATCTGTGCCTAGACTTCAGCAATATTGTCAGCCCCATCAATCTGCACCAGGAAGGGGCAAAGGACGTCTATAGACACCAGAATAAACCAGTATTAGAAGAGTTTAAATCCAGAATGAAGTTTTCCCCCTGAGCCATGAATATTTTGCTCTTAAAAGTGTGCATAATAGTTACAATATCCTTAATTCCATGAAATTATTTAAAATTCAATTCATTAATGAAAAATTGTATATTCAAGTTTAATCGTGCTACTAGATTCCACTATGGCCCATAGGGTTTGAGCAAGTATTTAGTCTTATTAGTTAATAGTTCTCACTTAAATCATTTGACGTTGTTGTCTAACAATTTGTTAGTAAGTAGAGAAGGAAAGAAAAAACAAAGTTGCTTCTACGGTATGCAAGACCAGCTGCTTCTACGGTACGCAAGACCAGTAATTTTTGGTATTTTCAGTCTACGTGGCTTAAATGTCTTGAAAGGGAAAGGCAAAACTGAACACTACTTTAAGAAAACATTAACTTTGTCTTGCCCAATCTTTTTTGGAGGAATTGCTGTTTTGTAATTATAATTATATTTATAATTGAAGTGATCTATTTGCATTATATCTGAACTAGTAGTAAGTTTTCAATACATTAGTACATTTGGGATGAAAAAATATTCCAATTAACACAGATGATCTCAACAACTGAAGGAATACAAAGGAAGTGACAGAAAGACTACCATATTTTGGGTTTGCTCCTGCAGTTGAGGCAATTTTAGTTCTCAGAAAGAAAATCAAGGCAATGAGGGCGTGAAGCCAACATAACTCCTTTCCCATTAGAGGTGCAAATACTCTCGTCTCCAGGATGTATCATTTCCTAGACAGGAAATATTGAAGAAAAAAAGCCCTCATGGTAGTTCTATTGAAATGTCATATTAAAAAAAAAAAAAAAAAAAAATCAGGAAGGGGATTTGTCTCTAGAATCTTATAAGAACAATGTTTCTCAGAAAAAGTTGGCACAACCCAATGAACACACGCACTGTTTATACAGGTGGGCTCCTGCTGCCTTTGGCAGAGAGAGGAGGGACACTTTCTCTCACACCAGTTCTGATGACTTCTGGTTCTTTTCAGGTTTACTGGGGGAGGAAATTTGAGAATCAGATCAGGAAACTTTTGTTTTTCCATCAGTATGAGAAATAAGATCATTTGTCAGCAATTCAGCTACTCAGAGACCTTGCTAAGGGAAAACTGCAAAACTGTGAATTATCTGAGTAGCATAGGAACAGTTTTACTTTGTGTTGTGATAACATTTAATTGGCATAAATTTTTGAGGCATAGCAATAATTCAAATTTCACAGAAATTCATCTGTTGCCTTAGGAATAAAGCATGTAGTTTTACAAAGCTTTCCTTTCTCTGTCTCTCCGTCTCTCTGTCTCTCTCTGTCTCTCTCTGTCACTCTCCTTTTCCTTCCTAATTATTGCCACTTGGAAATTTGACTGAAGACAGTTAACCCTAAGTATCACATGCCAACAGAGTAATGAGAAAGTAGCATCAAACCTCTGTAACAGGGAACAATCCTTTGACACTTAATCCTAGGTTTTCCACCATGTCTGCACAAAGCAGAGTATGCTCACAGTGTTTTTATAAATGCATAACCTGGTCCCATTTTATCATAATTCAGTTTACTCATTTCCAGGACACATTACTCATAATAAAGCACTAAGGTTTCACAATATACATTATTTCCAACAATCCAAATGGATCAGGAAAACTTGTCTTCTTTCAGTTTCCATACATGTAGGGATGGATTCTACTTGTTTTTCTTTCTTTGTTTTTCTGAAAAGTATTTCTGATAAGACAAGAGATTCTTGAACCTGTCAAGACACTTAGTCTGAGCAATTTGCTCAGAAAAGGCAGAACAGAGCAAAGATCCAGGAACTAATGTCATAGCCAAGGTCGGGGATACCGAACTGGAAGTCTCATTAAATAATAAAAGACAATGTAAAATGCAATCACGTTCAAAATTACTAGAATTATACATGCACCTGCATAACAGATTGCAAATGGACATCACTACAGGATCAAATACACTGATAATTTCTAGAGTAAATGAGTATAGGATATGAAAAAATAATATCACGTGTAATAAACCAACAGAGATATAGATTTCAAGTATAGGAAAAAGCTGTACTAAAAAACATCAGGCTGTCAGCTTCAGTGAAGAAAACAGCCAGGAATATTTGTTGGAGAAAAGTTTCATATAATAAATCCTACAAAGGGCATACAGTTCTTCTCACAAGAATGCAGTTATCTGTCATATCATCACAACTTCCTTGATTCGTGGTATAACAAAACACTGAGAAACTGGAAGTCATTCCTGCTGGGGAAGAGCAAGAAGATTTTATAATTTTATGCTTTTGGAAGTGTAAAGGGATTGATAATATTGATCCCCATTGCACTTAGCAGTTATACTTCTGCCTTGGAGAAGTTTGCAATCTCAAGAGTAGTAAATCATTAAATTTTATCAAGAGCCCTAAGGTAAGTAGAAAGTAAAATCTTGGATGTGCTTATTGTTTATTTTTCAGGTGTGACAGAATAACAGATAACCAGAGGGTAGACTTAGTAGCTAGAAACACTTGGGACAGTTCCAAATTTACCACTGAAAATTTCTACTAGCTTTGCTCTCTTCCGGCACTTGGGTTGCAGTCTCTGAAGTGCTGGAGAGATTTACATGTGGAATTATGGCACACCTGTGTAATGCTCTACCTCTGGTCATGGGACAGATACCAAAACAATGTTTTTCAGGGAAGATCCTATAGACTGTTCTATGCAGACACAGGTTATAAGAATGTTCTTTCCTTTAAAAAACCAGAAACTTCCAATCTCCTAATCATTTTAGATTTTTAAAATCCTACCAGGTCATTATCTTAGATGATGATCAGGTAGGATTTTAAAAAAAGGTTTGCAATTAGAGGGCTGTAGTCAGGATGAAGTGTTAACTTAAAAAGAGGGGCAAGAGTTGCAGCCAAGATTACATTCTTAATGGACCATGGGAAAATTAATAAAATTAGGGCAAAGAAGGGCAGGCTTGAAAATGAAGAGTAGACTAACAATCTTTCTGAATAAATTATTTTGGTTATTTGGGTGGACACCGTGGAGAAATTATGTGTTCTAGAAGAATAGCAAGACGGTCAACAAACATATCAGTGCATATTTTAGAAAATATTTAGGAGCACCTTTTTCCTTTATTTGGAAGTCAGAAGCAGTACTTCTGTGGTTAATCCTATCAAATTGCATCCAGCTGCTTTCCCCTAGTTGCTGTCTTTCAAATTGCTTTCAGTTTGAATGCCAAATAACAGGATCCAGAATTTGAATTAATTTTCAAAACCCTAACATTCACTAAGATTATGGCAGGTAGCACATACTTTAGAAATTTTCAGAGGTTTGCCCCAGTTTGACAGAGCGTTGAGCTCTACTATCAGCAGCTGAAGATGAGAATCATTTTGTTTTAAGTCTAAAATGAGACTTCTAAGAGGAAAAGATCTTCTCATACATCAACTTGTTACAGCCATCCAGAATTAATTGTTTTCTTTTTGCTTGTTAAATATCAAGTTTCCTCTTTGGAAACCACATAATCATCAGTGGAAATCCTCTCTACATTGGCATGGGACTTTGTAAAGTGGACATGACATTTCCTGGATTAGTGATGGAGTCTTGTGCCACCACTGATCTTATATTAGTTAGAATGAAGTCCTTGTCTAAAACTAGGCAACTAGCTAGTATTCAATAACTGAATACGGACACTTTTTTTTTTACTGAAATGCTATTGTAACAACAACTTACTAGACTGGAAGATTAGGTGGGATCATTTTTGTTGTATCTCCTTGAAGGGTGAGTGGCTGCTCCATTATCTGTAGTTCTCTAAAGATACTAAATATTTAGGTATATGAGTGTAATAAATCAAGTAAGGAAATATTCATGTGGAAATTTTTTGAAGATTCTCAATGAGAATGTATCAGCAGTAAGCCTATGTATATACAAAAAGTACATATGTTTGCCTAGAGTTACATTTGATCTTAATTCATGATATTATAAGACAATAAAACTATATTAATACTTTTTTTGTGATATAGCAATCTTTTTTCTTTTTGCTGCTGATGATATTTCATTTCCTAATTCTTTGATATAATGACTAGAGATGAACAGTTATGAAGGGTAAAAACCCACTCCTTTAAAAATATTTTATTAAAGCTTTTCATTCTTGGATTATGCTGGTTATATTTTGGGTAAATATTCCTTAGGTCCATAGTAAATGTTCTTTTTCTTGTAAAGACCCTTCCCCCCCTTTTTAATAATAGTAAGATTTGCTAAGACTTAACTGTCTGAATCAGTATTATAACCATATCAATTCAAGACAAAAAAGTAAAATAATAATTGTCTCAACTTTTCAGATATAGCGTTACACCTCTGGCACCTGTTCAAGTTGAGAAGCAATAATGAAAGAAGTGGTTCAAACTTCAAACAAGAAATGTATTTTGTTGTATAAAAACTATGAAAAATCATTCTGGTAGCCATCAGCTCTAGGAAGTGAGAAAGCAAGTAGTAATTAATAATTAGAAAAATAATTCTAGTATCTAAACACTAATTTTCTGTCTAATTTACTCTTATTTTAACACGTGAAGTAAGTGTTCTACTTCACAATTACCATTAATTCATCTTAGAATAAATGAAGTATAGAAACATATTTTTTTGAAAATATTATACAGATTGCATTAACACAATAAAAACTGGCAAGTGAAGTGTCTGTGTAACTCAGAATGTGCAAGGACAGACATAGGGAGCTGGAGTTGTTTAGTCTGGAGAAAGGAAAGGAGGCTCAGGGGGAATCTTATCACTCTCTACAGCTACCTGAAAGGATGCTCTAGCCAAGTGGAGGTTGGTCAGCACTCCCAGACTATAAACTATAGGAGGAGAGGATATGGCCTCAAGTTGCACCTGGGAGGGTTAGATTGGCTTTTAGTATAAATTTCTTCAGTGAAAGGCCTGTCAAGCACTGTAACAGTCTGCCCAGGACAGTGGTGGAGTGACCATTCCTGGCTGTGTTTAAAAGATGTGAAGATGCGGCACTGAGGGACGCAGTTTAGTGCTGGACTTGGAGGTGCTGGGTTAGTGGGTGGACATGACGATTAGTGGTCTTCTCCAACCTAAATCATTCCGTGGTTCTATGACTTTACTTTTTTCAGTGACCTCTTCTTTTAGAACTAGATTCATGGATGGAAAAAAGCCATGTGAATGGATGTTTGATTTGTTTTGGCATCTTTTCTTGTTTAATTGTTTGTTTGTTTTTCGGGGGGGAAGGTTGTTTGTTTTTTGGGTTTCTTTGTTCAAAATAGTTTTTGAGCTATCTTGTAGCAATGAAAGAGAGATCCAACCTCTGCGTACTAGGTACCAGGGATGACCACAGCACTCTAAGTATAGCTTCATATAAAAAAATGCTATGACTGAAATAGGCTCAATCTTTCACCTAACCCACAGTGTTCTCTGGTAGAACAAAGTACATCACTTTGTTGAAACCAATGAAACAGTGATTATTTACACCAATCAACGACATTCACCCTGTATCTAAATGTCTATGTATATTAGAGATTAACAGAAATTCCACATTTACAGGCTGCAGGGGTTTTTTTTGGGTTTTTTTTTTTTTTATTGTTTAACTAGAATAATCTTCCAATTTGAGCTTTTTAGTGAAGGAAGACGATCAAAGTCTTGGTATATGACCTATCACTGCCCATGACTGCTTTTTTAAAACCCTTGAAACCTGTGTCAAGTACTAATGACAATTAATTCTATTTTTTTGAAGTTTTTTTCCTGTCATTAGTAAGTACAGTAATTTCACGACTACAAGGCACACCCTGTTGACTAAATTTTTTCCCCGAAACCAGAAGTGTGCCTTATAGTCCGGTGCACTTTATCTGATGGACAAAGTTGCGAAATTTGCCAAACCGGAAGTGCGAGCTGCAATGGGGGGGCAGTGCCGCGGGAGCGCCGAGTCACAAGGTGGGGCGGGAGTGGGTGGCCACAGCCGGCAGGAACCAAGAAGGGAGGGAGGGAGCCAGCGCCGACCCGGGCCCGGGCGGAACAAGAAGCCGGGCAGTGCCGGCCCTGGCCCGGGCGAGGGGGAAACAAGAACCCGGGTGGCCCTGACCCGGGCGCGGAGGGAACGAGAAGTGCGAGCCCGCAACAGCCCTGAGCAGAGCCTGCCCGGCAGCGGCATCGAAGCAGCAGCGGCAAAGCCCCTGTGGCCTTGCGACCGCCAAATCGTGGCGCCACCGGAGCCCTTTGCAGCCGCCGAAAAGCGGCGGTGGCAAAGCAGCAGCAGGGAAGCCCCCGCAGCTGCCGCATCGCGGCGCTAGCTGAGCCCCCTGTGGCCACCGAGAAGCGGCGGTGGGGAAGCCCCTACGGGTGCCGAGAAGCGGCGTCAGGGAAGCCCCTTGTGGCCGCCAAATCGCGGCGCTGGCCAAGCCCCTTGCGGTCGCCGAGAAGTGGCGATGGGGAAGCCCCTGCGGGAGCCAAGAAGCGGCGGCGGGGAAGCCCCGCAGCTACCGCATCCCGGCGCTAACCAAGCCCCTGCGGCTGCCGAGAAGCAGCGGCAGGTAAGGCCCTGTGGCCGCCGAGAAGCGGCGACAAGTGGCGCAGCCCCGGGGAAGCGGAGAGAAGCGGCACGGCTGCGGGGAAGCAATGGGAAGCGCCGCTGCCGCCAGCCGCAGGGAAGCCGGGACGCAGCGCCGTCGCGCAGTGGGAACCGGGTGCCGTAAGCCGTGCCAGCCAGCATCGGGGGCGGGCGGGAGTGCTGAGGCCCGCTGCACGGGGAGGGCACCTGGGGCTGCATTTAAAGGCTACACCGATCTTTGAAAAATGTTTGCAAATTGAGCACCTGCCAGCAATTCGTTACTTTGTTGAGTGCCGCGTGGTTCCTTGCTGCAAAAAAAAAAAAGTACGCCTTATAGTCCGGTGCGCCTTATCTGATCTACAAAGTTGCGAAATGTACCGGCTCCTGGGGGGTGCGCCTTATAGTCTGGTGCACCTTATGGTCGTGAAATTACTGTAGTTGTGGGACATTTATTTTGAAATATTGACCTCTGATATGAAAGAGTCCCCAAAAAAGGACTTTCTGAGAGTAAATTGAATATTAGCCATAAGAGACTCTTGAGAGTCCATACACATTAGCAAGAATACAGTCGATGATGGGAATCATGGAACAGTCCCTTGAAAGGGACTTCAGGAGATCAGGTACAACTTTTCATGGGGAATGCACCCTGTTCAGCTGAGTCTTGGAAAACTCCAGCAATGTGATCAGACAGAAAATGTAACAATGATAGAAGTTTAGGAAATATGTCCTTTGAGGAGAGGTTGATGGATGCTCTTTATCATTTACTGAAAATAAAACCTAAACGAGAAGTCCATGATTGCAGATGTTCTTGTTTAATTGTTTTGGGTTTTGGCCCTAATTTGTGTAGTGCCTTTAGTGCTGGCCAAGTGCCAGTGCACCTACTAGAATGCAGTGCATTGAGACAATATTCCAGTACAGAAAAAATGGTCCCAAAATCCCCATTTTTTTTCTGAGAAGAAATATAGGTGATACAGGCTTCTGAGCTTAGGCTTTACAAATATTCTACTCTTAAAAGGTGAAACAATCACAGCATATCCAGAAGTTGTGGATCTTCCACTGAAAAATTTTAACAAAAAGTTTGGTGAACCTGTACAATGGATTATGCACATAAAAGTGGATGATGTTCCAGGTTGTCCTGTTCTGGCCTGCACATTCCTCTCAGCCCCACGTGTTTACGATTATATCCTCTCCCATAACATGTTCTGTGGAAACTGTCTATACTCTCAGAGTATAGCCAACAGACACATACTATTACTATGCATTTTGATGATAAAGATGGAAATATCAGTGCAGAGTATATTAATTCCATTAAGATTTTAATAACTGCCCAGACTGTAATATACCACTATCTAGCAAACCTAGCAAGATTTCAGAACAATCTCAGTGGCCACCAAAAAACAAATAGTATTTTAATTATTCAGATGTTTTACACAAAAGCCTAAACCATCTTATTGCAGCATTTGACAGCAAGATTAACTACCTGTGCTCAGAAATATTGTATGCTAATCCTGCACTGTACAAGTGAAAAAGTGAAATTTTAAAAATATGAAGATAGAATTTGAAGAACTAGCACCGGTATCAGAATGACACCCAAGTGTTGTAACTGTAAATCATTTAAATGCATCTATAAATCTTCCATGCATTTCACCCATTTAATATAACATAAAATTATACCCATCCATTTTGAAAATAGGATTTAAATCTTTATAACTCTCATTAAATTACTATAATTTCACAATTAAATGAAGTTTCAAGGTATAGTAGAATTCTTCTTAGAATATTTGCTTTTAATCAGAAGGATACAGGCCATAATTAATTTCACCACTGCTTTCTCACCTAATAAGTGAAGTTTGTTTATACAAAGTTTAGCTAATTTTCCCTACTCTCCTCATTCTTGCAAACGTCTACCAGCAACCCTATGTAAAATGACCATTTTAAATAGCAGGATTTGTAAAAGGTTGTGGAATTCTGTGGAAATATTTAAACCGTTTAGATGTGTCTTTAATAAAAATGTCATAATTTAATGTAAGGTGACCATTGCCAAGAGGTAACTTATTTGCATTCACAGTGCTCCAGGCAATTTTTTATTCCCATTTCCCAGGAGTGAAACAAACATGACATTCAAAATTGCATGCCATATTGTGATTATCTGAGGAGATAATTCAAGTCATCATGCAAATATTAATTCTGAGCAGAAACTAGGTTAACAAGGCCATGTAGCACTTTTATTTTGGAACAAAACTTCTACTGAGCATTCACAGCAGTGTTTGAGTGACAGCAGAGCAACATGCAGTATAAACACTACAGTTGCAGGCAAAACTATATTAAAGAATATTATGCAGGATGATCAACCTTCCAGAACCAGAAAATGTCATCTTTTTCATCTCAGACTGCAAAGTCTGAATCACAAACTTTTGTATCTACTTCAAGAAAAGCATATATTTGAGCTTTAGGATAATGGTGCCATGGAACTGTGGGTGAGCAATTCATCACAAGCCCTTTCCTCTCCAGAGGTGGGGGCACATCCTTCTGTTTCCAGTGCTCCATATTTTAATGACAATCATGACAATCTTCTGTTGGCTTTCTCACAATTGTTATACCTATGATTTGATTTATTGTACCAAAATGTTTGGTTTTAGGGATTTTTTGGGTTGGAAAACTTCCAAAGTGTAAATATCAATTAGGATTATTAATTATCATTGTTTATATTAGAAATTACTTTAAAAATTGACATGCTTTGTACCTTAAGAACTTTCTGTGCTAGATTTTTGTCTTTGTAAAGTGCTGTAATTCTACAGAAATAGATTCTGGTTCTACTACTACTTGTGATACACAACATTTAAAGATTATAACTTTGGGAAGGCTAGTACCAATGTAATATCTTTGAAATTCACTTTTCAAAATAGCAGTTTATGGTTGTGAGCATGTGTATTTTACCACTAACTTGCAAAGAAAATATGGAACAAGAGGTATTTAATATGAGGATATGAAAGACTATATAAGGAGCAATATTTTGTTATTGAAAAGGCATTTCTTGGCATAGACTTGCACATCTCTTTTCAGAAATCTCTGTTTTATGAAAATCAGGTAGTATTAACCACATACCATTGACCCCTTGGTTTCTTTTCCAAGAAAGGAATAATTTCTAAGTCCAGTACCCTACTACAATTGTCATTATAAATCAGGAAACCAGAGCAAGCCTTTGAAAGAACTCATGAAATTAATTTGGCAGCTGAGACACATAACTGACATAAGAGAAAAAGGCATAGAAAGACATAAACTCCTAATAAATGTTTCTGCATCACCACAGATACTGAGTCTAAACACCCCAAGCCAAGCAACAGCACAGGACTTTACATATGGCAATAGCTTAGACATAAACTTCTGATTACATTGTTTGCAAGTTAAAATGTAAATAAGCAAATATCGAAGAAAAATAATTACTTCCCGCTATTTTAAGGTAATTATGAGCCATGCTAACAGAATCATTACGTATTTTTCAGCAATATTTGTGAGTGAGTGCATGGAAGGATAGTAAGAGAAGGGATCTGGGGAAAAGAGAGCTCCTTTTATTTGGTACCAATCAGAATAAAACATCTTTCTAAGAGCAACTTTTCGATCTGGATAGGTTGTATGGGACTATTCAGGCTAATGACAGTAATTTTTTGTTATCTGTTTATCATGTTGTTGCATGTTTTTTCTGCCTTTGATAGCTTATGGTTAACTTTGCTTTCTGACGTGTGTTAAAACAACGTTTCAGTCAGTCACTGTGGTTCTTGTTTTCAGTCCCGGAAATACTGAGGCCCTATCAAGCGTTTTGCTCAGTCTCTTCATAATCCCTATGAAGGAAAGGCATTATCAGATTCCTACATAGCACCAGAAATATTTTTGTTCACCTTTAGTGAAGGACTAGTGATTTTATGAAGGAAAGTATTTTCAGGCATTTAGAGTCTCTTGTGTACTTAAAGGAAACATAGCAATAGGAGGTTTGGACTGTCAGGGACTAATGTCCTCTACCATTGTGATCCCTGAACTATTCAGCTTGGGTATCAAACAACTTTTGTGAGAAAACAGTTCTTTAGAAAAAGAAAAACTGGTTCAAATGTAAGTGCAGTGTGGAGACTACTTCTGGGGATAAAAGATGAGGTCTCTTTTCTATTTACCTTCCAACCACCAACTATTTTCTCCTCATCAGAGATTGCCCAGCATGGTGTAGATTAGATTTTCTTTGATGTTTTCAAATGCTGAAAAGAAACTCCTTTGTCTGGGAGCTACTTGGCTTCAGGTAAAGAAAAAATGCTCCATCCTGTGTGAATGCCAGTTAAAGCCAATTATAACCCAACTGATTTTTCTTGGCATTAAAAAACAATGACAAAGTCAATACAAAATGCAATTCCATCACCAATTTACTGCTAATTCTTTAGTGTTCCTAGTTGGGTTCTTAACTGATAATAGGGATGCCCATGTGTGAGAAGGAGGTATTTTATGTTTAAAATGGAGACATTAATTGTAAAAAACACTGATCTTTAAAATCTTGCTAAGACAAGAAGAAACATGTAAGTCACTATTCTACCAGGTGAAAATGTCAAACTGACTAATTATGTTTCAAGCGCAGTTTGGATTGTTACTTCAAAGTGTGCCTAAAATACCTTTCCCACAGCTCTGTTAAAAGGCAGAAAATTAACTTGTTTTTCATGTATGAAACATATTGCAAATACCCTTTAGCTCTGATTTCACCAAAAGCACAGAGCTGCAGGGCAAAAAATCCTTTCCAACACCATATTATACATATGGAAAGAAGTGACTGTCTTTGCTTATACAACCACAAAGCAGAAAACTCTCAATAATCTCTCAGTAGTGTTAATAGGGGATGCACTGCATGCAACTTGAAATCGTTTCCAATGGAAATTTAAGCACAAATTATCCCTTATAATTAGTTTGCTAACAGAGAAATTAGGGGGTCAGAAGAAAGGAAAAGGTATACATGTTTCTTTCTGTCTATACATATACATATACATATACGTATACGTATACATGTACATATACATATACATATACGTATACGTATACGTATACGTATACGTATACATATACATACATGCGCAATTAGAATATATCCATGTAGAATTACTAGGGCATGGATAGCTAACAACAGCTTATGACAGGAAATGAAGAATGTGATATCTACTTTGTGCAGAGCAAACTTGCAGGAATGAAGACAGATGTTCATTAGATGACTTTGTTAAATACAAATACCATGCTTTACTCAAGGCTGTTATTAAAGCAATTACTTTTTTCAAGTGCACAGTAAAAGCTGCGCTTTGTGGTATTCTAGTGAGCATTATTGCATTAATATAGTGAATTTACCCAATCTATCTTTCATTACCAAACCTCACAATGATATTCTGATTAATGCATACTGTAGATTTTGCAGATGCCAGCCAGATGTTCAGAGAAAACTAATGCTTTTGGCCTGGGAAGTTAAGTATAAATCATATACATATACTGACACACCTAATGGAACAAATGGAAGGCATTCCTTAGTGTATTTGCTATCTAGCTTCTACTTATTCTTAGACACGACACACAACACAGCGCCCTTCAGCCTTCTGGATAAAGAATCAGATGAGAGGAAAATGCAAATAATTAAAAACAAAATTTGACCTCTATTGGGAATCTCTCTTGCTGTAAGGTACTCCCCCACCTCTTCCATCTGTCTGCCTCACAGGACAGGAGCCTGAGCACGCAGCTCCAGATCACAGTAAAGGCAAAAGGAAAGGAGTTGCTGCTGACAGCAAGGAGTAGGGTCAGGCAGGTGTCTCATGTCCGTCATCATACCCTCTCCTCTGGCCTGTGTCTCCACTTGTGCATAATGTATCTGCTGCTATGAAGGGAAGATACCTGCTTCTTTTTCTGAAATATTAACTTCAAGGCATTAATTTTTTTCAGCCTTCATAATAAGATCCTAGGATGGTATGCTATGCTAGCATCTTAGTCAGGAGACTGGAGAAAAGAAATCTGAACACAACAAATCTTAATGGCATCTAGCAAAAAAAGGGTTGTATCCTTATCTGTCTCCAGGGCCATTCTCCTGTCCTCCAGATACTTTTAGCAGTTTCCATATCTTGTTTATCTTAGCCAAGGAAATGCAACATAGACCTCATAAATGTCTGCCTGTTCACTCTGTCCCTAATTACAAATATGTTGCTTTCAAAGAGAGCAGGTGAAGAACCTTTGCTCCTCTCAGCTATGGATGAATGGCCAAGAACTTAAGTTTAGGGACAGGCAGAAAATAGCAAGGGGAAAGGCACAGTGTATTGTGTGCTCAGCAGTTCCCTGATCCCTACCACTTTTTCTGCTCACTGCTCTTGAGCGCTTCCAGAGCATCACAAATGCATCAAGCTCAGCTACTGCTTGAAAGTTTTCTGCAGGGTACAGATTTTTAGTCACACTGCATTAAACAGCAAAAGTGAAGCAGAACTGCCCTGTGCAGAAGCAAAAGAAACTAATAATGGGTTTTCCACCTTGCCAAACAATAAAGATTTGCTCAATTTACATCCACTCTTTCACTCAGGGTCTGCAAATGGTGGTCTGTTGGGTGGAGTGTCATGCAAGCAATAGTGGTGATTTGAAAATAAACATCATTATTGCTGTCAGATCCTGGTCTTTGATTTGAATTATATCAGTTATTTTGATTTTTAAGGGAGATAAAAAGACGTACAACATGCAACATAGCTTATTTAATCTTCTGCATCTATTGCTGCTCAGTTCATTGTGCACTGAATCTGGACAGTCTACCCTTGATTCATTTGGACAGAGCATAAACTACTGAAGCTACCCAGTTTCCAGTGCGACTGTCAGCACTGATTTTAGCATGTCTTTCTCCAATGTAGGTCTGATGCTGGACCTAAGTGTTTGAAAGGGCAAGAAAAACATATTTCTTCTTTTGTTTGCATTTTAGTCCTGCTCAGAATGACATAATAGTGGCTCCAGTGTGTCAACAGGTTTATTATAACATTACAGAAATTAATCAGTGAATTTGGGTCACTTTTAATAGCTCTGCACTGCTATATCACATATGATATGACACTGCATTGTTATATCATCATGCTAATTTTGTAGCTTACATGGGATCACAGACCCACAGAAACACTTGTTGGAATTCCAGAGTTCTGCTGAAAGCAAGACTATTACCAACACTGTGCTTCTATCTTATTAAGTCCTGAATAAGATGGAGACTTCACAGTGTCTCAGGGCAACAAGTACCACAGTATTCTTCCCAATAAAAGGTTTTTCCTGATGTTCAGTCTGAACCTCCCTCGATGCATTTTGTCCTTTGTTATGATATCACCAATACTGAGGAGTTCGGCTATGTAATATCTGTAAATCCTCCAAAGAAGTTGTATGCTATTAAATAACTCTGAACTCTTTCTCAATCAGGCTGCAGAAACTCCTCTCTTGTTACTAATTGTCAGATATTGAACTTTTTATCTTTTAACATTAGAGTATGGTATTTGTTCCAAATGAAAATGCCACTGGAGACAATGTCAAAATGTTACTGAAGTCAAGGTATCTTCTGTTTGCTGCTGTCCCAGGTTGGTCAGGTATAACTTTGTATTGAGAGATACTTATTGTATCTGTACTGTATACAGATTCAAGTCCTGATTTCTGTATTGTCCTTCATGTATATGTCAATTTATTAACAAAGGCTTTACATATAAACTATCCAGAAAACTCAAGAAAAGTCAACTTACATGACATTGACTCAAAACACATCCTGCCTTTACCTTAAGCAGCAAAATCAAAATACAGTAGAGCTTGTACTGATCTCTGACCAACAGGAGAAAAGACTGTGTGTTAGGCCTCACAAGGATGCACAGGGAAGATCTTGTGCCCTCAAATTCATATAAATTAAATAACAGGGCAAATTATGAACCACAGATTCACTGAGCAAGACCACTAGAGATCTTCTCCCTGGTTGACCTGTTCTCATTCTTCAGTGTTTGACATTTAGGACTTCAGGGAAGCAAGATATTCATGGTTTCATTTGTGCCAGGACATGTTAACCTAAATGATTCATGTTTCCATGCATTTTCCTCAGGCAGATAAATACAGAAATCCATTTGTTCTAGTGGGTGAGCAGAGCAGAATAGTGTGAGAATTAAGTATGGTTGTTTTGCACAATTGTTGTAACTAATGTGTAGGAATTAAAGATTGTTTTTTGCTATAACTGTTGCCTAGCACATACTGATCAGTTCCATTATATGTTATAGATATGCATTGAAACTTTTAAATCTATTACCTAATATGAAAGGTTTTATTATGAAATCAAACTAAACTTTGGTGCACTGTAGCATTTCTTTTTGCCATTTCTATTTTCCATTATCCATTCCCAGCATAATAACCTCGGTTGGTTTTTCAATTATAATTTCAAAATTTGTTAGAAATGAATGTGTAAATTCCAGAACTTTATCAGCTCTTCCATGAGATTATTAAAAAGATAAGCATTAGTGTCCCAACTGCTATGAGAAACTTCCCCACTAATCTTCCAGGTTTCAAAAATGGACAAAAAAATGTAACAAACATATTTCATTAATCCTTTTTTCTGTCATTATAAAAATGACCATATTAAGACATTTGCCTTTTAGCCTTGTACAGTGAAGACAATAGTCCTGGACTTGTAATGTGTTTTGGAGAAAATAAAAGTATTCCATTTGAAACATTGGTGCCTTGTACACCCTTAAAAGTTCTATTTATTGCTACATCTGCACCAAGGCTATTTACAGAGTTGTAGATGTGTGAGGCTTGTGCTCCCTGAATGATGAGCTGTGTGAATATGTCTCCTTCACAGTGGCAGGTGGAATAAATTATGACTTCTTCTGGTCCTGTAAAAGGGCATCCAGAGGAGATAAAATATGTAGTCAGTCTTGAAAGACTGTCAGACTCCTTCTTGCTGCAAGAGCAGCAGACCTGGAGTGAAATGTGCACACTCTAAAGCACTCCTGGGTTTCTGCCTAAGTTAATCCCAGAACCTACCTGAAGCTAAGGTGCCTAAACCACTAGTGCCTCCTCTCTGTAGCACTGGGTCCCCCAACACTTCTGAGCCATCCAGATCTAATGCATGACTACACTTCTGTTGAGTCAGACAAAGCAAGATGTGGAGCTTATCCGGCACAAAGGAGCCCGCCTGCATGAAACTTAAGTGTCAAAATGTTTTGACCAAATTTGAATTGGGTGGGTTTGTATCAGATCAAATGTTCTGTGTGAGCTGCTTGATTTGATATCAGGGGACCTAAGAATGAATATTCCTGACAGAAGTACTTAATTCACAAGTATTTTTTCTACTTATTTTTGTATAAAGAGACAGCTCTTAGATTTAAGGCTCTAATTCACTCGCCTCATTAAGCTTTGTGTAAAAAATATTTTTTATTTCATTATCTCAAGATCCACTGGTCTAAATTCAGAGAAACAGAATGTTGTGATTTCTTGTCTGGAAAATGAAGTTTGTCCTTTCTTCTCCTTGCCTGACTTGGAACAGAAAAAAGCTGGACATACAAGTTTTTAATACTAGGGATTTTTTAGATAATACTGCTCGCCTGTCTCACAGAACTTCTAGACAAAAGTTGTGACATTTTTTGGTTGCTTAGAACCCAGTCCCTGTCCATCTTCCCATCCAGGCGAGCCCACCAGGTAGGTGTGGCGGGCATGATCCTGTCTAAAGTGTGGGAAAGGGGGCATTCATACAAGTGTTAACACGTTGAGACTTTCTCCTCACAGAATTTTTGAAGAGATGCTCTCAGGGCTGTCAGACTGCAGCTGTGGTTGGCCTTTATGCAGATACAGACTCACCAGCAGAGGAGATTGCTTGCATGCCACTCACACGCACAGTTTGGACCTCAGGAAACTACAGCATCCTGTGGACCAGATTGCCTTACAGGCTCTCAGGGAGAAGTACACTCTTCTTCCTGAGAAATTCTCCAGATAGATGTGTGTCTGCAAAAAACACCATCAATTGCTTTATTAATTGTGTTTCCACTGCCATTAGGAGCACTAAGGATTTAGAGAAGCATGATGCTAGAGCACAGAGCAAGCTGTGATGATGCAGGTGAATTTATTTGTCACCTTCTCTTACTAATGTTTATAGCTTTTTCATACCCATCTTTTTTTCCTCCAAAAAGTGAAAAAAATTTTTGAGTAGAGAAACCTTAAATGTGCTCTTTGGAAATATATCCCCTAACTTACAGAAAAACGTGTATGTAAGATTATTTTAGCATGCAGTTTAGTCATCCAAATTTTTATGGCCCTTTTTCTGTTTTCTTGTTGGTTTACTTTTTCTAATCTGCATAAACTATTTTTCATTTGTTATAGCTATCTTAACCAACAGATGGTGCTATGTATAACATTTTTATGATACTGTATAAAATAGAAATAAATACTACAGTTAAACTGTACATGTAATTACTTTGCTAGAAAATAAATGTGGAATTGAAATTCACAATAATAAACGCTTATCATAAAAATTAGATGCAAGGAACAATAAGTGTTGAGACTCACTGATGAATGTTCATTTCAACCTGCAGGTAGGGAAGGATGGAGTTGCATACGTAAAGCTAGTTGTAGTATCAATGCTACTGTGCTTGTGCAGAAGGATCTTTTGCAAAATCAAGACTTCAGGTTGGTAGATTGTAAAAGCACTACAATTGTCAGTGTCTGTTTCTACTGCCTGGGATTAATACATTTATCTAAATTGAAATAGAAAGATGTGGTATGCCATGGGTACTCATGCAATTGTAGGATCATTCCAATATATGCAAATTATGAAATGCAGTTATAAGCACCAAAGTTGAGTACCGCCAGTGATCCACACTGTGCAAATATTTCATCATCCAAACAGTGCAGGTAGGTTTGCTGGTCCTACCCAAACCTATAAAATTAATCATGTGCATGCAAAACAGATTCTGTTTTCTCTGGGTTTGGACTTTCTGCCTGTAAAAGGGATGAGAGTTTCTCTAACAAGGGATGATCCAGTCTACTGTGGTGAATGTATTCTGATAAAGTTGTTGTCAGTATCCCCTTGTGTAATCTTTTCTCTTTCCAATTTTTATCCAAATTTGTTGGTTTTTTTGAACTAGGCCATAGTTAATCCTATTTATCCAATCCGTCTCAATTAATGTAATGACAGTTTATCCTACTTTTTAAATACTTCCAGGAAAGGCAGGTATTTTTACAACTTAAACATAAATAGATCAAGCAAATTACAAATATTCTATGTGGAAAAATCATTTACTTTGTTCTTTACTGGAATGAGTAGTCAAAGACACAATCAGTGTGGAATATTTTAAGAGAGCTTATCATATGTTTCAGTGAATGCTGAAACAAGAAGCCCTCAGTCTTACAAATGCCAACACTCAGATCCTTGTTCACATGAGTAAATGGGTTTTTTCCCCCCTCGATTTTGAAAATATTTCATTTCATTATGGGAATGTTTAAAGTTTGAGAAAGTAGTCTTCATTTTACAGCTTCATAACACTGAATTTCTGGTGACAACTGCTAAAATATCTCAATTAGCTATTTCCCATCTCATTTTATTCTCTTTTTGTTCATGCAGTTAGGAACAGAGGCATGTACTATCAATAAAGCAGTTGATTGTTTCTGTTGAAGGAAGATTTAAAATTGTCAGGCACAATCTAAAAAGTAGTATAATACCAATTTCATATACTCAATAAAAAAATACTTTTTAATCAAAAAAGCTTCCATTTTAGTCTGCCTCATAGATCTCATTAAATGCTATATTGATTAATGATCAGGAATTATAGAATACTGCAATAATTTGGCTGTATGTCAAGACAATTTTTAACTGAAATTGAATTGCTGGTGTTTGCTAGTCTGAGGGAGGAGAACATATTTTTTTCTTTTAAAAATGAACACTAGTTTGGAGTGAAAATTATGTCAACTTCAAACCACTTTCAGGATGGTCAAAATAAAACCATTCAGAATTTTCTTCCAACTTTCCCACTATCTGCACTTTCCTCTTGTGAGTGATGTGTCACTAGGTTAGTATGTTTCAACATGGCATGAAAGATTTGGGTTGGCTTTCAGGAAAAAGTTCTTTCCCCAGAAGGTGTTTGGGCACTGAGCAGGTTTCCCAGAAAACTGGTCACAGGAACAACCTGACAGAGCTCGAGAAGTGTTTGTATAATGCATTTGGGCACATGGGGTGATTTGGAGCTGTCCTGTTCAGGAGCAAGAGCTGGACTTCAGTCATCCTTGTGGTCCTTTCCAACTCAGATCATTACAGAGCTCTATTATTCTATTTTCAATCATTCTTCATCTTTTTGTCCTGTTTCTGTAGAATAGGAATTTCTTCACAGAGAGTTCTTAGGGTCATTTTTCTGTCAGAATTTGGAGCAAGGGAGGGATTTTCCCTGCTGGGGCTGAGATAAGGCAATTTACTAAAGCAAAAGTGAAAACCAACTGCAAATAGCTTCTCAGCACCCATTTTGAATGGGCATTATGGCTTTGTGTCCTGTCCCTGCTACTCCCTGAGAAGAAGAACATCAGCTCTGAGACCAGCTGCACTTGTCTTCTGGGACCAGATGCAATAAAATAAAGCACTTAGAAACACTTTGACTTCTGCATATCTGGCTAGTGGAATCCTAGGGACCGGATACTTGCATCTGCTCTCTCTTCTCAGTGGTTTTAGCTCTCCTCCCTCTAGCTTGCTGAAGGGTAGAACAGAGGTTATTACTTCTACACTGTAGCCAAATCATCCCTCACACCTGAGAAGCCATGGAACAAGAGTCCTCATGACTGAGTGACGGCCTGGGCTCAGGTGGCACACGGGAATGGGTGCTACAGAAGTCACTTCTTGATATAGGTATACATTTTAACAGTCAGTGAAGCATTCTCAGCCACATGACAAGAAAAGATGGGGTATCAGATCCATCTCATTTTCTGAGAGTACATTTGAACTCTTGGAGTTCATATCACCATGAGAGCACTGAGTGCTCCAAGTCAAAGAGGGACCCACTTGTTCCCATGCTCAGTGAGGGACTACTGCCAGAAATCGCACAGTTATTCTGTGCCCCTCTTCTCCTACTTATTCATTCCAGCTCTTTTGAGTTTATGTTCATACAGGTCTTAGATTCCTTCATCTGAGAAAATAGCTCCCACCAGGTTGGAATGTGCTGCTGGGTTACACAAAAGTTTGTTAAGAGCCTTTTAACTGAAATTGCGGCAAGTCAACTTGGATGAATTTATGTCCGTATTTGCAATTTAGCTTTTTCCTGAGAAATGTCGCATACTGCCAAGAGTTGTTCGCTACCTGAGTTGCTATAACTATCTTATTTCTCTGGTACATGCTGAGAGGTCACTGCTATAAGGACACAGAGGAAGAAAGTTTTTGTCCTTGAAAAACATGAAGTAAGTTTTATTTTTGTTATAAGATTGTCTTATTATATAACAGTCTACGTGAATATATTCAATTATTCTGATCATAAAGAGGATTGCCTAAGTGAGGAAAGGTCTTAGTTATGATTGTCACTCTTCGTTGTATCATCATATTGGACCTTAACAGGGGCACAGACAGGGAACATCACATAATATCTTGAATTCCCTGTAAGCTGGATATGAATGTCATCAACATTAATTCACAACACCATTACTTTGTCAAAGTTAGTTACACGTGCTATTGTTTTGAGAATATTTGACTGATACAGTTGCGTCTATAATTAGGAGTCTGTCACATTTCAATTATATTTTCCTAAAGGCTTATAAATCAGATAAATTCCCTTTGGGCTGAAATGTGCCATGATAATTAGTGTGGAGCCAGTTTTTTTCATGTGCTGTGGTCCAGTGCTTCGTTAAAGGATTATTGTACAAATAGGGTGGGTGTGTTGTCATATATTTTAGACCTTCAAAAAAATTTAGGTTGGTATTTTCAGTTTCATGTAACCATTTTGTTATAGAAGACACTGAGAGTTTTGCCATTGCTTTGTCACAGCATGCTAGCAATCCTAAGTACTTGCTAAAGACACTTGAAATATAAAAGTAGTATATTTCATAACTAAATCATACTGTCTCAATAAAGTGCTGAAGGAAGAAAAGGAGGATCAAATGCTAAATTGTCTTATTTCTGAATATCTTTCTAAGTAACAGGTCTTGACAAGAGTACATTGTGTGAATGTACAATGTAAAATAGCTGGATAAGCTGCAATTGCGTGTAATTAGAAATTCATCTTTGGAGGTTGTGGAGGAAGAACAATTAATACCTTGAATTTATTTTCTCAAATATGAGTTTTAGGAAAAAAATTAAAACATGCAATGATGCACAGTTGTGCTGTGAAATTCTTAAAATGTGAGCTAATTTTAAGAAGATCTTCACTGAATATTAAACAACCTTGGAAACTGCTACCCAGAAATAGCATTTTTTTCTCTGTTCTTGGTGTAGGGGTGGAGTGCCGAGAGCTCATTTTTTCAGAAGAGAGGCAGTTGTCAATTTTTTCAACCTAGTCCAGCTTTGTATGTAAGCTAGGCTATTGGATTTGCATTTGTGGGTTGTTATTAGACAGGGACTGGTGCTTTTAGAGCTGTGTCATGCAGACTAAAAAATCTTTAAGTGTTTCCCTACATTTATCCACAAATATTGGAATAAATAAAGGTGTTGGAGGGGTGGCATTTTTTTTGTCCAAGCAGGCAATGTACTAGCGGTGACTCTTCCTGCATGGAGCCCAGCTGCTTCCAGTGACGTATCTTCTCTTTGGGGAGAGCATTTTAGCGGTAATGGAGGGAGGAAAATATGGCAAAAAGACGTGGGGGAAAAAATACACAAACATTCTTAAATTCTGTTTTCATGTTAGCAATCCAAACTGAAACTGTGGAAAAGGGTAGGCTTTTTTGTATCTCACATGAATACAAGATGTATTTTTCAATCAACTTTTCTCTTCAAGCAGATTTTCATTATGCTTAAGCATAGAAAATTTATTATTGTACAGGAAACTGGAGCAGGCCAGTTGTGAGGTTGTTTAGCTTAGCAGTGTTCATCTTCTAATGGTCACATAGATAAGATTTAGTACAGCTTCTGTCCTGGGCAGGGAACAATATATTCTCAGAGAATCATAGAATTGTTTGGGTTGGAAGGGACTTTCAAAGACCTTTTAATACAACCCCCCCTTCATGAGCGGAGACTTCCGCCACATGAACAATTTCCTCAGAGCCGCATCCAACCCAGCCTTGAATATTTACAGATATGGGGCATTTACAACTTCTTTGGACAAAACCTGTTACAGTGTGCCACCAAAAATTCTTCTTTATGTCTAATATAAATCTATTTCATTTCGCTTTGAAGCCATTTCCTCTTGTCCTATCTGTCCTTGCCAAAGGTCCCTACCTGACATTCTTGTAGGCGTTCTTCAGGTACCGAAAGGCATCCAAAGGTTTCTCTTCTCCAGGCTGAACAGCCTCAACTTTCTCAACCTGCTTTCACAGCAGAGGTGCTCCATCCTTTAGATCTCTGCCCAGACCTTTCTTGTGCCCCAACAAAACCTAATAGTTGTTCTTGTTAATTTTATGAGGTTTGCATGGCTTAGGATTAAGGTGTGCTATTTAACCCGATCACATTTCCTTTTGTGAGGTTCTCCCAACTACCTGGTACCTTCTGAGCCAGTGCCTCTGCATGATGTGAGAGACGGTCTAGGGTACAGGGGGTATCAGTGCCATCCTTACTGTCTGGAAATAAAAAGAACCCGTCTATGCAGAGATGAGGGACACTAGACCCACAGCTCATACTTCTCTTTTTTGTCTATGAATTTAATTTAGAATGGACACAATTAACAGTATCAAAACCATGATGCTAGATAGCAGGAAGAATTAAAGAGGCAGAGAAAGAAAATCACTGTTCAGAAATCATCTCACTCAGGAGAGTACAGAAGCACATATTTTTGTTCTTCTGGAGATCAGGAGGTACTGAAGACCTACTTACAGTAATTTCACGAATACAAGCCGCAGCAATTTGACAAAAATTTTGGTGGAAACCCGGAAGTGCGGCTAATAGTCGGGTGCGGCTAATATATTAATAATATTCTGACATTTACAACCCCAGACGTGCCAGCCAGAGTGCCGAGCCAAGCACCGGCCAGTAAAAGCCGGCATTTCTCAATTGTTACAGTGTTACCGTGTTGCCCTGGCTCCCTGCAGGCAGCACGGGGGGCGGGGAGAGAGGCGGGAGAGCTCTCTTTCCTCCTCTGCTGCAGCCCAGGGGAGGAGGGGGGGGGGGGGCGCGCCGCCATTGCCGCGGCCCGGGGAGGAGAGGTCGGAGGGGGCGCCGCCATTGCCGCGGCCCTGGGAGCCGATGGTGGGGGCGCGCCGCCATTGCCGCGGCTCGGGGAGCCGACGGGGGGGGGCGCCGCCATTGCCGTGGCTCGGGGAGGACGCGGGGGGGCCGTGCCGCCATTGCCGCGGCCCGTGGAGCCGACCGGGGGGGGGGCGCCGCCATTGCTGCGGCCCCGGGAGCCGACGGGGGGGGCGCGCCGCCATTGCCGCAGCTCGGGGAGCCGACGGGGGGGGGCGCCGCCATTGCCGCGGCTCGGGGGGGCCGACGGGGGGGAGCGCCGCCATTGCCGCGTCTCCGGGAGCCGGCGGGAGCCCCGCGCCGCCATTGCCGCGGCCCGGGGGGGGCGGGAAGTGCGCGCCGCCATTACTGCGGCTCGGGGAGGAGGTGGGGTGCTTTGTCCGCGCCCGCCACCGGCGCCACGGGCGCAGGAAAACTCCGTCCCCGCCCACCGCCGCTGCCGTAGGAGCGGGGGAAACTCCGTCCCTGCCTGCCACCGCGGGGCAGCGCCGACCCGGGGTGACCGAGCCCAGGGGCAGCGGCGGCCGGCCCCGAGTGGCAGCACCGGGCTGGGCCACCTGGCCCTGTCAGCGGCCCCTAGCGGGTCGAGCCTGCACAGCCTTAGCTCAGCCAGTAAACCCCGCCCTCCCGCGGTTCTGTTACTAATTGCACGCGGGTCCTCGCTGCGAACGACAGAGCGGCTTATATTCGTGTGCGGCTTATCTATGGACAAAAACCGAAATATTTGCCAACACCCAGAGATGCGGCTTATACTCAGTGCGGCTTGTATTCGTGAATTTACTGTATATTTAAGTACTTTCTTGAGCATATAATTTAAAATACAATTTTTCCTTCAAGTCATGCCATATTATAAGAACAATTAAAACTGCCGTTTATATTTGCCTTGTTATGGAAATCAGGATTTCTTATGCAAGGTTTGTGTTTTTCCACACATAGTCACTACTTTTCCTTTCATACACAAAAGGAAAATCAGGGAAGAATAGACACCTTGTACCACTTTATGACAGCCTGCTAGAAAGTAGGAGGAAAAAAAAAGGTTAACTTCAATATTTCTTGTATTTGGATCTGCAACTGAGAATTTCCTCAAACTTAATTAATTTCAGTTTACTTTTGTTTTCATTTAAACACTGTAAAATATTTATCGCTAAAATTTCAAACATAGATATTTAGTCTTAGCTGAATAATTACTTGGCTTGACCCTCATTGCTTGTTTTCTTCCTTCCTGCTTCCAAAAGTTGTCAGTGAGCTTGCTTTTTCATAACTTCTGAAGAAAATTACCAGCAGCACTAAAAAGCTTCTTGCTAATGTTCAATATTTCTTCAATTTAGAAAAGTTTGGGTTTGGTTTTTACCTTTTTTTCTTTTTTATTAAATACAGCACACACATAACTATACATGATGTTGGGTAAATATCTACCTAAATTGGATGTTGTACTGGTGTTTATTTCAGGAATTAAAACTTTTAGTGCTGGCATGTGCATGAGTGTCTGAATGTGCAATGCAGTCTATGATCTTTCCCAGAAGTTATCTGAAGTCTTTTCTTTCTCTCTTCAATAATAAATGAGCAGAGCTTCAACAGCAGCCTGATGAGAGTGCCAAATAACTGAGCTATCATCTGCAGAGTCAGGTGTCAGTTCTCAAGCATGAAGGCAATTGCTCCTCTAACACGTTTAAATGTATCCTTGCTCCCAGGGATCAGCTTAGGGAGTCTCAACCACCTCTGTCAGAAGCAGTGCCTCTGCACAGACCCTGTTGTGGTGTGCCAACCTCTTTGGCTTCCAAAAGAGTCATCCTTGAGAGAGATCCCTCTCTTCCAGCTCTTCTCAGTTCAAGGGTTTGGGGCAGGAAAGCTCTTCCATTCATCACGCATCCCTCAAACAGAGGACAGGAGATATCTTGATATTTCACTTACTAGTTTGAGATCTCAGTTAATTCTCCTAGGTGATTGATTTCTGAAGGCTAAGAAAACTGTAACAGCCTTTTAGGGAATCTGGCTTCAGAGTTTCCCCAGCAAAGGGTTTGTCCACAGTATAGTCATCCACTGTAATGCTGCAGCTCTTATTCAGATGTACATCCTCTTGTAGGCAACATCTAATGTATCCCTGTGCTTTCCCTTCTGCTACGTACTGCTCAAAGTAGTGCAAATGCCTCTGCTGTTGAACTGCAGCATGTTAGGAGAGCCTTATTTTGGGAAGGATCAATAGCACAAAATACTGATATGAAAAGCCTTTGAGTACAAACTTCAGTTGATTTGGTCTACTAGCACAAAGAGTAGTGGGTAACCTCTATTTCCCTTGCTGTATTTTTTCCTGGACCAGAATTGAATATCTACAGAGAGTAAGAAGAATTTGGAATTAAAAGTATCTGGGTTTCACATTTTAAATACTTTCACAAAAAGTATGGTACCTGTAAGTATTTTGAAGTAACCTTTTCTGGCTTTATTCTCATTCACTAGACCTCAGTACTTGCACTGTGTCTATACAAAATTCCATGACTCACTATTTTTGAGTTTTGTAGCTCAGAAAACATGAGCTACACGTCCAAAGTCCTCTTGGTCTGTAATTTACAGCGCAACAGTGGTTGTGTCCAGTTGTGTCCATTGCTAGGCAATGACAATGAGGAATGCTGAAGTCCCCAAACATTTTCACCATATTTTTAAACTATTTTTTGAGAGAGATAAGATTTTTAAAATATTTGTTAAAATGTCTCATTTTAATAACAAAAGACATTTCTGCATACTCATCATTGGATAGATTCAAAAGAGTACTATCAAAATGCCTTGAAGTATGAAGAAACAAACTAGTTCATGAATTTATGTTTGATAGCTTTAAGTACTTTCTACACATGTACATACACTTCTCATCCATCTAATCTAGTAATTTTTTCAGTGATGCATTTTTTTTTGTCCTTAATATGCTAGACATAGATGTTTTTCTGCTATTCACAAAATACTCTGCACTATTTAGTGCAAAATATTGCAAAACATGTGAGAAAACCCTGGCTCTGCAGGGAGATGTTTTAGAATAAGGGAAAATGGGAATAAAAAATTTGTTATCAGATTTGACAGGATTCCATTTAACAGCTCAGTTTATGAATTATATGTGAGTTACAGACCATACTGTGCTTTCTAATTCTTTGTGTTAGTGCTCTATGGTACAAATGGTACCATGGTACCGATACAATGATTGGAACAGGAACACTGCTGAGACATACCACATTTTTTTGTGAAGAGCACAGATTTAAACCTTCCCAAGCACACTCACATTAGTAAATTCACAGTGATGCAAGGGTGGCTCAAATGTCCTTGATAAATGTTGCAGCAGTGCAGATGTAGATGGAAACACCTCCAGGACCAGCTCCAGCAGAGGGGGGTAATGCAAGCCACAGCTGCTGATTATACACCCACACAAACACAGGCTCCAGCTGTAGCTTGTGTTCCTGTGAAACAAAAAAGGATATTGCAAGTACCGTCTTCTATGGAATCATCTGAACAAAGTTTGGAGGGCCAGAACACCTCTCCTGTGAAAAAAAGACCCAAGAGAGTTGAGGCTGTTCAGGTTGAAGACAAGAAGGGTTCAGGGAAACCTCACAGTGAGATTTTGGTATCAAAAGAAGCCAATAAGAAAGCTAGAGAGGGGCTTTCTGACCTGAGCATGTAGTGACAGGACAAAGACTAATAGCTTTAAACTGAAATAGGGAGGTTGACCTTAGATGTAAAGAAAAATTGGTTTTTTTCGGATTAGATTGCCCAGAGAAAATATGGGTGTCCCTTCCCTGAAAGGGTTTAGGTCAGGATGCTTGGGGCTTTTTTCAACCTTGTCTGTGAAAGATGTCATGGAAGACAGTGTTGGACTTAGGAGGTCTTTCTAGGCTCCTGCCAACCCAAAAACTCTATGATTTTGTGATCTACTAATTGACCCTTTGTTATGCTCATTTATTCTTATTTTTTTCTTGAAGGCATTGCTACTTAGCTGCTTTCTCAACACCTGGAGACAACCAACTGTTCTGTGACATTCCTTTTTCCACTTCAATGGTCTAGAAGTGTTTCAGGTGTCATCACCCAGAAACTGAAAATGGAAAAAGAGGTGAGCATCAGTTTTGACTGCCCTGAGAGTGTGAGAAGAGAGGAAGTTTGTCCAGCGGTTTCTCAAGCAGAGACTGCCAGACTATCTGAGACACCTTCCAGAGCTTTTGTGGTTATGCTGATCAGACACCAGGTTTCCTTTAAGTGTAAAATCATCTTGGGGCTCTCCAAGCTGTCACAGAAATGATCTGCCAGAGGCAACAAAATGGGAACATCTCAATTTAAATGCTTCGAGGACAACTGACAAAATCACATCTCTTGCGATGAGTTTTCTGGCATCTATTATCTCCTGTCACCTCAACATAAACCAAGAGACCCGTGGTGGATATTTTGTAACCAAATGAGAAAGTATGAATTATCAAGTACCATTAGACCGTGCTGCCACTCTATGTGACATTGCAGTAATACAAAAGATATGGAAAGTTTTGCCTTACTGTGCCACCCACTGGAAAACAGACCTAGAAAACCAAAGTAAAATTTAAAAAGGAAATTAATGTGCCTGATGCCATATTTTTCATCAGTTAGCACTAAATGTGAAAAATGCATTATTTAACTGATGATCTGCAAAGACAGTAGCTAAAAATTAATTTTCCTTATTTTTTACAAATACACTATTTTTCCCCCTCAATTACAATTTGAAACATAGTATTGCAATCATTTAGCACTTCCAAAGCTTTCAAGAATCCCTTTAATGCAGGAGGCACAAATAGAAAACAGAAGTGTGTCTAATAGTAAAGCATTTGAACAGATCAGGTCTAGTCTCCATTTACACAGTATTAAAAAATAAACAAGCGTCCTATTGTTGGAGGAAAATAAATTCTGACCATTTTAACTTATTGTTTTAGCTGCAGCTGTAATGATATTTTTAACAACTAAAGAACTGATTGTGAGCTGGTTAAGTTCAATATAAATTATATATTTGAACTAAGTTAGGAAAGCACTTAAAGTGGTGTTGTCTTTACAGAACAATGTTAGGACATAAGCAGTCCCTGAAAACACTGAGAGAAGTACTTATTGTTACAGGCTCCCTTCAGAGTTTGCAGTAATGGAAATCACAGTGGTAAACAGTCTTCTTGGCACTTAAATCTCCACATCTTCCTGTTAAGGATGAATTCATTGTGAGACTTTTTGTACCATTTCAGTGCCTTCCGTTTTATTTATGGAGAAAATTTTGTACTGACTGTGTGTGAGAGTTGAGTGGCTTTGCTAGAGGGTCCATGCGCAATCTGTATGTCTGTTACACACCTGGTCAACAAGAGAATGTCTAAAGGGCAAAAGCACATCCTTCCTTAGAAATATGTCTTGATCAGTATTTATCAGATGTTCCTGGGAACATATTTGCTCATGCTGCGATTTTACACTGGAGTTGATATGCTCCATTCTGGGTAGATAATCTGACATATACTGGGCTGAGTTCAGAATCAGAGATCATTTTTCTGTCTCTGTTGTGCTGTCTATTAATGTTTATGAACCACATCTGCTATTTAGAAAACCTATCCGAACAGATGGACAAGATCACTTAATAACCAAATGTTTGCTCAGATTTTTCTAGTTCAACTGCCCTGGGAAAAAATATGTAAAAAATCCCCCATTGGGGAATTTTACTCCAGAAGTTGGAGACCCAACAGTTTAGGGAGACTTTGCATTTGTTTATGTACTGTTTGTCTTTTACTTTTCATGTGCATCAGGTACAATATCTGTATGACATTTTTACGCTGCCTTTATTATAGGAGAGCAGGTGGGGTAGAATTTTACTGCATTTATTTCTTCTATGAGTCATTCTTGTACTGCCCAAGATATCAAAGAGCAAGATTGCTATCCTGAAAAAAAGATTATGCTTTCATTATACTTCTCTGTCTTAAATTTTACTTTGGTGTTTGAGTAAAACCCATATCTCAGGTTCCTGTCATTATCCTCTGGAATATTCTTATTACCTGTCTAATAAATTCAAGGCACTTCCATTGCATACGGTTGTTCTTCAGTTAATGCCAACAACTAGGCACTTGTTCTGAGTAAAGGATTTGGTCTCTATTATTATATTTTGTTTTTTTCATATGGCTATAAGGTTACAATAATAATATTTTACTTCTCAGTAAATGTATTTGCCCTTTTTATTTAACCTAAATATAGTTCAAGTAATTTAAATTTATGCAGCTTTCACTCACATAATGGACTTTACATTGAGCTACAAAAAATTGGAGGAAAACTGCCAGTAAATTAAAAGAAAGTCTCCTTTCTCTGACATATAAACTTTCTTCTACAGCATTTTAAGACATTAATTTGCTTACGGTTTTACAAAGAAAAGAAATATGAAGATTTATGTTCGCATATCATGCAAATTTAAAAGAAACATTATTAAATCAGTCTCCTTAAAGAGCAATTAACTACTGATTTCAACTCCCTTCACAGCAGTAATACATTACTTTATTGAGATACCTGCGTATCAGAAGGTTACAAAATATTTAAAAATTCTTCTGCTGTCCCTATTTTTCTGTTCTTCTGACATTTCAAGTGAGAAGGAAATTTTACCTAGAAAATTCATTGGTTAAGCTCTCTTCACCAAGCAGAAGTGTCTCTAACCTTAGTTTACAATCAAAATGGAAAATATCCATTGCAGTTACAATGTTCACAGATTGGCTGTTGGTTGCCAGACTGTCCAAAATGGTAATTTCACAGATATCAATGGGAAACTTAAAAAGCAATTTATTCTGATATAAACTTTCAAAGTTATGAGAAACTGAGTTTTTTAGGATTTTTGACCTAGGAATTTTAAGGTAATGAGAGATCGTTGAGCAAAAATACAGCACACAGTACTTCTGCAGACAAGTGCGCAAGTTTGAAAGCTTTACCTCATACACATCAAGTGTTTGGCTCATATGAGTTTCCTGATTAATTTTATAAGCTATACATATAATTTCCTGGATAAATTGCTAGTGGTTTTTCCTACCAGTTCAATTGCTCAGTGAAGATTTGACAAAGACAGGGACTTTTACCAAAGTTGTATGATATCCATGTATGGTGATTCTGGTCCAGTATCTTACCTTGCATTTCCTTTCCACTTCATTCAGAACTGTTTCCGGAGACTTTAGAATTCTGAAATTCAAAGGAATGGAAATGGGAGATACTGCTCCTGATAACATGCTGTTAATGATAAAGCTGAAAGGTTTAACTCGAATCCTTGACTACCAGTAAAAAATTTGAGCTTGCCTTCAACACATTTACAAAAACCTAGACATTTTCAGTGAAGTTTCTCTCAAATTGCCCGGTGCTGCTATTTACAATATTATTTGCTGATTACTGAAGTCATGTCTGTTGCTGTCATAACATTCATTAGCAGCATCTTTCACTGTATTCACATTCTCAAATGCACCCAGTTCTCCACACCAAAAGCTTATAAACACCTTACAAAAATATCCAGCACTTGAGTCAGCATTTGGTGCTTAGCCAATTTTGACAATTTAATAAATGGCTTGCATTAAGCCGTGGCAACTGGACATGCAGTGATCCCCACAGTCTGGAAGCAGCCCAAACCATTCAGAGCATAACTAATCCTTGTAAGTAGACACACATAAAGACCTGGTGGAAAAAGACTGGTATTCTATACAGACGTATCTTTGGAAAACACATGGGAACCTGAACACACATGTTACAGGGTTGAGAGTTACACTCAACTGAAGTTGAGAGCTGAGAGTTACACTCAGCTGAAGTTGAGAGTAATTGAGAATTGAAGAATTGTGATACCTGGAAGTAGAACGTGCCCCTGGGTTCCCTAGTACTTCTTCTTTCAGAGGTCTAGGGAAGGATGTGTTTAAATTTCCCCCAGCCTGCCAACTCATCCATTGGAATTTGGCAGTCTGTCTGCCTTGAAATAGGATGGGTGTGGGATCCTGCAGAGAAGGAGTCACTCTCTTGTACATTGACCAAGCCTATTATTTTGCCAATGAAATTAGCTCACTTCAGTTAAAGATTGCATAGCAGAGCAAAGATGCAGAGCAATCCATTCTAAATGCATTAAGTATTCTTCCTAGGGTATGTCCATCCCGGTTTGCTATGATAGGAACAGGCTGACATCATATTTTTCTGAGAAATAGGTGAAAGATCAATGAAGATCTGGTCTGGATGCTTCATGTGCTTCTGTCAAGGAACTACCCCCTGTTGATGACACAACTGTAGGTGCTACCGACTGCACAAAGACAGGTTCCATTGCAGCTGGTGAATGGAAAAGTCGTTAAGACCTCTTTGACTGACATTAAATCCAGTGTGTAACTTGAGAGTGTAGCCTGCCGTCACTCCATGTACAGACAGTCGATCCACTGGCAAGACAGCCAAGCAGGAACTTGGCTGGGCTGCAGGCAGAGCACAGCAGAGTTCAAGGCATACACTGGGGGCTTTCTCCAAGAAGCTGTCAGCTGGCAGATGATGTATAGCCATGGATGGTAGGGATGCCAAAACTGGACAAGGAAAATGAGAACTGGTCTGAATTTCACATTCCGCATCCTGGGCAACATTGTTGAGCTGGGAGGTGCATCTGCAACTAAAACCTCAGTCCAGAGAAAGTTTGAATATATGATTTGCTAATACCAAATAATCCTAGTAAATACCCTCATAATGCCAGTAAAGTAAATTGACTTATTTGAAGGAAAGAGACTTGGCAAAACAATGGATAGATGCTTCTAAAGCAAGTGGATAAGTTGCACAAAAGAATAATCTGACATCAAAACAATGATGCAGTGATAAAAATATTTCGACTGAAAAATATGCATTAGCAATAATCTATGAGAAATGGTAGACTTGGCTGCGCTTTGCTTCAGGGGCAGAAAAAGGTGGATTTTTTTTGAGAATGTCTTATTTACTTTGAAAATTTATTTCATATTCCACAAATGTTGGAAAAGTGACCAAACTCTAAAATACTTGCAAAATCAGTAACATCCCTTTTTCCTCACAGTTTTCCCTTTCAATGAGTAACACAATTTTGGTTTGGCAATGAAGCAAACCAGAAGAGATTTGGAGAGCTGTGAGTTAAAAATTAAAAAGAAGTTAATTTGTAAACCTTTACACAAGGATTTTGATGGGGAGAACTATGGCTGTACAGTAAAACTAAGATATATATAATGTTTCTTTCTAAATAAGTCTAACTCAAATTCAGAATTCCAAGCACCAAAGATTAATTTTGTGAGTCTAATGTAGATATTTACATCCTTTTTGGTGCATAATTGATGTATCATTTAACAAACATAATTCCATATAAGAAAGTTAAGAGGAATACCTGTACTGAATCTGGGTTTTCAGAAACTGACACAGAGTTGTAGAAAACATTTGTCCAGTTTTCATTTTTACTTTACTCCCTACCTTTATGAATAGGTAAACTGATCCTTCAAGCTACTCTTAATATAAGACCCTTACTAATTATTAGGTATATGAAATAAGCAAATAATACTGATGACTATTAAGCAACTTAGGAAGTCTATAGATGTGAAAAACCAGATTTTTCAAGATGTGATATTGAACATTAGATATTATTTTCTGGACTTCATGCTCTGCCTTTGCTTGTTTTGGTTAGTAAATGCTTAGTTATTTGTTGTAGAAAAACTCCTTTAAGTGCAAGGAGTAGGAAGCAAATTATTCTTATCTGAGACAAAAATGCAGAAATGGGGCTAATGTCTAACAGGCTCTCACGAAAAGGAATTTTCCTTTGTCTCCTGGTAGGTGTCAGAAATACACAAGTTGTGCTGGATGACCACAGGATGCCTCATCATCTTAAAACAGTCTGGATGTAGTGATGCTTTTCTTGCCCTATATTTTATTGAAGCCTGAGTATATGCCACAAATGATACTTTCAAAATACGTTTCTGTAGAACCACAAACTTGCTTCTTCTAAATCATTGGTTAGTTATAAACATAAGGCTTACCACCCTTCTTTCTTTGATGGAATAACTTGTATGAGAAGTGCAAGACGAATTTCTCTCTTTATCAGATGGAATTTTCACATTCATTCCATATTTTAAACTTCTCCCTAGGCTACTGCTGTCTGAGGAGTGGGACCTGGTACCCCTCAGATGCTTCAGGAATGTGCACAGTAGTGGCTTATGGTGGCAGGTTTCAGGGATGGGACTTGTAGGGGTCCTGAAGTCACACTACAGTATGTAAGTTTCTGAGGCCATGCAATTGCTCAGACCAATAACAACCTCCAAATAATTTTAAAAATGCGCATCGGATACCCAGCTCTATCAATCATCCTCCTCAGTCAGGAGATGGAATTAGTCCTTTGTCTTGTGTGAGAGCAAATAATCACATAATAATTCCACCACCTGGAGAACTGAAGATTTCTTTATATGCAAATATTGAGCAATTTGCATTGAGATTCAAATATTAAGTAATTTTCTTTAGCCACTAAGCAGCCCTACAGCACACATGAATATGGTATACTTTGGAACTGAGATTTACTATCCATCTCTTTAAAAAAATTGGCATAAAATAGGCCAAAGAAATAATGGTGCTCTTGACAAGTGATCTTTAAATACATTTTCTGAGGCTGTTCTTTTTCCAGCAACCTTTTCACATTTGATTAATATTCCCTCCTGTTTTCTGGTTCAGAACCTTACTTCTTTGGTCTGTGTTGGATCTAAAACTGAAAGCTAGAAAACTCCACAACCTTTGTTTTCCTAGGAAAACTGACTCTATTATTTCCATATCTCAGGTTTATCTTGTATGTTGTCAAAACACAAAAAAGATATGTAATTTTTGCATATGATGTCAGAAAAAAAGAAGAGTAAAGAGAAGCCAAAGCTTTTCAAGTTAAACTTGCTTTGCAGCCAAACATTTTTCAGATGTTGAAAACACAGCAGGTTAAATATTCTAGGATTATGTTCAAATCTTTCTGAGAGCATGAGAGTTCATTCAAAATACCCTGTAGAAGAAAAGAAAAATTCATTTAGTAGGGATCACAGAATTTCCCTCAGTTAAAAAAACCATGTATTAATAACTGACAGAAAATATTGAATCTGTTTTAGTGAAATAGCTGACACTTTCCCCCACTGGAGACATTAACAATACTACTCCAAATATCTGTGGATTAGGCTGATGTAATCTTTCAGTTACCCGGAAATATCTTGGGCACAGGGGATTGTCTACATGTATTATTTAGCAGACAAAATGCTGCATGGCCACAAAAAGCTTCTTGCAAGCACTAGGATGAGGTCTCACATGTTCCTGAGATACAGTCTAAATAGGAAGGTGGTGTCTAGGAATGTGTGGGGTTTCCATAAGTAATGTCCTAACCTACCTGTTTTAATTAAACCAAAGTACTCAGCGCTTTGCAACCCCACAGTAAGAGCAGAGCTATAACCTCCAAAAAAACAGAGAAAAAGCTTGTGGGCTTATTTGATTTTTTTCACATTTAAGGGCATTTTGCTTTGTTTTTGACAAGGAGATATATTATGGCTTGGGACAAAAGTGTAAAGAACTTGAGGCAATTTTGGGTGTCACAATATAAGAAATACATCAGTGAGTGCCCAAAGGAGGGAAATTATGATAGTGAAGAAACTTGAGTTGCAGCTGAAGTCACTTGGTCATTTCAGCTCTGAATTACAGTTCGACTATCCAGCTTTGTATTAAAGTTTTGCACTCCTAACAGCAATCACCATTAACCACTGAGATTTAAAAAACAAAACTAACAGAAATAAAAATAAAACCTAAACAATCCAAACAAAAATCCACTGGAAACTGTAACAAGACTTTTACTGAGAGATTGTGACATTAAATTGGCTTTTTTGTTTCAAAACTCAGAGGAATAACTTCCTGTATTCTGTCACTTCTTGGAATAATTTATTATCGATTTTTTCATTCTTTTCTTCTTCTGCTTTTGTTTTGTGGAGTTCTCTTTTTCTGCCTCACCAGATCTGATTCAGAACTTATTATTACTCCTTAAACTTTAATGGGCACTGAAAAAATGCTCAGGTTGACACTGCTTGCATGTTTTTAAAGAGTTTGTCTCTCACTTTTCCCTACCATAATAATTCAGAAGTTTTCCCAATTTATTTACTGGTGCCTGAACCATGTATAAAACCATGTATAAAAGAGAAGATTCCCGTAGTGAAGGTAATATGCCCATGGAAAATTTAACAGTCCTGCTAGAAGTGTTTGAACTCAGTAGGCATCAGTTAAATTATATTGGCATTAATCAATATATACGTAAGGAGCATTTCCATAGAACACCAGAATCAGTATAATCTTCAGTTTCTGGGCAAATCCAAAGACCCCAGAGAGATGGAGGAGAGGATTGTATAGCAGCATCGACAGAAATGAAGAAGACCGAAAGAAAAGAGTCCTTTCAGTCCTTTCAGAGAGTATAAGCATACAAAAAGGACATTTATACACTTCAAAATTAGTTTTTTTGGTTTTTTAGCATCCTGATAAAAACAGTTACTTATGCTTATTTGTCAGTCTGAAGGGGCATGGGTCGACGCTGTCTCTGTGTTTGTCAGATGTCCACTAAGGAAACATCAGGCTGGGTCAATCTAGGACAAGAAAACAGTTGTTAACTACTTTGTTCTTGCTGTTTGCTGAAATGGAAAACAAGTAACACTCTACATTATAAGGAATGAATTGCTGTCTTTGTAGGTGTTGTAAGGCTATCTTTAATGTCCACAAACAATCATTGAAACATTGAGATTGGATACCAGCTAGTCTGGCTCCATTATTAGGTGGATAGTGAAGATATGTGTTGCAGTCAAATAGTTTCTCTATTTCAAGAGTGGTGCTATAACAAGACACTTACAGACCTTTGTGTATAGATTTCCCTCCCATCAGATTTCTCTCTGCCTTAAATTCACCCATGAATCTCAAATATTTTTTAGTCATATTATAATGTATATCAAACTAAAAAGCCTACTAGATAGAAGGAAAAGAAATTGGATGTTTATACTAAAACCCAAAAAAAGACAACATACACACCCTTTGTTCTTGAGGGAAGGTGACAGGGAAGCAGCAGTACTTAAGGGTGGAAAAAGTCCTTGTTCTACTAGGAGGATTGATGTGTCTTTTCTTAACAAGAGAACTTGTAAGGCCATATGAAACTGGTGGACAATTTTTCCTTATTTGAAACGAGCTGCCACAGTCTATTATCTAGCGGTGTCTGCTCCCCAGTTCTGGGTAGCAGATTGGTGCAATTCTGTCTGTGAGGGGGATGCAGACCCTCTACCCACCCCAGGGCTCCTTCTTCAAGTGTCTGACTGGCATCCAGCTCACCTGGCAGCCTGCAAGTCCTGGGACTGCAAACTGCAAATAGCCCCTCTATGACTTTTCCTTCCTGGAATACCCAGCAGCACACAGATGTAGTACCACTGGTTGTCTGCTGGCCACTCAGCCACAAGCCACTGAGATTAAGAATCCTGGTTTATATGTATATGAAAATACATGATTAAGGTATCAGATTCCTAGGAAACTGCAATGCTGCTATAAACTTCTTTGCTAGGAACCTGTAATGCTTCTATAAACTTCTTTGCATGTGCAATTCAGTCTGATGCAACAAGAGCATTTTAGAGAATTGATACATTTTAGAAAATAATATTATCTCCTTGGCAGCTTTGACCTCTGATTACTTCAAAAATTACAGTAATTTCACAAATACAAGCTGCACCATTTTGACTAAGATTTTTCTCCCAAACTGGAAATGCGGCTAATATTCAGGAGCGGCTAGTATGTGAATAATTTTCTGACATTTACAACCTCAGGAAGTGCTAGCCAGAGTGCCGAGCCGAGTAGCTGCAAAGCCAGCATTTCGTGATTTTTACAAATTGTTACTCTGTTGCACCGCGGGTGGAGCCTGGCTGCCTGCAGGCAGCACGGGGGGCGGGGAGAGAGGCGGGAGAGCTCTTTCCTTCCCTCTGCCGCAGCCTGGGTGAGAGACCGGGGGGCCCCGTGCCACCATTACTGCAGCTCAGGGAGGCGGTGGGGGCCCCGCACCGCCATTGCCATGGCTCGGGGAGATGGCGGGGTGCTCCATCCCTGCCCGCTGCCGTGGGAGCGATGGGGGCTCCGTCCCTGCCTGCCACCACAGGGCAGCGCTGGGCCGTGGTGACCGAGCCCAGTGGCAGCGGCGGCTGGCCCCCAGGGGCCCCGCCAAGCGGCAGTGTCGGGCTGGGCCACCTGGCCCCGTCGGCAGCCCCGAGCGGGCCGAGCCTGCACAGCCCGAGCCGAGCCAGTAAACCCCGCCCTGCCGGGGTTCTGTTACTATTTGGCAACTTTGTTGCACGCGGGTCCTCGCTGCGAATGACAGAGCGGCTTATACTCGGATGCGACTTATTTATGGACAAAAACCGAAATATTTGCCAACACCCAGAGATGAGGTTTACACTCAGTGCGGCTTGTATTCATAAATTTACTGTACTAGGAATTATATCACCCTCTTCATCTTACCTGAGATATCTGAAAGTTATTTACTTTCCTTACTGTTTCCCATTTTTCAGTTTTGATAAATTATGGCAATCTGCATTTGTGGAATTAATATTTCTTCACTATAAGTTGTGTAAATCCAGAGAGAAAAGCTAGCAATTTTATGGTGGGCTATTCTGAAGTCAGCAGTAGAGAGAGACAGCAGAGAAAGGTGTAGAATTAGCTATTAAGGACAATTGAATTGTTAAAGTTACCACCCAGGCTGTGATGCTAGAAATCAATACTTGACATGGTAACTTCAAATCCAGTAGATAAAGACGCAATTATTGTGGTATCCAGTGAAAAAACAAAGGAGTCTCTTGAATAACCACCAGTGCCTGAACGTGGATGGATGTGTAAAGATAAATCTGAAAACTGGGGACAGAAAAAGGAGTGTAAAATGGTGTGATCTGTAAGAGTAAATCCTTAGGTTTGCACAATTCAGATTTTTGCAACCTGTTAACTTTCTCAACTATGAACAAAAAGCTCTTGTTCCTGCTTAGCAAAAGTGATGTGGTACAGCTTTGCGTTTAGGACAGTACCTCCTTGCCTTGTTGCACAAAAACCCCCAAACAAAAACCACAAACAAATCCAACCACCAAATCCAATACCTGAACAGCAGTCACTTCAGCAGTCACTTCAACTGCTGAACCCTTGACTCAGTGGGTTTGCTTGCCTCTCCAGAAGCAGTTTGTCTCCCTGAACTCTCTCTCTCTCTTTGCTTTTTTTTCTTCAAATCTTAGTGGAAGATTATTGCTTATTGTTATTCACAGACTTCGGACTTGGGAAGTTTGTCAAAGAGGGAAAAATAAATGAAGACAAAATTAATTCTTGCATGGAATCTGCCTAACTCAGGGATTCTTAGTCCAGTGATTCTGTGGGCACTAGTGTGCAACTTCTATGGCCATATGAAATCAAGTGGACAACTTTTTCTTATTTGAAACAGAGGAGAAGAGAAAAGAGAAGAGAAGAGAAGAGAAGAGAAGAGAAGAGAAGAGAAGAGAAGAGAAGAGAAGAGAAGAGAAGAGAAGAGAAGAGAAGAGAAGAGAAGAGAAGAGAAGAGAAGAGAAGAGAAGAGAAGAGAAGAGAAGAGAAGAGAAGAGAAGAGAAGAGCCAATAAGTCATAAAAATATCTTACCAATAAAAATGTCTAAAAGGAGCTAAAAATTTCTAGAGGTCCACAGGCAAAAAAACCCTCAAAAAGGTTTAAAAGAACTGATCCTTCATACTTTCTCTTCAAGAGATGATAATTGCTATTCTTTTGCAGAAATTATTTTTCCACACTAAAAGATTAATTTTCATCATATGTCTGACTTGTTCGTATCACAGCTCTCTGTTTTGGATAGGTTGTTTTAGAAACTGTTTGCATGACGATTCTAGTAAGAAACTGAAGTGATCCAGTAATTCCTCCTCTATGACACAACTGGGAAATATCACCCAGTTTCCCTTTGCCCTTTTCCATTGACTAGAGGCAGTTGGTGAGAAGGTAGGATGAAAAGACCTTGTGCCATTGTGTTAAGGTCTTTCTGTCTCACTTCTCTGAAATCAGTAAGATTTTAGAGGTGTCCATGAAACTGCACCCTAGGCCTTGCCTGCCCGCTCCCCAATTACCTTGCAGAGCTGGCCTGGGATGCTGTTTCATGTAGAACATAAGATATTAAAGGCTCTTATCCCAGGGTTGGTATTCTGCTTTATTCTTAGGCTTCCATGTGGTCAGAGCGAGAGATGGGGATAAAGAGAGCGCCCACACGTGGGCTCAGGGTTTTTCTCTGGGTCAGGAAAGGGGAGGGGTCAGCCTTGGCCTCCGGCCAATCCCACCGCAGGGGCCAGTCCACCGGTCCTGCAGGGGTCACAGGGCTAAAGGGACATACCATCCCCAAAACAGTAGGGTATTGGGTTACAACATCTCACCCTTTTTTTGTTTAAAAGAAGAGAGAAAGGTATTAGGTTGTTAAAAGGAAAACAAACATTTTAAAACATGTTAAAAGTCTCTGAGTCTGCCGGGAGGTCATCTTCTGTGTCAGTTCTCTCTCCTCTCCGGCGGCGTCTTCTTTTTGAAGCAACTGCGACTTGCTTCTCTTCCTCTTCAGCTGGAGCTGGCTGTTTAGGGACATAAGGCTTCACCCATTTCTGGGGAATCCATCGAGGGCCTGAGGGAGTGGATACACACGCATAACCACGTCCCCAGGTAACAAGCTCATAGGGACCTTTGGTTTCCCAGGTTTCTGGATCCCTAATCAAAACTGGTGGATGCTCAGACAGCTTGAACTGTTTGCCACTGTTAAAATGACGAACCACAGGAGGATTCATGTTTTCAAATGAACAGTTCAAGAAATTGACAGTGAACAGGGCTTTGCACAGCTTCTGCTGTGGAGACATCCACACAGTTGAATTGCTCTGTCTAGCCAGAACATGCTTGAGCGTCTGGTGTGCACGCTCAATCACAGCTTGGCCTGTGGGGGAGTGGGGGATGCCTGTCTTATGTTCCACTCCCCACTGCTGGACAAATTCCAGGAACTCCTTGGACACATATGCTGGGCCATTATCTGTTTTGATTTCCTTAGGGATCCCCAATACTGAAAAAGCTTGCACTAGGTGTTGTTTGGCATGCACAGCTCTTTCTCCTGCATGGGCAGAGGCATAAACTGCACCTGAATATGTGTCAATGCTTACATGAACATATTTGAGGCGACCAAAACTGGGAATGTGTGTGATGTCTGTCTGCCACACCTCACAGCTGCCAAGGCCTCGGGGGTTAACTCCTGCACCTAGCGATGGCATGGCCTGGAGCTGGCAGCTGGGACAGGTGGCCACAATGGCTTGAGCCTGACTCCGTGTTAGCTTGAACGGACGGATCAGACCTGGCACATTCTGATGGTATTGCTGGTGGCTCAGCTTTGCCTGTTGGAAGATGTCTGGGAGGCGTGCTTGTTCTGCTGGGGTGGCAAGGGAGTCTGCCTGACGATTCCCTTCTGCGATCTCACCTGGCAAATCGGTATGTGACCTCACATGCATCACATAGAACGGATGTTCTCTATGAGAAATTAGATAGATTAATTTTGACAGCAACCTGAAAAGCTGCTCATTGTCAACCTCTTTGAGCACTGCCTGCTCCGCCCTGGACACTACTCCCGCTACATAAGCTGAGTCTGTTACCAAGTTGATTGGCTCTGAGAACTTCTCAAAAGCTCTTACCACTGCAGCCAGTTCAGCTACCTGAGGCGAACCCTCCACAAACTCAACATCAGCTTCCCAATGCTGAGTCTGAGGATTTCTCCAAGTCATCACCAACTTGTGGGAAGCCCCAGAAGCGTCTGTGAACACTGTGAGAGCTTTGAGTGGTCTCCGACTCCTCTTCTCACGAGGAATGAGGTGGAATTCCTCATTGAACAGCTTGTGAGACGGGGCATGGACAGATATTTGTCCACTGTAGCTGTCCAGAGACAACTGGAGACTGGCATTGCTCTGGAGCAAGTGCTCGAACATCTCCTTTGTCAGCCTCTCAGGAGAGTTCCTTCCCTCCTCGGAGAGTTTGACTGGAAGGTGGATACATGTGAAGTCACAACCTGCCAGCTCATACAGTCTCATCCTTGCCTTACGAATCAGCTGAGCTATGAGTTCTTGTGGCTTTGTGATGGTTTTGGATCTTTGGTGGGAGAGGAAGACCCATTCTATGATTAAGAGCGAATCTCTCTGCCCCTCGATCCACTGGAATATCAAACCGTGTAAGTGTGGCAGTTTTCCCAGAATTATGAATTTGAAAGGCAGTTCAGGCTTGTAGCGATGAGCCTGCCTCTCTGCCAGAGCTTTCTGTACCTTTTCGATTGCAGCTTTTGCCTCTGGGGTCAGTTCCCTGGGAGAAATCAGCTCTCTCTCCCCCTTCAATAAATTGAAAAGGGGCTCTAGGTCCTCATTAGGGAGGCCTAGCCAGGGCCTAACCCAATTCAAAGACCCACACAAGGAATGGAGATCTGCTAAGGTTTTTGGGTTACAATTAATGTCCAATTTCTGAGGAACAATGGTCCTTGCAGTGATTTCCAGGCCCAGGTACTTCCAAGGTGGCATCCTTTGGACTTTATCCTCCTGCAATTGAAATCCAGCAGAGGTTAAAACCTTAACCACCAGGTCAAGCGTGTGTTGGAGTATAGAGTCATCGGGGGCACACACAAGCAAGTCATCTACATAATGTAGGATGACAGCTTCCTTTCTCTGAGCATGCACTGGAGACAGCAATGAGGCCACATACCACTGGCATATGAAAGGACTACACTTCATCCCTTGAGGGAGCACTTTCCAGCGGTAGCGCTTCATTGGGGCTTCTCTGTTGATGGTAGGAACAGAGAAGGCAAACCGTGGAGCATCTGCTGGGTGTAAAGGGATTTGAAAGAAACAGTCCTTAATATCTAAAACTACCAATTTCCAATTTTGAGGGAGCATCGTTGGAGAGGGCATCCCTGGTTGAAGTGATCCCATGTCTGCTATAATTTTGTTTATTTCCCGGAGATCATGTAACAATCTCCATTTGTCCTTCCCTGGTTTCTTAATTACAAATACCGGGGAATTCCAAGGACTTGTAGTTTCTTCTATGTGTCCTTTTGCCAATTGTTCTGCTACAAGCTCTTCCAGCGCCTTAAGTTTTTCTCTACTCATCGACCACTGAGCTGTCCAGATTGGAGAATCATCTAACCATGTCAATTTGTGGGCAGGGCGCTCCTCAGTGGCCGCCTTTAAAAATCCTGAGAATTTTTGGGAATCACCATTTTCATTCCCCACTGAGACATGGTATCTCTTCCCCACAGGGGGCACTTATAGTCTGTAACAAATGGACGGACACTAGCTATTTTTCCATCCGGCCCCTCAATTTGCACGATGCTTTTTGATATTTTTGCCAATTTGATTCCCCCTATACCTTGGATTTTGCCTGCCACGGGTTGCAATTCCCATTGTGACGGCCACATCCTTTCGGGTATGATCGTCACATCTGCCCCTGTGTCCAGTACCCCCTCCACATGGAGATGGTCTGAACCATGGGTCAGATTGCATGCCATAGAGGGTTTTTCCTCACCCACCACCTCTGCCCAATAGACTTCAGGTGATTTTCCTTCTGCTGTGATTTCCTTTGGAACAGGGATGGCCTGGGCGAGGATTTGCCCCTCGTTCAGGTAATAAGGTGGTTGTGAACAGCGTGCTAAGAGAACGAAACCTGAGACATTTTCCTTCTTGGATAATGGAAGTAATTCCATCTCCAAGGGTGTGTGTGCTGTGTCCCCCATAACTAAATACTCACAGCGCAGTTCCAAATGCAACAGCGTCAGGTCCAGTGAAGTGCTAGACAGATCCACTGTAATTGCTGTCCACTCTGTTGACATAAAACAAACACCTTTAGTGGTCTTAAGATTGAGACGACCAAAAGGCGTCCAACCCTTGCCAATTGAATATTTAACATTAATGCTATCATTAATCCCCACACCATTTGTCCCGTCCTCCCCCTTAGTTTTAAAGAGAGAGGTTTTTTTCCCGTGTGGAACCCGCAGTATTTATATCTTTGCGCGTTATGGTATTTATGGCAGGCACGCGCTGTACACCTAGTTTTTTTGTTTGTTGGTTTTCTTCTGTTTCTGGCTGTGTGGGCAATCCCTTGCACAGTGTCCAGTTTTCTTGCACTGGAAGCAGGTGATGTGCTGCAGCTGCTGTGGTGGTACCGGTTGCTTCCTTGGTCCTGGTGTCATCGCTGCTGCAGATCGTGAGTGTGCTGGTCCTGGATTCCTCTCTGGTGCACTGAACAGTTCTGCTTTTCTGGTGCAGGCTTCTGTCATCTGTGCTAAGCTAGGTGGTGGGTCGAGGGGAAGACTAAGTATGACCCTGCGACATGATTCATTAGCGTTTTTCTGAGCCATCTCCTTTAGTAGCTCTGCCTGCACCTTTGGGTCCGAGACTTGTCTCTCCACCTGTGCACGGAGGCGATCCAGAAACTGCAAGAAACTTTCTGAAGGAAACTGTTTAATATTAACATAACTACCTGTAACTTCAGTAGTAGGTAATTGATGGAAAGCTTTTTCTGCTGCTAGAGAGATCTTATCCAAAACAAATTTAGTTAATAAACGTGCCTGTTTATCAGGGCTTTGGTACTCTCCTTCTCCTGTTAGGTGTTCCTGTGTAATATCATTATCATCCTCATCTTTTGCACTTTCTGGGCTTTGTTGTAGTTCCTGCAAAAGCACTCTTAAAGATCTTTTCCAAATACTTTCCCATAAATCAAATTCCAAAGCTGAAAGTAAACATCTGAATAAATCCTTAATATCATTAGGTACCATCTCATGAGAACTAAATGTTGCTCTTAAAAATCCTTTAAACATTTCACTGTGTCTGCCAAATTCTCTTTGAATCTTACAAATTTCCTTTTTATCTTGGTATGGTAGCGGCTGATATGTTCTCCTGCCATTTCTCTTACCCATATAACTGACAGGAGCCACAGACGGTATCTGAGTTTCTAGAATCGGGGTTTTAGGGATGGGCTGTATTCCTCCCTCTGCTCTGGGCTGTGTTATCTGTGTATTCTGTCCCTTTACAGAGACAGTGTCCTGAGGAATGGGCGGAGCCGAGGGCCTTATCTCAGAGGGAGGTCCCATAGAACCTGTAGAACCAGTATTCCCACACCCACCCCCACCCCCACCCCCATCTGTGCTAGCTTGATAGCTTGGGGGAAGGGATGGCAAAACCTGAATAGAGTGAGAATTGCCCTGAATACTCAGGGGCCAGGATGAGTTTGGAGAGAGGTCTGAGGGTGTTATCAAGGGAGAAGGAGTATTATGGGAAGAAGAAGAGTTTAATGCCATGTGGCTGGAGCCATTTTGGGGTCTGCTTTCAGCCTCAGTAGTAAAAGACACGTGGCTGTCAGCATGAGTTCGAGAGACAGAGGAGTCAGATTTCTTAGGTGAAGAGGGAACAACACATGCAGAGGGACAGATACAAGAACTGGTTGACTCTGAAGCAGTTTGCTGTGGCTGCCTGTTATTTCCTGTTTGAAGTAACAGTTTTCTAATTTGCAAAAATATTGGGATGAACATTAAGGCTTTTTTATCTCCATGTTCGACTTTTAAAGTTAATAAATCTCCAATTTCATTCCAAAAGAAAACCGAATTCATATCTGCCAAATTAAGATCTGATTTTACTACAGACAGCCACCTAGCAAACCTATCAAGTTCTCTGTTAGTAATAATCACATTTGCAATTTTTAAAAGTTCTCTAATTTGTGAAGCCACGCTCTGTTGCAAAGTAGATTGCTGTGTACCCATATTTTTCACAGCAATTTACTCTAATATCTCACTACAAAGCACAGTTAAAACACAGTAAGAGAAGACTGCTAGTTGCCGGCCAAGCTGGCACCTCCCCCCACAGAGAATCACAGGCTGCAGCAAAAACGGCACCTCTCTTTGAAATCAGCTGTCTGGTGTGATACTGTACACACGGCAGAAACCGTTTCAAGGCTGCCTTGCTACCCCCACCAGTGTCTCCGGCTGTTCACAGCTCCAAACCCCCAGGGAGGACGCTGTGCAGCCCAGCCCCCCGTACCTCGATGTTACAGAGAAAGCACCTCAAAATCCCCCTCCCCACGGAGGAAAATTTATACTTACCACTCTGTGCGAAGTACCGAGGAGCTGAAGAACTGTACTTTGTAATCTGTTCCTGAAAACCGACCTCCCTTGGGCTGGAAGGTTTACCGGTTTCGTCCCCTTAAGCTAGACCTGCTAGAAAGCAAGTTTCGCCCACAGGGTAGCTGACTTCCCGTCGGCTTCCTAACCCTTCTAAGGGTCACAGCCTCTCACGTGGGTTTTAATTTAAAAAGCACCACGTTCGGGGCGCCAACTGAAACTGCACCCTAGGCCTCGCCTGCCTGCTCCCCAATTACCTTGCAGAGCTGACCTGGGATGCTGTTTCATGTAGAACATAAGATATTAAAGGCTCTTATCCCAGGGTTGGTATTCTGCTTTATTCTTAGGCTTCCATGTGGTCAGAGCGAGAGATGGGGATAAAAAGAAAGCCCACACGTGGGCTCAGGGTTTTTCTCTGGGTCAGGAAAGGGGAGGGGTCAGCCTTGGCCTCAGGCCAATCCCACCGCAGGGGCCAGTCCACCGGTCCTGCAGGGGTCACAGGGCTCAAGGGACATACCATCCCCAAAACAGTAGGGTATTGGGTTACACCATGTCCACACAGCAAAGATGTAGCTTCCAAACAGCCTATTGTGTTAGGCTGAGCTACAGTAAGGATTCAAATCTTCTCCACAGTTCTAGAGGCATAAAATCATCAAAAACTAGAAATTTATTTTCAGGTTTCAAAGGAAAATAATGAGCCTGTTCACTTGTGTAGGTTCTTCTTCTGATGCAGAATAATTGCTGACAAGGACAGTACTGAATACTTCAAAACTTGTTTTATTTTGTTCAGTTTTACTGGCTCATTAGAAACCATTACTTCTCAGTACCAATTTTTAAAGTTCCTAACAAAAGAAGTTTCAGACCCAATTCTGGAGAAGATGTTTTGTGGTAGAATCTTTGCTTGGATTAACAACAGGAACTTAGTCAATCTGATCCAATCCTAACAAAATACTTGCTGGCAAGACAATCACAAGAAGAGTCAAAAAATTGCATGCTGGCTTTACTTTCTCCCCTAAAGAGAGACACCATTTTGTCCTGTTGCTCTTAACCTTTCTGATATCACATGGAAAAGTATCTCCAGTAGTATTCTGCTGCAGCCTGTTCAGGTGTATGTCTGTGTTTAGTGAGGTGGACTAAAAAGTGAGAGACTTTTTTTCCTTAAAAAGAAAAGAAGTTGTTCTAGAGCGAGGCATTTGCTGTTGATAAAACCAGAGTGATTAATTTACATGTACAGTTGCCTCTGAGGCTAACAGACATCCTCCTGACAGTGTTGAGCAGCTGGATCTACCAGAAATTAATATTTCATAGCAAAAATCAGCTCTTTCTGATAAACATGGAAGAGGTGCTGGTGGCAGCATTGCCATAGGCCAACTTCTGTCAGCAACGAGCTTTGTAGTATGTAAATGGTGTCTTTGACATTCCACTCTTTGACTAAGGGGTATTAAGTCTGTGCTTTTCCAATCCCCTCTTATATCTTAATGGTTTTTTTTTTATTTTCCATGATGTCAGCAAATTTCTCCTTGGAAGAAACTAACGTGGTACTGGTAGTAATGACCTATGTGGTAAAGTTCCAAAGGTAGAAGGATAATTTTGTTTTCTGGTAAGGAATGATGGTTAAGGCCTTTATTTTAGGTTAAGGAAGGTTTTGGGTGACTAAGAACAATCAAAGGATAACTGTTTTATTAAGTCTAAAAAAGAGAAGGTGTCTAGCAACCAACAACTTATCATGGTATAAGCACTATCACATCTGCTGTCTGTATCTATATTTAACTGTATATTTTCTGTATTATTCATGTACGTGTTGTTCTTACACTATATAACTTATTCAGCTATACTACTGAATTTTTAAGAGTAGTCATTTTTTTCTGAATGAATAATTAGGATTATGTTAAAGCATATGTATAGACACCTAATCAAGCACTAAACCATCTTAAATGAATACCTGGACTTCTGAATAGGAAATATAGTCTCTAACATGGAGATATCCATCTTTTGAAGGCTGCTATTCCTCTGGATGTTGTATGTTATCAGACTACTGCAGACCAGCTGTCTTTTGCTCAGGATAGGGCAGAGCAATTACTCACTTCAAATTTTTGGTATCAAAATTGCCCAGGAAGCCAACACAAATCTCAGCAAAAATTAGTGATGTTTAGATATCATGGATGGCTTGTTGGATCTGAATCGACAATGCAGAAACAAAAGCCATTATGCAGTCACTTTCTGATCCGCAGATGCTTAAATGAATCATTTCTCCTCACCAGGGCAATCAAGATAACTTGCTGTAAAACTGTTTCTCCCAAGATGTTCCGCTAACTGAAAATCTAGGTCTAACACATTCCCTTTGAAAAAATTAGGTCACAACACTCCTGACTTGATTCATTGCACATCTATTGTTTTCCAGAAAAATAAAGCATGCAGTCAGGTTTATGTGTTTATTACATAAAACCAGGAGGCTCACTGGTGTCAGAGACACCTCTTCCATTGTGCCGTCAGTAAACAAAAAAGCAACAAATTTAGCAGAAAATTTAAATACTGCTAATCCCTCAAAGGTGGGACAAAATTCATCATTATGTAAAGATCAACTGTTGTCTAAAGGAAAAAATATATATCATTATCTAGTTCCCCTATATTTTGCAACTTAATTGATTATGTCAATTCCTAACTAGCATTCTACATACAAGTTAGGCTTTTTTAGGTTTGGGGCTAGAAAAAATGAAGAGATGTTGCAAGAATTTATTTTCAGGTGGGTGGAACTACTGTTGATTGATTTGTACCTGAAAGTAAAACAAATTTTTCTGGAAAATGCGTCCTTTAACGTTTATTTGGAGTAAGTACCTACTAAGACCCTAGGAAGGGAAACAAATATAGAAGTCTCCATTCTGTGTAGCAAATATAGATAGGGCAGCATACATTTTTTTCATGTAAAGCAAAATTTATCTGATACTGATACTCTTCAGCACACCGAGAGAGACTAATTTTCTAGCTACTCTGAACAGTTCTAAGTAGACAGCTAAAAAAAATTGGCATCGTGCTTTATAAAACTCAGAGGATAATGCAAAGGAAATGTCCCTGCATTCTCACTCATTATTGTCTACTTCATAAGCATCTAAAGTTGTTTTCTGGGAAAAAAATGAACAGCACACTTGAGATCCTTTTGAGGGTGTCTGGGTTTTGGTGCTGTTGCTGCTTCAGTCTGTTAAAGTGGAAGGTGAGCTCAGTGTTGGCTTCTGCAATGGCCCAGATAAAGGAAGAAAGACTTGCTCCCCTTCCCATTTCCCAGTGCCCTTGAATGGCTATGTTCATAATATAATAGTGTTCATTTATTTTTAAACAATGGATAAAAATATAAGAACTCAAAAAATATAAAAGACTCTTTTTTTTTTTTTTTTTTCTTTTTTCTTTCAGAGTATTCTCATGAGAAGAGACAGCTTTTTGACTTGTTCCAGCACAGTGTCTGTGAGAAAGTCGTGCTTTCAGGTCAACACCAGCTATTTCAGGAAAAGATGCTGGCAATATCAGACCAGGGCTTCCATCAGTGAAGTCACACAGGTCACTGTGGAGAAAAACTCTCATTAATGGTGCAGGTGTTGGTCTCAAAACTCACCAGGGTTTGCATTTGACTTGAAATAGTATAAATTTTTCAAAGTGAAATGCTAGACACATGTATTCTCCTACCTCCTGAGGGCTATTAGGTGGAAAATAATTGATTTCTTTGGCAACAGAATCACAAAAACTATAGCAAGATCTGTAGTAATGATGGATGGCAAGATAAGTTATGAGGGAAATGTAAATTACTAAATTACTAAATACTCATTAAATGTTGAGAAGCAACTGAAGCGTTTTTCACCTTCAGAAAATAGTTAAGAATTGAGAATGACTGTAAAAGAAAGTGTAAATTTAGAATTAATTTTGGAATTGCTACTAAGAAGATCAACTGGACCCTGAAATGGTCCCTCAAAAAAGTGACAGAAGCCTAAAATGTGTAACTATAACCTGAAGAACATTGAAGAATGTGGCAGTGGTGATGGGATGGACTGAACAGGTGGTCCATATTTATTTCCCACATAAGATTTTTCTGTGGCTCCATGAACACATTCAAGAAATCTACAGTATATAAAAATCTTCTGTGCATTCCTATAAACACATAAAGGGGCTCTTAAAAACTTGTATGACTGTAATATCCGCCATATGTTCTTATGGTTGAAAATAGCAGCAAAAACCACAGTAATGGAAGAGAGCTTCTGAGTCTGGTCCGTTTTTAACAACAGAAAGCACACCACATAATCTCATTCAGAGATGTGTGAAGCTTTATCTCAAACCTAATTAAATTTTGCCCCTCTGATTCAATCCAGTAACTGCAGTCCCAGTACCTCATTCCTTTCACACAAACCTTCATTTAATTTAAGCCCATACTTATTCATGACTACTTACACTCATTTGTTCTTGTGCCAGCACCATCCTTTGGCTTTAATAGCTCTTCTCTTCCCTGGTACTTTTTAGAGAGGGCAATTATGCCCCATTTTCTTCCCTTGTGTGGCAAGACTAAACAAACCAAGTGTTTTTGCTCCTCTAGTTTAAGATAGGTTTGTCATTCCTCTGATCATCTTAGTAGCACTAATTGCCACTTTCTGCAGCCTGAATTAATCTTTCTTGCACGTGTGTGACCATGCAGGAGTTTATCAAGAGCTTTATTCAGAAGGATTTATAAGTTCCCTGTCTTGAGTGGGAATACCTCACCTGATAAATTCATTTTCATGACAACAGCAACATTTGAGGGTCACAGACATCCTGTGATTGATTAAAACACTAAATCTTTCTTTTTCTCTGTCACTTTTGGTTGATGAGTTCTCTGTTTACACTAGTGGATCTTGCCAAATGCATGAGATGCCACTTTGCATGATTAAATTTTGTCCCTTCTCAGTTTCCTTGACCAGGTCATTTAGTTCTTCCTGTATGTTATTCTGATTTTCCTGTGTATTGATGATGCATCTCATATTTTCACCATCAGTAAATTTAATTTTTACATTTTGATTTCTTGTTCCCAGATCATTATTGTCTAAGATCCTTCTGGCAAGCCTCTGAGGATTGCACCAGTAGCTTCTGTCCAGTCCTGTTAGCAGTGTCTGTCAAAATTTCCTTTAACCATTTCTTCCTTTCTGTTGATTTCTGTAGTAATGGCCATTTCCATCATCTTAGCCTGGTGCCAGCTACCGTTTTATGATATATTCTCTTGAAATCAAGTGAGGTAAGTCTTTTATTCACCCTTTGTTCAACAAACACATGCTATGAAAGGGCCTATTTAACAAGACTGAAACCATCCTTGGAAACCTTTTTTGCTTATTATTTTTGCCAGTGTATTTCATACAACCTCTATTTGCTTTATACGGTTGTGACATTCTTCCAAAATTTATTCACAAAGTTTGCTTTGGACAGATTGTGTCATGTTTGTTGTTGCATATCTTTCCTTGATGTGCATCTTTACGTGTATGTTCTGCAGTCAAGCGGAATCACTTCAAGCAGGTCAATCATAAAATCTTTCTGCTGGACCTGACGCTGTAGACCAGACCATATTCCAGAGCCTTCATCTGCTACCTCAATCTGTGCATGCTGGTTTACTAGAGGTAGACATGTCTATTTCTAGCTCTCAGTATAATTCTGCTCGCGATTTTTTCTTACTGGAAAATGAAGATCGCATCACGTTTGTCCCACATCTGAATCCCTTCTACACTTCATCCTGGCTCCTGAATGTTTTTCCCTGTCCTTTCTCCTATCTCTGCAGCAAGAACATCCCCTTCTCTACTGTGTGTATATTTTTGATTTTCCTTAGCAAGGCTTAATGCCATTTGATTTTCTTGGCTATTCTGACTTTGTCATATGCCCCCTGCTCTCCAAAAGATAGCTGACAGTCTCTTTTTAACAATCAACCATCTGTTCTATTTCTTGCAGCTTTTTGTTTGCTCTCAGCATCTTTTACTGAGGGGAAGAAAGATATTCTTTGTCAGTAGAATATCAGATAATCTTTTTTAAACCTAAGAGAACTTTCCTAAGGCATCTTCTTTATAAAATGCAATACTACAAGTATAAAAGGACTCTCAAGAACAGAAGAGGCCTGCTCCCTTCAGTGAAAATAGAGGTGACTGGAATGCTTTAAGTGTGCTAAAAAACCTGTTCCCTTCCCCAGAGAAGGGGAGGGAAAGGTGGAAAATTAAAGACCTAGATATTGGCTGGGATTTTCTTACTCAGGTGACTAGCTGGGATGGAAAATATTTGGTGTCTCTAAAGAAATGTCTCTAAAGAAAAATTGTGTTTTCCCTTACATTTTTCTTTGTCCTGTCTCTGTCCATGCTTTTCTCACTATATCACAAATATCTGCTAGATATTTTTGTGGCACTGAATGAGGTTTTCCAATGTAGTAAGTATGTTTTGAAAGCAGAGAGACTGTGACAAATGTCAAGTAAAGCAAGAATAACTGAAGAGGCTTCTGGGGCAAAGGATGAGAAGCAAAACACTAGAGAAAAGAAATATTTTATAAGCCCATGAGTGAAGACTAGGAGGTGAAATGGATGGATGGATGGATGGATGGATGGATGGATGGATGGATGGATGGATGGATGGATGGATGGATGGAAAGAAGATAATAAAGGTGACTGGAAATAATACTTGCTGTTCTTAGTATTTGCTTCTGTTTACAAAGAGACTTATCAAACTGATTGAAATTAAGAAGAAAATGAAAGGTAATTTATTTGTGTGTGTGTGTGAGTGTACATGCTTCATCAGTTTATCCTCCGTCTTTACTTTTTCTGTTTTATTATGATTGTGTTGTCTATAAAATTCATATCACATCATCCTTTAGAGACAGGTAAATGGAGATGGAGTGTAGTGAACCTCAGGCTTCTGTGTAGCTCAAAAACCTGGGCCACACCTCAGGCCATATCAGTTTGGGTGCTACACAATGTGACACACTGACACAGGTGGCAGAACAGCATCTCTTGGCTGAGCAGAAGCCTCTGAAATGACAAGTAGAAATACAGCAGAAGAATGGCACTATAACAGAATGAACCTTTAGCACAGGTAAAAATTTTTTTAAAAATCGTATTATTACAGACAAACTAAGGAGCAGCAACATGGAAAGGGATCTGGGGGTCCTGGTCAATGGTGAGTTGAACATGAGCCAGTAGTGCCCTGGCAGCCAGGAGAGCCAAGCGTGTGCTGTGGGACATCAGGGACAGCAACACAGCCAGGCAAGGGAGGGGATTGTCCCGCTCTGCTCTGCTCTGCTCTGCTCTGCTCTGCTCTGCTCTGCTCTGGGGCAGCCTCAGCTCCAGTGCTGGGGGCAGGTCTGGGTGGACAACACTAAAAAAGACATTGAGCTGTTAGAGAGTGTCCAAAGCAGGGCCATGAAGAGGGTGAAGGGCCTTGAGGGAAAGTGATATGAACTGTAACTGAGGTAATTCGGTCTGTTCAACCTGGCCAGAAGGAGACTGAGGTGAGACCTCGTTGAAGTGAAAACTTCCTCGTGAGGGGAGCAAAGGGGCATTAATCTCTTTTGTCAGGTGATGAGCAACAGGGGACAAATGAATGGTACGAAACTCTGTGAGGGGAGTTTTAAGGTGGATATTAGAAAAAAGTTCTTCCTCTAAGGGAGTTCTGCACTGAACAGGCTCCCCAGGGAAGTGGTCACAGCACCAGCTTGACAGAGCTCAAGAAGCATTTGGACAAAGCTCTCAGGCACATGGGGTGACTCCTGGGGTTGTCCTGTGCAGAATTTCACTCATCCTACTGGTTCCTTTCAAATTCTGAATTTTCCATGATTCTGTGATTTGTGATATAAATAAGGTCCTCATCAACTGCTGAAACAATGGTAAAATTGTATTAATTTTTGAAGTCAGTTTCAAGGACTTGAATTTGTAGTATTAGTTTATAGTGTATTAGCTTATATCTGTACTATATCTGTACTATATAATAGCTTGTACTATAAAATAATTTCTTATTTTGTTTCCTATTGTTACAGTTCCAGGATAATAGAAAAACCCTCTATGCAAGAAATTTATATTTTGTCTTTGAACCATGCTTGCAACTGAAAATTGAGAAGCAGATAATAAGCATCTTCAGTTACAGACCAATGCACATGGTATAAAACTCTTAGTGACATTTTTGTTGATTCAAGAGAAGGAGATGATCCACATCTTCTCATTCTATTCTTATTTTGCTATTATTTGGTCTTAAGTGTGGAAGGACTTAAAAAGAGCTTTCCAAATTTTGTGTCCCCATAGGATGGATAATCTCAAGCAAAATATGATGCTTTTTGTGAAAAATACCATGATAGAGAATGACTTTTTTTACTAGGAAAAATATCTGAAATAAATGCTCGATCTTGAAGATAAATTAGGTGAAAAACTAAATTAGGTGAACTGAAACTAATATGTGTGTAGCTGCAAAACCTTCGTGACTATACCAGTTTAAATGTACAGGGAACTTATGTTCTTGAGGAAATTAGACTTTAATCTCTAAACATTAAAATAAACATACTGGAAAGTACTTTCATCTGGTCATATTTTATCTATGTCCAGAAATAGTGTAATTTTAGTAGTAAATGGGTATTTTAGTGGTTAGAAAAGTAATAAATATTGAGCCGCATATCAATGGCTAGTTAAAATCACAGAGATAATGCGCTACATAAACAACTTTGTTTACTTCATTGTACTAACTCTTGAAGCATTCCATTTGATACACGCTCTTAAGAACAATTGCAGCAATCGTACTGTGCATCTGTAAAACAAGTACCGAAGTATGGACATAGAAGTGAGCAGCAGCTGTTGTGGTATTCACCTGAATCATGGCTCCCATGGTATTGTGTTCTATTCCAGAGAAATATTTCATAGAAATTAACAGTTTTCCTGCTCTGCACTGGCTTTGTTCTCAGTAAGTACACCTGAGAAGTATATTGTTAGGGACACATGTCAATGACCAGATTTTAAAGTCAAGGACTTTATGTACTTGAACTAGACTCCCCATAGGTCACTAAGAGTAGCTTTCTGGGCACAGCAGTTTCAGCCATCTAAGACAGATATCGCTTCCTAAGAATTTTTGCTGCATTCACCTCCTGCTTCCTGAACTAAACTACAGAAGTTTAAAGCACATATGAGGGTAGGGGTGTGTGCTGACCATGAGATTCCCTTATTAATAGCAACCTGGCCAGCATGACATATGGGACTGCATATTTGTGTGTTTAGAAGGAATCAGGTTAGAGACTGTTTTTCAGCACAGATCCAGCCATGCTGCATCATACAAACAGGAAAGAAAGCAAGGAAAAGAAAGTGTAGAAAGGGATGATAATGTCCTGCTGGAAGGCGGGTTAAATTAACGTGAAGAGCTGTCCCTTGGGTAGATGCATAAAAACTGCAGGCTGGGTATTCAGTACCTAAATGAATTACTTGCAAAATGATTGCTTGGAGCTGTACCAGCTTTTGCCTAGTTAACATTCATCAACACAACTGCCACAGTTCTGCTTGCAGGCCTGCGTACAAGCCCACATGCATGCCAGGAGAGGGAAACATGAGAAAGGATAAAATGAGACAAGCAAGAGAGAAAAGCCCCATCAGCACAGCATGGTCATTCACTCTGACCGAAACAGTCTTGCCCAGCTTTCCCAGGGCAAAGTTACAGAGATACCAGGAAGAGAGATTGCAGTAGCTGTGCATGTCAGGCACACCAGGTTTCAGTGCAAAGACCTTTGTCAGTAAGGAAAACATACTAGGGGCTTCTCTGTCACTGTGACATATAAGGAGGATTAATGTGGTATCTGTATTCGATCAATTCACAGAAGCAGAGGAAAAATTGACCAAAACCAGTTAGCATTTCTGATGTCAAAAACGAAACTGTCTGAAAGAAAATTTGCATACAGAATTATCTTTCACTTCCTAAGCAGAGAGTGAAACTCCCATCTCACTCACTGTCTACTACAAGCTACTTTATCAGCCTTTTAAGACAGCAGTGAGTTCCTCTGAGAAGTCGTATCCTATGGGTGGGTGAATGTCTTTGAAGAAATTCAAAGACTTTTATTCTGACAATAAACTACTATTTATATCCCTCAGAGTTTCTCTGGAGCAAGGAGTGCATACTAACTACTGAAAGCCATTAGGCTCATTAGGTTCCAGGCTGTATATGGAGAAAACTTTATCAGCCATTCAAGTGACTGCAAATGAAAAAAAATCCAAAGGTTGAAGTCAGCACAGATTCCTACCAGCAGAACTGTCAGTCATGCCTGGGGGAGGTTCAGGGCAGCAGAATGCTAAACATCGCTCAAATCCTTCACAGGTTTTACTACACGTCTCAGGAAGACCATCTTTTTAAGGTTTCTCTAAGATTTCTGCAAGTCTTTCTTATTGATTGGCAGAATAAAAGAATTAAATACAGGGAAAAAGACTTTTGACTTCATAAGCTTTCCTTCTCTTTTCTACAGTCTCCAATGTTTCCTCATATTTGAATAAGATATTACAATAGTGTCATTTCCAAAAATAGTCCTTGCTTGTAAAGAGGTGGAAGGCAATATCTGCTGAAGAATACCATTATTAACCTGTAGGAACGGGAATACTCAGGGAAGATGCCACAGAGGGAACAAATAAAGCATAAGCACAGAAACTGGTGTGTAGCATGTAGTCTAGGTCACTTCTAAATTTTTCCTTAAGCCTTTCCACATCCTATCCTATTGTCACCACCCAACAGGAAAAGATGTAGAATTTAATGTTACCAGTCATAGCTCCATTTCTTCACCCCTCACTGAATACGTTCCCCATATTTTTTGCACCGGTTGATGAGATTGCATCAGAGAAAACATTCTCAGTCTCCTAAGGCAAGAAAGTAATCTCTGAAAGGATGAATGACACATTTGGGAGAGACAGAAAATGCTTTAGGCTCTTAAGCCATTTGAAGGACCTTTGGGAAGGACCACAGCAATTTTTCTGGGAAATGCTTTTGTTTTCAATTTCACTTTTTCTAAGCAAGCATGTGTGATTTCACACAATATTCAGTAAGTTGATGCACTACTGGGATTTTAAGCAACAGCAAAAGTGTGTTTAATACAGGGTATTTAATAGGGGTACTCCTAATTAAAGCAGAAGAAATATATTTTAAGAACCATTGGTTAAAAAAGAAACAGAAAAAACAGCTAGTAACTGGAAGAACATAGCAATTGTTAGGCTACACCTGGAATACTGGAGGAATGGGGAAAGGGAAGGGCAGACAATTTTTCTCAGTAAGAAACTCCTGCATGCTTCCTCCATTGAAAGTTCCATTCCCTTACCTTGACCTGCTTTTCTCTGGCAACAGTTTTACCCTCCAAACCTACTGACCCCTTCCCATGAGCTCATGCAGAAGGATCCGTCATGGCACGGTGTCCATCTTTGGAGCAGGTTGTGCAGAATGATTGCAGGGTCACCATCCCTGGATGTCTCCCACATTTACAGTGAGACCAGGACACATCATATCTGGCTTAGTTTTGGCTACAATCCTGCTTCAAGACTGAGGTTGGACTGGATGACAAAGATCTAGTCAATGTTTCTATGATTCCCTGAAATGGAATGTTTCCTTAGGAAGATATTTTGTTATTTGAAATTCTCCACATTGGATAAACTCCCTTTGGCCAAGGACAATATCTCTCAAATAATATGGTCAAAGCACCCACCAGAAGCAATACACTTTGGGAAACACTTTTTAGCATAAGGTTATGGCTTCTGTTCTGAACCAAGTATGGAAAAAAAATAAGACATTCTATCCAGTTCTATTAAAATCTACTTTGTGATATTATTGCTTATCAGCTGTGCAACACTTCGGATAAGTCGATAAACATGGAAGAAAAAAAGGGATTTTTTTTTTTTAAACCTTAAGCTAATCTTCAAACATGCATTATTTTATTTCTTCACTTCAGATTATAAACCAAGGTTTCTTTAGCTGTCAATTAAATACCAGTTTTTTGAGCTTAGAACTCAAATAGAGTGGAAAGACTTTTACCCAGGTTTTCCTTCCACTGATATTTAAATAGCATTATTAATGCAAGAACTGAGATGAGAGAGAAACATGAAAATAACCTCACCATTTAGGTTTCATTACAGAAAGTTTGTTCATCCTTCTGCAATCTTCTGCCAAATGCTGGAAGCAAAAAGGGGCAAATCAATCCGCCTGTGGGCCCCTTCAGAAATATTGGCTTGTTCCCCATTCAAATCACCTTGTGAAAAGCTCTTGCTGGGACAAATCTTTCATTTGGAAAGAAATTTAGAGCTGAGCATCAAGAAAACTCTCTTAGGAGTGTAAAGAGGATACCAGATAATTTTTTGAAGAGAGGCGTTAAAAGATCAATGATAGTTATCTCAGATATTTTAACTAAAGTTTTCCTCTTTCTTAAGAGCTTGTGAGTGTAAAAAGTACTCCCACTAGAGATGAGAATGTTGGGCAGGAGGAGAAAGGAGAAGCTTTCTTAGCTCCCTATCAATTCCAGTCTGAATCTGCTGTGAAATACAGCCCCACACAGCTGCTCAGCTCTCTGTGAGTTTCACATCACCTCAGTGGGACCTCTCTATATCCAGAGTAAATCAAAGTAAAAGTGGATCTTCCCTGCTTGCCGACAAAACTGGTTTCAACAACAATTTGGATTAATTGGTTGTAAGTTTGTCATCTGCTATATTTTGATAGAGGAGAACAAAATGCTCTTAATAGCTGCATTTGCTTGGCTTCCAAAATCTGTCTTGGGCAAAAGTTGAACTGAGTTTGTCCAGCTGGAGTTTTCCAGTCCTGACATGTTTGCAGAGCAGAGGTGCAGATGACTGTCCCTCCATGGTTTGGGGACCAGTGGTGTTTCTCTTGGTATGGGTTTAACAGCACTGTGATGAAACCACGTCCTGGAGCAACAAGTGCATTGTTTCTGCTCTTGGTTATATGAAGATCCGCGAGGTGAAGTATTTCTGTTAATCTCCAAAGTGTTCGTCTTGGGGATTTTTAAAGTAATTGACACCAAATTCTACAGTTCACAGTTAAAATCCTTGACTTGAAACTGTTTCTTTCTGAAAGTCTAGCGTAACTCACTCTGCAAGACCTTCCTTCTTCAGTAAATTAGTATTTTTTTAGGGATAGAAAAAAATTGAATCCTGTGCCACATCGTCAGATTCTTTTAACATCTTCTTAGCAAGCGTCTGCAACATGCTTTTCTGTAGAGTAAGAGATGTCAGGCTTTGTGAGAAAAATACTTAGAAAAAAATGACTACAGAGTTGTTGAATTCTCTTAGCTAAAATTATGAATTGCAGTGGTCACAGTTTAAGATGTTGTCTTGAGAGAGAAAAATGTTTTCTAAAGGAATGATTTTATGTCAAGTTTTAGTTACTAAAGTAAAAATATTTAATTTTTCAATCTGAGTAAAATGCAAAATAAAAGAAATCAATGCAATAAAGTTAGTAACACTGATTCTATGTCTCTCTTACTGAACAGCTGAAAAGCAGATGTGCTCTTATTAAGTGTACAAATATAGAAATATATTGATTACAGGAGTTAAGCTCCTTGAAGTGTTTCCTGAAAGACACTGCTATGTCTTTCAGGAGAAAAAGGTCTTGCTAACCTTTCCATTTACACATTGTTTCATGACTTCACATCTCAATAAATAACAGATGCTTATTGACTTCTTTATAAACTGCCAGTAAACCTGAGTGATATTGTGTTGTCATAACACCAACACCATTTGCAGAAATATACAGAATCATAATTTGATTCCAGCTTATGGGTGTAAATCTTGTTAACAGCTGGACACTGAAGCAGAAGAGCAAAACACCTGCATTTGCATAAAATCTGACGTTTGGGACTCTTTCCAGGTTTGCAATTTCTTAAAGTAGTATTCTGCTTCACTTTTTTCCTCTGTTTTGAAAAAATTAAATCAAAGCAGATTTTTCTCTCAGGATCTCTTAAAATTGTTTTTTCCAGTGTACGTGAGACAACCTCCATTCACACTCTAAGCCGTACAAATTGTTGCTTTGGCATGTTGGGTGACAACAAATGCTTTAATCAAAGCCTATGTTGTCCTTTGTTTTCCTATCATGAGGGTTTTAAATTCCTTTTCTGTGAATATTGTGAAGAAATGCTCTCAAAAAAATACAGTATTATCAAAATTCGTCTTTGTGGTCCTGATTTACTCCAAATACAGGGAATTGACACCACAATTTGGGCAAGGTCTTTCAAAAAATATTGTAAGAAAAACATATGTCCCAGCCCACATTCCCATACTTTCTTACAGAAATTCTGGTTACCATAAAGATCCTTCACATATTTGGAAACATCTATGAAACTGACTATTTCGCAATAGCTGGGGAATGAAAACAACTTTTGTAACCACTAGAATACAGAGGACAGATCTTTCTGATTCACAATAATAAATTCAAAAGGTGTAAAAAGAATATTCTTCTAGAGTGAAAAGTCTTTTGTCCTCTGTAGGTGCTGGAAATGATTGAGAAGTGACTAAATCTGAACTCAATTTTAGGTTGAAAGAACAGATAGGAGAGAGTCATTATGTTCATACAGAACATGAATGCAGCATATTCTAATGAAGTTACATATTTAGTGGCTTTTAGTCTTTAACCAGCGATCATGCTTCCACAGGGTGACTTGCTCTGTCTTAAGATAAATGTATAAGCCTCCATCTGGCCTGGTTTTCCTTTAAGGATCTGAATTTCAGGTGTGTTGTGTGATGGCTTAAAAAACACTAATTTGCGTTCAAGTCTTATATCTGATCACACATTATGTCTACAGAAATTGTGATGTACAGTGTTAACAATTGTTTTCCTCCCTCTTTGCAACCTCAATGAAGTGCTAACAAGGAGCTCTCTGACAGTTCTGTGTAACTGCCTAGATCAAATCCTTTTACAACATAAGTCTTGTAATATGGTTTGAGAAGAAAATGTATAATGACATCCATTACAACAGCATTAAACTTGCTCTAAATTATCACAGGTGGCAAAAGCAGAGGGCTAGACACAGCTCCTAATATTTCTCTACTGGAAGTAAAGCTTTGCTTCAGCTAAGTATAAAATACCAAATAATTCTACAAATCATTTGCAGACTACTCCAAATAATAGTGAGCAAATTTTGCAATCTAGTACCTTCTAAAGCTAGTAGCAGACCAGGGCAGGACCAGCAAGATTAGATGAGAACAGTGGAAAAAAATTAAATATTGTGATTTCCTTTCTAATGGAAAGAACTTTCTTCACTTTACAGTTTTTTTTAATCTATATTTATTTCCCTTTTTCAAACTGCATAATAGAACTTGTAATTGTTGATATTTTTTATTTTCTATCCTGAAAACAACACACTACAGAAGTGAAGAAAACATCCAAGAAGTATTAGTGGAGCTTTCCTCTCCAAACAACATAATCAATGTTTTTAATCAATAGAAAGATCAGCAGACTCCTATCACGCATTAACAGAAGTTAGAATAGCCAGGTGGTTTTGGCCCAGATACTGTAGTTCTATTTACTGAAAATCACCATGAATTATTTGAGTTGAGTCTTAATATTTGAGCAAAGTATTATAAAAGCATGAGGGGTAGTCTCGTGATCTGATTAAAGCACGTTTGAATAGACTAAGTCTAGAATAAAAAACAGTTCAATGCAAACATTTTGGAATGCACTTTGAGAAAAGAGCCGATACAAAAAAAAATAATAATGTGCTTCTCCTTCATGCTGACTGACCCACTTTAAAAACAAGTACAGCAATTTCACGATTATAAGCCACACCATTTTGACTAAAGTTTTGGTCCGTACCCGGAAGGGTGGTTTGTACTCCAGAGTGGCCAATAGATGAACGATTTTCAGAAATTTTCCAACACGGAAGTGAAAACCCGCAGCAGTCCTGAGCCAAACCAGAGCCCACGCGGCTCCAGCGATGGGGCGGCACTGCCGATCTGAGCCCGTGATATTTCTATGTATTTTTTTCGGTGTTTTCAGTCCTGTGCGGCTGCACAGCTGAGCGGCCCCCTGCCCGCCCTCGTGGCTGAGCGACTGAGCGGTTCCCTGCCCGCCCCAGCGGCTGCCCACTCCCCGCCCGAGCGGCTCTCTGCCTGCCCAAGTGGCTGTGTGGCTCTCCGCCCACCCTAGTGGCTACCTGGCTGCACGGCTGAGCAGCTGTTTAAAGGCAACGCAGATCCGTTGGAAATGCTTTCAAAATGACCACACTATTGTTCCTATCTTTTTCTGCTCGTAAATAAAACTTGAAGGGTACGCTGCCAATGATATTGTCTGTATCTTTTTTCACGTGGAAATAATGTTTCCAAGGTCAGCATCTGCCATTAAACCCTGTAATCATGCAATTCTGTTACTAATTGGCAATTTTGTGAACGTTTGCTGCAAACAAAAGTGCGGCTTATAATCAGGTGTGGCTTATATGTTGACGAAGACCTAAATGTTGCCGACACCCAGACGTGCAGTTTACAATCAGGTGCAGCCTATAATCATGAAATTACTGTAATTACAAGAAAGACAAAAGAGTCAAATATTTTCTAAAATGCAGCCTCTTTTTAAGAATCTCAAGTGAGAGTTGAAAACAATAGCTTCCTAAAGTCACTGTCATTTATCTGCCTTGAAAATATAAAGGAAAAAGTTATGAGATGTATGTGTTTTGTTATTTGGAACCAATAATTCAAATAATCAGAAACATGTATTCAAAACACAGGTCTTACATTTTATTTGATTTTCCTTTTCACCATTACACAAAAATTGAAGCATTCTTTCTTTTTTTGTCTTTTTTTTTTCCTTTTCTTTTCCTTCCTTTTTTTCTTTTTTTTTTTTTTTTTTTTTGTGACATCTTTGTGCTTATAATCCTAGTTAAATTGCTGCATCATTTTTTTGCACAGAGTTTTTTATGTTTCTGGGTAAGTGTTATCTGGAAGAAGTAAGAGTAATAAAAATTTATGTAAATTATAATAAAACAGATTCCTAATAGAATAGTTTATCTACTTGTCCTTTGCTTTTACATTTTCAACATTGATGCATGATATTCTAATTCTTCCTTTGTTTTGAGTGTATTTTGATGTTATTAATCTTTTGGTTACTGACATTTGTTCATGTTCTTAAAGCTGAGTCTCTAGGCATTGTGAACAGAAATAAATCAGCAAGATATTGTTTGGTCTCATCATGGAACTTTTATACTTCTGGAAAGTTCAACACACTTCAGAAAACTTTTATTGGGAAATATCACTGGGCACAATATTGATTTATGCATATAGAATTCTATGTGATTTCATTTTTCCTAAGCTTTGTCTTTCCCAAACAGCTGCTGCTTTCCAGATATGATAAGAAACATTTTATTTTTATTAGTTTTTAGTTTGTCATGTATATTTAGACAGTACTAATGCAGCAGATATTTATTATTATGGTTCACTTCACTAAAATGTACAGTACATTGAAGTCAAAGGAATGGTTTCTCCAAACCTAGTCCAAAATATTGACCTTTGAAAGAACTTAAAGTTCCTTTAATACTCTTTTGTGATGAAAAATCTTTATATCCATGGTTTTGATATTCAACAGGAATACTCTTCATGACGTAAACTGATATTTTTTGCCAATGTTATTCACATATGATACTGCTATTCATACCTGTAAAAGTATGGAGAAGGTTATTGCGGGTGGCATTGAAAAACACCTGAAGGACAATGTAGTCATTGGTCACAGCCAGCACAGCTCCATGATAGGAAAGTCCTGCTTGTCAAACCTAAATTACTCTTATGACAGGGTAAACCACCCTAGTTGATTAAGGGAAGCCAGTAGGTAGAATCTTTTTGGATTCCAGTAAAGCTTTTAGTAAAATCCCTCCTAGGATCCTTCAGGATAGAACATTCATCACACAGCTGGACAAACACATCATGGGGTGGGTGAGCAGTTGGCTCACAGGTCAGGCACAAAGGGTGACATCAGTGAATGAGGTGACGTCAGACCAGGAACCTGTCACTGCTGGGGTTCTGCACGGCTCCATCCTCAAACTTGTGCTCTTCAGAATCTTCATAAACTACCTGGGCACGGGACTGGAAGGGATACTTAGAAAGTTTGCAAATGTTACAAAACTGGGAGATGTTGGCTCCCTCAAAGGCAGAGAGGCTCTGTAGAGACACCTCGACAAATTAGGGGATTGGGCAATCCCCAACCATGTGAAACTCCACAAGGGAAAGTGCCAGATGCTGCACCTGGGATGGCACCTTGAATGTGCAGACTGGGAATGAGATGCCAGATAGCAGTGCTGTGAAAAGTCATGTGGGGTTTGATGGCAAGTTGAATCTGAGCCAGCAGTGCTCTGGTAGCCAGGATGGCCAGCGATGTCCTAGAGGGCATCACCAGCTGGGCAAGGGAGGGGATTGTCCTGCTCTGCTCTGAGACAGCCTCACCTCAAGGCAATTTTGAGTGCCACAATGCAAGGATATAAAGCTATTGGAGAGCATCCAGAGGAGGGCAAAGAAGATGACAAAGGGTCTGGAGGGAAAGTGATAAGAACTGCAGGTCAGGTGTCTTGGTTTTTTCACGTCACTTTTTCTGAGAGTCACTTAGAATGCATTGTCTATTCAAAAAATGCCCTTTTTTCCAAAACACCACATATACTACCCAAGACTAAAACATCTATCGTGACCAAAATTAAAATTCTTATTACGAGCACAATATAGTTCTTCCATTTTGTACTCCTCCTGGAAATCTCTCACTTCTGTAAACTCTGAGATGAATGTATTTCAAATTCTTTGGGAACAGATTTAGCCTGGAAACTAGTTGAAAAAAGGAGGTAATTAATCCATGAGATCCTTGGGACTCCAGAATGGAGACCTCTTGCCATCTACCCAAGAAAGCTAAAACAGCACATGTGGGAATGGCAGAGCAACACTGGCTTAACTCTGACAGCAGGAAACAGCAAGCAGAGAATATTGCAGCCAAACCATATAAGAACAAGGGGATTTGACCTAACGTGCAGTGCTTGTTTGGTAACCTGTGTCCGTTAAGGATATTTGGACTAAAACTATTGCCAAGACACTTAATGCAGTGAGGACCTTTTCATAAAAAGCAATTTTTTTGTACAAGTGTTTTCAGCTTTCCCCTAATTATTCTCTTCCTACTTGTGCTGTAGAGTTCCTTCTATCTTCAAACTTTTAAAATAATTTTAATGCAAGCAACTTTGTTTCTCAAAAGAAGCCAGGTTTCCTGGGAATGAGCTCAAGCTTTTAATGAATGAATTTGCCTCTTCAGCTGCTAAAAAAACTAAATATTTTATGGTATTGCACCATTTTATACCATCACTCTCAATTTTATTCCCCATTCACAGACTAGAGAAAAAATTTCTGATACTGAAAACTTAAATGATTCCTGTTCCATTCTTGATCCTTGTAGAAGGCTTATTTTTTTCCATTTAGCCTTCTTAGAATGATTTCATGCAGAATTCAGGCACAGCAATATCCAAGGGAAATCTATCTCAATGTAAAATTTACAAATGACCTCTGAAGACGTGCCAAATAGAGGTCTTGGACTTTGTTCTTCAGTAGATTGTCCTTTGGTATTAAATCTCTTTTAAAAGGGCAACAGTACTTGCCTCATACACTATTAGGGATTGAAAAAAAGTACAAGAATCATTCAGATGATAGCCAGCTAATATCTAATATAATGATTCTGAGAAGAAGAAAAACCTTATTTGATGTGATATATGAAATATATCCAGTTTCATTTTTGCAAAATTACCTTATACACAGCTCATGGAGCAAATCTCTTGATGCAGAGGGCTCCTAGAGGATCTTCTGTTCCCATTATATTTCCACTGAAGTTGCAGGGATATGTGATATTAGTAAATTTGATTTTTACTTCCTTCAAAGTGACTGATTCATTGCTTTAGCTCCAAAATATATTGTTTGCCTTTGTTTAGCTATTTAGTGCTTCATCTACTGTATCCTCCATTCCTGTTCCAGATAGCTGTTCCTTGGGACCCTGGACTGTCCTCCCCAAGGCAAGTTGCCCCTAGGCTCTCCCAAAGGCCCCAATGACAGGTGAGGTTTACTTCTGTCCCTGCTTGGGAGCCACTGATAACCCTGATCACTCCAACACATTGAATGAGAGCGAGATCCTCACACAGTTCTTAGTGTATCCTGTCCTTCCTCATTGGATGTGTTGCTATTTGCATATTTTGAAATCCAATTTTTAAAAAAAGCATCAATCACTCTGCCCATGCTGCATCATTTAACATTAATGTGCTTTGTTCCTCCTTTTCTTGCATACCAAAATTTCATCCTCAAAAGTGTACAAAAACTTTTCACCTTTCAATTTTGTTGGTTTCTCCTTAGCCCCTGAGCTAACAGGCTCTTTACCACACAGTCCCAGCGCTGTGATTTTATTTTTCTTATCATGTATGTATCTGTCCGACAGATTTACTCACAGCCTTTCCTCGCCGTTCTGCAATTTTCTCAGCTATGTGAGCCAGGGCTCTGCCCATAACACATTCATACAGACCTGAGTCAGGGACTCTGGAGCACCAGGAGGTCAGAGACATGGTGAAAGGTTCTGGCTGGGTCAACTGTGGCAGAAAAAAAAGGGCTTGAAGCATGACAGATGCTCTGGCCTCACATTTTCACTCTGTTTCCCTCACCTCTCCAAGCATCTGCTTCTTAGTAATTGTTCTCTTCCCCCAGGATTTCCAGTCCAGTTGACTTCCTTGAACTTTACTCCTCTGTTTCCTCAGACCTCTTGCTCCTACTCAGCTATGCTAACTTCCCATTTAGCTTCCTTTGCTGCTTCAGTGCACTACTTTGTACTCAACAACCTTCCAAACAGGTGAAAAGGGATGGGGATGAAAACATGATCTGGATAAACACGGAAGATAAACATGACTGTATTCATTAGAGGAATGGGAAAAGAGGGTGAGCAAGAATGAAGTGGAACAAAAGCAGTACTTGAGATATTTATGAGTCCAAGAATAAAAACCTCAGCAAAAAAATGGCATAGTTGCAAATAGAATGAGATTTTCTAAAATGCAGTAACTCTGTTCACAGCATAAACAGAAGGATGTCATTCACTGAAAGTTTTAAATGAACCATTCAAATTAAGAAGGAAGAAGAGAGGGGATTAGAGTGATTAATTTTTAAGAAGCAGTCAGGGAATATGATGCAACTAATCCAAAACTAAACCAGTGTTAAGAGACTGACATTTCTTTTGCCTTTATTACTTCATTACACTTCTGATTTCACTTGAGTCTAAAAGGCAGAAGGATCAAAAGATATCTTTCTATTCTCTCTAGATTTCTGATTCTGCTGGAACTGAGGAATTATTCACTATTATGAAGGCTGTTCTAACAAGGGTCACATCTGTACAGTAATTCTAAATCTGTTTAGATGCATCCACTTTTGAAAGGTCAGTTGTAGCTTGTGTCACTACCTCTCCACTTTAGCACACAAAAGGGAATTCTCTCTGCTGCCTTTACCCCTTTCTCAAGATCACATGAAAGCCTCAAGGCCAAGGAGAATTCTCTCTGTCAGCATTATCCGGGAATCAAAGTGATGACTGAAAGATGAAAACTGTCTCTATGCCTTCCTTTCCATATATGTACTGCAGTAAGTGCTTTTCAAACAAGCAAAATCTCAAAACAAAACATCATCTAAATAGGAAGTATAATGTTTAAATATTGTGTTTCCCATTATGGCTCTCCGAATCAATTTTTAATAGTGTAAAGTAATAATAAGCAACCGTACTTTCAATATGAAAATACTGGAATATACCACAATAATCTATGACTATCAAGTAGGAAACTGACACTTGTCTGTATGTTCCTGTATCAGAAGAAATGCTTGTTGACTTTGAAAGTGCTTTGAAATGCTTCAAAACAACCTTACATTTTATCAGGCAGGGAGGCTTAGAGGTCTGAATTCCTGAATGGGGATGAAAATCCCACTGAAGGTGCATGGATGTTGTAGCCCAGCAACTGAGGATCTTTGTTTATCTGAGAAGCTCTAAGATGTATTTCTGTGAAGATTGTATTTTGTCAGTTTTTTCATTTTAACAGATTAGGAGGTGACTCATAACTAAGATGTGCTGAATTGTTTTCTTTCATATGGTGCAATCCAGACTGGAAGGAAAGGACCCTTGAATTTCCTTCATAAAGTCTGACAGAATAACATTAATTTTTATTATTTTAAAAATTTACTAGTTCTATTTTAGACCAAACCATTGAGGGGAGAAGGGTCAAGAGAACTCCCAGAGGTACTAGAAGCAAAGGTTTAACCTGAAAATCTAGAAACTCACAACCACATCCCTGATTCTAACCAGATAATACTTTTTTTTGTTTGAAGCTGAAATTCCACACTAAGTACAAATGGGAAAACTAGTAAGATTTTTTTTTTTTGACTAAAATTTTTTTTTCTGAAATACAATTTTATAAATTGCCATTTTATTCATGTGCCGTACTACCACTGCATGTTTTATGTGCTTAATCAGAGTTCAGTTGTTAGGGATTGATAGATCTGGGGTCTTGCTCTGACTCTTTGTCATTATTTTTCCCATATTATTATTATTATTATTATAATTCATCATGAAATTTCTGTTGTATTTTAAGTTTTTCAGTTACCTTAGGCTATCTAACATCTGTCTGCACGTCTTATAAGAGCTGCACTGCACGTGAACCAAGACAAATAATTTATTTTTTTTTAAGACACAGTAGTGTGTTTCTGTGACTGTACTCTGAGAGGTTAAATGTAAGTCTTAGAATCTGTAACACAAACTTAGTTATGTTAAAGTTTGTGGAAATGTTGTGACAAACATGTCATAGCGGGACTTTTTTTCCACTTTGCTGCTTTCTGCACAGAACTCCACAGCAAAAAAAACCAAAGACCTTGGATCAAAGTCCTGAGCCTGGTTTAGGGTAGCCTGATGGTTCCTGAGCCCTGGAAGCCCAGCAGTAGTTTTTGGTTCTTTTTTTATGCAGAGATCCAGGCAGAGGTACAGTGTGATCAGTCACGAGTCTGTTTCACTGTGCCTAGTTCACTCCCCACTTTTCACCAGAGGACCTTGCTGGCAGTGGCCTTTTGCGCCACATAACACCTTTGAAAATGTTGGATTGCTGAAATCGTCCGACTTTTCACTATTCCCTTTTAGTAAACAGAAATCAAATTGGTAAAGCTACAATAGGAAAATCCATTAGGTAATGGGTGGAGCAGCATCAGAGCCATCAATAGTTGAGGGACAGAAAAAGGGGAGAAAAGAGGCCATAAATGGATGGAGTAACCAAATGAAAATCACAACAAAGTGGACATGGAGAAGGAGGATCAGAAAATACACACCTATGAGAGAATGAGCCAGCTTCTCCTCGTTACTGGAATCAGAAAAGGTGAGGTAAACCAAATGAAAGTAAATGTTGAAGGAGTAGACAAAAGAAGTCTAGGAAATATTTTCTGAAATCCTTACATCATCTGGAAGATTACAACCATTTAAAGATCACAGAAAGCATTTGAAGTTTGTCTATCAATACTAAGCACTGTCTGGAAGTTTCTTGTCCTTGGTGTCGATTCACTGGTTGCTTGATTTTGTCATAAAAGCTAACAAGAACAGTGGTAGTAAGAGAGGGAAGTGGAAACCGCTGATTACATATTGAAGTATTTGAGATAATAGTGCACTTTAAAAATAAGCATAATATATCTTCCCAGGTGAGGATCCCTTGGCATAGTTATGGTCCAATTGATTTCCTGTTTTGAGAGGAAAGATAAGAACTATGATGAATCAGAATTCTAAATTATTCTGGGACCAGCAGAGTTGGCAGAGATTTGACTCCTTTGTCAGCCTCAGACTACATAGCTTAAACTTCATATCAATTCAACCTAGATGAAAACTTTGGGAAACTACTCTGGCAATCACCAAATACATGCAGAGTTCACGACTGTGAACTTACAGCAGAGTCTGAGAAGCAATTCCCATCTTAAATGTATGAGAAAAACATGAAAAGTGTAGGTGTGAGGGTAGAAACAGGATTTCTGCTTTCTCTTTAGATAATTATGACTTGTGAGAAGCAAGTTACTGCTCCTGTAAAGCTATTTGCTGAGCCATTGGCTACTGTGGTAGAAGAGGGTATTTACCAAAATGTGTATTTACCAACATGGTTATTCTCCACACTATCCTTTTGTCTCAGTAGGATAAGAAATACTTTTCAGAAGATGGTTCTGAGACAGCTATAGTGAGTTGGACTAAAATTAGTCTCTGGGATTATTGCCCTTCCATTCACTATAATTTAACATTAAGGGATATTAGATTATGTGCATGGTCACCAGTGTACCTTTCAGGGAACATATTTATCCACTGAATTTTAATAGACTTTTAGGAAAATCTTTCCACAGAAAAGGTCAGAAAAAACTATTTCTGAGATACAGAGTGAGAGTTTTGCAACAGGGGCTCAGAACTTTATGGGGCAAGAAAAGCATCTACATTAGAAAAGTAGATATTACATGATTCAATAAAAAAAGATTTAAAGCCATTCTGAGTCTAGTCCCCTTACACATCTATCATATTTACTGATTCAAAGAACTTCAAATCAAGCAATCCAGCAATTTAGCTAAAGTTAAAAGTTTGTCTTTCTTCAAGGAACATAGAGAATGGTAGAAAAAATATTAAAATGTCACATTTTAAATAGCGCTGAAATATAGGGCATGCTAAACGGTTTAGAGAGAATAAAAAAAGATATTCAATTGAAGCTCATTGCTTTCATGCTAACATTTCTCACTCTTCTTTTCCCTGGTGAAGCTACTTACTTCCCTGGTGATCCTCCTTTCTGAACCAAGCAGCAAAAGGGCATAGGTTTAGACTCACATGCTGATCTATCTTCTGTCCTTGGAGGTCATGTGGTTTACTGAGGCATCCAGTCTGATTGCTGTGTGCTTCAGCCTGGAGACTACTTCCTCTCTGTGGTAAAGACAATGTGCACCCTTCAGGCTACTGGTCACCCTTTTCTAAGAACTTAATTTAAATAAATACATTAGGAACTCTGCATTTCAGGAAGTGTATAGTCCCTGGAACAAAACTCACCCTAGAAATTGTTCATCACATTAATAGCAGGTCACTCACACAGCTGTGTACCAAAAATGTTGAGATCTTACAGGCTGAAGCACATTTCACATGAAATAAGTAAATACAAAAGTGCAGCATCCAGTGAGCAAACTCTTTATTCCACTTAATAAAGTAATAAAACCAAAATTAGAAAAAAAAAATTACTTCTAACCAAATACTCACTTATCAAGATTAAGTTCTGCAAAACTTGATTTTGAACACTTTTTCTTAATTGAATCACCACTGTGGCTAAACAGAGTGAGGAAGTATAAATCTAAAATTGAGAAAATATTGATGCAATGAACATTGGTATCCCAGACTCAATACAATTTTTTCTTTATTTGCAAGAACAGAAAGTAAAACATAAAATAACTTTAATGACAATAAATATGAATGAAGATAAAATAGATAAAAGTAGGAAGAAAATCAGAGGCATAGTTGAAAAGACATACCATATGCATAATGTGTCATGTGTGTCATGGATCATGAACATTTGTTCAACAGAAGTTTTGGACAAACTAGAAAAAAAAAGTCAGTGGACAGGACATAGGTTGTGTGTTTTTTATTGGGTTGAAGTTGTGAAACAACTATTCCTCATCATGAAGTGGGGGAGGGGACAGTGTGATCCAGAGGCAAAGTTGGAGAGAACAGGAATTTTTACTCATTTGTCAAAAATACCCTTGTAACTTGCGTTCACGTTCTCAAAAAAAGTTTCCAGTGAGTTTCAGATATGAGGGTTTTCCAACTGGCACAAAAACAAAAATGAAACTGGAGATAGCTGTGGTGAACACTGGCAAAAAAAACGGGAAAAACAATTGGAAGTGGACAGCAGAAGGAAGAGAGAGGGAGGAAAATTGCAAGCATTCTGAGGTTGTGAAGTTTTAAAGAAATACTAATGTATTTTCCTGTATGTAGGATTCTGGATAGGTACTGAAATTGAAATATGAATCCTGATGATTCAGTTAGCTTTGAATCTAAAAGGAGTCATGCCGAAGAGCCTATTTCATATAAGGAAAAAGTTAGTTATTTTGCTTAATTACTTCTGATTACCCTGTCATCTGTAAATGAATCAAATGAAATTTCTGACCTAAATTATAAAACTAAAGTCTTGTGTATTCCAGTACCAAAATAATTTGGAGAGTTGATATAAGTATTGTGTTGCTTTAGTAAGTAAAAAAAAATTTTAAAATTCTTATATAAAAAAATGTGTTAATGTTAATAATTTTAGCATTATTGCCAAATACACTTTCCATTAACAGTAGTGATGTGACACATAAATTTGCTTTCAATATATATCAATATTCTATTGATTTGACAAAGAAAATCCTATTGTGAGACTGAAGCTGAACTCTTAAGTGAAAAAGCCAAACAACCCAGTAAGAGTAACCGCCTAACTAAAGGACAACAGCACAAACACGCTGTGGATACCTTATTGTTTCTACCTGCAGGAAAAATACATGGGCCTATGAGATGTCAGTGAATAATGGAAAGAAATATTCTTCATAAATAAAGTTGAGAGGAATATGCACGTAAAATAATTCCTAAATGCATGTATTGTGTGTGTGTCTATAAGAACCTATTTTTGATTAATACAATAGAACAATGTGCACAGGCAGTGCCGGTAAACTTAGGATAGTAATAAAATTAAACAGCGCTGTACAATGCAAATTTTCTCAGTAGGCATTTAATATATGTCTGTACTAAAGTCACACAGATTGTGGCTTCTGAGTTAAACAGAGACTTTGTCCAGTCCTCTTTTAACAAAAATAAAGACATTTTGTAAATCAGACAAAAGAAACCACATTTCTTAGCTCCAAATATAATGAAAAAATATAAAAAAGCTTAAGGAAATGTCCCATTTTTTTTCCCCACAATACTAGTTGGAGTTTTTTCACCTAATATTGATACATCAGGAGGTTCAAAAATTAAGCACAACTGAAATCTGCTGATGAAGGTGTTCACATCTCAAGAGAAAGTACAAAACTGATTTGTTTCCAGTTGGAAGACATAAAAGCAGGTGTTTCTGTGGCACAACCCAGTAGACACATGGTTCAGTGTGGTCTGTTTAAGCCTGGAGCAAAACTTGCAAGGAAAATGTAAGGAAATCTTTCATGAATCAGGATTTCAAAGTCCTACCTGCCCAAAGAGGCTCCTTCTAGCCCACATCACTTCATATGGAACTCATGCACTGGAGTGCCAATTCTGTATAATCATTTCTGCTAAAGTACACAGTATAATTTAATATCTTTTCTCAGCAGACCAACATTTCTTGTGACATGAATAACAGTTTTTCATTCCTTCTAAATGTTTATTCACACAACTGTCCTCTGGCAGTGTGTTTAGGGTTAATTTGGAAAATTCTTTTCTCTATATTTCACTTTAGTTCCTCTAGAAATTTGTGCCTACCTCCCCACAAACTGGCCAATGTCATTAATATACCCACCTCTTTCACTTTCCACTCTCTTTTCCTACTTTCTGTCATTCCTTCCATTTTCATGAGAGGAAACTTGCAGTTAGTAGGAAAAGACATGAGACTCTGGAGCATCCTCTCACTCTGGACATGACTGGAAGATCCCAGAAAATGCGTTGCATCTCCTAAGAAGTTTCATTTTCTCTCTAATAGTCTTTTATCCTTTTACTAAGTAATAATAAGGCAATTAGTACATCATATTTCAATATTCATATAATTTACAGATCACACACCAAAAACCTGCAATTGTATGTCCTAGGGACAAATTCAGGTCAGGCAGGGGAAGACATTTCTATTGACTATACCAAAGCTACAAATGCCAAATCAGACTCTGCATTTCACTTGATCGACTACCATTTCCAACTACAGTAAATTCACGAATACAAGCCGCACTGAGTATAAGCCGCATCTCTGGGTGTTGGCAAATATTTCGGTTTTTGTCCATAGATAAGCCGCACATGAATATAAGCCGCTCTGTCGTTCGCAGCGAGGACCCGCGTGCAATTAGTAACAGAACCGCGGGAGGGCGGGGTTTACTGGCTGAGCTAAGGTTGTGCAGGCTCGGCCCGCTAGGGGCCGCTGACGGGGCCAGGTGGGCCAGCCCGGTGCTGCAGCTCGGGGCCGGCCGCCGCTGCCACTGGGCTCGGTCACCCCGGGTCGGCGCTGCCCCGCGGTGGCAGGCAGGGACGGAGCTTCCCCTGCTCCTACGGCAGCGGCGGTGGGCGGGGACGGAGCTTTCCCGCGCCTGTGGCGCCGGCGGCGGGCAGGGACGGAGTTTCCCCGCTCCTGCCGCGGCGGCGGCGGGCGGGGACAAAGCACCCCGTCGGCTCCCCGAGCCGCAGCAATGGCGGCGCGGGCTTCTCCCCCCCTCCCCGGGCCGCAGCAATGGTGGCGCCGGCTTCCCCCCCCATCCCCGGGCCGCGGTAGGGGCGTAGGGGCGGCCCGGGTCCCCCCTCTCCTCCCCGAGCTGCAGCAATGGCGGTGCCCCCCCCCCGTCTCTCCCCTGGGCTGTGGCAGAGGAGGAAAGAGAGCTCTCCCGCCTCTCTCCCCGCCCCCCGTGCTCCCTGCAGGCAGCCAGGCTCCACCCGCGGTGCAACAGAGTAGCGATTTGTAACAATCGCAAAATGCCGACTTTGCAGCTGCTCGGCTCAGCACTCTGGCAGGTACTTCTGAGGTTGTATTAGCCGCTCCTGATTATTAGCCGCATTTCCGGTTTAGGAGCAAAATCTTAGTCAAATTGGTGCGGCTTGTATTCGTGAAATTACTGTATTTATATTTTTTTTCTCTTTTATGTATGTTATGTTTCACATTATGACTCATTGCACATTATGACTCATTGCTACCCTTCTGACTTTTTTCTAATTAGCAAGCATATACAAGTACATCTAAGGGAAAAACAAAAACATGAAGAAACTACTTAACAAGGGATGAAGCTTAGTATCTCTGAAGACTGACCTCAGAAAATTGTCTGCTAGTCACCATATGGAACCACAAAATATGAAACCAGTCTTTTTGTTTAAGGTTTGAAAAATAACTTTTTTTATTGAAAAAGAATGCAAGAATATTTGCAAGAACAGTTTAGTGTACATCTAAAAAAGTAATTTTGATTAATAGCTTTGTCTGAAGGCAAATACATAAAATTCATTCATATTTTACTCCTTGCAGTTTCACCAATCACTTCAAGGCCACTCATAAAACTTAAACAGCATTCGTGTTCTCCAAATACAGAGCATATGCCAATGGCTTCACATGCACTGGTTTACTTTCATAGTATCTCCAACTGTCTTGTTCCATTTTTTCACAAATTTCCTATCAATGTAGAATAATGCTCTTGGAAATATTGATACTCTCTAATTTTGAAGATGCAGCCAGTCTGGAGGTCTGATGATTCTGGTTTCATGCCGATAAAGGAATTCAGAGTAGATTTGGAATTTTAAATATGTCAAACTTGGTTTAATTCAGCCAGAAGGTCATTGTGCTTAAACACAGAAAAACAAACAACAACAAAATCCCCCAAGACAAACAACAACAACAAAAAACCCAAACAAACAAACAAATCCCAAACTATTCAGATAGTATATTTGTGATTTTATGGTATTCAGATAGAACCAAAATCTCACACAACCAATAAAGTTATGGTTTAGAACAGTGAAATGTGCAGAGAAAGGTAAGTATTCTCATTACTCAATGATGTATGGAAAGAGAGTAAAGGGACATATCATCAAGACTGAGGTTTAATTTTTTTTTTTTTTACAACATTTGTAAGCATTCAGAAAAATCTGAATTAAAAAAAGGTCAAATTCTGCTTTCAGGCTGAATTAATATGAAAAAGTTAACAACCATGGAACTTCATGCTGCAAACTGCCAGATGAGTGGTAAATTCTATTACATATTACAGTAAAATTTGGAAGGATGTTGAGCTCCTTAGTACAAAAACCAGAACAAAGTTATATATATAAAGAATTTCAAGAACGCTGTCAAAATATATAATCAGGAGGACAGTGTCTTTACAGTCATGAAAAAAATACAGTAATTTCACAAGTAGAAGGTGCACCGGGTATAAGGTGCACTTCCAGGTGTTGGCAAATTTCCGAACTTTGTCCATATATAAGGCGCACCGGAGTATAATGAGCACTTTTTTTTCGCACAAGCATCAGTTCGCAACAAAGTAATCAATTAGCAACAATCACGCCAGCTGTGCTGTCTTGGGTTACAGTGCAGGATGAAATCAAAGTATCTATTCTATCACCATCTGTTGTGACCAGGTGGGGCAGTGATCCTTCTCTCCATGGGAGATACTCTGCTAATGGGCCATCCATTGAAAACAGTAGGGGGGCATTGTTCTTTGTCTTTTCACAACTCATCCTTCTTCCAGGGAGTTATCTTCTGCTAATGGCCCATTGAGTCTCACTGTGCAACTGATAAAATTACTTGATCCCATTGGGAGTTGCTCTAGCCAGGGGGGAGAGCCCAGCCTTTCTTACCTAGACAAAAAACTAAAATTCTGGGACAACAAGTCACCCTCTTTTCCCTGGATTCCAAAGGAAAACTGGACATTTTTCCATATCATCGCTGGACCTTTGGAGGGAGGCTGCACCCTTCTACAAGACCACTGCTTCAACTGAACCACATCTGTCACTGCAGGAGGACTGCAATGAATGGGACTGCTACCAACACCCTGCCTGACGGGTGTCACCCTGATGGGGGGTAAGGCTGTGCTCTGACTTTGTGTCTTGGTTTGGTGAACAGGTGTCTGCTGAGAAAGGCAGGAGCCTCTCTTTGAAATTATTATAATCTTGAAATTACGGGGCACTCAGGCGAAGATAATGGGAATTAGGAATAAGAGTTCTTTACTAGGGAAATTAAAATAGAAATACAGTACTACAAAGAAACAAACTCCAAACCCTGACAAAGTCAGAATACAACCTGACACCCCGTCAGGCAGGGTGTTGGTAGCAGTTTGATTAAATAGTGGTTGCAGTCTTCTTGTAGTGACAGATGTGGTTCAGTTGAAGCAGTGGTCTTGCAGAAAGTGAAGTTTCCTTCCAGAGGTCTAGTAGTGATGTGGAGAAATCTCATTTTTTTCTAGAGTCCAGTAGAGAAAGGGCTACTCAGTGTCCTAGAATTTCAGTTTTTATCTAGGTAAAAAGGCTTGACTCTCTCTGCTGGCTGGAGCAACTCCCAATGGGATGAAGTAATTTTATCAATCATACAGTGAGACTCAAGGGGCCATTAGCAGAAGATAACTCCCTGGAGGAAGGATGGAGGTGCAAAGATAAAGAACAATGCCCCCCTACTGTTTTCAATGGATGACCCATTAGCAGAGTATCTCCCATGGAGAGAAGGATCACTGCCCCACCTGGTCACAACAGATGGTGATAGAATAGATACTTTGATCTCATCCTGTACTGTAACCCAAGACACTTTGTCAGTGTTTGGGGTTTGTTCTTTGTAGTACTGTATTTCTATTTTAATTTCCCTAGTAAAGAAGTCTTATTCCTAATTCCCATATCTTTGCCTGAAAGCCCCTTGATTTCAAAATTATAATAATTTGGAAGGAGGGGGTTTACATTCTCCATTTCAAAAGGAGGCTCCTGCCTTTCTTAGCAGACACCTGTCCTCCAAACTAGGACAAGTGCCAAGTCCTGTTGAGCTCCACAGCCCCGCATAAGCTGCGCCCCTTGCCCCCCCACCTCCCCCCTCGCTGAGCCCCGCGGCTCTGCGCAGTTCGGCTCGCAGCTCGCACTTGCAGGTTGGTAAATTTCAGAACTTTGTCCATATATAAGGCACTCTGGAGTATAAGGCTTACTTCTCGATTCAGACCAAAATTTCAGTCAAAAGGATGCGCCTTACATGCATGAAATTAATGTAATTGTTTGATTTTTCGGTTTTGTTTTTTTTTTTAATTGAGTGGTTCTGATATTTTGGACACCCAGGTTTGATGATTCTGGCAAAATAATTTCCAAGCACAAGAAAACCCCCTCCTAAAAAACTTCATTTCAATTGTTCTTGTGGAGAGACCCCTTGTTCATGTCTAACATTTTGTAACAAGATGCCTTTTTCTCAGCTAAACAAGCAAATAAACAAACAAGAAATCAAATTCTTTTTCAGTAGATAATGAGGGAACACTAAAGAAAAAGGTTAAGAAAACAATTTTCTCTGGCAAAAATAGAATCTTCCAATTAAGATGAAAATCTTATTTCAAAATTAAAGATGGTATGTTTCTGTCAAGAATAATTCTTCTGGTAACTACCTTTGGTTACAGGAAATCTATGAGATCTTTTTATTCATAGGACTAAATCACATCCTATTAGCTGTATGTTTATCTGCTATTTAGAAAAATACATTAGGTCATTTATTCTGAGCCCACAGATGGCCTGTTAATATGAGATTATTATAAATTAGCTTTAAAAATAAATTGGAAAACATTTGCTTTCCTTCTGACAATTAAATGGGAGCACACTTTGTTTGCTGTTTGGCATTTACTTCCTCCTCTACAGTTATTTTGGTCACCTTCAGCTCTCCTCTGGATGTTGTTATCCACAAGCTATGTGAAAAAATAATTTCTTGTGTATTGCAGAGTTGAGGAGAAATATGGCATCTGGTAATGCTGTGGTCACAGAGACATGAAGGGGTTCTTCTGCTGAGGGAACATTAATGTCTTGTGATTTCTGCGCAAACCATCTACAAATATTACACTTACTAATGGTAGTAGAAACTGAATGCATGCTGACCTCTGTAGTACTGAATGACTTCAACTGGGTAGCCGAATGGATTTTTCTCCCTGAATATGTTGCAGAGCCCAGTTTTCACCAGAATCCATACACATGCAGGACTTCACCAATAAAAATGCAAACTGATGTTACACTGCAGGAAAAGTCACATTCAAAGCAGGAGACATATCAAACAGCTTGCTAGGAACAAAGTGAAAGGAGGAGTGTTCAGTGCAGCAATAAATAACCTAGATCTCAATACGACCTCCCTGTGAAGTCAATGCCAATGTTTACTGATGTTTTACCCAGCACTCCAAGGGCAATCACTCTAAGTTTAAATGAAATTTAAGAGCACCTGCAAAGGCACAGACCCATGGAATGAATTTTTCCAGTCTTCTTCCTGGTAGCTCTTCTGCTATCACAGAATTGCTATATTACCCTATACCTGCCAGGGTCTGTTAATTCTTTCATTAGTGCAAGGACATTTCTGTCAAAGAAACATGATATCATAAAGTTCACTGCACTTCAGACTCACTCTATGGACTACAGTAGTGAAGTAAAACCCAAATATCTGGCAACTATATTTCCATATCACACAGAATGAGATGTTTATTATTCTAAATGTCTTTTTTGGTCCAATTTAGAGGCTGGGAATAGTCCAAGAGAGGAAAGTATAGCAACACTTCTAGTAAGCTGCATAAGTTCAGGATGTTCTTATTCACCTCAGATGAGATAAAAAGACAAAGCTTGATTGAAATTTCAGCTTCTGAGTTGTATGAGTTGGAAGGGTGGTCAGCCCTGTAAGGTGGGACGTGTGTTTTTCAATAGACTCTGAAGTCCTACTTTGAAATGTCTTCACAGAAGGGCTTGTCTAAGCTTTTGGCTGCTTCCTGCTAGCTCATATACCAAGATTTCCTTCCCCTAAATCAGCAAAGGAGGAGAAGAAGAGATGTGGCACATCTGGACCTCATCTCAGAGATGAGTAAGATGAGAACATTCATGCACAGAGCATGCTACGTTTTGAGAGGATTCTCCGAATCACTAGTGTTTTCTGATTGGTTTGATTTCAGGTCTCTTCCATCACTTGATGGAAAAATTATAACCTAGAGTAGCAGAAATTATATTTAAATAATTTTTTTAATATATTATGTAAAAAACTTCACCAAGACTTGGCTAGAAAACTTTGCTGTCTTAGAAAAGATCTTGTAAATAATTTTCTTTTCAGGTTTTCATTTTAAAAGTCACAGGTAGAATCTTTCTCTCACCCTTGTTCATCTTAAAATCTCTTTTGGCAAAAGAAAAATGAGTTTCAATCTTAAATCTATGCCATTACCTCTCCTTTTGAAAGGAAACTTGCAGCAGCTTCTGCGTTAAGCACCAGTGGCTACCGTTTGCTTTTATAGACCTCAGTTGGATCAGATATATTCCTTTATTTTGTCCCTTAGGCTTTTTCATTGGCAAGATGCAAACAATTGCTTTTTGACTGCGTAACTTTTCCCTCTGGGACTGTACTACTATTGACTGGAACATCTATAACTTCTGGCAGCAGAAGGACTTTCTTTTCTCTTCATGGCTATTGTTTAAGTTTGCCCCAAACTAGGCAGAACATATCAACATCCCTGGCTCTTCCAGGCAGTTGTACACATTTCCTCCCTTCCAACCCATCCCAACCAGCCTTGCTGTACAGCCACAGACCCTGTACAACCTCCATCCCAGGGGCCATTGTCACACATGTGACCTTCTCAACCCACAAGTGGCAGTGGCTTGCCTTCCTTCCTCCTGCATTTCCCCTCCTCAGGGAGAGCTACGTGGATTTTTGGTTAGTTTAGACATGATGGTTTGGGTGGAGTTTGTATTATGATCACTCCTTCAAAAAAGAAAGGAGCCTGGTGATATTTTTCAGGCAACTCAAATACTCCTCTTGTGCACATCGTTCCAAACAACTTCTGGCAGCTCACTTTTGTGTCACTAAGGGACTGCTCTTCTCACAAGTCAGTTATAAAGTTACTTATTGGAGAAGGAACAGGCTGCCTCTTTCCTTCTACTTGTCAAGTAATTTATGGGGTTTCTATTCAAAAAACCAAGCATGAACAGGCAACTCTTGAGATGTTCAAGGAGTCTACATTTGCCCCAAGTCTGTTCCAAAGGGAATCAATGAAGATAGCAGATAACACAGAAAGACAAATATATTTGTGCATAGGGAAAGATACTAGGATATTATCCCCCCACTCTTTCCTCTTTTTTTTTTTTTTCTATTTTTTTTTATTTTTATTTTCATTTAGGATTTGGTTTCATTTTTGTTTGGGTTTTTTTGTTTGTTTGGTTTGGGTTGTAATTTTTTTTTAATAGTAAAACAGAAATTTGTGTTTTGTGGTTTTTGCTGGTGTTTGTTTGCTTGTAGGGATTTTCTGTTTCATAATATATAGTTATTCACTGATGATGAATTTTGGCCCAACAAGTTCCCCATTGAAAAGTGTCATTTGAAGTGTCAAAACTTTGAGACAGGGGCTTGAAAAAGAGCCTTGGTCTCTGGGCTTGATATCTATAAAAAGAGATGGGTAAGGGAATCACATTCCCCAATTGATAGAGGAAAATTAAATACAATCCAATTTTTTATTTACAATGTTTCCTTTTCACACCAACTGACATCAACACAGAAAGTCATTTATCATTCTCAGAAAATCAAGGAAAAGTTAATGCTGAGATGGAACCATCTACAAACAGTGCCTGTGGGAGATGTACAGGTTGCTCTGTTTTGGATCTTGTATCTCAAAAGTGAAACTAGATGTTTCCAATTATTGTTGTACAGAAAGCTGTAAAAAAATAAGCGAAGAGCGTCTTCAGAGACTTCAGGGCACTGTCTGAAAAGCAGAAAGAAAGGTTTTCTTTTTGATAGCTTTTATTCTGCAGTGGGCAATTAGTAAAGAAAAGGCACAGTCTACTCATGATTTTCAGAGTCCCTGAAGAGCTTTGCATTGTCATGGCAGAGACCATGGAGATACAAGATTACCTATGCTAGGATAGCGCAGAGTTGTTCTGTGTAAGAACCAGGGGGAAAATGAAGAAAACATGTCAAACTAAATCACGGAGGAAGGCGAAAAAAAACTGCAGGAGATAAAGCAGAGGAGCAGTCATTAAAGCAATTTTGCAATTATCTACTGCAAAGCCTTAAAACAGAGAAAAGTTCTCTCATTTCTGTGCTAGAGAAATAGCAAAACAACCCACAAGAGTTTTATAACAGTATTCTTCTCACAGCCTGACCATGCTTGGGAGCTGTTTTCCTATAAAAGCACTAGGATTTCTAACACGGCTGTAAATCAAAAAGGAGGAACACTCTTGTATTGCTTACGTATACTACTGGTAGGTGCAAAAATATGGTGGCCCTGAAATAATCACTATATTTTTGTTCTTTATTTCTTACCAAGCAATGATTTTCCATGCATGTTTCACCTTTCTGAGAGTTAGGTCACAAGCCTCTGCACACAGTGCCATGCTATACTTTATTTCCTGTTGGCAGCTTCTTTTTCAGGTGATCTCTTGTCCCTGATTCTGTCAAAACTTCAGAGCAATTCTGCTTCAAATTGCATCAATCTACAGACTTTTAAAATACTGCATTAAAACAGTGTGCACGATTTATAAGGTGTTTGAGAATATCTCTATAGATTTTATGCATTTCTTGCTTAATTATTGTGCTAACTTTGGCTGGGATAGAGTTGTTTTTCTTCACAGTGGCTAGTATGAGGGTCGTTTTAGGACTTGTCCTGGAAACAGTGTTGATAACTAAGGCATGCTTTCCTTACTGCTGATCAAGGCTTGCACAGAGCCAAGGCTTTTTCTGCTCCTCACCCACCCAGCAGCGAGTGGGCTAGGGTGCTCAAGGGCTGGGAGAAGACACAGCTGGGACAGCTGACCCCGACTGATCAAAGGAATCTTCCAGACTCCATGGAATGGTTGTGCTTAGCACATTAAGCTGGGTGAAAAAGAGGGAAGAGGGGAACATTGGAAATGTTGGTGTTTGTCTTCCCAAGTCACCATCATGCATGATGCTGCCCAGCTCTCCTGGAGATGGATGAACATGTACCTGCCTAGGGTAAGGAGTGAATGAATCTCTTTTTATTTTGCATGTGTGTGATTTTTGCTTTACCTATTAAACTTTCAGATGCATATCAGTCCATGAGCTTCTCCCACTTTTCCAATTCTTCTCCCTGTCCCACAAAGACCATGCTGTCTGGAGTTCAGTTGCCAGCTAGGATTAAAAAAACCAGCTTTACTTGTTATAAGCTCATGGCCCAGAAGCCTGTTGCAAATTGAACAGAGAAAGAAAGAAAGAAATCTGGCCATCACCAAATGTATTTTTCTGCATACAAAACTGGTGTAATTTAATGTCAGTTTCAGTTTAAACAATAGGAAGCCTCAAAACTGTTTCAAAAACTTCAGAGTTTAGCTATCTTGATGAACAAAAGCTGGAAGTTATAAATGGATTTTTGTTTCTCTACCTGAGAAAGCTTTTGTGTGTTGACAAAGGTTTTCATTAATGTCACTCTGAGAACAAGACCCAGAAAAAGGCATGCTGACTTAGATTGTCTATTACTATCTCTCTCATGGTTTTGGTTTTATTATTTATTTTTTCTTTCCTTTCTTGGCTAGATGAAGTGTTTGTAGGCTTAAATATTAAACTTTTTGGTTGAGAGCAGAAAAAGGTCTGGCACATTGATAATAGAATGCTACTTTTATCCATAAAAAGCAGGATGGGGATGAATAGAAGGCAGTTTCAGAGTGGCTTAGGTCTGAGGTGAACCTGAAGGAGCTTAGCTGTGTTGGACAATGTGTACACATCCTTGGCACACAGGATATGCATGCAAAAGCTTTAAGTGCCTAATGTCACTTGTATAGGTCCAGACCTCAGTATGAATAGAAAGAGAGGGCTGGAAGGAGTTGGCAGCCCCAGGTGGTACAGATGGATTACAATTTGCAGGGAAAACAGACCCTAAATTATCACTATTAGATCATTTACCAAGAGAGTTTGAGTAAGTAAGTTCATGAAAGTAAAGGAGATTTTTCAGGGACAAAACCATGGAGAAAAGGAAGGAAATGAGTCACAGCAAATGAAAAGGAAAGTGAAGCCTGTAAGCTGAAAACCTGTACAACTTTCCAGTCATAATGATAAATTAAAAGAGAACAAAACAAGCAGAAGAGGAAAAAGCTAAACCAAATCAAACCAAACCAGCCAACCAACCAACATGAACCATCATTTAACCAAAAAAATACAACTAAAGAAAGCACCCAAATGTTCAAGAAAAATGGTGTTTACCACCAATTTTAAAGTCAAGTGTCATGCTAAAACAACACATAATATCAGGTCCTTCATCCTCCACAGAGTTAAGAGACAGTCCTGTCTCTTTTTCCCACAGAGAAATCATTAACGTCTGCAGTATCAACAAGGAAATTGTATGTTTCAAAATTAATTCATGTGCTTCACACATCAATTTTCAAGATGAAAACTCTCTCAGAAACTACAACAGGGAAGTTAAAGAAAACCAGCTTCATTCTATATCAGGATACTCTCTCATCTTTCCCATAGTTCACTACTGAATTAAAATGACTATTATTAGAATTTCTAACATGCCCATCATTTAAATAAGCAGACATAATTTCTCAATTCTGGGAATGCACATGTTCCTTTTGGTATGGAAGCCAAACAGTACTCCCACAGGGATTTAGCCTGAGTCAGTACTGTATCAGGCCGTACTCTTTAGAGGGACTAGATATAGTAACACTAAAAGTGAGGATACCTATGATGCCGTCATTTCATCTTCTTTTAACCTTTTCCCAAGTCAAAATAACTACTTAGCTTATGAAAAAATGAAGAGATGATAGGCAGTAACAGGTTGTTGTTATTTTCTTGAAGGAAAGTTACTGGCATTAGCCTGATGAAAATTTAGGAGTGCTAATCATGAAGATGATTTGAATTACTCTCTATAATAAATTAACAGAAGGCATTGTCAAAAATGATCAAGTGACAGATCATAAAAGTTTCTCTGGCACAAAGGATAGGTTGAGAATATAAGGTCCAAAATTCTTTATAAAATAGCTTTATCAATGCATTTCTCTAAACACAGCTGATGTAGCTAGCTGATAAGTATTGTTTGACTTTGCATTAACCATTGTTTGCTTCACAATAAGTTATATTACATAAGTTACAATTTCTTATTTTATTACCTTTCTTAGCCATTGAAAAATACTGAGTGTTTGAGATGGACCACTCTGCACTGCAATAACCATCTGTAACTTTTTATTGTCTTCATAAACATGATTTATAAGATTCACAAAGATATAAATCTATAGCAGCATGCTACTTTTTCTGAAAAACAAAATGCTAATTAGTTCCTTTATTCCTCATGGGACAGAGTCACTATCATGCTGCTTAAGCTTACAATTCAGAACAAAGTAGTTCAGGTTACATATCAGAATTGATATTTTTTCAGAATTATTCTCTACTTCTATAAAACATGAACTTCTACATCATGAACGTTTACAAAAAGTTTTTTTTCTGGGGTTTTTCCATGCAAAAAGAGCAAATCAGCCCACAGTTACTTTTTCAAACAATCTTGCCGTATGTCAGTATGTGCTGATCCTTCTAAATCACCACAGTTTCACTATAAAATTGCCTTGAAAAGACATAAACCTTAAGACTTCCAGTCTACCTCTGTCTCCATTATAAGCACAGAAACAAATTCATTTTCTTAACCAAGCCAGTGAAGAGAAGTATTTGAACTTTGAAATTTACTTTTCCTTTTTCATTCTTATTTCTGTCCCTGTCCATTTTTCTTTACACACAGGCTTTCCTCATTGTGTTTAAATACAACACACCTTTCACATTTATATTTGCATCAAAGGATTAGATATTTACATTGGAAAAGAATCTTCCTTCTTATTTTTCATCCATCTTTCACAGTTTTCCATATTTGAGAAAATCTTCCTGTTCTCATTCACCTCTCTATTTCCTAGTTTCTCTCTCTTTTGTTATTTTCCCCACAATTTAATTCATTACTAGCGAGGATCTATATTTCATTAAGTCCTAGGTGTTCTGCTTATGTTCTAGATTGAATAAAAATAAAAGCCAAACCAAACATTATTTCTCAGTCTCTTAAGAAGGAATTGGAAAGGAAGTATTCTGAGACCTCAACCTTAACCTTTTTCTCACAGACTCTATGTGAGGTTCTGTATCAGAAGAAGGTACCAGAAACATTCTCTCAGCTGTATTGCAGGACTCTGTATTGGCAGATGTAGCAAATCAACCTGATGCCATTTACCTAAGAGTAGGAGAGATCATCAAGGATGTTTGAAAAGCTGGTCCTTAGAAAGACCAAGAAGTCATACCCTCACCAGAGCTCAATTCAGATGTGAATACAGGTGCTAACTCACTGTGAGTGAGGTTCTGATATTTTGCTAGATGCCTCCACCTTGAACTTTCTATCATCTTGACAGTAGAATCTCATTTGCAGAAAAAGGATAAGAAAGACAAATCTGTGGCTTGACACCTTGTGGCATCTTTCTATGGGTGATGAATTTCTCTTACATGACAGGTTCAAAGTTACCAAGCAATTGATGAATGAGTGGCACAGTAACTTCAAGCTTGCTGAGAATGGCAAGAATGCATCAAATCATAAAAATCAAAGCAGTGTGACACCTTTAGGAATGGGTTTTTCTATGTACTTAAGTGGAGGTGAATACATTTTATTTCTTAGGCAGTTAAATTCTTCCAAAAGTAACTGATCCACAAGAGACCATAAGTATATTTACTACTACTTTCAGCCCTTTAATATTTTAACCCTGATAGAAATGCCTCAATGTAGCATATGTCTCACTTTTTTCTTGCACAGATCATCAGAGCTTTTTTCCTAATCGTTGTATTGTCTCTTCTTATCTTTAGTTTTCTGCTTTCTTTTCTGTCATATTTATTTCTATAAAGTTTACCTACACTTATTATTAGTCATGCTGTATGGAAGAGAACGTCACAAGGTGCCCACACCGTGATATTTGGAATATACATACATAGGTATGGGAATGTACATCCAGAGCACAGAGCTGTGGTTTCCACAGAGAAAATGACATGGAAAGTTTGATACAACTCTGTGCCAAGACCTCAGGGCAAGATCTTCTACTCAAACAACGGAAAATCCAGCTATAATGTCTTTCGCTTCCTTATGGAGTTTGAGCCTATGCTCCTAAGGCAAAAGTTTTGAAAGCCTGACTCATGTGCTCTGAGTTCCAGCACAATGTGTTCTTACTGAAGCTGCTCTACTTTGTATGGGCTACTTGAATATCCACCCTACCAGAGAGAAGTAGAATGTTGCCATAGCCCTGGCCAGGGCACTGAGCACAGTTTAACATCTGAAAGTAGGAAAAACCAATTTATTACAGTTTCCAAGTCTTAGGACATAGTCTATGAGGCACCTAGCCTTTGATTACAGTAAATTCACGAATACAAGCCGCACTGAGTATAAGCCGCATGTCTGGGTGTTGGCAAACATTTCGTTTTTTGTCCATAAATAAGCCGCACCCGAGTATGAGCCGCTCTGTTGTTCGCAGCGAGGACCCGCGTGCAACAAAGTTGCCAAATAGTAACAGAACCGCAGCAGGGTGGGGTTTACTGGCTCGGCTCGGGCCATGAGGGCTCGGGGCTGCCAACAGGGCTGGGTGGCCCAGCTAGGCGCTGCCACTCGGCAGGCCCGCTCAGGGCCGGCCGGCGCCACCGCTGGGCTCGGTCACCCCGGCCCAGCGCTGCCCCAGGCGGCAGGGGGGGCACAGAGCCTGCCGGCACCTGCGGCGGCCATGGGAGCTGGGGATGGAGCCTGCCTGCTCCTGCGGCAGCGGCACGCGGGGACGGGAGCCCCCCGAGCCACGGGGCCAAGCCTAGAGAGCTGTCCCTGCCTCCCCCGAGCCGCGGGGCCAAGCCTAGAGAGCTGTCCCTGCTTCCTCCGAGCCGCGGGGCCAGCAGAAGAGAGTTGCCCCTGCTTCCTCCAAGCCGCGGGGCCAGCAGAAAAGAGCTGTCCCTGCCTCCTCCGAGCCACGGGGCCAGCAGGAAAGAGCTGTCCCTGCCTCCCCCGAGCTGCAGGGCCAAGCAGGAGGGAGTGGCCCCGCCTTCCCCACCCCCTGTGCTGCCTGCACGGAGCAGCTCCACCTGCCGTGCAACAGAGTATCAATTTGTAACAACCACGTAAATGCAGGGTTTTACTGGCAGGAGTTCGACTTTGCAGTTTGCACTGACTTGGTTTGCACTCCCAGGGTTGAAAATGTCAGAAAATTATTCACATATTGGCCGCACCTGAATATTAGCCGCTTTCACAGTATGAGAGCAAAATTTTGGTCAAAACAGTGCGGCTTGTATTCGTGAAATTACTGTAACTTAAAAATACCAATAATATTATATAATATAACATGTATTGTAATTAATAAAATGTTTATAATATATAGAACAAATATATATAAAATATATAAGAAAATATATATATATATATATATATATAAATTATATCTATAAATGAGATTAACTTTTAAAAAGAAATCTAAAAGGGGACGTCACAATGTCTGGGGTAAATATACTTTATTTTATTGGCTTTCCTCCTTTTGTGAAAAATGATGGCACTTCAAAAAAATCAAACCACTTAAAAGTTTATAATAATAAAATCTGTTTATCTACCCATGTTTTTTCTGAATTTGGAGATTTCTCCCTTGATACTTCAAGATGGGACAATCCATACTAAGCAAGGTTTCGGTGGCAGTAGTTAGCTGACCACCTGTCCATTTTTGACAAAATATGCTCTTAGTACTAAACAAGTATAAAAAATTGCAAATTAACATCTGTTAGTCCAGAAGTAATAATTAGGGACCACCAATTTGCCTTTCTTTCTTTTTTTTTTAATACTTCAATTCTTCTCTTGGCACTTCATTACCTTTTATTGGGAAGAAACAAATTTGATTTGCATTTGCCATTTTTTCAATTACTACCTTATCTGACTATAGGCACAAACATTTAAGCTCATCTCAGTACTTTGGAATGATGACTGTTTCCATATAGCTTTATTGGCAATGAAAGGTCCGAGCTTTAAACTAAATATTTTCTTAGCTTTATTTCCTCTATAGTTAAAAGAAATGAGATTCCCTTAATGACTGCAAGTTTTAAAACCTGGATTTCTAGAAGCCAGATTTGTTATATAACTCATGAGTCCTAATACCCAGCTTCTTTATTTCTCCTTTGTTGGCAAAGATGCCTTCTCTGCAGCATGCACTCCCCAGATTGTCCCTCCTGCTCTGTGCAGCAGCAAGATTTCCTCTGACCTCCCACCTTGACCTGTGGCCTCTCTAGCACTGTGACAATGAGTGATCACACAGGTTGTGATGTGTCCTTGCCCTGGGTCTGCTCCCAAAACAGTGGAGCAGCTGGCCTTGATGGCTCCAAGTGTTTCAGCACTTTTCTCTGGGGCAGTTTCAGCACTTAAAGCCCACCTCAGCACCTCCTTCCTTACTGACATGGTTTGTTAGATCTCCTTGTGTCTCTTTACTGTGTTTCTCCCAATAGCAACCTCACCAACCTGGTTGTGTGCATGCACAAAGAGCACTCCTGATAATGTGACCCACAGCACCAGAAAATAGGGAGAAATTTTGACCATTTGTGGGTTCTTCTCTTTTTCACACTAACGAAAAAAAGACTGGAGCAATTATATGTTGATTTGAACACTTGAATTAATTCACCAGCATAAACAAAGAGAAATCAGGAATGTATATTTCCCACTGTCTGCCTATGACAGGGTAATAAGATGGTTCCTCAGGAGCTGGGCTTCTGAGCAAAACAACAAATTCCAAACTCCAACCGCAGGAGCTGAGTACCATCTAGCTCTTAAGATCAATGTAACTTTTTGTAGTTTACACCGTGTTTTCAGATATTTCTTCTTGGAAGAGCTGTTTTTTTCCTGTTTTCTACTGAAAGTTATTACTCCTAAGACAACAACCAAAAGTCATTGATACGGTATGAAAAGAATGTGGATGAATCATACATAGTATGGCACAAGCTTAGTGAAGTTGATCTTGACCAAGCTATTTTTTATTTATGTAAGCTTTCCTGATGTCTTTTAGTCTTAGGTTATCTATATTCTTTTCTAAGGATATGAATTGTGCATATTTCTGTTTTTAAGAGTAATGCATTAACAGGATGATTGATGTTCTGAATTTCTGTCATGTAAGAGTATGGTAGGCTGCTCTGAGCTGGAAGTAGAAAAGACAAAAGGTTTTAAAGTTTACTACACTGCTTCTGTCTCAGATATAGCAGACCAGAAAGGCTTTAATAACCTCTAAATTATCAACTTGTCAATATAATAAAATAATTGTACTTTAGAGTTCCATATAAGAGTTGAAATTTTTTCTGAAATTTGACAGATATTGTTATTTCTTTCTGCTAGTTTTCAGTGAAATTATTTTAATAATATGATAGATAATTCCAGTTATACTTTTTTCTGTGATCATGATAAAATATGGAAAATTCTTAATTTTCTTGTACAATTGTCTATGGCATTTCTTTAATCATTCTTGAAAGGTGAATCATGGGTTATATTTTCTTGCATATTTTCTGATAGGTGAATCCTCTTCTTAATGCTCTCAGCAAGGTACTTAAGCAGATATTTCTCCATGCTCTGGATAATAGTGAGTGTTCCCAGTAACTCTCAACAGCCACTTTTTTGCATGGTGGCTAGTGCAGGCTCTGGAAGGACATCATATTGATCCTACCAACACATACTACTGATATTAAAAATTAACTCAATTTCCTGTGAAAAAGGAAAGATGAAGAAGGACAATAAGGCATGGTAAGGTGCAACCACCTTCTTTCCTCATTTATTTCTTTTTTTTCACTTCAAAACTGTTACCAATTTTCTAGCTCTACAAAGGCTAGTTATAGCTGTTGTAGCTAGGCTCTGCGGGATGAATGCATTATAGATAAAAACCCTTTTCTCGCATTATAGATAAAAACCCTTTTCTCACCCCTCAAATCCCATTTTCATCTGCTCACGTAGTATTCACCCACAGCTCATGAACAATGTGCTCCTATACTGAATGAAGAAGACTCAGATTCAGTGTGAGCCTAGCAAAATTACTTTTTCCTTGTGCAATTTTAAGGTACTGTGCTTTAGAAAGTGTGGGAGAGGCAACTATGTACGGTTTAAGAGAGCATGGTGAGAGAGAAAGGAAGGAAAAATTAACAAGTGTTTGCAGATGAGAAGTTAGAGAAATATGGGTGTAGATGAGAAGTTAGAGGAATATGAATTACTTACATGGAAGAAAAAAACCACGGAACTTAAAAGCTGCAGAGAGACAGTTTACTCCACCTAGCCTTAATTTAGTTGCTGCTCAATTTATTTTATAGTCCAGAGAAAAAGACTCATCTCATGTTTCACGGAGATGAAGATCTGGGCAGTTTAAAATATTTTTTTTTTTTTATCAGACTCAAAGTGTGTATTTTGGGTAATATTCTGCTTGTTGTGGTTCTGGTAGACTACAGGACAGTACATGCATGTTAATATCTATGAATTAGAATTAAATGAAATAACTTTCTAGCTTTACAGAATATTTTTTTAATTAAAACTTCAGATTTTGATCAGAAGTTTAATGCACATTCTAATGCATATTTTAAACACTGGTGGAATGAAGGCTTCACCAAAGTCACAGGATATGAATTTACCTTGTGCAATGCATGGAGGAAAAACTCGTATCGCTTTAAACTAAAAATTAAATTGTAATTTAAATAATATTGCTGTGTGGACCTAAAAACTGTTTTCAGTCAATAACAAAGCTCCATTTACAATAAAAGAACAAAGTAATATCTCCTCAATAGAAAGTACAGTAATTTCACGACCGTAAGGCGCACCGGACTATAAGGCGCACCCGCCGGGAGTTGGCAAAATTCGCAACTTTGTAGATCAGATAAGGCGCACCGGACTATAGGGTGCACTTTTTTTTTGCAGCGAGGCTCTGCTCCCAGCTCCCTCCGCGCGGTTGCTGGCCGAAGCCCCGCCTCAACCCGGCAGTCATTGGCCCCCGGGCCTGCCTGTACCCGGCAGGGGCGGTGCCACGGGGCCCCAGGCCCGCCTGCATCCGGCGGGGCCGGGCTATGGCCGCCGCCCCTCCGTGCTGCCTCTCCGGGGCCGGGCTATGGCCGCCGCCCCTCCGTGCTGCCTCTCCGGGGCCGGGCTATGGCCACCGCCCCTCCGTGCTGCCTCTCCGGGGCCGGGCTATGGCCGCCGCCCCTCCGTGCTGCCTGCACAGGGCCGGTGGGTGCCTGTGGAGGGGCGGCTCCGCCTCCACGGGGCCGGTGGGTGCCTGTGGAGGGGCGGCTCCGCCTCCACGGGGCCGGTGGGTGCCTGTGGAGGGGCGGTTCCGCCTCCACGGGGCCAGTGGGTGCCTGTGGAGGGGCAGCTCCGCCTGCACGGGGCCGGGGGGTGCCTCTGGACGGGCGGCTTCACCTGCACGGGGCCCGGGCGTGCCTCTGGAGGGATGGCTCCGCCTGCACAGGGCCCGGGGGGTGCCTCTGTACGGGCTGTCCCGCTTGCACGGGGCCGGGGGGTGCCTCTAGAGGGGCCGTCCCGCTTGCACGGGGCTGGGGGGTGCCTCTGGAGGGACGGCTCCGCCTGCACGGGGCCGGGGCGTGCCTGTGTAGGGGCGGTTCCGCCTGCACGGGGCCGGGGCTTGCCTGTGTAGGGGCGGCTCCGCCTGCACGGGGCCGGGGCGTGCCTGTGTAGGGGCGGCTCCGCCTGCACAGGGCCAGGGTGTGCCTCTGTAGGGGCGGCTCCGCCTGCACAGGGCCCAGGTGTGCCTCTGGAGGGACGGCTCCACCTCCACGGGGCCGGTGGGTGCCTGTGGAGGGGCGGTTCCGCCTCCACGGGGCTGGAGGGTGCCTGTGGAGGGGCGGCTCTGCCTCCACGAGGCCCGGGCGTGCCTCTGTAGGGGCCGTGCCGCCTCCACGGGGCCGGTGGGTGCCTGTGGAGGGGCGGCTCCGCCTCCACGGGGCCCGGGCGTGCCTCTGGAGGGGCGGTTCCGCCTGCACAGGGCTGGGGCATGCCCGCCCCTGCTCCGCCCCACCTCCACCTGGCAGCCATGGCCCTGCCGGCTCCCCCCGTGGCTCGCAGCTCGCACTTCCGGGTAGGCAATTTTTTTGAACTTTGTCCATCAGATAAGGCGCACCGGACTATAAGGCGCACTTCCGGGTTCCAGGGAAAATTTTAGTCAAAAGGGTGCGCCTTATAGTCGTGAAATTACTGTAATATAAATAAGTTCTTCTAGAAAGAGTCAGAAATATCACTGAATATAATACTTGCATATAAATAAAGAAAATATGTCCCTTGCACGCTGGAATTAAACTGACATATTCCTGAGTTTTATAACTATTAGTAAATAAAATGCTAAATTAATAAGGCATTTCATTTCATTGGCAGCTAGCTGTAATAATGTTAAGCTTCATGGATGAAAACCACATAGACAGCAGCACAAAATTTATTGTTATGTAGGATACTTATGTTTTGATTACCTGTTTTTCTCTATAGGCTTGATGTCTATTATTGCATTTTAAACATCTGTATGTCACGGAGATTTATTTGGAAGCTCTTACTGCTTTCACTCCTTTCAAAACAGTGACAGTTTAAGAGACCACTAGAAAATCCAATTAAACACTGCAGTGAATGGTTTACTTCTAAAAAGGTATTTGAACTACCATATACTCCTGTTGAATGCTCATAAAGAAACATACAGTCTTCAATTTTATGAGAGAAGGGAAGAAGGGAATTCTGTATAATTCACAGCATATATAACAAACGTATAACTCTGCATTAATTCCTAAAACAAATATTCTATTTCAGTGTGATTTTAATATTTATTTTAGCCCTTAATAGGCATTGTAAGTAATCGGAAAACTGCATTTTAAAATAATTATTATATTGTTTATAGAAATAACATTACAGTTAATATCAATGTGGTATCTATGAGCAAAACCTAAGATGCAACAGGAAAGATTTCCTGTTCATAAGATTTCCTCTTAAATCTGTAATTTCAGTTATGCATATAGAAAAAAAATGGATTTTTAATGTGATATTCTCATGCACCTACATGTCTTAGGATTTTTCATCAGTTTCACACTGCCACTTGACTGAGAAGCAGGGTCTAACAAGATCCATGGTTTTGCTGTTTAGTTCTCCAGGTTTTTCTGCAGTCACTAAAAGAAATGTCTACTAAACCAGAATCTGAAACCAGTATGAAGAAGAAAATAATAGAAATTAATTTGGCTAGCAAACTAAAAAAAACTGTTTTCTATTTTTATTAGTTTGAAATATTTAAATGGTATTACCATGACAATGCAGTCAGAAAAAATGGAAGAACTCTACCAAGAATACCAGCATAACTGGGAATATGAGAAGCGCAACCTGAAATTAGATAACCACAGATACTGTGAGTGCCCAGTCCATGAGGAATCCAGATAAGTAAGGATCGCACTGACATCTTTTTCTTTGGCAATAAGATGTGCTTCCTGAAGAAAAAGAGTACTTACCACAAAGAAGCCCCACAGAAAGTTTTGGTGGATTTCTAGAGCACTCTTTTTGTCTTTTGTGTGAGCAAAACAAATTCACCAGAGTCCATAAAAGGTTAAATGTGTAAGAGCCAGCAGCACCTTCTAGAATACCTCACTCAACCATTTCTTTTTTTGGAGAAGACTAAGGCAAACATGGCCAGTAGTTATAGTGAGAAATTCTCCAACACTAGATCACTGTCCCAAACATTTATCAGTATTGTCCTTTCATTGATTGTTTTTTTTCTGACCTGCCTAACTCAGTTGGGAGTGCCTATTTGTGACTTCAACAAGAACTTACCCAACAATGAAGAATGAAAACTTTTGAGGATTTACCATATTGATAAAGATGCTTACTTTCAGATGTATTTGAATGCACTCAAACTATGCCCAAAATACACTGTAAAAACTTCAGGAAATATGGTAGGGCTGTGACAGTGGAGACTTTTGGAAGTCCTTGCTTGCCTTGTGTTGCCCACGTGATGGTACTGCATGGGTGCCTGAGATGAGATGGTGGCCAAACTATGGATGGCTTTTCCACGCTATGGTGAGCTTCTGGACTTCTGTGAAAAGAAAACAGAGATTCAAATCCACCCTCTCTCTATCAGATACCATTCCTAGGCATGCAGAAGACTTTAGGCTTTCAGCCAAACAATGCATTCCAGTATAGATAAAAACAAAATGGGAGACTTCATCAGTGGTGAATGATGTTAAACCATCGGTGTTATAGAACGTCACTTCAGTATGACTGTAAAATTAATAGCAGCAAGTAGATTGTTGCTGCTTGTTTGTTACCTTTTATTGTCTAAAATCTGTGTTTATTTGGCCAAATAACCATTAAATTCAGAAATGGCTATAATATATCTAGCATAAGCCCCTCACATTTGAAATGAACTCCAGTATATGTATTAATCGGACCATAGGGTATAGGAAAGAAATGAGCAGCGTAATATAAAACTTTGCCTGGATGCCTTTTTTCTCCTGAGTGTAGCAGCAGCTTGTATTTCCCTTTTGGTCAAAATTGATAATTATATCAAATGGCTCCAAAATTTGTGGGAAAGCTGATCCTAAACAGAAAAGTTCCTCATGAGATTGCCTCAAGAGTTTATTATCACAGACAATAATCTGGATAGACACTGTAAGATTACTACATTAATTATCCAGCATTCTCCCAGTTGACAATTAGAGTTGAGTTTTTGGAGGTATTCTACTTCACAGAGTAGGGCTGACCAGAGCCAGCCCATAAGGAAATCTGCTCATTCTCGCTGGGGTCTGAGTAAGGTGTATGAGCAAGCTCTTCAGTCAGGTGCAGCTGTCTGATTAGTACCTGGTTTTGTTATTCATATTGTCAGAGGTGAGATAAGTAAGCAGAAGTGCAAGGGTAACCAAAACAAATTCAAGGGTCATGAGGTGATTAATCGAAGGATGAGGACCACAGATGGTGTATTCCTAGGTCCTTTCACCAGGAGGTAAAAATATTGAAAGGAATAGGTAGGCCAATCAGAACAAAAATGGAACAAGGATGGTGTTATGGGCAGAATTTTTGGATTTTGATCTTGAGATGATCTATAAAACTCCTGATGTAATGCACCGGGGGTGAAAAGGGGTTTTTGCACAGGAGTTAGAAGCTCTGATTGGCAGAGCTTTACATTAGATTGTCTGGGGGGACAGAGACAAAACCAGGCTCACCAGGGAAAAGCAATGGGATAGCATGGCAAAATTTGAGGTAGTGCATGCTAATGAGATCCTTCAGTTTGATCTATGAGGTGTACAATGAACTGCACTTGAAATGTTCCTAGCCCAACCTGGGCAGCATAAAGAACAAACAGGACAAACTCGAAGCTTTGGCCCAGTCCAGATAAATGACATTATTGACATAACCAAAACCTGGTGTAATGAGTTCTGCGACTGGTGTGGATGAGGGATGGTTGCATCTATTTATTAAAAATAAAATTAATTTATTTATTTTAAAAAATATTTATTTAAAGGCAGTGCTGAAATAACATCAGCTCATTATAAAATGAGAATGGTCACCTCATAAACAAGTGCATGGTCAAGGCAGAGATGTTTAATGCATTCTGTGCCTCTACCTTCAAGATGGATGATGGGCTCTGCAGGTCCCAGCACCCTGACCTGAAGGACCGTGGCTGTAGGAACAATAATCTCTCAGTCAACCCTGAACCTGAGTGGGATTTGCTGCTGTAGGTGTATGCCTATAAATCTATGGAGCCTGGTGGAATTCATCCAAGAATACTCAAAGAGCTGGCTGGTGTCATCACAAAGCATCTCTCAATGACTTTTGAAGGCTCACGGAAATCTGGAGAGCTCTCAGCCAATTGAAAGCTAGCAAATATTGTCCCAGCTTTCAAGAAATACAAAAGACATCACCATGGTGGCTACAGGCCTGTCATTCTTATTTTAGTGCCCATTAAGATTATGGAGAAGGATATTCTGGGAGTCACTGAAAATCACGTGAAAAACAACAAAGTCATTGGTCACAGCCAGAATGGCTTCATGAAGGGAAATTCCTTCTTGTCAAACCTGATTTACTGTTATTATAAGGTATCCCTCTCTATCAGTGGGTGTGCAAGGGAAGCCAATAGAATTAATCCCAGTGTTCTTCAACATCTCATAAACAACTTGGACCCAGGACTTGAAGGGATATGTAGTAAATTTGTTGATGACACTAAATTGGAGGATTTGCTGACTCACTCAAAGGCACTGAGGCCCTTCAGTGAGATCTTGACTAATGATTTTCAAATCATTACTCACCAACTACTTGAAGTTTAAGAAGGACAAGTGACATATTCTGACTCTGGAATAGAGTAACCCTGGATGTACTGACAGACTGGGGAGTGAGATGCTGGAAAGCAGTCCTGTGGAAGGGGACCTAGGGGTCCTGGTTGATGGCAAGGTGACCATGAGCCAGCAGTGCCCTGGCAGCCAGGAGAGCCAAGAGTGTCCTGTGGGACATCAGGGACAGCATCACAGCCAGACAAGGGAGGGGATTGTCCTGGTCTGTTCTGCTCTGGGGAAACCTCAGCTCCAGTGCTGGGGGCAGGTCTGGGTGCGACAACACAAAAAAGACATTGAACTGTTAGAGAGTGCCCAAAGCAGGGCCATGAGGATGGTGAAGGGTTTGAGGGGAAACCATGTGAGGAGTGGTTGAGGGCACTTGGTCTGTTCAGCCTGGAGAAAATGACACTGAAGGGAGACCTTGTCGTAGCCCACCGCTTCCAGTAGACCAACTGATCTTTTCTCTTTGGTGACTAGTGACAGTATCCAAGGAAATGGCATGTGTTTGTGTCACAGGAGGTGCAGTTTTGATATTAGGAAAGGTTTTTCACCCAGGGCTGGTTGAGCACTGAAGCAGGCTTTCTTTGGAGGAGGGTCGTGGTCACAGTTCCAAGCCTCCAGAGTTCAAGAAGCCTTCACACCACACTCTGAGGCACATGGTCTTAGGGCTGTGTTGTTGGAGGCCAGGAGCTGGACTTTAATGATCCTTGTGGGTCCCTTTAAACTCAGGATATTCTATGATTCACTATCATTTTACTTGTCCTAAAGGAAAAAAAAGGTTTAGATATGAAAAACTCACATGAAACAAGTAAAATAGAAAGGATGTTTGAATGACATAATATTTTTATTCCCTCGGGGTCTCACTTCATTCCCCCAGTCTGATGATGACTAATATAGCTGGAGAAGGAAGGTTATTACTGGATAATGAAAGCTGTTTATTGTGTCTTCTGCTATTAGGATGAGCTATTTTCCCCAGTATATTATTCAGGATATCTCAGGGATAGCGTTTCTATAGCATATTTTGCTTGTTTCTGCTTCTTTCTTCATTTTTTCACGGTAAGAGAAAAAATGCCATCCATGATCAAAAGAAGCAATTTAAAGGTAGAAAGTTTTCGTAAAGTTCGTAGACTCTTAATATATTCTGTGAGTTTCTGTAACCACTGGGACTGATGGACTTTGCCGATTGCAAGCAGGCTATGTCCATAATGATTTGATTCAGGTGTGACCAATGGCAAGGAGCTTTAAAAATATGTGTATTATGGACAAAAATGCACAAGAGAAACAGTCTACATATGTGCCTTAAGGATGAAGAGAAGGAGATTTCATTTAGCAGGCTTGAACTCTATAATAATTCAGGACAGGTTTTTAGGAAGCCACAGGTAAATTGCACATTGCTTCTCCCAATGCAATAAAGTGTTTTTTCCATCTCCATTCCCAGCCTTGGCCTTGCCATGGTGCACAGGAAAAAGGGTTTTTATTTAATTGATATAATTTCAAGCATAATATGAAATATACCCTTCACTGTTAGAAGGGCAAAATAAAAGGTTTCAATACTTCTGCAAATAAAATGTTATTTTTATGTGAGAAGTTTTTTGCATGTATCACTTTTGCCTTTTCTCATAGAAAACACTCCACTGAAAATTCTATCTTGTCAATGATATTCGGAAATTTGGCATGACACAGAAACTTTTTAACTTTTATATCCCTAATGTTTTTAAGGGGTTGTTCCTGATGGAATTTATTACATGCTGGAAAAATTAATAAGATCTCACCAGACGCAACTACTTCAACTTATTATTTTATTTTTAAGTTCCTCCACATCACTTGTTTTCATAAGAATATCTTTTGATCCTGAAGGAATTATATAATTCATCTTTTTTCATTTGTAAGTCTCATCTTATGCATATTTTGTCTCTCTTTTGTGGTGAACAGGGATTAATTATACTTCAGATCAAATTCTACCATCCACAGTGCAGGAATGCTGAAGTTTGTCCAGGAGCAGTGTTTATGAGAATGGTCAGCACAGGTAGATGGAAGAAGTGATAGGCACAACAGCACAAAGTAGCAAGAAGCCATCAGGTTAAAGGTGCTAAAACACAGAGGGTAAAAAATTAAAGTTTTATGGTTTAAAAGGTACACCTTACACCATAAGTAAAATGAGATAATTTGTCTGAGGTGAGAAATGAGGGATGACAATTAGAAAATTGCATTCAGTGTATTGCAATATATACGACCCAAAGTTCTTCTGAAAACTTTGCTGTAATATTGCTAGCCTGATCTACCTGCCTCAAGTTTGTCCTCAGTTTTGAGCCTTTTTACGAAAAAACTCCAAAAATTCAAGTTTTTATATGTATATATATACATAAATTTCTATGGAAAGCATGTTTCCAGACAGATTTACCCTGTTAGCAAAATAATAAAACAAAGCATCATGGGTGTGCAAATACCCAGCTTGTAGGTAGCTTTTAAGTGCTAAGTTTATTATGCTCTTATTGCTTTTGACACTGGTTTTTAGTTGATTTATGTGCTTCATGTATTAGGCAGTTACAAAGCTTATGCTTTTGAGCTGAAAGAAAAGATAAATTGCATAGGATGAATAAAAAGACTCAGGGTCTGCAGGGTCTTTCATTCCATAGTAGTAACAAAACATAAAAGAATATAAAAAAGAGAAGTATTGCTTGCTACTGCTCTCCACTGATAAAACAAAAATTGGAAAGATGTTGTCTACTTAGAAGCATTTAAGAAAATAAATCCAGGTGAGAGTCATGTTTTCCACTCTAGTTGTTTCAGAATCTACTCTCAGCTTTCTGTTCATACTTATTTCTCTAAGTAAATTGTCACTGTATAAAGGAACATCTCCTTTGATTTATGTCACCCATAAATTCATTTTTTTCCCTTGAACCCTTGAAGATGGAATCTATCCTTCATGGTTTTGCAGTCTCACAACTGTTGTCATAAATATCTCAGTACTAGCAAAACTGATAATTTTTAAGAAGAGTTTCAAAAAATTCTGTTCCACAGGCTTTCCTAGTACTAACTGTTTTAAGAAGTTCCTGAATGAATCTGGTAGCATGGAGTGTTATAACAAACTCCTCATTTTTTTATTTCAGTTTAATAAAGAGCTGTGTTATTTGAAATAACAGTATGAATATGGAAGGCAATGGAGAGATGACAAAAGTGGCACTGTATGAGTTAGCTGTGTTAAGTCAGGGCACAGGAAGCAAATTTCAAGTAGAAAGGATTTATCTTTTTTTTGAGGAAAATAATTTCAAATCGTTTCAAACTAAATTAGACTTTCAATGTATATATTTAATTGAGACTTATTTTACTTTTTCAATAGAAATGTAAATATTAGGCAAATTATAACAAAATTTATACATTTATAATTTATATTTATAAATATAAAATTTATATATTATGACAAAATTCAAGTCCTCTGAGAAATAAAAGGGTTCTGGATTTTCCATGAATTCTTTGATATTTTTTCCTATCAAAAATGTTTAATAAAAACAATATGTCTGTATCATAACATCACTGAATGAGCATCTCTAGGAAGTTCACCTAATTTTGATTTATCCCACTTTAATGCTTGAAAAATCAATAGATACACTGAAATCACTACCGCATGATAAAACTTCACCCCTTTTGTTAAGAACAGATGATTTCTGACAGAATTTTATGACTACTTTTTGCATGCTTGAGTAGTTTGCTCTTAGTACTATAAACCATAGTTATTGTACACTGTGCCATTGTACTGTAACTGCTGAAGTGTCGTAGTAGCTAAAAGTTCGACTGGAGAAATAGACTGCCACAGCATAGAAAAACAAACAGAAAAATTATTGTGTTAACATCATATCATTCGACCAAAATTTTTGCAAAGAATAACGAAATGTGAAGTTTGCATCAACATTCTTGGCAGGCAAATGCCATTCAGGGTAATCTCAAGAAACTGGATAAATGGGCCACTATTCTTCATTCTGATTCTTTGCTACTTTTGTCAGAGATGTTGTACGTGGCAGAACGAGGGTCACCAGTCCTAAGGTGAGATAATAACATTGACTGGTCCCGAGTGGAGACCCCCGTCCAAGGCGGATAAACACTGAACAACCTAGTCTAACTTCAAGATTGATTTTCAGCACAGTTCTGGACTAATTGGCCAAGGATATATTATGCTATGATTGAGCTTCTCAACTCCCAGCAAACTTCTGCTTCTATTGCAGCAAAAACTTTGAGGATGGTTTAAAGAACAAGGTGGCTGCTTTTGATTCTGGGAAAGTGCTTACCAAACCTGTGGAATGTACAGTGAAAGGGGAGATATATTTGAGATGACTGCTACACACCCACAAAGATGTCAGGAAGATGTGTCAGTATTTTAATATGGAAACTCAGAATATATCATGCTGTTTTACTGAGTTTTATAATTGTCTAAATTACTGTCTATTGTTCTTATAGAAGAGTGTTAATAGAGAACCAATATATGAGAACTCAGAGATGATGTTGAATAGCACTGATATGTCTTTCACATGAATTAAACTTTCTGTTGTGGTCTAGTTATAAATTTTATTAAATAAAATTTACAGCTTGGTGGATTTTTAAGAAGTGCTCAATTTTTTTGTTCCTGGCTCTAATTCAAAGGTAGACCTCAAATCAAACATCTAACAAATCTTCAATCTCAAGTTCAGGAAGACTGAGAAGATTTTTTTTTTTTTACTTTAATGACCTCTGTGAATTCATGATTGTGGTGGGCTGGCCCTGGCTGGATGCCAGGTGCCCACCAAACCGACTACCACTGCCCTCCTCAGCTAGGCATGGGACAGAAAATACAACAAAAAGCTTGTGGGTTGAGATTGGGAAGGGAGCGATCCCTCACTCATTACCATCATGGGCCGACTCATCCTGGGGAATTTAGTTTAGTGCTACCAGGACCTTGTCATGCAAACTCCGTATACAAGGAAAGACAGAAGTCTGCAAAGACATTTTAAATGAAATGTGATAAATTCTGTGACCAAAAAGTTTTGCTCACCTTTACACTTTATACTTTCAAAGATTTTCATAATTATTCACCGAATTGTTAGAACACTTCTGATTAACCAATTCTGCAAGAGAAAATATTTGAACATATATAGTTCTGATACATTACTATGATTTTTTTGTGTGTCTGTGTATGCATACTTCTGTTTAACATGTATAAAGTAACATCATTAAGAGTTTTCATTTCAGTATCCTAGTGATGAATGAAATAATTAAATAGAGTGGCAGAACCTGCAAGTATATTTTTCTTTTTAATCTCTGTGAAAAAAAATAATAGAAGTGCATAATTTCTTTATTCTTCAGACCACTTTTAATGAATTTATGGAAATTAATGTATTGCATATAATGTTAAAATGGAATCTTGTCAGTTAATAATTTCAACTGGTGACATACATCTTCTAGTGAATTATCTGTGAACAGAAATTATTCACTTACTGCAAACAAGATTTCTACAAAAAGGATTAAATTACCATAGTTGAAATTATTTTCTTATGAGCTAATGATTACATTCAGAATTATTTTTCAACTCAAAATGGAGCATAATATGGCAATTTTAATGTAGCAATTTCAATAAAACTAATGAAGGTAATGTCTGGGTTTTGATCATCAGAAAAATTATACACAGCTATATTGAGTTCTAGAGGGATTTCATTCCTGTCACAAAATCGTTCATCAGAAATATCACTTGCTTCTTATGATCATGTGCTATTATTTATGCTTATTTTAAAAAGGGTAAGGAGAGGGCATAGGAGACAAGGAGATGTCTTGGGAGCTCATTCAAGCATCTTAAATGAAGCAACAATGAGCCTATGTCATTTTGTCTGTACAAGCCTAAAATATTCCTTATTACCTTGTTATGGAAGTTAACTATCACTTTAGACTCCAGCCTATTTCATTTTCCTCAAATACTTCTTACTTTTATATCATATGCTTTAAACAGCTTGCAGTTTTTGAATTATTTCAGACTGTGTTAATACGATATCTACATTAAAGCCCTCATCCTTAAAACTGTAGCTTGTTTTAGATTTCCTAACATGAAGAACAGATTATGTTTACAGTAATTTCATGAATACAAGCCGCACCATTTTGAGCAAAATTTTTCTCCCATACCGGAAATGCGGCTAATATTCAGGTGTGGCAAATATGTGAATAATTTTCTGACATTTTCAACTCCGGGAGTGCAAACCAAGTCAGTGCAAACTGCAAAGTTGAGCTCCTGCCAGTAAACCCTGCATTTACACGGTTGTTACAAATTGTTACTCTGTTGCGCGGTGGGTGGAGCTGCTCTGTGCAGGCAGCACAGGGGGTGGGGAAGGCAGGGCAGCTCCCTCCTGCTGGCCCCACAGCTCAGAGGAGGCAGGGGCTCTCTCCTGCTGGCCCCACGGCCCGGGGGAAGCAGGGGCAGCTCTCTCCTGCTGGCCCCGAGGCTCGGGGGAAGGCGGGGCAGCTCTCTCCTGCTGGCCCCATGGCTCAGGGGAAGGTGGGCAGCTCTCTCCTGCTGGCCCCGAGGCTCAGGGGAAGGCGGGGTAGCTCTCTCCTACTGGCCCCACCGCTCGGGGGAAGGCAGGCACCTCTCTCCTGCTTGACCCCGCGGCTCGGGGGAAGGCGGGCAGCTCTCTCCCACTAGCCCCGCGGCTCGGAGGAGGCAGGGGCTCTCTTCTGCTTGGCCCCGCGGCTCGGGGGAAGGCAGGGCAGCTCTCTCCTGCTTGGCCCCGCAGCTCGGGGGGCTCCCGTCCCCGCGTGCTGCCACCGCAGGAGCAGGCAGGCTACATCCCCGGCTCCCATGGCCTCCGCAGGTGCCGGCGAGCTCGGTGCCCCCCCAGCCGCTGTGGGGCAGCGCCAGGCCGGGGTGACCGAGCCCAGCGGTGGCAGCGGCCGGCCCCAAGCGGCCCCGCCGAGCGGCAGCGCCGAGCTGGGCCACCCAGCCCTGTTGGCAGCCCCGAGCCCTCATGGCCCGAGCCGAGTCAGTAAACCCCGCCCTGGTGCGATTCTGTTACTATTTGGCAACTTTGTTGCACGCGGGTCCTCGCTGCGAACACAGAGCGGCTTATACTCGGGTGCGGCTTATTTATGGACAAAATACAAAATGTTTGCCAACACCCAGTGATGCGGCTTATACTCAGTGCGGCTTGTATTCGTGAATTTACTGTATTTTTTACTAGCTCAGGTTCTTTCAAAGAGCCCAGACTTCTGTGCTATTGTTCATTGTTTAAAAAGAGATAACAATATCCCTAATACATTAATTATTCAGAATAATCCATTAATTTCTCTTATAAAATAGCTTTGGTCTGTAGATCAGTGAAATTGCAAGTATTATAATAATATAGAATTGGAAATAGAATTTTTATATACGGCAGGCAACTGCAACCTAATTAATATATCAAGAAAAAGTAAATTGCAAATGTTATATGCATACATATAAAATAATAAATACATTATACTTATTATTTACAATGTGTTATTTATGCAAATCACCTACTGAAATACTAGCAATATTTAGCCTTTCTTTATAGATTTTACCAGTGTAAAAAAAAATTTACTACCTGCATTTTCAGTCAAACAGTAAACACAGGAATATTTGATATGTGATCCAAAAAAGTTCAAAGGCTTGATCCTTGAGCTCCTAACTGCACTAACTCAATATTTATAACAATAGAGTCACCAAGGCTGGATCAGACTTCCAGCTCACCAAATCTGGAACTGTAAACCGGGCACCATGTCCCCTTCTAAACCATGTCAAGTGTCACATCTACATGTTTTTTGAGCATTTCCGGGAATGGTAACTCCAACACTTCCATGGGAGGTACGTTCCAATATTCTACAATGCTTCAGTCAAGCAACATTTCCTGATATGCCATCTAAATTTCTGCTGGCACAACTTGAGGCCACTGCTTGCCAGTTTCCTTCCCATCACTTGGACCTCCCCAGCTATGCAAGACTGCTGGTAAATGATTGAAAGTGGCTTGACAAGCTCTACCACTGTCTCCCTAGTACTCTTGGGTAGATGCCACCCAGCCACATGGACTTGTGGGGGTTTAAGTGGCATAGCTGATCATTCCCTCATGATTATGGAGGTTTCATTTGCTCCCCATCTCTGTCTTTCAGCTCAGGAGGCTGGGTACCCTGATGACAACTGGTCTTATTGTTAAAGACTGGTGCACAGAAGGAATTAAGTATCTCAGTCTTTTTCTCATCCTTTTTCTCCATGTTTCTGCCATATCCAGCAAAAGGCAAAGATTCTCCTTGGCCATCCCTTGATTTACTGATGATGTATTTGCAGGAATACTTTAATTGTCTTTCATATGCATGCTCAGATTAAGTTACAAATGGACTTTGGACCTTCTAATTTTCTTTTAGTAATTCCACAACACCCTTCTAGTCATCCTTAGATGACTGCTGTTTTTGTCTTTTTCATCTGTCCCTTTTACTTCTTTTATCTTAAGTGAAAGAATTCTTAATCTGAATAAAATATTAGATGCTCTTGAAACATTACCAGATGTTGTCCTTCAATTCATATCAAAACTCCTAGGAATATTTAAACTAATTCTTTTAATATCTAAAGCTTTTTTCATTTAAAAAAATATACAATGGAATAAAAGTTAATGATAAAGTATGACATATTAAAAGATAGAGTAGATAAGAATATTCTTAACTTGGGGAAAACTGCAATGCATAGGTATTCTAATTTTTCTTAATAATTTCATTCTAAGATGATTTATATGTTCTGAACTTTACTACTGAAGTGCATTACAGTCTAAAATCTGTTACTAAACAGATCTCTTTTCTGCCTGCCTGTGGATCACCTCTCATTAAACAGGTCTTGTTTGGAACCTTGAGCCTGTTTTTGTAAACACATTGTTAAAATGTGTTACACAAGAAAAGTTTCCAGTTGTAACTGATTAAGAGATGAAGTTAATAATTGCTTTTCAATGAGGGTAATGAATCAAGTTATTAGAATGTATACGTTAATACTAATGATAACTTCTCCTCTTAGTCCCTACCAAGACTAATGCTTGGCTAAGAGAAATCTGACCTCATCCATCCAGTATTTACCTCTGAAGTCAATAAATCATAATGTCTTTCTGTGAAGAAGTCAATACCTGCTTATTGTGAGCATGATGAATACTTATACGTAAATTTATCTAAGAATACATTGACAAATACATGAAGAATTATGAGAAATGTAGTTTGACTCATAAGCCAATATTCTTAACTTGTAACAAGACCTGATTGGTTGCTATTTTTTAGACCTTTTACCTATTTTTTGGTTACTGATTTATTCACAAACACTTTTTATATTTCTCTATATCATATATGTTTATTGTTCATATGATTTTGTTTAAAATAATTTTAATCTATTCTGAACACTGAATGTTTAAAAATTCAATACAAAATATGATTATTGCATGCAAGTGCTTGAACAGAAAAAAATATTATTTTTTTCTTCTATGACAGGATCAAATCATGCTATCTACAGATAGATATAAATCACTGTGACTCTAACGCCAATAGGCCTTGTACTTTTGCAGAGTAACCTGGTCAGAACCCACCTGTCTTACACCCAAGTCACAATATGTCATCTGAGACTCTTTCCCCTCTCAGATTTTTTTCAATCCTTTCACAACACAAAACCAGGATATTTTTTTTAAAAATTGTGTAAATGGTGGATATATACCACCAAAAGAAGATTACATGGTATTTACTTAGTCTCAACATTTTTATAGTATTTTTTCTTCCTTTACCACTATAAAAAAATTCAAAGTTAATCCTTTTGCAGAGTATTTATCTGTTGGTAGGCACTTGGTGAAGAAGATTACATTTTAAGTCTTTAAGTTTCATGAGTCCAATGCTGCATGCTTAAAAACCGTATCTTTGATATTTAATGGTGTCATTTAACACTTGAATGGGCCATAGCCAGGAATAAAATTTACTTCTGTTTGACTAACAGGTTTGATTTTGTCAGGAGTGTGACCAGATAAATAAAAGGTGATTAAAATTAATGAAGCTGTGAAAACCTTGAAAGTCTCAGATAAACAGAGAATTTTTAAGCCTGGTGAGTTTTCAAGAGAGCTTAATGAAATTCTTACCAAATTCCCCACCCTTGTACATACTTAAAAGACCAGAGTTCCATTTCCATCATACTTTTTCTGCACTGAAGACAACAATCTATTTCCCTGTCAGCTTTTACACTAAAATGAAACAATTGATTCCCTGGTACTGTCAGCTTGCAAGCATGAGTTTCATCCTGGAAAGTCAGCATGCCAGCCAAACAGCCAAGCAGCTGGTGAGCTCTTCCAGCAAAACAGTCTTGAAAGAGTGCAAGATGGGTGAGTGAGAGATGGAAGATGAGTCTTTCAATGATTCACTACTCTTTTATTTCTGTGGATAGTATTTGGTCATTACTGACCTCTACACATTTACACTGAGCATGCTGTTAATATTGATATTAAATTAATCAATATTAATTCATAATGCTAATTAATATTAATATTATATTGAACAGTTGTGCTATTTTTGTACAGACAGCTTAATAAAATCTTGAGCTGCACAAAGTCCTTTTTGTTTATGTTATTGCTACTTTAGCATGATAAAACTTCACTTGTGAAGTTTGAGCTCTCACCTGTGCAGGACTCTAGTGTCTTATTATGGTTTGGAAATACAAAAACTATAGGGAGGAAGTCCTGAGGAGTAGTATCTTTTACTCCCCAAACAATTCAGTTAATCACAAAGGCCAAAATTAACTCCATAAAGTACATAAAGGGATTCTCTTTCCCATCCGCTTGTTCTTGTGAGCCAGGTTGCCAGCTTTGGTCCTGGAGAGCTTCCAGAGATTAGGCTACTTTATACTATCTATCTTGAGCTTCATATTCCCTGGTGAATATTTTGCTCTCATCTGCATATTCAGAAATTAAAAATCTAAAACTTACCCTTCCCCAAAGTATTCAGGTGAATAAAAGAATTCATTTTGAGTGGTAATAAAGTCCAGTAACAATGACCAATGAAAATGGGACCTTGCTGGCCATTTTAATTTCATGAAGGACCCAATGAAGGATTGATATTTTGTAGTAATTTCTAAGAATGTAATGCAAGAAATATGATGACTTATTCTGTATAGCAGTAAACAAACTACACTCATCCTACAAAAACTACAAAACAATCTACCAGAAGTAATTATTTAAAGTCCTTTTAAAAGTTGATGGACTGTGATTGCCATGAAGATTTCTCTTCTGCTTTACAGCAGTGACAGGACTTGGTTGGACTTAAAAGCATAGCTCATGTTTTCTGGGTGAAGCAAATTACTTGATGCTAGAAAATCACCTAGATGGACCTTTACACATAAATTGCCTGGGAGTAAATGAAAAATTCACAGGCTGAAGTCTGATAACAAACTTAAGAGCCATGTGGCATCATCAAAACATGTCATGCTAGGATGAGTTTGGCATACTTAGTTACTTTCACTCTATGCATACAGCAGAGTTTAACCATATATATAAAAAGCATGGTTTGTGTTCTTCCTTGCTAACTCTGACTAACTGAATTAATAAGATCCAGCATAATATCACTCTTTTTTTCTTAGAAAGAAAAGCATGGATTCAGACACTAGGATATGAGCTACATCAAAAAGGAAATGTTTCAATAGTGAAAGGGTTTTGGTAAAATTTAGATCTGCAGTCCTGAACTTCAAGTCTTAACCAAGAAGAAAATAGGTTTGATTTTCACCTGATCATTACTGCTGCAGCACGCAGAAAAATAAAGCCCAGATCTGAAGATCTATGTGCAATAATTTTAAAATTATTTTATTTAGTTTCAATTTGGGTTGTTGTGACTCATGCCCTATTTAATCTAATTAACATGGAAATTAAGACTAAGACTAGACCAAATAATCTCCCATCAACAAACGTACAGTAATTTCATGAACACAAGCTGCACTGAGTATAAGCCACATCTCTGGGCGTAGGCAAATATTTCGTTCTTTGTCCATAAATAAGCCACACCCGAGTATAAGCCGTTCTGTCGTTTGCAGTGAGGACCCGCGTGCAACAAAGTTGCCAAATAGTAACAGAACCGTAGCAGGGCGGGGTTTACTGGCTCAGCTCGGGCTGTGCAGGCTTGGCCCACTCGGGGCTGCCGACGGGGCTAGGTGGCCCAGCCCGACGGGGCTGCTCGGGGCCAGCCGCCGCTGTCACTGGGCTCGGTCACCATGGCCCGGCGCTGCCCTGTGGTGGCAGGTAGGGACGGAGACCCCCCCCGCTCCCACGGCGGCAGTGGTGGGCGGGGATGGAGCACCCCACCTCCTCCCTGAGCCGCAGCAATAGCGGCACAGGGCCCCCGCCACCTCCCAGAGCCGCGGCAAAGGCGGCACAGGGCCCCCCCCGTCTCTCCCCATTTACCGTGACTATGTTTTTCAAGAATAAGGAGTTTATATGATGAAATTAACAGGGTAGATAATACTAATTGACTTGGTAGGCTAGGTAGAACTAGATTAAACTAGATTGAACAATTTTTGTTTGGTAAGGCCATTCTCATGTTTATCTTCACTACAAAGAAATGTGTATGCATGCTTAAGCATTAAAATCATCCTCTCAGATAGGCATAAGATCATTTAACTAGAAGGGACTTTGATATTTTTTCACATGTAGTAATACTAAGGATTTTAAAAGTAATAAAATGTCAGAATCTTGAAATTACGTTTCTCCTAATGAGCATGGATTCATGAGACATTATTACAATACATGTGACAATTAGAGAAAGGGTATTTCATTCTCTTGAAAGATCATATGTGAGACATCATTGGAGAAGGAGATTAAATTGATTGCATTGATTGAAATGCAGCACAGGCATTTCTTCCTACCTCCATCTTTTCAACAACAATAATAAAATAAATCTTACCAGTTGTCAGTGAATAAAGGCATTCATTCTTCAGTGACTGATCATTGACAAAGGTCTTTGAGGGAATTTTTCTGCAAAACACTCACTTCATGTGGTTTTTCTACAATGGCCATTTATTTTTCACTTGACAAATTAAAATTTTCAATAAACTCATTATTCTCATTTTGTCTCTATTTCAAGTCAGTGTTTGTTTGGTTTCATTCTTGAAAAGTTAGAAGTGTGCCCTGGCATTAAAAAAAAAAAAAAAAAAAAAAAAAAAAAGCGGATTAATTCAAATAGATTGTCAATATTTGATTGAGAACAGTAACAAGGAGTAAAACAGTGACAGAAGAGGTGACAGAAGAGTGTACCCAGCAGGTAGTTCACAGGTAAGGGTGAAACCCCAACCATGTCCTCCAGAACTCAGGCACAGCAGGATGCTCTCTCTGACTCTGTGTCAGAGCATCCTATTGTGCCTGACTGCTGCAGGGACATATGGTGTCTGAATCCCTCATCTTTACAGTGCCATATCTCACTCTTAATACTGTCTTGTGTAGGAAGAATACAGAACAGGGCACTGCCAGGAAGCCCCTGTAATCTGCCGACCTGGAGAGCTCATCCTTAGAACAACAAAAGCTTGAACACATAGACAGTTAGGAGTGTTAGAATTTATAATGTAGTGACTTAAACATTAATGGGTTAAAAGAACTGATGTGTGAAAGCTGTTATTTTTTAAGTGTCAGGGCAGATGCAGCACAAATTTATGCTTGCTACCCTGATGTGAAAACAATCAGAAAATGAACTGCAGAACAGGATTGCTTTTTAGATTCAATTAAAACATGGGTATATGTGTCTGTATGCATTTTTCTCAATTACTTCTACTTTCCTCTTTGGGCAATTCTAGCTGCATTGCACTTAGGGAAAAAAGAAAAAAAGAGGTAGCATATTAAATTCAGGTAAATGTCCTTCTCACTAGTAAATGTTGGAAGAACAGTTCCTGAATATTAACATGGAAGACAATTAATATTATTTTTCCTATTTGCTATCATATTCTGCATTTACTGTGTACATGTCAATAGCCTGGATTCACTCTCAGAATGTAGGTTTTGGCAAAAAAGTCATTTCCTAATAGCATTAAAATCATAAAATGGAGAAATAAAGACTTGACATTTCAAGCCCTGAATGGGCCAAGGGGGAAAAAGCACCAGCACAGGAGATGGAACCAGCTTGCATTTAATCTGATAAAACTGTTGAAAATGGAAGAAAATTACAGTCACATTCCCTGGAGCATTAACATAATGCTTTTCAGGAATTGGCATGTCATCTCTAACATGCCAATGTTAATTTTAACTGAAGTACACTTTAAAATCCACAGATTGATTTCAATGAAATAGGGAGAAAGAAGCCAATTCACCATCAACCATTCTTTTCCAAATAAGTGAAATTGAAACGGTCATGAGATGGTATGAGTATTTAGAGCTAAGGGTAGCCTTATTAGTATATTACTGATGTTCTTGGGTAAGTCATATCCAGGGTGTGGAAACAAATGTCCTTTCAGCCCCACAGCCAGAGTTCTTGTTCACCTTCCCTACTGAAGTGACAGTGGCACAGCAGATGAGTGTTGACCAAGTTGAAAAGTATGCTGGTAACTGCTCTGTCAGCTCTGATTTCTTCTCATCTTCTCACTCCTTTAGCCTGCTCCGTCCTCCATCATCCAGAGAATAAATGTGGAGCAAAGCAAATAACTGATAAGTCATGATTAATAGTATAGAAATGGCTGAGTTTCTTCGACCTGTGTGCCATGAAAGACACCCATACACGTTGCTGTATAAATTGTCTAGAATACAGAAAGTTGAGCTTCTTCTTCTCCTTCTCTTTCTCCTTCTCCTTCTCCTTCTTCTCCTTCTCCTTCTCCTTCTCCTTCTTTCTCCTTCTCCTTCTCCTTCTCCTTCTCCTTCTCCTTCTCCTTCTCCTTCTCCTTCTCCTTCTCCTTCTCCTTCTCCTTCTCCTTCTCCTTCTCCTGTACTTGTAAAATAAAACTGGTTGAACCATTTTTTGATTTATCATGGAAATTCTTCTGCTTACACATGTACAGTAACAAAAATAACCTTTAAGACATCCATTTGTAATGCCTAATTCTATGAAAACTTCAAGAGTTCCCAGTTGTTTGATGTTTAAAGAAGCAGTTCAATTTTCTAAAATTGTGTCTCACTATTTGAAGGTATCTGATTTAGAAAAGATAGCATCTGCCTTGCTATGCCTTGCTACTTCCCAACTTTGTCATGATGACATTCTCTTTCCTTTCAGATGCCTACCAAAGCACTGAGAAAAGCACAAAGATAAATCGTTGACTTTCACATCAGACTTTCACCTGTCAATTTTGACACAAAATTACCTAGTTGCAAATAAGTCTCTATGACCTGTATGCTGGCATTTAAAATGCTAAAAATCACAAGCCAAGATATCAAAAGTGTTAAGTTTAAGAACTACTCAGATAACCCTCCCTTATCTAGAATTAATGCCATGAGAATATGATTTTATGTGACATATCTTATTACATCCTTTTCAGTCCAAAATACCATCCAGATTTTACTTTCATTCTGTACACATTAGGAGGAATCACTTCTCCTTAACTTTACTGATGTCCATGGATTTTAGACTCTAAATTATTTTTATAGAAGGTGGGAAATGTGTGGATGTTACAAATGAATTTATGCACCACTCAGGATGGCAGTTTTCAAACTATGAAATTGTGCACAACCTCTTGAGGATTTACAGTAATTTCACGAATACAAGCCGCACCATTTTGACTGAGATTTTTCTCCCAAACTGAAAATGTAGCTAATACTCAGGAGTGGCTAATATGTGAATAATTTTCTGACATTTACAACCTCAGAAGTGGCAACCAGAGTGCCGAACCGAGCAGTTGCAAAGTCGGCATTTCGCGATAGTTACAAATTGTTACTCTGTTGTGCCGCAGGTAGAGCCTGGCTGCCTGCAGGCAGCACGGGGGGCGGGGAGAGAGGAGGGAGATCTCCCTCCTTCCCTCCTCTGCCGCAGCCCGGGGGAGGCGGCAGGGCCCCGTGCCCCTATTGCCGCGGCTCGGGGAGGTGGCAGGGGCTCCGTGCCGCCATTGCCGCGGCTCGGGTAGACGGTGGGGTGCTCCGTCCCCGCCCGCTGCCGCGGGAGCCGGGGGTCTCCATCCCTGCCTGCCACCACGGGGCAGCGCCGGGCCATGGTAACCGAGCCCAGTGACAGCGGCACCTGGCCCCCAGTGGTCCCGCCGAGCGGCAGTGCCGGGCCGGCCATGCTGGCAGCCCTGAGTGGGCCAAGCCTGCACAGCCCGAGCTGAGCCAGTAAACCCTGCCCTGCCGTGGTTCTGTTACTATTTGGCAACTTTGTTGCACGCAGGTCCTCGCTGAGAACGACAGAGCGGCTTATACTCGGGTGCGGCTTATTTATGGACAAAAAATGAAATATTTGCCAACATCCAGAGACGTGGCTTATACTCAGTGTGGCTTGTATTCATGAATTTACTGTAGTCTGAAATTTCTTAACCTCCAGGCAATAGGAAGCACAATTAAAATTCCAGCCCAGATAAATTGGAGTATATAGAGGTTTATCCTTTTTGTTTATTTTGATGAAGAATTGACATTAGGAGGATATTGCAGTAGAAAAACAGGCTTTTGCTGGTCACATATCTGTCTGCTTAATTAGGAAAGCCAGCAAAAATATTTTTAAAATACTATTTTTAAATAAGGCATGACTATAACTTTCAGTTAAGCTAAGGTTTACTGGAAATTTTGGAGATATTAGTCATTTAATAAAGTGATAGAATTTCAAATCAATCGTTGAAATGTCACTAGCAAAAATAAAGAAGGCCATTTGGAAGAGATACAGGAGTTGTCAGATAAATGTCAATCTATGATATTATAAACATTAAATATGCCAAAAATGAATGCAGTGATTACTTCAGGTTTGAGAGGTAGGGAGGACTGTTAAATATACTCATTGTGAGCACTATTAGATTAGCATTTATTCAGACAACATTGCTGCTTGAACTGAACCTGGTGTCTGTACAATCCAACCTCACTCATATACATTCCATATGTCACTGAAGAACAAGTACAACACACATAACCACATATTCCAATCAGGAGAAATGCCCAAAAGAGTTGTAATGGAAAGACAAGTAAGCTCGTAACCAGTGATCGAGAATTCAACGTAATTTATTGTACCCCCATCATATGAGGGGATTTATTGGCAATTTTACTGTGAACATATCCTATACAGAGTTGTATTTTTTCCTAGCACATAATCTAACCTATAATTTCTTCAGCAAAAAATAAAGTCAAACACTGGTTGTTTAGGTAATTGCTGAAGGTCAAAAGCAGGGGAAAAAAGTATTTTCCTGCCAAATGGAAACTATTAATAGTTATTCTTCATCATACTTTTTACAGTAGTACATCTCTTGATCTGATCTCCAAAGCAAATACACTATGAATGGTTTGAAAACTTTCCATAGGACATTAGTAATATGTTCCTTAAGAAATCTGTATCTGAGAAGGTGTGTTATTGTGCAAAAATATTGTTCACTATCAGCTGATTTAGAAACTGAAAACAAATTTTTTTCTTGGCCACTCTTATTTATTTTATAGATACCATTATCAACATTACTACACTATTCTAAACATCATAAACTTTGAGTTTCATGAGAAAGGTGCAGGTGAAACATTAGCAATAAATGTATAACTTAGGATAGAAATCATTATTTTTCCATGCATCCTACATACAACTTAATTGATATAGCTCAGTTTTGTTATGAAATATCCATATCCCAACCTTCTGTTCAGGGAATTGTTTGGCAACTGTCTGAATTTTCCCATATATCTTTCTTTGTATGTGTCTTGGTCCTGGTAATATGCTGTCTCTAACTATTGTACCATCACAGCATCTCATTCAACTACAATCTAACACAGGGAATATTGCTGCAGTAAAATAAGTGTATGGTAGAATGGGGAAAGCATTTCTGTGTTCTGCTGTGATATTAGAGCAGAAACATAGTGCATCATTAAAGTTGTGGAGATATGTGGAAGTACTTTATTTCTGTGTTGACAGTCTATAGTTCACCAAATACTGTAGTGTTAGCTATGGTGAAAGGTCTGTTGAGATGATTCCAAGTTGCTTTCTTGTTCTCTGACTTTTCAGGATATGAGACTGGTTCTATGGTTCATGGTTCTATAACCCATGCAGCACCCTTGTGTGAATGGGCTAAAATTGTATTGTCTCTTCTGGGGTTTTCTGTAGGAAATTCATTCCATTTCCTCATCTAAGTAGAGGCCATGGGGTCAAACTCATACACAGTAAGTTTTATTTGCAGCTGGTAAGGATACCTCTAGATTGAATTACAAGAACCAAAATATAACCCCTGTTTGAATGATGAAAGAGCACTTTGAGATCTGATTTACTTAGGAAATACTGCACCTAACAACTTTTGGTAATTTAGATTGTTTGAGGAATATCTCTACCCCCACACACATGCAACTGCTTTTGCTTATCTGCTGGTTTAAAAGAGAGGTCAAATGTTCAGTCTTTCCTTGGAAAGAAATATGAATTGTTTATGCTTGAGAGGAGGAACTGGGGGTTATCTACACGTTCTCATTGCTCCATTTGATTCACTGAGGAGAAGTGTTTTTGACTGGGGCAGCAGAAGCACCCGGCTGAAGCATGGAAAAAAATCAGTTCTCCAGAGGGCAAATTCATGCAAAAGCAACATAAAAGGATGAACTGTTTGTGTGAGAGGAATCAATATTCACATGCAAATTAAGTCCCTGAAGTTTATGAAACAGTCCCATGCTTAAATGACTCACTCTGGAATAATCACGTGAAGGTTCAACCCTAGTTTATTCTGCCACTGGGAGTTTTGAAAGCATTCTTTACCCCTGATTTTTTTATGACTAAAAGGTCTGAGGAAAGAGGGGGGTTTGGGGATCACTTATACATGAAAACATCTTTTGCCCCAGAACTAGGAGTCTTTTGCAATAAAACTCAAGGTTATGTTAAACATTTTGCACCTGCATTTCAAAAAAAGCTTTTTCCAGGTATCATGTATTAGTCTTAAGTTGGTAGAGAGATGTAGATCAATAGTCTAGGGAAATCAAAATGGCTTTTTCAAGGACTTTTAAAAAAGGTTTCTCTGGATCTTTGGGCTCATTTCATAATAGCCATCTGCACTATAAGAAGAGGGCATTTTCTTTTGAAAAAACAAAAATAACAACAAACTATAAGGGTGCCACATTGAAAAATATGTGTTATTTGTGTAATCCTGTGTTTTGATTTGTGTGGGTTTTTTTTTTTTTTTTTTTTTTTTTTTTTTTTTTTTGTGGGTTGTTTTTTTTTTGGTTTAAGTCCACTAGCAAAGAGGGTGGACTCTTGTACTTTCAAAGACAAATGAGACTAGATTATAACAGGGCCTTTCATCTCTAGAGCGGTTAGCTGGAGGGTAGCACAAAGTGTTTAGTCTAAAAGTGAGTTTAAATGGCTGTATCTAAAATATATACATTGCTGAGTGGACTTTTCTACTTTTATTTCCATTTAAAAAAGATTCTCTTTCTATAAGGATTTTTATGAATCTGCCTAATCATAAAAGGAGCACATTTCTCTCCCTTTACAAGGAACTTTATAACTTTTAACAGATAAGGAAGTAAGTGATCACTTTGAAGCAGCTAGTTTAACCATTAAAATTAAATTTTAAGGTCCCTGTCTAGCATCTACTGAATGTAATGGAGTTTGGAAATTGACTTTAGACCAAGAGAGACACAAGCTGAGAAACTTAAAAGGCTCATTCTTTCCATATTAGGAGTTTACATCTCTTTCACAGAGTTAAAAGCTGGAGATGATAAAACCAGATTGTCTGACCTCCTGGAAATCTCACCATTGCTGAAAGCTGTCCATTAACATATGCCTTTTGCAGCAGGCTACTTCCTCAGATATTCATATTATTGGAGATGTCCTTTCCTTCTGCCTTCATATTCCAAATGAGGTACAGATATGAAACTGGGAGTGAATGTCTCTAACTAAAGAACTCAGGCTTTGTTCTCATCCACTGTTCAGGTGTGCTCAGGCTTCATGCTAAGAGCCAAATTAATAGGTCAGTACCTCACCTACTGTGGTCTGATAGTAGTGGAGCAATCATTAAAGTATAACTTATTAACCAGTAAGCAGGGACTCTCCTGATCATAAAACTTGCTTTATTCTACCCAGTCCCTCCATTAAAACTTTTAACAATAATTCTGCAATTCACGTCCCTCCAGATGTAGCAGGTGGGCAGTTGGGTATTTTTGTGTGGATTATAAAGTTTGTATCTCTCCTACTCTTTTATTTCTTACATGCAATAGATGTATGCTTCACTAATAGCTACTCATGTCTTCAATATATTCATTATTTTAACAAGTAAGAGATAAATTCCTGATGATGTTGCAAAATAATCAGGTATTTCCAGAAATGGAAGGGACTTCCCAGTTTGTCTCTGGGAAAATTAAGTAGGCTTTTTCAATAATTCCCAGAAGCACTGTTTACCAAAACAAATAACATCTTGCTTTGTTTTCTTTAATTTCCACAGAGCCAGGTTTGGAGCCTCTTGGATTTCTCTTGGAGGAATCTGTTCCTACAGCAAATGTGGAAAAACTTTCAAGAAAATCCAGAGCCTGCAGTTCTTCACTGTGAGATAGATCAGTCTTGATAAGCTGAGGAATAAGAAGGATGATTACCCCTTCTAATATTCACATATAACTTTAAATACTCACAGTCTGAACATGCCTGAATGCATTTCTCACCAGGAAGTAATTTCCACTGTTTTCCCCTAACCATTAACTACTGCATAATCAGGATGATCACATTGCTAGTGGATGTGGCTGAACATGCTACTTAACCTATTTTGGCCTCAAGGATGTGTTTGGGTCTGCTCTTGACCAGCAGTGCATGCTCACTGACATATACAATGACACACACAACCTACAGTAATGGATCCTGGTCAATGTCCCTATGCAGCAGAGGGGCTCTGAGTTACTCTGAAGAAATCGTAGCTGAGTAAATGGCATGAGCTGGTGTTTTCCAAGCAGGAACATCCTACCCTACCCTTTAGAGTATGGATTTTGCATTAAAAAACTTGCTAAATAGATCTTGTCAAAGTCTACCATATTACTTTTGCATATGACATCAGTTGAGTGGTGCTGAAGGATGGATGCCTTCCAGAGGGACCTGGACAAAGTCAAAGAGTCGGTCCATGGGAACTTCACGAAGTTCAACAAGGCCAAGTGCAAGGTGCTGCACCTGTGTTGGGACAGCCCCTGTTACCAGTCCAGGCTGGGGGAGAGGAGAGGAGAGGAGAGGAGAGGAGAGGAGAGGAGAGGAGAGGAGAGGAGAGGAGAGGAGAGGAGAGGAGAGGAGAGGAGAGGAGAGGAGAGGAGAGGAGAGGAGAGGAGAGGAGAGGAGAGGAGAGGAGAGGAGAGGAGAGGAGAGGAGAGGAGAGGAGAGGAGAGGAGAGGAGAGGAGAGGAGAGGAGAGGAGAGGAGAGGAGAGGAGAGGAGAGGAGAGGAGAGGAGAGGAGAGAGAAGGCTCCTTCTCCTGAAGAGGGACTTTTTACAAGTACAGTAGTTTCACGAATACAAGCCGCACGGATTATAAGCCGCACCCCCGGTGCCTCGACAATGTTGCTGTCTTTGTCAATAGATAAGCCACACCCCGAATATTAGCCGCACTTTCGTTCGTCGCGAGAATCCGTGCGCAGCTTTCACAAACTGGCCAATTAGTAACAGGATCGCGGCATAGCGGGCTTTACTGGCTCGGGGCGGGGCCAGGCAGGCTCGGCCCGCTCATGGTTGCCGACGGGGCCGGCTGGGTGGTGCTGCAGCCGCCGCCGGGCTCACTGGCCCCCCTCTCCCGTCAGCACCGCCCCGCCGCTGCGTTTACGTACTCACCCTGCCGGCGGGCCAGGCACTGCCGCCGCTGGCAGGCATGCCGGCCGCGTCGCCGCTGCGTTGTTTACGTAGTCGCCCTGCCGGCGGGCCAGGCACTGCCGCCGCTGGCAGGCATGCCGGCCGCGTCGCCGCTGCGTTGTTTACGTAGTCGCCCTGCCGGCGGGCCAGGCACTGCCGCCGCTGGCAGGCATGCCGGCCGCCTCGCCGCTGCGTTGTTTACGTAGTCGCCCTGCTGGCGGGCCAGGCACTGCCGCCGCTGCCAGGCTCGCCGGCCGCCCCCTCCCGTCTGCACCGCCGCCGCGTTTCCTCGCCCTGGCCGGCACTGCATGCCCACGCACCGCCGGGCTCCCCTACGCTGCTGGCCCCGATTCTGCTGGGCTTCCCCCGCTGCCAGGCAGCCCCACCCGCCAGCCTTCCTGCTTCTGCCATGCTCCCCTGCACTGCTAGCCCCAGTTCTCCCGGGCTCCCCCGCCATGCTGGCTCAGGCTCTGCCGCCCTCCCTGCCCCGCCCTGCTGGCTCAGGCTCAGCCGCCCGCCCCCCACACTGCTGGCCCCGCCTCTGCCAGGCTTTCCCACCTCTGCCGGGGCCGGCCGGGCTCCAGCTTGGCTTGGGGCTGCCGCGGGCTCTCACTTCCGTGTTGGCAGCTTTTAGAATTTTGTTAATAGATTAGCCGCCCCGGAATATTAGCCGCACTTCCGGGTTTCCACCAAAATTTTGGTCAAATTGGTGCGGCTTGTATTCGTGAAATTACTGTACATGTAGGGACAGGACAAGGGGGAACTGCTTCCATCTGAAAGAGAAGATGTTTAGATTAGATCTAAGGAATAAATTTCTTGTGAAGGTGGTGAGGCATCAGAACAGGTTGCTCAGAGAAGTGGTGGCCTCCCCATTGCTGCAGTGTTCAAGGCTAGATGGGATGGATGGGATGGGGATCTGAACCACCTGGTCTAGTGAGAGGTGTTCCTGCCATTGTGGGAGGTTTGGAACCATATGGTCCATAAGATCCCTTTTAACTCAACTTATTCTGTGATTCTCTGACTCAGGAATAGCATTTCTAAGAATTCCATAGAAGAGAAACCTTGGTTTACTTGGCTAAAAGAGCAAATAAAAAATATCAATATATTGTAGTTCTAGTTTCAGGACTGGAGGTAAAATTTTCATTAAATTGAAGGTCTCACTCCAGGACTACTTTTTCATTTCGAGTTAGACAATCACTGAGTGAAAAACTCCATAAATCATCCCAGGAGGAGACATTGGTTAAGTCTTACTTTTTTTTCTTTTTCTTTTTTTAAATTTAATTTCCCCTAGAGAATTATCTAAACTCTGACATTTTTTCTTGTACTTCCATTCCAGCTGAATTAACTTTATATTCCCTTCTACAAAACTTGCACAAGACAGGAGGAGACTTTCTCTACCCATCTTCTAACCTGATGGAGAAGTGTGGGGTGAGGGAATTATTTCAAAAGGATGTGTACTCGAACTCCAGCAACCTGAGATTAAAAGTACTTCCTGGATACATACTCTGGCCCAAGGTTATTACTAAAAAGGTGAGAACTATGTCTCCTCTAGCAATCATTTCAATCATTATTCTAAAAAAAAAATTTCCATTACAGTTGAAAAATCATGGAATTTCTGGATCTTCAGTTGATGGAGGAGTTACTTCAAACCTCTTGGCAGGTACCTAGAACTTGGAAAATTGGTGGAATTACAAATTTTCTTACAAACTAACATAATTGCATATTCCCTTTCAGCATGTAGGGAAAAAAGTCTGAGGTTCCTGGCTCATTCTGTGGATTCTAGAGGAGGTTAATATTCAGTCTACTCTGAGTATCAAAAACCACACAGACCTTTCCTCCTGTTCTCAGACTTATTACCTTTAAAAAACTGCCACTTCTGAAATTGACACTTCTAAGCATCTCTTTCTTAAATATGAAACATTTTTAGTCTGGGTAATCCTCTTCATACAAGAACTTTATGAATCTAAAGTTTGGCAAATGTGTTGTACCAATGGATTCCATTTTTTATTTTGCCTTCCTCCTAGTTTTGGTTGCAGTTATTGTACTTTTCATCCCTAAAAAAATAATGACGGAACTTTATAATGTAACACAAAAAAGCCCATGAATGTTGGATAGAGACAAAGTCTTTTCAAAACATTAAAAAAGGGTAGTCTCCTCCTTTTTCTCCATGCTCTACTCTTGCCCCCGAGTCTGAATTATTGATACCTGTTGTCCTAGCTAGTTTCTATTGCTATATATATAACACAATAACTATATTTTGCAGCACCTAGATCAGCGATTATACATTATTTTTCATTTACATGTCTACTAACAGCAATTCCTAGCTTTCAGAGTGTTCTCTAATTATAAGCATGAAACAAAACTCATAGAGAACTTTGACTCTCCAAGATCACATATAATTCAAAATTTATTGAGAAAAAGTTATTGACTTTTTCATGACATTACAAAGCAATATTTTGTTAAATTTATTTCCTGCTCTCTAAAAAAGATTATATTTTGTGTTTACGTAAAGATGTAGGTTGTCTGTTTCCTGCCTGACTCACCATAGTTAACCAAAGCATTCAGTCTCTTGAATCCTCTCAGATGCAAGGGTTATTCAATAAACCATATATCTAGTATAGGAAATATTCAACATATTAAAGTTCTGGTGTACCAAATGGTCCTCATATTACACAGCTTCTAAAGATAATATTTGTAAAAAAAAAAAAAAAGATATCCTGATAACAGTGAGTGAAATTACTTACTATTTTAACCAAAATCAAATTGTTTCTAAAATTCTTCACAGACAAACTGCATGGTCTGGGTACTTTAACAAACTCTACAGGATGGAAAGTATGACAGAAAAAAAATGTCTATGGGTGCCAAATATATGTCTCCATTAGTTCAAAAGAAATTACATTTAGTTTTAGTTCTGACTCTCTTGTGCTAGTTAGAAAGTCAATATTACAGCATCTGGACTAGAAAAGTAGTGTGAGCCCATGTATAGCTGAAGAACCATTAAAATAATCTCAATTAAAGTGAATGACTCTTGTTCCCCTGTGAATTTCAGTTGGATCTTCTGAATAAATCTACCAACCACTCAAACAAGATCGAGTTATATTGCTAAGAGAGTTGAATATGAGTAACAGATAGCTACTGAAAAATTAAATGTTTCTGTTCCAATTAAAAACAAAAAACATGCCTGGAAATACCTAAATGCAAGTAGACAAATCTGTAGGTTTTCTTTTTCTCTCTTTTCTTTTCTTTTCTTTTCTTTTCTTTTCTTTTCTTTTCTTTTCTTTTCTTTTCTTTTCTTTTCTTTTCTTTTCTTTTCTTTTCTTTTCTTTTCTTTTCTTTTCTTTTCTTTTCTTTTCTCTTTTCTTTTCTTTTTTCTTTTCTTTTCTTTTCTTTTTTCTTTTTTCCTTTCTTTTCCTTTTCCTTTCTTTTCCTTTTCTTTTTTTTTCCCTTTCAGAAATATGTACACACATAGCCATTAACATAAACATAACTTTCTCTCTCCTGCTGCTCTATTAATTCCATTTAAAAAGCTGATTTTTTGTATCCTAGGAGTAAAAATAACACACCAAGCAATTTCATTAATGCATCTCCTTTTAAATTATTTTTTGTTGCAACTAACTCCTAAAAGCTGCAGTTAGCTCCTAAAAGCCAGCTACAACCCTCAGCAGCCATAGAATACCCAGATTCTACTCTGGAAGCATTTATATACTAGGAAGACACAGCATCCCACTTAACTCTTTTGTCATGTGGTATCACCAACTAGGAATAACAGCTCATTCTTCTGATCTCATCTAATGAAATGTTCTCAATTGTCCTAAATTTGTGTCTTCTCTTTCATCATAAGCTTTATCACTCAGTGAAGAAATTCATCAGGTCTGAATATATCTTATAATGGAACACAAACCTTTTTACAAGACAGAAGGATGAAAATTACCTAAAAACAAGTTACTGTTAGGGAATCAGTAGTTATGCATTACAGAACACTTGTTCCCTACATTTATTTTTCCCTGATGAATGACTGTTACAGGGTAAAGAAATTAGAATAATATATATCAATGATTTGCGACTCTGGGTGAAAAAAACACTTCCCACAATTTTTTTATTTTTCACTTTGAAAGAACTAAAAACCTATTCGCTATATCAGTTATATAAATGTCTGGTCAGGGAAGGAGGTATGCTGCATGCTCAGTATTGACTTGAAATAACACTTTTTCTGTCTAGATTGAAATGGCCTCAACATGTCCTCTTATTTATTAAGATTGTTTGGATCATTTTCTGATTCTTTACATAGCATTCCTAAAACTTGACTAGAATGAGCTTAGAAAACAACAGAATTTCCTAGTGCTAACTGGGTGAACTTGGTCAGTTCCTTGGTCAAACAGGTTCATTTGATTTGTCTGTTTCAGTGACCTTTTGACTTACAGCCATCTGCATTCTGTTCATGCTTTATTTCATTTTCTTTTACTGGAGAGCACTTTGGAATGTTTGTCATGAAAAGAGCTACATAAATATTAATGTATTGATAGTGTTATGGCTTTTCAAGCCTATTTTTCATTTCACGGGTTTTAAGAGCTACAAAATTTACTGACTATACAGAAAATATAGTATAATGGACTTTCTGAAATGCCCTGAATGAGATAAAATACATGAATTATTAATCCCATGGATGTCAGTGCTCTCTTGCCTGTAGATGAAATTTTCTGTGCCAGTCCAAGATTTTTTTCTACTGTGCAATGTTTGTGATGAATACACCTTATGCCTCTTGTCTGTAAGCAAGCGTATGTTCCTAATTACATTCTAAAAATAGTTATATGAATTTTATATGCACAGTGTAGTCATCAAAATCCACTTTGAACCTCCATAAACTGCAGGGATCATGCAGGGAGGCATTCACACGGGACTGTGTTTTCTGCAGGTAGTGTTAGCAGGCATCTGTCAACATAGAAAAACAGAAGCAACTTCAGATTCTGAATGAAACAAGGAGATTGTGCTTTAGGGATGTCTTGACTCAGTTTATTTCCCACTCTGTTTTATATTTTCCATTATGTGCTGATTCCCTTTTTTTTTTTTTTTTTTTTTTTTGGTAGGTATTCTGCCATCTGGGCTAAACAGCTAAGTTATAATCTGTGACTCTCATTTATCACACCATAGGAGGGAAGCCATCAGAATCTGTAAATCTGCAGCAGAGCACCTAATACAGACTAATGAAAACAAATGGAGCTCGAGGTAAAGGCTACTTGCAAATCTTAGTTCATCCAGCTGTTTTAAAAATCACAAATGTTGAAGCTCCCAGAATCTTAGATAGCCTTTATAAGGCAGTGGCCAAATTCCATTGAACCAGATGGAGAATACATCAGGTCTGGACTCTTGCCCTTACTTCTGATTTGTATCAGTTGTCAAGTTAGTATGAACTGTGATAATTTTTCCTATTAAAAGCAGAACTCCGAACATTAAAGTTCCACATATAAGAGAGGAAGGTGATGAATAACTGCTTTTTTTTCCCACTTATTCAGCTGCAGACAATCATATCCATGTTCTCATGGCTCACTGTCCCTTGTTTCTTCACCTCTGCTCACTGTCCTACTGCATCATGGAACATTGTTCAGGCATGCTGTACCCTCAAAAGCCCTGGTACCCCTCTGCTGTATTTCTGTGACTGACTAAGGTATAAGAAACCCAGCACCCTCATGAATGCTTCTGCAGATGCAGAAAACTGACCAGTACTTGATATTCTTCCCACCTTCAATCAAAGCCATAGGTAATTCTTACTGATAATTCTTACTGAGCACCAACCCTCAACTAGGAGAAACTTGTGTTGTCATGTACAAAGAGGTCTTTATTTAAGGATTGTCTGCAGCTGTACACAGTCCATCCATCCATCCATCCATCTGAACCTGCATTATATCATCTATCACCACAGTCTGAACATATTGACCTTCAGAACAGAGAGTAAGATTCATCTCCTAACTCGAGTGACTGACGGAGCTATATAGGGGTTGCAAGTATCTATTTATGTTTTAATGTTTAACAATTCTCTCAGAATTTGCTAGGTAAGTGCATTTTAAAAACCAATCAATAAATAAATATCTCAGGCTCACTTCAAGGGCAGAATGTTTACCTCCCTCCAAGTCATAGTTATGACAATATTGTATGTAATCTCAGGAAAACAGCAAAAAGTAGTATAGCAGCGTGGGAAACCTGAGAACAATAAGTGCATAAATATTTTGCTGTTCCATTTTGTTTTAACTGAAAAATAGTATGAGAGACTGTAAAACTGAAAGAATCTTTAGGAAATTTGCATACTTAAACAATGTTTCTAATTTAAACTTGGGCAGAATTACATAAATGGGAGTGAAAATTGACTTCATTTTGCTTTTTTCCGCTGTTTAGCTGTTTTGGTTTTTTTCACACCCAAAGCTGGAAGGCAGTTACAATCTGGTTTTCAAAGCTGCCTTTCACTACAACAGGAATTTTATTCCTTCTAGCAGAAAACAAATTAGGCAGCTATTTAAGTTATTGAGCTATTAATTGCCATTTATTGTGCGAAGACAATTTACGGGGCAAAAAAAAGAAAGAAAAAACAACCCAGACCTCAAACTACTCAGCTTCAATATATAGATGTTTTGACTACATGTAGAGCATGTGCAAGGGATTACAGCTGGTGATCATTAGTGTTTTTTAATACACTTCAAAACATGGAGTGTCTTATTCTTTCGTAGGGGGTTTTCCCACCAGATTAGTGAAGCATGAATGGAATGCGCATTTTGTGGAGAGAAATAAACAATAGATACCTGGCTACAGAGAATTGTAGCTGGTTTTTTTTCAGTTTGTTTGTTTGTTTGGAGGGTTTTTTTTATGTGAAAGGTGTAAGAATCACTACCTTACACTCTAACTCATTCATTCCAGAGCATACAGGAAATATGAAGAAAAGCATTGATACTTTGCCATAAAAGAAGTGTATTTTTAGCAATCTTGCACAAGCCACAAACCCTTAGTCCAGATTCCGAAGTGTTTTATAGGTTAATTTGGTGCTTATCTTCCCAATTAAAGTAAAAGACAAGTCTCTTAAAATACCCTGTGCAATGGTACTGAAGCATATTCCCAAAAATCCCAATTTAAAGACAATATTTTGACTTTTTACTGAGAAGTAATTTTTAGGGAGTGCATGTTGGTTTCTTTTTTATTTCCTTTGTCAGCATTCAGAAAATTCATAATGTCTTCTGAAGCTGATTAACACAGGACTTTGTTGAGTAAAATAGATGACCTCTATATCTCTCATTTTTCTGCTAAATTTTTATGAACTTCCTAATTGATATTATTAGCAACATTTTTATGGAAGTTAGTTGTGAAGTTATGGTGACATTTTTATTCTTTCCTCTTGAACATTTCCTAGGAATATAGTTCAAGCTATTACATTAGTTTTTCAGTGACTTGCTTGCACATGTATTAATTTCCTCTCATTTTCCCAAGACTTCAAAAGCTCCAGTATGCTCACTCCCTGACCTGGCAGAGAGTCCATGCAGCTCTTCTTCTCAAAATCAAAATCAACTTAGTCTTTCTTATGTTTTGGAAAAGAATAGAGCAATTAGAAATTAAAATGTTTCACTGTCAGCCAAAGAAGTACATACAATGGTAATAAATATGCACCACCAATGAGAAGACACTTTTAAAAAAAGTGAATTGACTCTTAACAGTACTAATATTAGCAGCACTTTGTAAAGCACCAATTAGGCCTCAGATACAGAAGTTTATAAAATTCAGTGGACTGAAAGGTGACTTAAATCTGTTCTGTGTGCAAGTGGAGGTACATGATATGAATGGAGATTGTCCTACAAACTGAGATAAAACAGGTATAGTGTATTACAGACTAGTAAAACACAGACCAAAAGAATATGAACATTGGCCCATCAGAGACATATGTGAATAAAAACATATTTAAGCCAAATCATGCAGCTGGAATGAGATCTAATGGATTTTAAATTATTATGAATATGTTTTGGCAGGGGGCTTGCAAGCTTTGAACCATCACAGCCATAAAGTCTAGAAAACTTTGAAACAAGGGTGGTTGTGGCGAAAAAGTGAGAAATTTATGAAGTTCATCAGGGGATCTTTGTGGGGGTACCGCTGCAAGGTGCAGGAGGTGAATGGTCTCCACTGCCCAGGACATCTCCTGAGGTCTGCTGCTTCCTCAAAATTCCTGTGCAAACCTAGTAGGGAAAGGGGAAGGAGAGAAGGGGAAGGAGAGAAGGGGAAGGGGAAGGGGAGGGGGAGGGGGAAGGGGAGGGGGAAGGGGAGGGGGAGATTACACTGTCTGTGTTACAGAAGCAGAACCTCTGCAGCTTTAGGAGATTTCCAGATAGATTTCAAAATATACTTGCAGGATGTTTAATATTAGCAGAATAACTATGAGAAACTTATTCTTCTTCTACAATCTGTTTCATGTTAATTTCTAGTTCAAGAGGGTCTGACCCCAAATTTCCTTATTTGACCAAAATACTGATGCCCTTCTTACAATTCTTTTGTCTGAATTATGTTACACTGGTTAAACAGTTGCATTTTTACTTCTGGTTAAAACAAAAGAAAGGGTGACATGCTTGTGTTCAAGAGCTTAAAAATATAGTACAAAAAGAAGTGAGTTTTCTTTCACTATTTCTCTTGCAATATCAGACTTAAATAGGTGGTATGTAACTGCATTTGGACTTTGCTGTGCTCAGTTTGTACTCCTGTGTAAATTTACAGAAACATCACTCAAAACAGCATACACCAAGGTTTTATTAAGGGTGCCATTGTTGAACAGTCTTCCATATTCCTGTATTGTGATAAACGTCTTACAAACATCTGACAGCAATGTACAACATAGAAAATGATAGCTGCAGTATCTGCAAAGAAAGAAATTTTATTTGAGAGACTGTTTCTCAAAACTCTTTTTGTTATTTTGTGTCAAAACATGATTTGGAAAACTAGCAAAGCCTGATTTCTTGCCAGGTTCAGATCCTTGCTTTCATGCCACATGGTGCTGTTGACTGCTAGCATTAATGTTCATTCTGACTTTCTGGTCACAGTTGTCTTTAGGTCTGTTACAGCAGATTTAGCAAAGTTGACTTCAGTCTCCTCTACATTTATCAACCATCTCTTGCTTATGAAGAAAGTCTAGCAAGACTTTGTGCAATGTTAAAATGTGTTTTAATTTTTAGTCTTTTCTTGATAGTTTAATATGTATTATTATTCTAAATGAATAAAGTCTTCACTCTCTGATGCTCATCACAAATGCTGAACTGTACAACAATTTCAACCTCACTTGGACTGCTAATTTGGGAGATATGACTTTAGGGCAGAAGGAGAGTAAGAATAGCAGGAATAAGAAATTCAATTGAGAAATAAACGAAAAGGTGGGAGAAATATGATACTTAGTAGCTGAAAGGCAGAGGAGGCTGTCAAGATGATCGAAGATGATCACATCTCCTACGAGGAAAGGCTGAGAGAATCGGAGATTGTTCAGCCTGGAGAAGAGAAGGCTTTGGGGTGACCCAGTTGCAGCCTTCTGCTAAAAGGAGCCACAAGAAATATGGAGAGGGACATTTGGCAAGACCATGTAGTAACAAGGGGGAATAAATTCAAAATTAAAGATGGCAGGGCTAGATTTTATATTAGGAAAAAACTAATAAGCTCACTTTATTGTGAGGCAGTTGAAATAATGAAACAGGTTGCCCAGAGAAGTTGTGGATGCCCCATCCCTGGAAGCATTCAAGACCTGGTTGCTCCTTTCACCTTGCTTAGTGAAAGGCATTCCTCTCCATGGCAGGGTGGCTGGAACTGGATCTTTAGTGCTCTCTCCAACTCAGAGCAGTCTGTGATTCCATGATTCTATGAAACAAAACAAAATTGCAAAGGGATGATCAGGATAGAAAAGTAAAGGAAGCAGGGGAGAAAATTCATAGACAGAGATGGGAAACTGGTGATTAAAGGCAGCAAAAGCCCATCTGTTGTACACAGTGGAGTATTTAACTGACTTTTTCTTCCGTGTCCTTGATCACTTATTATAACAATTGCTTTGTAGAATGAAACTGGAAAATACTAGGATCTCCCATTATTTGCTAACATGAATTCTGCCAAACTCCTATTACTGGGCAACTTTAGGGCAGAAAATACAAAAGCGCTTTCAACTTTTGTTTTTCCCTGAGTTGACTGAGATTTGACCCATAATTGCTCTGAGATTGAAGCTTTTGCCTGAAATGTATGATTTTTTTGGGAGCTCTTTGCTCAGAATTCTTTCAGGCATTTGCGAACAACCTGCACTACACACTAATACATTTGCCTTTCTATTAAAAGTGCTCCTATTATTTTTTCCCCTCTTTGTTAATAGATCATTAACTTATTATTGCAGGGTAGGCTTGTTACTTCAAGGTCTGATTTGAAGTTCTCATCAGCCATTACTTAGGAGAGTGCCTGTAGCTTGTGAGTTTCCAATGCATTAGAAAAGGCACTTCAGAATTTCAATATGACATACTACTTTTGGCGTCAACTGATTTGCCCTGTGTGTAAGAAAGGAACTGAGGGACTGAAGGTCTACCCAGAGAGCATAATGTGCCAGCAGGAAATTATGTGGATATTTGAGTCTACAGTGATGAGAGCTAGATAAGCATCAAGTTCCTTTTACAGTGAAGTATAGGATACTATATTTTCAAACATTTGTTTCAGCCTATCAGAATATTTATTGTCCCTGAAGTGTAACAGAGGCTTGTTTTCTCGACACTATCAACACAGAACTTGCTGTTGACCACAGAAACAGGTTTCACTTCAGTCTATATATATTATTGCAGTACTAGACCTTTTTTAAGGGAAGTGTCCCTTTTATGTGATCTTATAGCTCACATAATGTTCAAGTGCTATTGTTTCTGAAATCTGAGTGTGGTGGAGAGTTATGGGGACTCTGGAGACAGAGTGTGATGAGGATTCTGAGTTTTGGAGATTAAATATTCTGAGAAACCTCTTGGCATTAGCTAGCTCTGCTCAGTCTACTTGAAAATACTAGACTAGGTGGCATCAAAATGAATGGTAAAATCTGCTCTGCTTTTAGGGTAGAACCTTTTGTAATGCACTTCCTGGAAAGAGAGGGCAAAAACGTAACCGTAGTGTCTACTCCTGGTTGAGCTGAACCATGTAAAGCACTCCTGATGCAGCAGAAAGTCTTTTAGGATGAAGGCCAAGACAATTACATGGTGTAATTTCACCTTTCAAGAACTGGTCTCAGTTCTAATGAAAACATCAATAAAGATTGTTTTCTTTCAAAACAGACTTTATCTTAGAGGATCAGAGTGGTACAGAGTTCAGTGTTGGTAGCTGTGACACAGTGGGCCCTACAGACCTCTGCAGCCTTTGATTCTCCTAAAATCACTGCGTGCCAGATGCTTTTTAAAGAAGCAAAGTGACTATGTCATTCAGGAGTCTGGAGCTGGATCCAAGAGCAGTTGTAAGACTATCAGCCAGTGAAACAGCCCTCACCCAAGGTCTGCTCTGATTCAACTGCTGGCTGGTATTTAAGATGATCCATCTACTGAATTATTTCTGAAACTCTAAAGAAATATTGAAATACCAAATATTTTTCTCTGCTGGTAAATGGCTATGGAGCATGGTGTGGAATTTTTCCATACTGGTATATGTTCAGTTTTTTATTCAATTTCTTTGAGAAAGCAATACTTCTGAACATCATCTGAAGATTTTTAGGTAAATGTTTCCCATTAGATATGGCTGATCATATTATAACTAGCCTGACCAAATCTTTATGGTTATTGACTTTGCCTTTAGAAATTCTCTATAGAAAAAGCTCTGAAAGTAAGGCAAATTGAACTAGTTTAGATATTTTATTTTTAAAAAAGCAATCGGGATAATAAACATTTTAATAATAGAGGTATAGACCTCTGCACTATAATCAATCTGAACAACACAGATTCTAACTGCATCCTTTCCAAAACCATCTGAGTCATGACTTCTCAGTATTTCCATTTCCCTCTAAACATGTATTTCTCTCAATATAAATATCTGACTATTTATACACATATGCACAATTCCACACTAATAGGGAAAGACTTGTGCTTCCTCTTGTGCTTAAGGTGACCTTAATTTGACCTCCTCCAATTAAATTATGCTTTCTAATACATAATAATATATCATACTGGTATAAAATGTAATGACCATAGTGAATTGCCTTGTCCATCTATAAAGCTGAGGATGCAAATCACTGCAGTTAGCTGGGTATCACATGCATAGGTAAAATGTATGATGAGAGACCATGCTGGACATCTAATTGTGCCACATGCATTAAACCAGTCATTGGACTTAAAATAAAAACAAAAACAAAACCAACAACAACAACAACAACAAAAAATATTGGGAAAATAATGTAGGTAAAATGTGTGCTTGTCGGAAATTAAGAAATTAATGTGATTAATTATATCCAGGGCACTACTAGGCCATATTAAAAATAGCACTTCAAGGTTTTGAAAGAGGGAAAATTTAAGGAGTGGATAAAAATTGCTAAACAACTGCAAACTTTTGTAATGTATTTTCCAATAAATTTGCATAACAGTGCAGTAGGGAAATAGATTTCTCTGGATGAATTTAATGAATTTCAGAAATGCATGTATTCAGACGTGTTGTAGTACAGAGACATCCCAGGCTGGTTGAAGATGGTGCAAGAGGGAATGTTTTATTTTTTCAATTAAAATAATATCCTTTTACTGTTGTTCTGTTAGTCAGCTCAGTAGCATCTAATAAGTGTACACAGTACTCCCAGAGCACCTTATCTTGTTAGATTCTGTTTTTTCTCTTCTGCTTCATTTTATTTAAACAAAATTTCTTCAGCTTGATTTTGTGCCTGGCCACCCATAATGCAAACAGAGGACTGTGAAAGAATGTAATTTCTTGCAGGTATATGGGTCGGGGGATTTATTAAACCTCATCTTTGCACAGGCTGTTTTTAAATTTTCTGCTAGAATAGCCCACGTTCCTGAGACATGAATGAAAATGAAATGAGTGTGCAGTCATGGCATTTGGTCAAAATATTTTGATGCTTGAATGATGATGATTTGATGCTCTTCAACACTACTGAATTACTTCAGACTCAATTGTATTCAGTTTTCCACGTGCTCTGGTCCTACAGCCCGGACATACTCAGACTTTTTTTGCAAATATGTAATGCTTTGGAAGGTTCATAACCCTAGCTGGGAAGATTAGGGCCAAAACACTAGGGTGATAGGAACCAAAAAATAAACTGGGACCCAGTTTAAAAATCACAACATATGCATGACTACTGCTTGCCTGTGTCAGTCCAGCTTTCAGTAAATAAAATGAAGGTCTTTTCTCCTAGCTCCCTGCAATTTCTTCCAGTATTTCCTTCTCTAAAGTTAAGTATTTCTGTGAAAGAGTAAGGAAAAGAGAGAACACAGCACACAGAGTGTGTATCTGAATTGAAGAGAGGAAATTATATGAAACCAAGGAAAGTGGAAGAATGTTACAATATGAAGGTACAGGTGACAATACAAAACACAAATCATAATATGTATGTTTAAAGTTTTATATATGTTTTCTTACTTATGTTAGTTAGTTTTTATGCAATCTCAGTGAAACAGAAGACAATATAGAATTTATTGATATCCTGGCAAGTCTTTTGCAAGTTTTGGAGCAAATAAATATGGGTTCTGTAGAACCAAATATTAGAAATTAATACTAGAGTTGGGGTTAGTGAGCAGTAGTTACCTAAGAAAAAGCTGTTGGAGGACCCATTCAAAGAGGAGGGAGTTTTTCTTAGAGGTACGCCACACGATCTGAAAAATAGTGTGGAAAATAATATTGGCCAAGATTCAAGAGACTCAGCTTGCAGTTACAGAATTGGTAAGAGACAGGACCTGCTTGCCTTGCCACTGTTAAAAAAATCCTTCTGGATTTTCGCCCTTGGAGTAGCTCAATACCTAATTATGCACATGCATATTTTCAGAAGCAGGCTAACTCTCCTTGTGGTAGAGTCCTATAAACCTGATGTCAATACAATGAAAACAAGATGTGTCCAACAATGTAACACTGACCTTTTTTTAAATTCAACCATTTAAAGCAAAGTTTAAAAGTAAAGTTTGAAGCAAAGTTGAGAAACCATGTTGGAAAGAACTATCTGTAACTGCCGTGAGGATTTTCTCTAGCTGAAAAGTTTTTTGCATTTTTTATATCATTAGCATTGAAGGGATGTCTCCAAAGCTGTTTGCAAAGGCATGTAAAGTTTGTTGCTTAAAGTTCTGTTCAGACTCCAAAGATCATTTTATGACTGAATATTTCTTAGCTTTGGCCAGTGGTGTTAATAATTATCCTTAAATAATTGTTTTTTTCTCATATCAGTTCCTTTTTGGATAAGACTCACACAAGTTTGTGAGATTCAAATTCTGGACACAGTATTAAGTCAGAATGTTGACCTGGAACTGTTTCCCCATCTCACTTTTCCTGCATGCTGGCCCAGGAATGGTATTAAGAGTAGGAGCCACACCAGACCTTCAGACTGTCTGAACCTGTTCACTTCATGATTATTGTATTCCATTGCAGACTGTGCTGCCTGCAGTCTGGAAGAGAAGTGAGAGTCATTACTCATTGCTAAAGAGTTTCACTATGATTTGTAGCATGAAATCATTATGGAGATGCCTAAAAGTAGGCAGCAAAGGTTTTTGTTAAATAGGCAAAGAACTCAGAACAAAATATTTTCCATTTATTATCTTAAAATTTCTGTCAAAAATGCAATAATGCAAATGAGAAGCAGCAATGCCACTGAGTATTTGTTCCAATTTTGATGCATACACTTACTGGATTGGAGGAGTATTTTAAAAAATAACCCCCTTCCTCAGCCCCCACCCCAAACACACACAAAGCCATACAGATGAATTCAGGGAATGTGAAAGAGCCTGAGAAATTCCCATTGGAACCATTCCCATTACATTGTACAAATAAAAGAGAAGTTTTGGGGTGTGCTTCCCCTCCTCTATTTTCCAGATAATGCTAAGTGTGGGGTATGAAGTATTGCTGAGGCAGTCGGCAGCACCTCTTCTTTCCTGATTTCTGTCTTGTTTCCCCTTTATACCCACCAGCTTGCTCTCTCTTCCCTCACTCTTCCACAAAAGATTTCCAGCAGAGAGCAGCTGGTGCCTCGTTTTGGCTGCTTTCCCCAGACGCTGGGGGCTTTCACCAGAAATCAATGGCAGCTTATTTTCCACAGTACTGTGTTTTTTATGTGTGGACTGACATGGCCCCAACCATACTGACCCATTCTGCTGAGCTATTTCCATTTAGACGTGCCTCTTTACAAATAGCGGAAATTAGTTGAGGGCCAGTGTCAAACTGCTTGTCACATCTTGTTTTCAATCTGTTCAAATCAGGTTTATAGTGTCCTATTCAGAAGCCCAGGCTGCTTTTGAATGCACACAATGCATTTCAGGCGTTCCATCAGGCGATAAATGCAGAACTTCACATTGCTATTAAAAAATAATCATAATGATTAGTCTTTTGAATTTACTGAAGTAACTTATTTGCTTGGGATTTGTTGTCTTAATTGCACTACGTCACTTGCTCATATGTATTCATCTCCATAAGATGTAAACTCACTCCTATCTGATCTGTCAGTGTAGCAGTTGTACCATGTGAATAAGTTCTCCCATTGCTTCAGCAGTAATGAATGAAAGAGTAAGTGAATGAATGAATGAATAAGCAGAGGACTGCTAGATTGGATGCACTAAACCTGAGCGACTTGTATTCTCTTCAGCTTCCAGGAACTTCTGTCAAATATAGTTTTTGTTTTATATCTCCACCTAATGAGCAACCATGTAAGAATCTCAATGAGTTTGATATATACTTCAAGAACAAGAAGAAACTTTTCAAAGGCGCTTTAAAACCTTAAAACTTTGTAGAAAGATATGCTCTTAATGGCATTTCAGGACTTTTCTTCTGCAATTTAGCAATATATTTATGGTATAACACTAAGTTATCTAACCATGAAGGAAAATCTTATCACAACCTTTAGAACAGAAAATTATTTTAGTTCAACTCATTTGAAAGTCTTCACACTTGCCAAGGATTTTATTCTTGATGAGTGAAAATGCCTTGGGTGTTTGATGACATTCGGTTGCCAAATAATAAAGCTATTGAAATAACATATGCAAATGCACACTATGTGATTTTCCACTAATTTTTAACAATATGCAGAGGTTTAGAGCTCCAGATACAAGCACAACTCTCTATATGCTCTAAAGCAGCTGCCGTCATGTTCTTGTGAGAACTTTCAAAGGGTTACCCTGGGAATACTTATTTGAATCTCAATATGTGTTTATTCAAATGAACGTCAGCTACAATTTTCCGTTTTCTTTGAAATGAGAAAAAAAGAATCAAATGGGGGGGTCGAAACCCCACAGAATTTCACTGCAACAGTGCAAGGGAGATTAACAAAAACTTCCCAGATATTCTGTAGTACACAGCACACAAAACTGCTGAAAACTCCTTGTTGAATTCCAACATTCAGTGACTGTCAAGGTCTTAGGGCTATTTGCAAGGAATGAAACTGTCTCTGTGGCAATGACAATACGGGGTTTCCTCCACTAAGTGGGCTCCAGCAGTTAACACCAGGAACTGTGTCTTCTTGGATGGAGACCTTGGAGATTTTTGTCTAGGGGAACATTAGTAAGGAGAGGGATTTCTTGTAAACTGAATTCTTATTCCCTGCACTTGAGCCTATTATCTTTGTTTTGGGTGTGTAGATGCTGAAGGAGTTGCACAGTTCAGCAATCTCTTTTCCTTCTTTCTCTAAAGCCACTGCTTTTTTGAGTCTGAAAGCTACAGAGAAAATATGAGTAGGGAAAGATGCCTTCTCCAGTCTTACAGACTGGCAGGGTGATCATAAAGTATGACTTGGAATATCTGGTGGGTTAAACCAAAGCTAGAAAATAGAAGTAAATACCACACATCTTCGAGGAGGTAATATATAATTTCTTAAGTATCTTCTGATATCAGTTGTTATCTTATTTCTCAAGTCTCATGAAACAGTGGTATGGTCAAAAATTAATCAGTGGTCTGACTTATGTTTTGCAAAGTTTTTCTAATTTTTTCTACATAAGACATTCTGAATTGTGGCCTGAATTCATCAAGTTCAGTCGATTTCAAGTTAACTAGGAGTAAAATCAAGTAGTAACACATCACATCGTTCAAGTACAAAGATATTTTTATTCAGAGCTCCAGACCTCTCCATTTTAAGCAAAATGATTTTCATGGAGGTTGAAATAGCATTTTTTATTTTTGCAACTTAAAAAATGTATTTTGTTTTTGAAAAGCCTTTGTCTTGTATCAAGAGAGATATGTCAAACACCGCAGTTCTGCAGAAAAGTATATCAGAAATATTTTTAAGGTACTATTTCTTAATTGGCGTGCGGAATGCGGAACCTTGAGCTCTCATTCTCAAAGACTGATATTAGAGGTTGAGTTTTACACACCAAAGCAGCTTTTAAAAGCTCACTTGAAAAGAATATATTTCCCTTTTTTAAGAGTTTATTTATTTATTCATTTATATTTTATTCATTTATTAATTATTATTATTATCATTATCATCCTCCTTTCTTTCTTTCTTTCTTTCTTTCTTTCTTTCTTTCTTTCTTTCTTTCTTTCTTTCTTTCTTTCTTTCTTTCTTTCTTTCTTTCTTTCTTTCTTTCTTTCTTCCTTTTCTTTTCTTTCTCTCCCTCCCTCCCTCCCTCCCTTCCTTCCTTCCTTCCTTCCTTCCTTCCTTCCTTCCTTCCTTCCTTCCTTCCTTCCTTCCTTCCTTCCTTCCTTCCTTCCTTCCTTCCTTCCTTCTTCCTTCCTTCCTTCCTTCCTTTCATTTATTATTTCTTTGTAAAGCCATTGCTTCATTTTTGCCAACTGTTTCCAAAACATGAGGATGTCTGGATTAAAAAAAAAGCCCTGGACCAATTAGGCAGGGGTTTATTTCCCTCCTAGGTGACCTTCAGGATAAGGCAGAAAGAATTCAGATTGAGAGGAGAGGACAAGGGTAGGAAGAAAAGAATAATTGGACAGAGTAGGAACAGGACCTGAGACAAAGGATTGAGATGCCGTCTATATAATATTACCTCATCTCTTCATTTGAGCAGAAATTTTACATAGAAAAATCTTAGAAGTAATAGGGATAACTGTCTAATACTGTAGTAGATTTTTTTTTCCTTCTTCCAAATTAAGAAGGTGAAATATGATCACAGACTTAAGGGAGAAACTACAGAAAAAGTTGCCTCGAGCTATTTGTTACTTTCACAAGAGAAAATAAAACCTAAGTTTTTTTAAGACAAAATTAATATTTTCAAAATTTTCAGTAGTTCATACAATTGTGAAGGTTTTAAATATGCAATTATTATTTTCCAACACTGAATTGTTTTGCTGACTATTTAAAAGTGCTCTTTTTATGCTCTATACAAATAAGAAAATATAGAAAATTCCATTTTCAAACACAGGAAATGCAAGAATCTTCCATCATTTTGGCTTTTCCAAGCAACCAATTTTTTCTAATTTTGACTTTAAATTCTTCCAGTGATGCCAAAACTGCATTTTCATTGTAGGAAGTTTGGAGGGATTACTGAGGTTTGAAAGGCACATTAACTCATTAGGCACATTTACATCCCCACAATTTGTTCTGTCTTAAGAGAAGCCAGCTAAATGCAATTTACAGCATGCAGAATGTCATACACAGGGAAAGGAACAGCATGTTCCTTCTTACAAGACAATAACATCTCACACGTGGTGAAGGATAAACCCATTCATAATGAACGGGGGCCTCAGTATGAAATGTTGATTCCTCCTTTTTATGATCTCTGTGACTGCCAGCCAGAGTGTACTCAGCTAATAAAATGAGTGAAAAAATATTTCTTGTATGCTTACAAGCAAAGACCTCAGGCATGGAGTATTTTAATAACCAATAGTTATTCAGGATACCAACCATGCACAAAAAGCAGTGAATGGTTTGGATAACTGCATAAGAGCTGAGAAAGAGCCAATGTAGAGACCAAACCTGTGAATATAGACTGCAAAAGAAACGTAAGCAGGTCTGTGTGCTGCAGTTCGGAGCAATAACATGTTCCTGGAATATACTGCTGTCTAGTGTTCTTTTTACAGCTTACCTGCTTGATCTTTCTAGCATTGTTTTATTATAGTCAGAAAAATGAAACAATTTTACTATATTCAGAAACAGTTTAACAGTTCCAGAGGGTACTGTACACACACTTCTACCCCAAACAATACATCAAAAAGGCACTTCAAATACGAAAGCAAATTGAGTGATGAGAAGTGTATCAAACCAGAATAATTGGCCCTGAAGATCACAATTTAAAAGTGGATGGCAAATGCCCTTGGGTAAAAACAGCATAGAGCTCTTTCTCTCCACAAAGAACCATCAGCAGTGATAAGATTTCCAGAACACTGAACAAAAAATGTTTACATGCTATTTCCTATCAGTGTTTTCAGTAAGTAGGAGAGACAGAAACTATAGTGCTATGTTTATGATCTCTTAGTAATGAAGGATGTCAAATTACCAGTGTATGCATAGAAGCATTAATTTATCCACTTTCCAACAACCATTTAAATGTGATCTTGGAGTAAGTTACAGAGCAGTTAATAATATGCCCCAAGTAAATTATTACAGCTATAGGCTGCATTTTAAGGCAACCAACCTCTTCCATCCATATGAAGATTAATACCAGCAACTCTTCCACCTCTTCTAAAGCACCTTGCTTCCCAGAACAATGGGATTTTCAGTACATCTCGACTGGAATTTTGAACAAATTGTGCACGTGCTGCATTCTTATGTACAGTAATTTCACGATTATAAGCCGCACCATTTTGACTAAAATTTAGGTCCGAACCTAAGTGTGGCTTGTAATCCGGAGCGGTTTATATATGAACAATTTTCTGAAAGTTACCAACCCGTCAGAGAGAGCCCACAGCAGCCCCAAGCCAAGCTGGAGCCCGGCTGGCCCCGGAGAGGCGGTGGGGCCAGCAGAGACGTGGAAGTCCGGCAGAGGCGGGCCGGGCCAGCAGAGAGGCGGGTCGGCCCGGCAGCGTTGGAGTGCCTGGCAGAGGCGGGGAAGCCTGACAGTGCCGGGAAGCCCGGCAGAGTCGGGGCCAGCAGTACCGGCCAGGGTGAGCAAACGTGGTGGCAGAGCTGCAGGTGTCGGGCGAGGGCGAGTGAGCCCAGCAGTGGTGGCAGCGGCGGGGGGCCCCGAGCGGCCCCGCCAAGCGGCAGTGCCAAGCTGGGTAGCCCGGCCCCATTGGCACCCCTGAGCAGGCCCAGCCTGCCAGGCCCCAAGCCAAGCCAGTAAACCCCACGATCCCGCAATTCTGTTACGATTTGGCAACTCTGTGAAAGTTGCAAGGGGATCCTCACTGCGAACAAAAGTGTGGCTTACAATCCGGTGCGGTTTATTTATGGAGGAAAAATGAAACGGTGCCGACACCCCGGAAGCGCGGCTTATACTCAGCGCGGCTTGTAATCGTGATATTACTGTATATACTTTGTGACAGGAAGTCCTTTCATCATGATTAAGTCTATATTGACACTGTAATGGGATAGCATATGTGTTACAGATCTACATGCTAGAAAGTCTGGTTATATTACATGGAATGTATACATAATATGCTTTATGATTTCACTTTAGTACAACTTCATTTATAATGCTGAAAACACTTTTCCTGCAACAGAAACCATGTTTTTTATCTCATTAGCATAAGAACTTGTTCTTATTCTCAGTTTCTGTGGATGTCCTAAAGGCTAGAGATATGTTTCCCATTTCAACCAAATGCTCATAATCTTTAAAAATCATCTGCTTGTATTTAGACTAGTTGCCCTTTTTTTAGGGCAGATACTTTTAATCCATTATGAAGATTATTACAAAGACTAGAGACAAATACTCAATGAGCACATGTGAGAAATTTTGGGAAAGATTGTAGGATTCAACAAGGGTCTGACTCTTATTTGGATTTTCCTCATAGAATATAAGTAATTTTCCTCTTTCCTACCATACCACATGCACAAAGGATTGACAGAGTAGCAGCACAGAACATCAGATATCCTGGTTTTTTAATATTTGTTAGGAGAGATCATATTTCAAAGGAGAATGGATTTTGTGAAAAAAATAAAAACCACAAAACTGAAAACTAACCAACCAACCAACCAACCAAATAAGCCCAAAAATGAATATATATACATTTCCAAGTCTGACCTCGAAATGTCTACATTTTGACATTCAACATTCAAATTTTTTTTTTTTCATTTCAAAAGGGAATCTTCTAATGATGTGTCATTCAAAACTTTTGATGGTCAATGGATTTTCTACAGGATTCATAGCAGCTGTTGAATAATAAATCATGAAGATAGTGCCCAATTATTTGTATACTGACTCTAGATGTTCATCTGTGTGAATGGCAGTATGATCACTGAGGTTAATGGGACCCCTTAAGCCAGAGGACAAGCCCATATGACTAACAAAGGCGATAAACAAGGAGAGTTCAGATGGTTTACATCGGCGTTTCTGTAAGTGGTGCATGTGAGGGGACATCTTCAAGACACCAGGAACAGTTGCACTCTTGGCCTTGTATTAATATTGAGCTAAGAAATCTTTCACTAGCAATAATCTGTGCTGTCAATGTTTTTAATACTACAAATTGTCACATTTTCTTCTGGAATAAAGGAAAAAAACTCAGGATCCTATAGCATTGTCAAGTATAACACCTAATATAATAGTATAGTAGTATAGCATAGTATATAATACTATGTATAGTATATAATACCTAATATAATAATTAAGTATTACTAATAAGATAAAGGATTTAAGTTATTTGGGAATGTCTCTTCTAGCAATTGGTGATTTCTGGTTTAAAGACAAAGCCTACAGTATCACAAGCTTGGGCAGGAATCTTTTTTCCTACAATAATAATATGAAAGATAAGTCTATTATTTGTAAACTAAATAGTCTGACTTTAGTGCTGAAATTTGTTTCTCTGACTATCCCATGATAAGGACCGATTCTTGATTCAATGGTGCTTGAAAAAATCACTAATGTGATTGATGAGAAATTCTTTATGGCCTCTCAAATTGTCAAGGACAAGATTTTAAGACAATGCTGTGGTTTATATTACGCCTGGGTGCCTGCAAATTCACGTACTCATAGTATAAGACATTGTGCTCCTATAACAGAAATATTCGCTGGTAAAATATTCTGGTTTTTTTTTTGGGGAGGGTTTTTTTCCCATTTCTGTCTGACAGCATCATGACACTGTGTTTTATCTGCTTGTTCTAACCTTCCTGTCTTCTCTTTTCAGTAATTACACATGCTTCTGGCACAACCACACTCTATTTCATTGGTCCTATGAATACACTGTAATTTACCCTTCATTTGCTAAATAAATAAAGTGCAACTCACACATATCAACAGTACAGAAAAAAAGGGAAGGAGAAACTCTGCAGAAATGTGTCTGCCTGTGAAATGCTTATCACACAAACCAAGCTTAATGTGTCATAGTTAGTACTATGTTAGTTAGCGCACAAGGCACAGTCAGTGCCTTGGTGTGGGATTAGAGCTTGTTTGCAATTATGGCAGCACCACACAAACTAAGTAAACCCTGTTATTTCAGATACAACCTTTATTTCACATACATATGTATTTCATACACAGCAGTATGCTGTGTTGAGTACCCTGCTGACAAGAGCTCTGTTAAGCTGCAAAAACAATTTCAGTGAGTTATATTGTTTGGACAACAGAATTTATTGACCCATCTTTACAGGCACTGGTTACACTTTGAAAAAAAGCTGGTTGGTGCAGTTACTTCGCCATCTGTAGCAGCAATAAGAAAATATGAGAGTGATGGTCATGATTCTTACTGACATCTTTTATCCTGGTATCTGTAACAGCTGACAAAGACACACCTGCATGTGTTCCTTGGATTCTTGAAAGGTTACAGACTCAAAGGTAACAAAAACAAAAGACCACCATGCAAGGTGATTTTGATGTTCAAGTTTTGTTTATATGAACTTAGTATTGCAGAAACCATAATAAGACCTACATCTAAAAATATTATCAGTAGCAATACCACCGGGGTTTCTATTCCTAATGAATCCAGTCATATCAAAGCTCTGCTAAAGATGAAAAATGAAACACCATTGTGTATTTTTCTTTAGTAGAATTCCTTTGGGTCCTATTCCTATACTATTTGTCAAAACAGCACTTTTCAGCAGCTCCTCTGAGGAAAACAGAATTTTATTTCAGTTCACAAAGTTAGTGTGATATTGTTGGACCAGACTGGGGCAGAGTGGGGGGAGTGGGGAATGGGGAGGAAGAACAAAAAACAAGCAGAACCCATCAGCCAAACAAAATAAAAGAATGATGCCTTTGATATTTCGCAGTCCATCAATATTTTCTTGGAAAACAGATCAAAAATTTCCTTAGTACAGTAAATTCACGAATACAAGCCGCACTGAGTATAAGCCGCATCTCTGGGTGTTGGCAAATATTTTGTTTTTTGTCCATAAATAAGTCGCACCTGAGTATAAGCCGTTCTGTCGTTCGCAGCGAGGACCCGCGTGCAACATAGTTGCCAAATAGTAACAGAACCGCAGCAGGGTGGGGTTTACTGGCTCGGCTCGGGCCATGAGGGCTTGGGGCTGCCGACAGGGCTGGGTGGCCCAGCTAGGCGCTGCCGCTCGGCAGGGCCGCTCGGGGCCGGCCGCCGCCACCACTGGGCTCAGTCACCCCAGCCTGGCACTGCCCCACGGTGGCAGGGGGGGCACAGAGCCTGCCGGCACCTTCAGCGGAGATGGGACGCGGGGATGTAGCCTGCCTGCTCCTGCGGTGGCAGCACGCGGGGACGGGAGCCCCCCGAGCCAAGGAGCCAAGCAGGAGAGAGCCCCACCTTTCCCCAAGCCGCGGGGCCAGCAGCAGGGAGCTGCCCAGCCTTCCCCACCTCCTGTGCTGCACGGAGCAGCTCCACTCACGGCGCAACAGAGCAATAATTTGTAACAAGCACAAAATGCCGGTTTTTACTGGCAAGTTGCTCGACTCGGCACCTCGGTTTCCACTTCTGGAGGTGGAAATGTCAGAAAATTATTCACATATTAGCTGCTCCTGAGTATTAGTCGCATTTCCGGTGTGGGAGCCAAATTTTAGTCAAAATGGTGTGGCTTGTATTCGTGAAATAACTGTAAGGTTTTTTTTTTTCCTTAAAGCTTTCTTAATTTTTTTTAACGAAATAGCAGTTCTTGCATATGAACGTGGTTTTATGTTTATTTCTTAGCTTGCCTTTTAAAAGAAAGTTGTGAATTCACCAAGGGCAACTCCTGCCTGATCAACCTAGTGGCCTTCTGTGATGGAACAATTCCATCACTGGGTAAAAGGGCTACAGATGTCATTTAACTGGGCTGCTGTGAACTCTTGGACACGGTCCCCCACAACATCCTTCTCTCCAAATTGGGCAAAGATTGATTTGACAGGTGGCCTGTTAAGTGGATAAGGAATTTTTTGGGTGGTCACATCCAGAGGGTGGTGGTCAATGGCTTAGAGTCCTGATGGACATCAATGAGAAATGGTACCACCAGGAGTCCATAACAGGACGGACCATCAATGATATGCAAAGCAGTATCAAGGGCAGGTTTGCAGATGATAAAAAAGTTGAGTGGTGCAGTGACACTCCTGAAGAACAGGATGCCATTCAGAGGGACCTGGACAAGCTCAAGGAGTGAGCCCATGGGAACCTCATGGGATTCAACAAGGCCAAGTGCAAGGTGCTGCACCTGTGCTGGGACAGCCCCTGTTACCAGTCCAGGCTGGGGGATGAAGGCATTGAGAGCAGCTGTTCTGGGAAGGACTTGGGGGTGCTGGTGGATGAGAGGTTGGACATGACCCAGCCATGGGCACTCACAGCCCAGAGAGCCAAACATGTCCTGGGCTGCATCCAAAGCAGCATGGGCAGCAGGAGAGGGAGGGGATTCTGCCCCTCCGCTCTGCTCTGCTCTGCTCTGCTCTGGTGAGACCCCTCCAGCACTGATACCTCCAGCTCTGGGGCCCCAATACTGGCATGACCTGGACCTGTTGGAATTAACCCAGAGGAGGGACAAAACAATTATCAGAGGTATGGAACTGCTTTCCTATGAGGAAAGACTGTGAACATTAGGATTGTTAGGGCTGGGGAAGACAAAGCTACAGGATGACCTGAGAGCAGACCTTTCTAAAGTGTGATTTATCTTCTCTATTTCAGTCACCTATTTTAAGATGAAATAAATTATATTCCAGAGATACCAATTTTTCTCCATTGACTATAAATATTTTCTAGATTATTAACCTAGAGATCTAGACTTTCAATGCAGAAAAAAAATCATACATCGGAAGTTAGAGGAGATGAATCCCATCCCCTATTTTAGGTCAGTAAATACTCTTGGCAGCTCAGTTTAAAAAAAATATAACTTTTAGGTGCAATGCCTATCTTTTAAGCCAAACACAGCACCACAGATACCTTTTTGTTCTCACTTTATCCATGTGACTGTCAACCACAGGTAACAAGTTTGTGCTTATTGGTAATGTTTGTATTTCAGATATATCACAGAATCTGTGCCTGGACTGAAAAGTCATATAGGATCACATGGGACACTTGAACATGAAACACTGTGAGACTGAGGTTTAAAAATATCAACACATCTGACAATGTGAATATAATCCTCTCTTATGGCTTCTGATTCTTTTGTCATCCAAAATGAATGACAATATCTAAGGTGGAGAAAATGTGATGGAGGAGATAAATTAAAATCTCTTTTAGGAACAAACTACATCATGGAGCAAATAGGTTAGGATCAGATGCATAGATTCAAATCCTAGCATGAGAATTCTAGAGGATACAGGACTGGAAATCTGCCCTTGATCATGCCACTAACTGACATAAACCAATTGGAATTGTGTCAGACATGGTATGTGCCAAGATGATGGTGAGGGATTGAGAAGGACACAAAGAAAGACACATCTTATTGCAGTATTAGCTTTGTATGTCATGTTTTGGAATGGGCCAATGTCTCTTCATAGGGAAAACACAGCTTGTTTGGAAAAACTGACATCCTAACAGGCTACATCTGGAAAACAACTTAGGATCATAGCAATAAAATACCAAATTGAGACAGAGCACATTCAGTCACTGAGAAAAAATCCCCCTATGAGAAATTATTTAAGCTAGTAATTCTTGAAAATTTAAAATGTTTGCATTGATATACAATGGGATATTGCTCGCTGCAGTCTTTTCATATTCTGTAGATTATTTCAGTAAAACAAGAGACAATAACTTTGTGGTCTGTAAGCTGAAAATTAAAACCAGATACACATGTTCAAGCCATCTGCTGAACACTGTTTTTCAAGAGAGAGGGTGAGCATGTGGATTCTAGGGGTGAAAATGCCACTGAAGTAAGCACATGGATGTAGTCTCCAGTTTACAATTCAGCTTATAGGAACTACTGATACACTTTTTTTCCCTAAGCACAAAAAGAGACATTATGATCAAAACTCCCTTAATTTAGACTGAGAAAAGTGGTAGATTAATTGTCAAGGTCATTTCACAGGCACCAGAATGACACTGAAGAAGCTGAGTGGGGAAGTGTTGTCTTGCTATCTAAGTGCCTTGAAAGATGCTGCTTAACTGGCAAGTGCTCAGGTCTGCAGGGAAAATGGGTGAGTGTGCAAGTACCCCTCCAGCATAATTCCACTCCTGTGTTTCCTGAGATAGCCATGCAGCACCACTGCAATGGGAAGACAGGAGTATGGCTACACTCCATGTTGTTACTTAAAGGGCTTTCTTCCCTGGAGGTTTTAATCTCTCCTTCATGATTCCTAGTTTACAATGGTGCTAGCTATCATAACTTAAGTCTATTCTGGCAGCACTCCAGAGAACAAACACAGAAATGCATGAAAGAAAATGTGTTTCTTGTGCCAGCGGAATTTTGCTTCCACTGAACAAGTGCAGTGGCTGGGAGTCCTTTCTGAGTTGGAAGCTTGCCATAGAAAAGATTTCTACAAACCCCTCTGCCACGAATAAATGCAGGGATTTTGTTCCATGACATTCAGCACCTTAAATGAAACACAAAATGACAGTTGCCTGTGCTGTAGAACGCTGGTAACTGAGGCACACAGAACACAAATCAAAAAACACAACTGAAGAACAGACTCACCTTTTTCCTACCTATGAGTATTACAATTATTTGTTATGACTAAATCAATATAATAAACATAATACTTAGATACCATCCTTAGAAATGTTGGTTATCAGTATTTTTGTTGCTTGCTTTTAAATAAAAGAGACGGTCTGTGAATTTGTTTCATAGATGCTTTAATAACTAAAACTGCATTAGTAAAATGGTTCCTCAGAAGACTCATACTTCTAATTGTCATGTATGTGAATGTGCAGTTATTGTGCAAAGAAATGCAACTAGGCTGTTAAAGTGAAAAATGAAATGCACTTTCTTCATTCAGTTCACAATTATCACCCACCCAATTATGCACAAATTGATACAGATCCAAGGCTTTTGGGTATGTCCTGTGGGTTTCATTTTTGGATTGCACACATTTTCTTCAAAGGAATAGTTTTGATGCATGGAAAACATAAAGGCAAAAATAATAAGACCCAGCTACAGAAAATTTGGGAATCATTAAAATAACCTGGAGACCTCCTGTCTTATCAAGGAAGTCATGTGCATGTCATGACAGCATTATGTAGCCTTATTCTGTGTGTTATGGCTGTAGTCCTTGAAGTGTTAGGGCAAGGGCACAAACAAAAATGCAGGGTTGTTGTATAGGGACAGAGTCACTCAGTTGTCCTGAGTGTGTGTTCTGGCATTCAGCTGATCTGTAGCTGCAGTATGGGATTTGTTTCTTACTGTCTTGCCAGGCTAGATTGTTCCAGAAGTAAACCAACATGTTTTCTTCCTCATGTGACTGCTTGTCTAGGGTCAGATTATTTAGAACTGTAAAGCTGATATTACCTAGAATATTGCCTCTGCACCAAAAGAAGCACTGTCAGCAGGTCACGGCAGATGATTTTGCCCCTCTGCGTTGACAACACTCCACTTCATGCAGTGCTGCATCCAGCTCTGGGTTCCCCAGTACAGGAAAGACATGGATTTGTTTGCGCTAAAAGGAATAACATTAATGTGTCTTTACAAACAGATTATGTGAGTCTACATATAGATAGCACCAGGGACTTGTGGGTAAGGAAACAACAGGAGAAACTATCAGTTTCAGAAAGTGTCGCATTGACACAGACTGCAGCTTGGCCAATGTCCTGCTACACTGCTGAACTTAAAAAGTATAAAGATTTAACAGAGTTATGTTATACAAAGGGGGAGTGTATATTAAGGGAGAATAGAGTGGGTGAATTGGGAAGTCTGTACCTTCCAAGTACCTTAGCCAATGGGGAAAGGGAGATGGTGATGCACCTGGGAAATTGGGGTAAAAAGGAGGTTATGTCCTCCAATAATTCAACGGAACCCATGGGGAAATGCCCCACAGCATCTCCCTTTGTTTATGCTTGTTACAGGACTGCTCTGTCTCCTTTTTGGGACATAAATCTCTGGCAATGTGAATTTTCCCCCACAGAGTCCAGAGAAGGGTGTCAGAGACTGAAAAGGATGGATGTCTCGAGACATTTTGGGATGCGCCTGTGTGGGAGAATGACGGTCAGGCCATGCTGTGGTGAGGCAGTTCCCTGCTCTGCGCACCTCACCCCTGAGCCCAGAGCCAAAGCATCCCAGCCCCACAGCAGTGTGGACCCTGGCACAGCAAAGGCTGCCCCAGTCGTGTTTAATGCAGCTCCTGGGTGCCCGAAAGACTGAAAGTCCCACCTGGGAGCAGGGTCCACGGAGGCCCAAGGATTTGAAAGGCTGGACACAAGTGGAGCACCTCTTGGAGTTTATCCACGCTGGAACACAGGAGTTTGTAGTTATATGTGTGTTTTTCTACATATTTTCTGTCTTTCCTCTTTTCTTGTTCATCTAATTTTCTTTCCATGGAACATTTTGGGTAATTTAACTTCAAATGGGTTTAAAGTTCGCTAAGCTAAATGGGCTAAGTTAATGCTATGATAAGTTCTGTGCTAATTTGATACTGTATTAAATCACTTGATAAAGTTCCTTGATTTTCTATATTTTGTCATCTAACTTTTGTGCAATTTTGACCTCTTAAGAATATCTGTTCAGTAATTTTGTGCTTAACCCAGAGTAAACATCAGTACATCTCTCGTGTTTAAATGTTTTGGGGTGCTACAGAGGGTCACAACGATGATTAGAAGGATACAGCACCTTTCCTATGAAGACAGACTGAGAGAGAACTGGGGCTGTTCAGCCTGGTAACCTTATCGTGGCCTTTTGGTACCTAAAGGAGGGCTACTAGAAGGATTGAGAGGAACTTTTTGCAAGGGTCTAAAGTGACAGAGTAGGGAGAAATGTTTTCATACTGAAAGAATGTAGGTTTAGATTAGATATTAGGAAGATATTCACACTGGGGTGGCAAGGCACTGCAGCAGTTTGAAGAAGTTGTGGATACACCATCCCTGGAAGAGTTCCAGACCTGGTTGGGTTGGGTTTTAAGCAACATGATCTAGTGGAAGGTGTCTTTGGCCATGGACAGTAGGGCTAGAACTAGATAAACATTGAGGATCGCTTCCAACCCAATCCTTTCTATAATTTGTTGCTTAAGACTCTTAAGATAGCTTCAGACAAGCCTCTGAGGATTGGGACCCTCAGGTACTATTTCACTTTTCTTTTTCACTCTTAGACACAGAAACATTGCTTAGAAAGGAAAACTGAGGGTTTGATGTCAATATGAATTCCCAGAACAGGAAGGAAGTGATCCATTTCTGAATGTATTAGGAATAGGCAAAAGGTGACTGAAAGTCATGAAACAAAAATCTACTTCCTGGTCCATTAAAACAAATGCATCCATTTTATTGTTTTCCATGATAACTTATCTTAACGTGCCTCAGGCTTTAATTCAGATGACTCCTCAAAGAAAAGGTAAACTTGAATTTGGATGGAGTTTTCAGTAGATCATACTGGGAATCGTGACCCTCTTGTGCATGCCCACAAAGTGGAACAGCACCAACACAGAGATGAAGACAGACTCAGCTGAGAATAGTTTGGTAGTTAGGTTGCTGGTTTCAGAAATATGAGGCTTAGTTTCTTTTTCCTATGGTACATGTAGTTTAGTGAGGCTGACCTAAGAGATTTACCAACCCTGGGTCTGAGCAGTCTTAAGGGCTTGGGAATTGGGCATGATCTAAGACTACTGCTATACAAAATTTCATAAACAAGATTGATGCCAAGTCTGAAATCAATAGGATGTTGGAGATGTTGTTGTCATCCAATGGTTTTTCGTATGCATGCAGTAGCTGTGTTAGTCTGGACCTTTTGCCTCAAGTCCAAGAAGCAGAAAAGACAATTCACTTCATATTGCACATCTAGCCTCAGGCAGGTCTGCAGGCTCCCTCTGTGAGCAAGGGAAGTTATCTGTGGAACGGAAATCAAAGTTTTCAATACTGTGATTCTGTCATTTCTAGGCTTGAATACCTTCTCTTTTTTTCCTAGATCTTTTTTAGATATCATGTAGGTGCAGAAGATCTATGATTTTGGACTGTAGTCAATTTTAGAGGACGACTGGAAATCATCATTCGTAGACATCTACCTACAAATGACAAAACTGTCTTGGGAAATGTCTATCTTCCTCCTCTATCCATAGAAGGGGCTTGCAAGTCTAACTGGTTTTTAGAGATCTAACCTATATGAAAGAGCCCTAGACTCAGTATTACGTAAAGATAGGATTGAGAGGCTGAAAATGGCAGTAGGTGCTCACATCTTGAAAGCCTTACTTAAAAACACAGAAGAAATTACAGCATTAGTTATTGGAACTAATCTAGAGACAATCTGACTGTCGTTCTATGAAGCATGACAGAATATGGTTTCTATAAAAGCTGACACATTTACTTTGAGATGCCATCCTTAAAAAGTCATTCCCTTTGATGCCATTATTATTCATTTACTATGCTCTTAATAGAATTATTATATCAGTGATATTTGTGTATTAAAATTAACATTTATCTATTGAACATCTAGAAAAAACTAAACCTACGCTTTTATTATTTTATATGTAATGCACTTTCCTCTTGTAATTTCTAGCCAATAGTAATGACATTTCACTGACACTTCTAAAGGTGCTTGGTAATCTCCTCTGAAGGCAGAGTAAGAATGAACTAAGTTGTCAGAGCTGAGAGACCACTGTGAGACTTGCACACAGGAAGATAAAACAATTCTGATGTATTGATTTTTATTTTTTATTATTTCTGATGTTTGCACATGTCTTTGATTTGATTTATCCTGAAACTGAATCCTGGAGACTGTTGGAGAGAGAGCTTACAGAATAAACAATGATTCAGCACTGGAATATTACTGAACAACAAGTTGTGAAGGTTGGAGATTAAGAACTCACTAATTGGTTAAGACCTTTTGTAGACAATGGACTTCACTTGGCAGAATCTGGCTAAACTCAGACTTGCATTCAGACCTTGGGCTGACCCCTTTATTTCTCCTGTTTGCAGAAATATTTTCCTGCATTTGTGATGGCTGCTAACAATGGCAAAAAAGTCTCGCCCTGCTACATAACCTACTTTTAAAAATGGTGCTTCTGCTGCTTCTAGGCTTCCTAGAGCATTTCAACAAAGGCGTACACCGTGCACTAAAATGGTGTTTGCTCTTTTTTTTTTTTTTCTCTCCCCAGTTTATGTGAAATCTGAAATTAATTAACTTTAAAATGTGCCATGCTATCACAATTTTTTACTGGATTGCTCTTGCACATTCAAGTGCTATAATAATTCAGTTTCAGAGTGTTTGGGCATCGCAAACTTATTATACAATGGGCAATTTGATTTTTACTGGTACAGTAGCTTGTGCCTGAAGACCACCCCTGGAGAGGCCCCAAGCGGCTTTACACTCCAATGCACTCACTGTAAAAGTAACAAAATAGGATGAAGGATGGTGTTCAGGGGAGGGGGGCAGGGAGGGAGGAAGTGGAACTCAGTACTAGCAGTAAGTTTGACAGTGCTGAACAATTGAAACAGCCTTTTACTAAATCAAAATGCAGCCTGACTTTTCCTGAATTCGAAAGTATAGACAGAAGAAAGAAAGCAGGGAAGATAAAAAAAGACAAAAAAGGTGTTTTGACTGAAACATAATTACCTTCTATTTCTGTAGATCACATGACCAAGCTTTATCTGGTGCACTCTTTCCTGTAGATTTTAAACCTCAGTGTATGGTTTGGTTTATTTAAAAAAAAAAAAAAAAAAAAAAGTTACAGAAAAGAATGGTATCCATGTGCCAACCCAGCTGTACCACAGTAGTTTCAGAAATATTAATCCCACCTCCTTCACCGCCAGCTATCCCATATTCTCCACCTTCCTTTCTCTGTTTTTATCATCCTTCAAAGGCTGCAGAATGGTCTGGGGCATAGCTCTTTAGGGTACACGGTGTTGACTTATGCATTCATCTCTTCTGCACCATTTCTACCTTCTTTTATATGCCTAATTTTCCCCTTAGAACTCATTTTTTTAGTTTACATCTTAAGATTGGCAGTATGTCTCTGAATCTAGTTTCTTTACATAAGACAGTTCTAAATACCCTTGTTTTTTCTGCTATTCATGACACTGAAACAATAAATTGTGAGCTTTGAATGATGTAGTCATGGTGAGGCAGTATGTCAGCTGGACGAGTTTCCATTCAAATCAGTCTGACAATCTTTAGATTTTTTTTTTCCCTTGATTTATTAATCTTGCCATTTTCTCAGCTATATTTTTCGAGCAAAATCATGACTTTTCCATCAGGATATTGTTGCTCCTCTGATTTACTCCTTATATTCTCTGAATTCTCGTTTTTTCCCCGTCTCGAGTTCGTATCGCACATAAATAAGGTTTCTCAGGAAACCAGTGATCATATGTGATATGAATCATGGACAGTTTGAATTGTCACTTTTTGCTTATCAACGAATTCAGTTGCTTTTTTTTTTTTTTTTTTCATTGGCCTCATGCTCTTTGAGGGACAAATTGTAATATTTAGGTGGCATTTGAATCACTGTGGGTGTGTCAGGCCGTTTTTTCTTTTGCTTCCAAAATGCAGTCACAATCTGCTACCGAACTACTTTAATAATAAATTTGTGGGTTCACTGTATAAGATGTATAAGGTATAAGATCAAAAAACCTATCTAGAACAAGAACTGTGGAGTATAAAGAAAATTATTTTCCCACATTCTGGAAAGGGAAGATTACTTGCCAGTTGAAAGGTATCAGCTTGGCAGCTTCTGAATTTGGTTGTACCATGTAGAAGCATACTTGTGATGCTATCCAGTAGAGGGCAGAGGCCATATACAGTAATTTCACGAATACAAGCCGCAGCAAGAGGACTAAAATTTTGGTGGAAACCCGAAAATGCGGCCAATATTCCGGTGCGGCTAATCTATGGACAAAAATGTGATGTCTGCCCTTACCTAGTATCATGCTGGTCCAGTCCCGAGCCAAAACAGTCTGAAATCCATGGTTTCCTGTTGTTCCGACGATGAACCAATCAGAGAACAGCTTATTGCCTGCCTGTGGATGGCGGCGTTACTGAGGGGCGGGGGTTGTTATCGGGGTGAGTTACCTCGGCAGTTCGATAAAAGTGTGTGATATTTCCCTGTACTTTTTAAAGTGTTTTCAGTCTTGTGCGGCTACGGGGCTGGCTGGACTCGCAGGGAGAGGGCTGGGGGAGCCTCTCTCCCCGCAGGGAGAGGGATGAAGCGGGCAATCGGCTCGCAGGGAGAGGGCTGGGGGAGCTGCTCAGCCCGCAGGGAGAGGGCTACAACGGCCGCTCCCCCCGCAATCGCAACGGCTACAACGGGGCCGCTGCCCCTGCGGGGCTGCGAGGGCCAGAGCGGCGCTCGCCCCGCGGGCCGCGGGGGCTAAAACGGGGCCGTTCCCCCCGTGGGCTGCGAGGGCCAGAGCGGCGCTCCCCCCGCGGGCCGCGGGGGCTAAAACGGGGCCGCTTCCCCCGCGGGCTGCGAGAGCCAGAGCGGCGCTCCCCCCGCGGGCCGCGGGGGCTAAAACGGAGCCGCTCCCCCCGCGGGCTGCGAGGGCCAGAGCGGCGCTCCCCCCGCGGGCCGCGGGGGCTAAAACGGGGTCGCTTCCCCCGCGGGCTGCGAGGGCCAGAGCGGCGCTCCCCCCGCGGGCCGCGGGGGCTAAAACGGGGCCGCTTCCCCCGCGGGCTGCGAGAGCCAGAGCGGCGCTCCCCCCGCGGGCCGCGGGGGCTAAAACGGAGCCGCTCCCCCCGCGGGCTGCGAGGGCCAGAGCGGCGCTCCCCCCGCGGGCCGCGGGGGCTAAAACGGGGTCGCTTCCCCCGCGGGCTGCGAGGGCCAGAGCGGCGCTCCCCCCGCGGGCCGCGGGGGCTAAAACGGGGCCGCTAGTCCCCGCGGGGCTGCGAGGGCCAGAGCGGCGCTCCCCCCGCGGGCCGCGGGGGCTAAAACGGGGTTGCTTCCCCCCCGGGCTGCGAGGGCCAGAGCGGCGCTCCCCCCGCGGGCCGCGGGGGCTAAAACGGGGCCGCTTCCCCCGCGGGCTGCGAGAGCCAGAGCGGCGCTCCCCCCGCGGGCCGCGGGGGCTAAAACGGGGTCGCTTCCCCCGCGGGCTGCGAGGGCCAGAGCGGCGCTCCCCCCGCGGGTCGCGGGGGCTAAAACGGGGCCGCTTCCCCCGCGGGCTGCGAGGGCCAGCGCGGCGCTCCCCCCGCGGGCCGCGGGGGCTAAAACGGGGCCGCTACCCCCCACGGGGCTGCGAGGGCCAGAGCGTTGCTTGCCCCGCGGGCCGCGAGGGCTAAAACGGGGCCGCCCCCCCCGCGGGCCGCAAGGGCTACAACGGCCGCTCCTGTGCCAGCACGGAGCACGGAGATGTGGCTCCGCTCGGAGCTCAGGTGCCTGCCTGCGTGGCTGAGCGGCTGTTTAAAGGCAACGCGGATCCATTGGGAATGCTCGCAAAATGACCACACTATTGTTCCTGTCTTTTTCGGCTTGTAAATAAAGGGTGTGTCTTTTTTCACTTGGAAACAATGTTTCCGAGGTCGGCAGTAAGCCAGTAAGCCCCAGCGATCCCGCGATTGTGTTACTAAATGACGATTTTGTGAAAGTTCGCTGCGAACTAAAGTGCGGCTAATATTCCGGGTGCGGCTTATCTATTAACAAAGGCAACAATGTTGCCAACACACCAGCAGTGCAGCTTATATTCCGTGCGGCTTGTATTCGTGAATTTACTGTATTCATATTTTCTTTATGATGTTTCACCATATGTACTGTAGGACCATAGGCAAAATGTCATTATAATTATCCTTTCCTCAGGGCAAAGAGAAGGATAAGGGAAATGATGTAACCAGTGTGTACACATACCTTCCAAGAATTTTCAATAATACTGTTAAAAAACAATCCAGACAAATATTGGTTCTAAAAGCAAAAGGAAGTATTTTAAGGGACAATGGTAAATTTGACTGAGAATGGTTTGACATGAGTCTTTCTGATGAAGAAAGTACTTTAAAGATACCTCAGGAATATTTAATGGAATAATTCCATTCTCTAATGGAATCTTTAAGCTTTAACAAGTCCTAGATTATAATTCAAAATATCAGGCTTCTCAAGATTAGCTATAGAGGACAACCATAGTAGTCTCAAAAATGTTCAATTTTTATGTCTCTATATTCCATCAATTCTACATTAACAATCTCCCTGTTATTGGGAAATTCCCAAAGACACAATTTCATCATAGAGGAAATACAGGGGTTAGAATGCAAGGAGAAATAAATAAATATCCTGGTCTTGCATAAATTTCTTCAGTTCTAAAGAGCAAAGCACAGCTCTGGATGGTGCATCCCAGCTTTGAAAAATTACAGGGTAGTGTATTACAGGATACAGCAGAAGTTTGAGTGCAATACAGAGATATTTTAGCTAAGAAAACACTTTTTCATATCATAGGAAAGAACTGTTTTTATAATAGAGATGGTTCGCAAATCTGCCAAACCTCACGGAAGATCACATCACATAAGTGCACTGTTCCCTGTACAGTTATTTTTCCTATTTATATCCTATCTGCTTCTAATGAAACAGTCTTTCTGCATTTTTTCTTGTATTTGATAGAAATAAAGCATGCTTTCTCAGTCTTAGAAACTATTTTTGAATGCATGATTCTGCTCCTTTGGAGTTACCTGGTGAAGGTCAATAGCACGTTAAAGTGATTTGAGATCCAAAGATCATTAATGAGATTTTTTTTTCTTTGACAGTGGGTTGTTATGTTCTTTATTTGGTTCTTTATTTCGCAGACTGTGGAGCCAGTAGTCAAAGTGTTCAACTGTGGTTTCCTAGCCTGAAAAGCAGAGGGTAAGTGGAAACATGTATGGTTTCCTGGGCTGAAAGTCAGAAAAAAATATACGAAAAACCAGAATGTCTAAGAGATCCTCCTGCAGGAGTCTGAAGCACAGCCCTTCTGGGCTAACCACCACTGAAAGGGATGTTTTCTCTCTAAACTATTTGACTAGAATTGTGACAACACTCAGCAGAAGAGTTCAGCGGTGACTGAAGCTGGTGATACCTTAAGAATCCACAAATTATGTTTATCAGAGTCTACAAAGCACTTTCTTAAGAAAGCAGCAGCTTTTCATCCAACTTTGGCAGTGAAATTGTAGTATGACATTTACTCTGTCTCAGTTAATTGCATTCCTACATCTCCTTCAATATGGAAAAGTATTTTCTCACCATGCACCTCTGAGAGTTGAGAACATTGTTTTCACTTACACTGCAAACCTTTCCCACAGATTGTAATGCAATTGAATTATCTCTGTGTAACTTCTTCATTTTTTAATAAGCTCCAACAGGATTTAGGAAATTTCACCATTGTACAAATTTTTCCATGATATGTTATTAATATTTTCCACTCTTACTGGGTATGCCTGCTATCAAAATCTTGTTCAATACTTGCTTATTTTTTGCTAAAGTCCCTGACCATTGTTCGCAGTGTTCTATCTGCACCAAGCCTTATAAAAATCAATAAAAATCCTTTTATGTATTACTCTACATGAAACAACCAGAATCTAGCCTGTCAGTTAAAATCTTCCTGGTGGTGGGGATTTGTAATTTTCTCTACTCTTTGTGGTATTCTAGAATGTTTGAATAGCTCCTCTCTGACACTACAGAAAGGGCAGAACTATTTAATAATCACTATTTCAACCAGTTTACATTTGAAGTCCTGGTTTTAGTTTCCCAATAATTTAGGCTTGCTTCAACAAGTGAATTTCAAATGCAAAGTGTTATATGACATTTAGCCTGGTAACAAAGATTACCTCTATCTACCTGGTAATGAACAGTTCTCTTCCAAGACATGTCAAAATAATCAGAAGAGATTAATGATGTTTTATGTCAAACAAGTGTTGGACATTCTCTTGTACTATAAAAAAAAGAAAGTCATGGTGGCAGTGGATCATTGTTCAATTTGAAATAATATTATTGAAAGTCTTACACTAGAAATTTATTGTAGAAAAATTCTCCACCTGAGAGGAATCAATGAATTAGTCTGTGTGAATAAATATAAAAATATATTTTTATGACAAGATAACAGACAGTGGACTACTTTATCTCAGTAGACTGAAATGAAGACTGCTACCGAGGAGATGCATCCCCAGGAAGGACACCACTGATCAAAATCCCATTTGTGTATACACAGACTCTAAGTTTTCTATAAGACAAGACTTTTCACCAGGCTACTCACAAGAAGGGGTGAAAATTTACCTCTGGATTCTGAAAGACTATCCCTAGAGAAAAGAAAAAGATATGAAACCTTTACCAGCTTGTGAAATATCTTTAGTCTAATCGAACATAGACTGAAATCTGACATGTCTGTAGTGATTCCTCAGTAGCCTTAGAAGAGAGATCAGGTTTTGTTGAAGTGTGCTTATGGTAATAACCCTCTACATAGCCTTACTCTAATCCTGTAACACTACACAGTAAAATAAAGCTATTTTCTTATTGGTTTTGGCCTCTATCTTCTAATTTCATTTATAGTCCAGGTAATTAGATGTGGCTTTCAACTATGCTTTAGTAAATTTTCTTTAGCGCAGAGAATGATGTCTGACTTTAGGCAAGATGAAAGAAACAAGTTTTATCAAAGGTAGAAGATTTACAATTGCCTTCCCATGGCATGCAGTAAGATACTGTCCTCAGGCATAAGTGTCAGATAGTAAAAAAGCATAAGGATCAGTAAGATTTTGTCACAATCACTTTCTTCATTGTTTTTTACCTTCTTTTAGCCATAGCTGGACTTAAACGGATTTGTTGTATTTAAAACTCTACATGCAATTTTCAGAAGTGACAATTATACAAGTTCCTGCCAGTGCTTCCAGTGTGCATGCAAAGTCTTTTAAAGAAGAGATTAATGTGTCTTAAGCACTTTTACAGACAGAGGAAATTCAGGGACATTAAAAGATGAAACACACATAATATGAGACACATCAATTTCATAAACTATGTAGGACATGGAAAAGTCCACAGGCTTGAATTTTTGGAAGGTTTTGTTTCTAAATAAAAATATTTTATTGCATAGAATACATACAACAAAATATGAAATTGGTAATGACTTGGAAAATGAAGTGAAAGTCCCCTTGGGGCCTTAATAAAGGGGAGAGTAGGAAACAAAAGCTTAGTCATCCACAAAATATATAGCTAACCAGGAAAAAATCATCTCTTTTTGCAAAATTCTTCTCTTTTAAAATACAAGATTTTGGTTCCCATCAGAGAAAATACACAAACTTTTCCAATACTTAAAATTTTTATGTTTATATGTGTGTGCTTAATATTTATATTAGTGGTTCAGAGCCAGCACATCCAGTAACAAAAGAGAAGCACCATGGACAGGAAATTGGAAAGAATCAAAAAGTTTTGAGGTGAATAGGTTTTGATTTGCAGTTCTATGAAAGATGAACTTTTTTAAGGTTTATGAAGTTTATCAACATTTTTGAAAATTGTTGGTTTACTAGATACCATACCATATATAACTATTGGGACTCCATAATTCCTTTGATTGCTAATGAAATGTGTGTGTGAGCATGTGCTTTTTTACGCACTGATTTATTGGTAATTTGTGACAACTAGTAAGGGGTAGTTGAGAGGTAGGGAAGTGATGGTTCAATTTTTCTGTCTTGTCTGACTAATTGTGTCATAAAAATCATGGATTTTCTTATTGTTATACAAGGAGCAGTATTTGCTTTGCAAAATTATCGGAAAATCGGAAAATCCTTGCAGCACAGCTACTCACATACGAACAGAAATCACAGAAAATCCAACAGTGCTTCTTTGGTGGCTAGATTCAAATATGATGTGAGGTGACACAATGATCCACCTTGCAAATTCTTATTTAGTTGGCTACTTGATCACACAGTGAAGCCACACCATTGCATTATGCACCTTCATAATTTGAGCTACCCACAAGGGGACTTCCATAGCCGAGAAATAAGCCAAAAGAAGCCAGAACACAGGGTAGAGATGTTAACAAACTTAACTAATTAAGCAACATGATAGAAATGGTTATGGTCAAGTTTTGCCATTCCAGATTTGCTGCCATTCTGGGGACATACCTATTTGGGCTATTTACCTTCATTAAAGAATTGCATGTAAATAGCATGATTTAGAGGCAGCAAGTTACCCAAGAAGTCTTTCAAAAAGAGGCAGGGATCTGCTTAGAGAACCTACTTCTGTGTCACAAGCCTGCACCTCTGACATCCAAGCTTAGGTGCTCCTCACTGAGACCTATTGTGTTAAAAAACCACTAAGTTTTGCAAACACTCAAAGGATTCAGTTGAAAAAATGGTGATATAATTTCCGCATGTTGCCACTGAGAGTGTTCATCAGTAGTCATAATATTTCATCCAGCAGTGATCTGGAAATTAGCTGAGGAAAATGCCAAATATATTTTTTTATTGAACTTATCACATGATTGAATTAAGAAAAGGGGAAGCTCAAAATATATCTGCCTTTTTGTTTGTTCTAAAGATACTTGTAATATAATCATTAGAATAATCTCCTAAACTATGCTCATTCTTAAATTTGACAATGAATTTTATTATTTTTGTTTTCTCAATCTTAACATTTCTTTCTCAAGGCCTTTAAAGCACTTGAACTTCACTTTAATAGAAAGTTTTGGTACTTTAAACTGTATCATTAAATATGCCTACTAAGAACTGCTTCACAGGCTTATGAGACTCTCCAGAGTGAGAGTTTGGAGTTTATATTCATTGCAATCAATTATGACATGTCTAGTTGATTTGTGAAAGTGATAATTAACATGGTCCCACTTAATTAAATCAATAGTATAATGTAATTAAAATAACATGATATGCAAATATTCTTAGTAGCAATTTCATGCATAATCTGCAGGGTTTGAATTATTTGGTAGAACCTACCCTTAGCAGTAGAATAAGAGATAAACCTAAGGATGTAGTGGGTTTATCATCAAATGCTGATTGCAGGAAAACCTGTGCTGATATGTGGTGTTAGTTTACAAATTGAGTCTACAAACTGCTGTCTGCATTCAAGATATTTGAATGTATCTCGCAGTAGCTTTTCTAACCATATATTATCATCAAAGCCATGGGTAAGAGCACAGATGGAAGTGGTACTTTATCCCCAGTACAACAGTAACAACAGTTCACAAGATTTCATTAATGTAGCCAAATTTTAAAATTGTATATTATAAACCAGAAATTTCAGTAAAGCACTTGAATACTTTTAAAGTAATCAATTTTATCTGGAAAAAAAGGGTCATACATGAGTGTCATAGTTCTGTGACCTAGTCTTTAACAGGTATGATTCTTTGGCTGTGACATAGTAATGCAGATATTTTGAAAATAGCCAAGACTGTAGTCAGTGTCAAGAAGTTTTGTGTATTTTTTGTATGTATTTTGTATGTATTTTGTATGTATGTGTGTATTTTGTATGTGATAGTGTTTTGTATCGCAGTAATAAACATAAATGAAGGGCATTAAAAAATATCAGTAAGGTCTCCCCTCTGCCCCGTCAACAGAAGTAACTTCTGAATAATCTTGTTAGTTATAAATAGCTGTAGAAAAGAAAATAAATTCTTATACATTATTAAAATTATTGAATTAAGATAGAATTTGAAAATGGTGTAAAAAATTTTTAAATTTTAGGGTCATGTTCTGATATTGCATCAGGAGAATTTGCAACTTTATGCAATATAGTTATATGAATATTACTTTTATAATCCCTTTATGGATGACCACTGTCAAAATCAGCAGCATTTGTGGATTGTAGTCAGATCCACAGTCATTGCACATCACAGATGGAAGATTATTATTAAAGAAGAAATCATCAGGAAAAAACAATTTATACTTTTAATCAATTCACAAAGACTAATATATTTACTTTATTTTTTTTTTGGTAATTTTCTCTTTGGATAATTTTATTGCTTTTTAAAAGTACAAGCAGCATCTGTTTTATGTAGTGTAATAAGGATATTTTTATAGGTTTCAGCAGTTTGTTTTTTATACTTGCCATGATTTAATTTAATGTTGTGATCTCCCTTTCTTCCTATATACTGTGATGTCACCCTGCATGCTGCACATTTCTTTTGTATTTACAAAACACCATTAGGAACCAGAGATGAGTCTCTTCAGTTGCAAAGTACATTCTGAGCAGTCCCACAGGATATGGGGTTTTCTGCTCTCTGCAGTGTAACTTAATATGTCAAGCCTGAAACTGGGCTGTCAGAAGGGTCACCAGTGGTGTGAGGTGGTTTTAATTTCACTCTAGAGTTTAGGCCCTATTTTCTGATGGTAATAAAGTAAAACCTGTAATTTCAACAAGCCATGTAAATATTGAATTGGGTATTGCTTGTGTTGTAACACACAAACTAACTTGGCCACTATTACTGTTACAGCTACTTGTGACATGAAAAGCAAAGGGGAAAACTTGTCATTAATTTACACAATTTAAAAAGTTTCCCCCTCTTATTTCCTTTCAATCTTCAGAAAGCATTTTCATAGACAATTCTGCTTAGAAAAGTGGAACTAAATTGCAGTGAGTTTATTAAACTCCATTCATATTATACCCGCTTACAAATCAAAGCTGTCTCATGTTTTGACACTATCTCAATTGCCAGCTAAATGCAATCACAACAACAAAGATGTGGACTTCCAACTTTCGATTCTTTTTAAACACTATTTTGTGTATCTTATCACAAAGATTGAGCATTTGAGTAACCATCTCGATTTTCTGTCTTGTTTATTCCCCCCACTACAGCTGGCTAAATTACCAATAACAATAGTGGCCATAACCAACTTGATTACTTCAGTGCCAGCAAAGGTACCATGCCATGTTTAATCCCTAAGGATTAAATATGGAATAGAATGCTTTCCAACAGAATCTAAGCTAACACTATTAATAGCTGTCTTGCTCCCAAGGTTGCTTCTTGCATGGTACAGAAGTAGACCTCTGCTTACCTTATTTTACTCATTGCTGTTTTAAAGTCTTCTGGTTTTCACCTGTTTCTTATAAAGAAGGCAATGCAGTTCATAGCAGGTTATCCAAAGCTTTTCATACAGTGTTGTGTGTGCATGATGTGAAAGAGGCTTTTCCACAGAAAATAATTTTGATAATGTGAAGTGGGGAGTTTTTGTGTACATAAACAGCAAATTACATGAATCCAAATTGTGAAAAGTAGCATATCTGAAAGTAGAGTTATTTCGGTTATTTTTAATCTCTTCCTGTTTGTTTCACAGAGAGACTTTTAAGAAGAGAGTAAAAGCTCTGAATAGTTGCACTCACTATTTGAGTATGAGTAGTTGCAGCCAGATGTATCTCTGTCGTCTTTCTAGTTGTATGGTTCATGGGACCTCATATGGAATATGAAACTTGCTTCCTTATTTTTAACCACAGATACAAACATAATTATCACCCTTTCCAAAGGTGGTCAAGACATAAGGGCACACACACAATTTATAACATAGATCAGTACTAATTTTTTGAAGACTGTGAATTCCAGGAAGCTGTGGTTACCTTTGAAGATTTTGATGTGCTCTGAGAGAGGAGCATCTGAATTGAGAGGGGATTGAGCTGGGAAGTGGTGGTAAGCATAGTTATTTGAGAATGTGCAATGTAGCATCTGAGGTTTTGCAGGATCCAATATGTGCTATATAAATAGCTGTGCTGTGTCTTCTATGGTGGGTCAGTGGAAAATAAACTGCAGCCTGCTTGTTTGCAGCAAGTCATTACCAGAGGATGGTGGCAATAATTTCTCAAGTTCCCAGCAGACGACGACTTGAAGAGTGACTTATGAATATGTTTCCAGTGGGATCTTCCAGTAGCCTGCACGTCCCATTTTACTGCTCTTTGAAGTCAGAAAGAACATTAAATAAGGGCAGCAACGGATAGCATCTGCTTATCTCTTGTTAGAGATAGAAGCAGCTTATCCACAGAGCCACTAAGCTGAATTAAAACACTGAGAAGATGGTATCATTTCAAATGTGATTTGTTCAGTCCTACAAGATTCAGTAAAACTGTGATCTTATTAGAGTAAAAATTATACGTGGAAAATTCAAACAGATGACTATAGTGCTGTGTGACAACAGAAAAAAAGAAAGACTTTTCTGGATATTTAGTTTAAACCTCAATTGTTTAAACAGAATAAATTTATGTGTGTAATATAAATGATAAAACACATTTGGATTCTTGCTGAAAGTTCTCCTTGAGAAAGATAACAGAAAACCTAATAATGATTTTTTTTTTTTTGTGTTAATTCTTAATATACTTTTAAGGAGCATTCAAATTCCAACAGAAAGCCATTTTTTCAAAAATATTCATTTTCAAAGGAAACTCCTTTGACACATTTATCTCAGTTAAAATGCAAGTAGTAATTGTCTCAGCAGCATAGGTGTATCCAGATGGTTAAAAAATCAGCATTTTAGAGGCTGACATTTGGTAGCTTTTTGTAAATATAAAAGGTATTTGGTAAATATAAAATGGATATTTATATAAAATATAAATATTTTAAAAATTGAATTTGAAATTTTTTTATTTATTAAATGGTATCTTGCTTTGATTTGAAAGAGGGCAAAAGTCTCTTGGTTTCTCTTTAGTACAAAACTTCTTAGAGGTCTTTAATTTTTAGGTCAGAAATTAACATTTTCTACATTATTACCCACTCTAAAGTAAAAGATCACAAAAAAGCGCATATGCAATGCACAGTTTGCTCAAGATGTACTGCATTAGTAGGCAGTGGAAACAGCAGTGGTGGGGTCCATCCTTACCTTTAGATTTTCCACAGAGAGCCCAGCACATTCACTCTGAAACCCCACTGCAACAGGAGCCCAAATACTCTAAGCAGAGAGGATGTGTATGGTTACTTCAATAGCACTCCTGGTTCAAAATAAAGCACTAATGCAGAGATATCTTCATTTCCATATTAAGCTGCAAGTCACACAAGGGTAAAGCCAGTATTTGAATTCTGGTTTTTGCTCTAACATGAACCTTTTATCTATAAGGTGTACTTATTTTCAGATATCAATGTTTCTGCTTACCAAAGATATTTTACATACCCCTTGTTATTTACATATTCAACAAATCATTTATATTGCGCCTTTTACTTTGGCATACGAGTTTATCACCAAAAACCCAAATAGTAATATTTAATTGCCCATATTAGGGAGTAGAACTAATTATTTTCTCTATTGTCTATAGGCAAGCGCTTAGGAAAATAGAGAGAATAGATCATGACAAAAAAGTGAAATATGTTGTATTTTCTGAGTGCATTTGGTTCAGGGAAAACCTGTGTTCAAATGACTTGTTTTCTCTTTTTTTAGTCCTTTTCTTTCCTTATGTTATTTTTTCGTGTGTATTACATAAGTTTATATTAACTGCACACTAAAAGACATACTTTGCATAAATGGAAGGCTCAGAAGCCATCATTTTACACTCAACTTCCTTCTGCTGAGAAATTATTATTTTACATGTGGGTTCTACTGACAAAATAAAGGCTGTGCTGAATTCATTGTGGGACAAGGTTCCTCTCATTGAAGGGTCAGATTGGCTGTCTGTTGTCCTGTACTTTCTCCATGTCTGGTTATTTATCTCTAGTCTGTGTTTCATGACTGTCCCAGCGAGCAGGAGTAGTTCCTCTTACATTTTTAGTTCACAAGCTGCAAAGGAAAACTTCCAATAAAACACTAGAGCCAGAAAATACTAGAGTTGTTACTGGTTGTTGTATCAACAACTATAATGTTAAAATCTTTTCTTCCTCTGAGGTAATTTGCATGGAAGTTAGTCATCTCTCACTGTTTTGTAAGCTTTCCTCTCCCTTTTGAAACAGGGACAAGGAGGTATGAATTTGAAATGAAACCTCATTTGTAAATCTGCCTGATTTCATATGTTTAAATCAGATATTTCATTTTAGCATAAATGCATGGGTGGTTTCAAACCTTGCGAATGAAATACACTTGATATGGAAAATATTTCAGTTTCTGTTGCCATTTGGTATGATGAAGGTTAGCACATACAGTATGTAAAATATGAATCTCTCTCAGGGAGATCCCTATTTGAATTGTAGATGAGAAATTTCTAAAAGTATAATTAACTTTGCTTGATACCTTTTCTCCCCATTTTGTGAAGAAATATCACCCACAAACAAGGAAAGAAAAAAAAAAAAGACGCTTTCTCTTGCCTGCTAAGCAGCTGGGAAGCATTGCACTGTCATGTTCTCTGATTCATACCTCAGCTCTAAATCAGCAAATCCCAAGTGCGTCTTGGTTGGGAGTGTCTTAACAGGCCAAGCAATAAAAAACAGAAATAATTTAATAACACCTTCTCTAATGGTAGCTGACAACAGCACTATAGGAATGCAAAGAAGGTATTTTCTAAACATGCAAAAGAAGGTATTTTCTAAACATGGGTTTAGGGGTTTTCTCCAATTTTAAAGGAGATCAGGATGCATCTTTCAGCAATTGCTCCTTAATTCTGGCTTTTTGTCATTCCTTTTCTCATTGTGTTTGCCTTGGACAGGCTCTTGAAAATTTAGTAAGAGGATAAAAGTGACTTCATGGAAAATTTAGAAATTTTCTCAATGACCTTCTGAACTGGAATTAAATAAAAGAGAGAATTTAAATAAGACACAAATATGAATTCTAACTGTTGATGGCAATGAGTACTTTTTATGATTAAAAAAAGTATTAATATTATTTTAATAATTAAAATAATATTAACTTTGTGTCTTTAGTGGCAAATTATAGATGTTAATTCAATGCCCACATAGCCCTCCTTTTGAAGTACTGATGTTAAAAAAAAAAATTAGGATCTCATCTATCAGAAGAAAAAAAAAAAAGAGAAATAGAAATGAAATAGAAATACAGAAATTTCATGACCATAAGGTGCACCCCCCAGGAGTCGGCAAAATTCACAACTTTGTAAATCAGATAAGGCGCACCAGACTATAAGGCGCACTTTTTTTTGCAGCAAGGCTCCGTCCCCAGCTCCCCCCACGCGGTTGCTGGGTGAGGCCCCACCTCAACCCGGCAGCCATGGGCCTCCAGGACTGCCTGGATCCGGGAGGGGCGGCACTGCGGGCCCATGGGCCCGCCTCCACCCAGTTGCCGAGGCACTGCCGGCTCCCCCCACAGCTCACGGCTCACTCTTCCGGGGTGGCAAATGTTGCAACTTTGTGCATCATATAAGGCATACCGGACTATAAGGCGCACTTCCGTGTTCCGGGGAAAATTTTAGTCAAAAGGGTACGCCTTATAGTCGTGAAATCACTGTAATATAAATTTATCATGTCATACTGCCTATGCAGTTTCGGGTTGATTTATTTTTTTATTCAACAGATGTTCTATTTCTTTCCTCAATGGGTATTACTTCTCATTTGCTAAGAGAAAAGTATTAAAAAAAGAAAAGAAAGAGTGAAAAAAGAATCCTTACAATCCATTCCATCATTTCATTTCTCCACTTATATTGCTTAACTCTTAGGAGCTATGCTATGAAGAAAATGCTCAAAGAAAATTGTCTTACCACAATTTCAGGATGATTTTGGCACATTTGGGCTCTCTCTAATGACCTACAATTCTGTCTTCACACACTTAACTTCACAGGTTGGACATCTTTGAAGTGATCCTTAAACATGTATTTGAATTATAAACTTTAGGTGCTGTAAAGCTGCATTCAAGTCTAAAGCAATCTTAAAGACAGCAGCCAGCAAGAAGGTAATTTTACCTTGTGGCTTGCCAAGCAATCTGGGCAGCAGCAGCACCCTCCAAGGCAGGGAACTGCTGCTTCTGTAACAGCACAGACAGGTTGGCTCTCGTCTTGTTGATCAGTTTAGTTGGCCAAGCTCACACCTCTTTGTCTGCATCTTTCTGTATTTAGTTGACACACTCCTCTACAGTATGTTTTCTCTGGAAGACAAGTAAAGAGTGTATCACTTTGCAAGTTTGAGTAAGAGTCTTTTCCCTACCAACATGCAAAACCAGTACTGCAGTAGTGTTATTAGAGTATTGTGGAAAGTAAGAGTGAAAGTGAGAACACTAATTCACCCCTTTTGCTCAAGTACTTTAATTGTTTTTTCTCTTTCTCTCTTACTCAAGTATTCCTAGCCCCCTTTCTCCAGTTACATGACTTTCTCATATTATCTTATAGCTTTTGCAAAAACAGTCTTTCAGAAAACCATTTAAACTCACATCTTTAAATTCTTTTAGCATATTCAAAAGCTCCCTGAAGATAGACGAGATTTATAAACCAGTCAGCTTTTCTTCTAAAGCTGCTTTTTTTGATTCTGGTCTTTTTTCCCATTTCCTTATCCATTTCCTTATCTCCTTCCACACACTCTGGTAAGACCCTCTAGTCCATACTTTCTTCCCCATCTCCCAAAAGTTGGTTTTTTTGTTGGCTTCTGGTATTGAACTCCACTACCATACCCTACTGAAATTAGGTGTCCTTTGAAAAATTTAACAAAGCATGAGGAAACAGATTTGCACTGGGAAAAAAAAACATGTGGTGACCCTGGGATAGCAGCAAGGAAGTGGACAGTCTTTTCAGGAGGGCTGACAAAGCCAGAATGTGCATGTGGAGGGAGCTTATTTAGTTCCCAGAAGCACCAGGCTGAAGCAGCGGTTGGTGTAGTACAGCACTAGTTGTGTGTGATGCACAGCATTTTCATAGGATCCATTTGGGTCAGTCTTACTGAATTCCCTAAACTCTCCAGAGGTAGTGAAGTACTGAGATACTTATCCATTCAAGAGTATCTAGGTTTTTTTGCCATGCTGGTGTGGTTTTGTTGCACATTCAGTGCCATCTATTTTAAATGTATTGAGCAATCAATTTAAACTTGTTATTGTTGTTGGGGCTTGAAAATTTAATAAGCAATTACCAGAGTCCATTCCTTTGTTTTTAATTTTTACTAAGATGTTGTTCAATTTCAGACCTTAAAGCAATCATGCTCTCCAGATTATTGAATTGAATGAGTTTATAAGTCAGACCAGCTCTTAACAGCATTTTTCTCCACTGATTTATTTGGCTGAATGGTACAGTATGTCCTTGTGGAATGAGCAAAAAGGAAATGCAAATCTGAAGTTAGATTGTAAATATAAAGCACTGCAATACCTATCAAATCAATGAGCAGCAGACCACAAAACTGTCTTCCTATTTTTTGCTGTGGTATTGCTCTGCTTTTTGTCAGAATGTATGGGGGAAAAAAATCCCCTCCTACAATTTTTAAATGCATAAAATACAATTTTCTATATAGTTTCATATGTCCCTCATTGATCATATGAGAGAATACCCAGAGAATCCAGGACAGCATAACTGAATTATTTTGGTTTCCATTTCCTCTTCCAATTTTTTAACAAAGCTCTTTCTTTTCCCAGTGTTTCTTTAAATTTAATTCTTACTGAAAAACAAAATGATGTTTGATTTGTTTTCTTTTGTGTTTTTCATCAAGAGGATCACCAAAATATTCCAAAATGTGAAAAAATTATTTTTTAAATTACTAAAATGTCAATTAAACTAATGCCTTGAAAAGGTAATCACGTTCTCATTTTTGTTATGCCTACGCTCTAAAAGGCAGTGATTTTCATGGGATTGTCTTCAATACCCATCACACTGGAAATACAAAAGGTCAAAGTAAAGCCTCTACAATTAGTAGATAAAGCTGCAGAGAGACCAGAATTACTATTCTAGAAACCAATCAACCCTCTGAGAAAGGATGGCATGAATGACAGAATTCTGAAAATATAAAAAATTTTCTTATAGTTCTTTCCTCAGTGCTTTGCAAAATCTGAACTTATATTTCAGCAGGTGAAGAAATTTTTAATGTGTTTTCTTGAAAATTTCATCTTAATATTAAAGGGAGCAGAAGAAATAGCTTTTAAGAATTGTCTAACATAATTAAACTGAAACTATTCAAAATGTCTTAGAAAGTGTTCACTGGAATAAAAGCACATTATTTTTAAATAGGATGCTGTTGTATTGAGATACAATTGGTTTATTTTTCCCTCTTTTTTTCTATTTTACTACAGAAAAAAAACTTAATAAATTGTGATTCTGCAACACTGTAAGCATACCCTGTCCTGGGGACCAGTGTTTTTCCTTACTAACTAGAAGTCTCAATATTATACTAGGAACAGTTTTGTCATCTTTTACATTCCTAATTTTCTTCTAAGAATATCCTATGTGATACAGTCAGCTTTTGCCTAATTCTAGTGTTCCTTCTTAGGGAAAAACCCACATAATTTCTCAGTTATAAGAAAAGTCCATAGACATAAACTGTACAGGTGTTACCTACAGGGGGTTTGATTTTTTTGTTTATTTTGTTTTGTTTTGTTTTGTTCTGGGTGGTGGTGATAAGTTGGGGTTTGGGTTTTTTTTATTGGGTTTTTTTTTCAGTTTTTCTGTTGGGTTTTTTTGTTTGTTTGTTTGGGGTTTTGTGGGTTCTTTTGTTTTGTCTGTTTTTGTTTATTCTTTTGGTTTTTTTTCTTTGTTTTCCCCTTTTGTTTGCTTGTTAAGTTTTTTGGGGTTTTTTTTGAGGGGGTGGGGGTGTGATTTGAGAGGGTGTGATTTTTTTGGGAGAGTGGGGGCTAGTTCTGGATAGAGACGGGGCTATTTTAAATCAGCACAACACACATAATGCCTTGTTTGAAGCATCTTTGTAATCTTTGTATGGTTCTGGCCAAAGTCCCTGTTTTGGAGGTATTTTTATACCAAGTAATTATTTGTTTGACTTCCTTCACTTTACACAGCTTTTTCCTAACTTTTCCTGTTGGAAAACATAGTGATTCAAGTTCAACTCAAAAGCGTGCAATATGATGGCAAAATCTTCATGCAGAAAAGTAGCAGAAAGGTCAGGACCTCACTATGACCAGAAAAGAACCTCATCTTTATTTGTATTTATTTATCCTCTGTTTCCACTGCCCTGAAAACAAAAGAATCCTGAAAACCTTAATGAGTAAGCTATGGAGGTTGTCATTAAGGGATGCATTCCTAATGTAAATAGGTGTCCATTTATGAGCACAAAATAAATTACCATTTGCTCTGTTATCTGTATTTATTTTCAGGCAATTTCCTTTCATTTACAGAAAAGCACTTGTCTATACTCTGGGGTCAGGTGACTGTGAATTAAATGAGATTTTTTTTGTTCTCAGTGAAAAGGCAAACATCCACTTACAATCCAGGAAAACACTCTTAAGAGTGGTGACCTTTGTTAAAACAGGCAAATTTCTCACGTACCACACAAACTACCTTACATTGCACAAGGCTGATATGTGGAAATGAAACTATCTTATTAATTTAAACATTTAACTGTCAAATTTTGTGATTTCTATGTGCAGAAAATGTGTTGAAATTTAAAGTTCTTATGCTTTTGAATCTCAGTCTTCTAAAAATTCACTGTATTATGTAAATGGTTTTTTTTAAGTAAATAACCCAATAAATTACTATAATTTTAACAAATTAAATTTACGTAATCAGTCAAAAAAATAGAAGTGGCAATGTGTTAATAGAAGAAGAAATAACTTAAATATCAAATGGAATTTCAAAATAGAAATAAGTACAACACTGTATTTCTTTTGTACTTTTTCTAGGTCATGTTGAAAAACCTTTCCCAATGGCAGCTTTTGTTTGCAACGTTTTGCTTTGTGTCTTGTTCATTTCTGTTGTGTCTCTCAAGAGAGACCAGAAGAAATTTGGAATAGAGACGTATGAGGAACACGCCTTCACATTTCCCATTGTCTGCTTTGCTTTATTTGGGTTTTCCTGTGAAGTGGGCAGATTGAGGAGAAAGTATGAGGCAGAATTTACAGAAAACCCTAGGGAAAGTAATGCTTCTGATGTGCATACATTGCACTCCCTTGAAAGACTACCCTGTCATTTTCATATAAAGTTTATTTGTTTTTCTTTAACTCCTGATTTGTAATTTCTAGTAAATGAAACACATTTCTGCTTTGTTGACCTTTATCATCGTCATGCAGGCTGATGCTTCATTTTCTGACTCACAGATATAACGATACACAGCTGAATGTGAACAGTTAGAAGGATGGGTTTTATTGTAATTAGTAAAAGGTTTAATTTTCTACCTCCATAAGAAGACAAATCAACTGGGAAGCAGCATTTTTGGCATGGGAAGAACATAGGAATCATTTATCCAGAGGTCATGTGTGCAAATTTATTCGGTCACGCGTGAATACACACACATGCATTTGTCAATAAATTATAATTGAAAAAAAATGCTTTGCTGGTCTTACAGGGTCCATTGAACTTTTTTAGTTCTTTCTGTGATAGTCAGAACCCACCTAAATTACAGATGATAGAGGTTCATGTTCATTTACTCTTGTGTTATCTTCCTGGTAAAATTCTAAAAATTTCTCCTTCAGACGCATTTTGTGGGCTAAGCTTGACTATTTATTCAGAAGATTAGGCTTCAAATAGGGTTTTCTTCTCAAGTTGAGTTTAATTTTATAAAGGTGACATATATACAGATTAAACTAATTTCCCTAGCTCCATACTTATGTAATTTTTACCCGTCACTTAACCGCTGGAAGTAAAGCAACCTTTTGGATATATTGCAGCATTTGCTACCTCAGAACCTAAATTTATGAACTAGAGGAACGTGTTTACTCTTACATTCCCACCTAACATATTAAGTTCTTGAAAGTAAATGTTGTAATTAATATTCCTGTTGAATGCTACATGAAGTAGTCTTTGTGTACTCTCGCTATCTGCTTTTGCGTGTTGGTGTCAGTAACTAGCAGCTGTTTTAGATGCAGTTGTTAAATGTTTCATTTCTGGAAAGAAACTAGTCATCATTTTGGAAAATATCATAGGTAAGAGTATGTCCACTGTTGGGAGAAGGATATACAGCTTTCTCACAAGGGAAAGAGGAGGGTCAGCCACTGATTTCTTCTCAGTGGTGACCAGAGACAGGACCCAGGGGAGTGCCCTGAAGTTGTGTCAGAGGAGGTTTAGGCTAGACATTTGTGAAAGGTTCTTCACCCAGAGGGTGGCTGGGCACTGGAAAAGGCTCCCGAGGTAAGTGGTCACAGCAGCAATCCTGGCAGAGCTCAAGGAGCATTTGGAAAATATTCGCATGGCACATGTGTGCATGATATTTGGAACTGCGCTGTGCAGATCCAGGAGCTGGACTTTGATGATCCTTGTGGGCCCCTTACAATTCAGAATAGCCTATGATTTTATCATAAAAAGGAAAAAATTTGCCTTTCTTTTCTCTGCATTGAAGTATCAGCAAAGCATTAAAAACAAAAGAAACAAACAAAAAGTATTATTAAAATTAGATTTTTCTCTGTAAATATCGAAATATTAAAATAGTTCTATTAATCCCCATTATATCTCTGCTCATTATGTGTCCATCCATATTTCTTATTTTACTCGATATTCCATATTTTACTCACTGTTGTATGAATCCATCTTAATATTTTCTGTAGGTCATTTGTTTATTTCCTCAGAGTAAATGATCCATTTATTATTTGTTCTCGAAATTCTTGTCTTTCACTTTTGTATCTGAAACATCACTCTGCTTTTCCTTACCTCTTTCTCTTACTTGCTGACTTCCGTCCTCTTTTTTTATTCTGTGACTATGCTTCTTTATAAGTAGCACAAGAGTTTCAAAAGCACAAGATTTTCACACCTTTGCATTGATTATGGTATGTAAGAATTTTTTCCTGACCCTATTTGTTCTAATGGCAGAAGTTTTTTCAGTTTGTTTCTATATCTTTTTCCCTCATTCTGCTGAGCTCAGGACACTCTCAGATGGTTAATTAGTGATTTGCAGGGACACAAAGGTACTAAACAGTTCTGTGCTGAATACAAAAAATATTTTTTCTTTTTCTTTTCTTCCCCTACCACACGCTTCAGCAGTTTGCAGTTACAGGCTGGATGTCCTCCTGGTACTCTCAGTGTGCCCAGCTTTGCCTTTTTTACCCTTCTGTCCCTCTGTGGCATCTGCGCCAACAGAAAACCTTTTCCCCTTTACCTGAACTTTGTGTCTCCTCTAGTTTTGCTCATACTTTCATCTTGTATTTAAATCTTTTGAAACAGACATTTTCTGAAGGGTTGCAAAGGTTTAGCATATTTTATTCTATTTCACAGAACAGCAGAGAAATGTAAATCTTCCTTTTCCTAAGGCTAACATATTATGTGGGTTTAGTATCTACTTTTATAGCTTAACTGTCATTCAGAGAAAAACCAAGAGTAGTGCAAAGGAATGTTTCCAAAGACTTGTTTTATACCTCCAACCTATAAAAAGGCAGTAAGAAATAGCCCTTCTTCTCCATCCATAGATCTTAAAACACTATTGTTGTCCTTGCAATAGGATTAGATAATAATATTAAAAATCAGTTGGACAAGGAGTGATTGATTGTACCACCTCAACAAACTGATATTACACAATAATTTTAGATATAAAGTCAGTGATATCTCAAAATAACATCAGTACATGCACTGTATATCACAGAGAGCTAAAGTTCATTCACTTAATAGAGTTACAGAAATATGGTAACAGACATTTAAAGCATTGTTGATTGTGTGCATAGCAGCTTAGAGACCCCTGCTATTTCCCATTCAAATAAATTAGAAAGCTGCTGGAAAATTTATTGCTATCTGCTGAGTATGACTGTACACAAGAGGTTGGATTACTGCTGCCTTCTTCTTCCTTTGTGGTGTTTGAGAAAAGATGTTTTTATTTCAGTTGCTATCATAACACAGGAGAAAAAAACATTACGACCTCCATGCAGAAAAAGGTAGTTCACTTTGTTGATAAGAAAAAGATTTTTTTGTTGTTTTTTAAGGTTGCTTTTGAAACCAAACACTGCTTATGCAAAATTGCTTTAGTTGTTGTCCAGTATTCCATGTAGTTGCATCTGCAATAAATAGATACATTAATTTACATTAACATAACATGAGGGGATGACTTTTGTATGTGTCTTTTCATTTTGTTTCTGTCAAGCCCTACTGGGGCAGAGATGTCAAAGTCAACACATATCAGATTTCCCATCAAGTATCAGAGCATCACAGTGGGGGCAATAGTACAATTATCCCAGGCATTCAGCTGAACAACTCTTGCCACTCCTATATTTGTTTTTTTCTGTGTGGACCCTCTGGTGTGTAATAATAGGTGAGATTGCAAAATCAGTTACAGAGAAGAAATCCGGATGGCACCACTGCCAAGAGTTTCCCTGATGAGCCATTTGTTTAGAGACTGTGGAGCCCCATGGGAATTGATATCCTTCCAGAGAACTGCAGTACCAAACCAGCATGAGCAACCGTTCTACTGGGGCAGTACAGGCAAACAAAATTATGTTAGGCTGTCCTAAATGGAAACTTTGTACCTTGATCAAACTTTGAAATTCTTCAGTGCATTTGCAAAGCAAAAGTCAATGTATTTTTATTTTTATTTTGAGACGGGAAAAAAAAAAAGACTGGAAAATTCCAAAAGTTAGGATAACATGGAAACCAGTGAGCATCTCTGTTTGCCAGGCCACCTGGGGGGTGTTCAGACTGCCCATCTCCTTCCAGAGGCTATGAGTTCAAGCATGCATGTTCTCTGGTAAGTACTAAGATGGCTATTTATTGCTAACAGAGCAACTTGATAAGTGAACCTGCAGTGCTACGGGTTCTGCAGAAAAGCTTGAACAAAAGAGGAGTTTGTGTGACATCTGTTATAATAACCACACAATGTCCTAATCACAAGAAAGTGTAAGTACTATACAAGATAAGAAACTCCATGGTAATTTGATCTTTCTTCCGCTGAAGGAATGAAAGTCATAGGATCTGAGAAAAACTTATTTTAGAGGGAATGTCTAGAAAACAGTGAGTTCATCTTCACACTGAAGCTGAGGCTGACCTCAAAGTTTTGGATCATTTTGTTTTATTTTAAAGTTAAAATTAGCTTGATGAAAGAAGTGACAGCAACAGCGAGGTTGGTAGGAATGGAAATCTTTCTTATGTAAGAACACCAGAAGAAAACAACAGTAGGGTAGGAGGGATTAAAGCACTCTGCAGTGGTGCTGAAAGAGCAGCAGCTGTCAGATTTGTGTGTAATTCATTACTGACCTCTTTCTCAGATCTTCTCAACAACACAGATACTTGAGGCTTTTGTTGCTTCTTTTTCCTTTCACAGGTGAAGACTTTGCTGTTGCCTGAATTCAGTTTTCTGACATACCAACAGTAAAACGCATTGTCAAGAGTGGTGTCTCAAAAATGAGCTTATCTCCTTCAGCTCTGTGATTTTGTGCTACAGAAGACTGATGGTGAAACCCAGTAATCACCATTCAGAAAAAAACTCTGAATTTCATTCAGAACACAGACTAATTAATACAGTTCAGTTACTATACCTCTTGAGCCAGGGCTTGTATTAAGGAATCAAATTCCTTACCAGCCTCCTCTCCTTTACCTGATTTGTTCCTGAGTCTATTTGGGCCTTCCCAATAGCTAAGGCACTACTGCTAATATATAAATTATTTTTTAATGATGTCTTTGCAGGAATAATGCAAATTCAATAATAAAACTATTTTAATATATGAATTTTATGAAGAGGATTAAAAACATGCATTTTGTTCACTGAATGAGAAGAGCTCAGAATATTTTTTAGGAAAAACATTCTTATTTTTTCAAAGAATTCAAGGAATACGATGATGACTTTACTTTTCTTTTTAAATAACGCAAAGGAGGAGAGGTGCCTATAATGCTTCCAGGCAAAGAATATGGAAAAGTCTACCCTGTAAAGAGGCATATAGTCTCTCTGGTTTTCCAGCCAAGTAGCTCCAAGGTGGTAATGTTGTAGTGTACCTGGATAGAATTAGGACTTGAAAGTCTGTCTGACTTTTTTCTTCAGCACATCTGGTTAATACTCCTGGAAAAGAGAATATAAATCAATGATACTGAATGACACATGTGTGGCTCTTAAGGTTGGAATAACATGCACAATCATTACCAAGGTACACAGTAAGATTTTTCAAGTTTGCTTGTCTAATTAGGTCTTCTTTCTTGAGAGGATTAAATAACTGTGATTGTTAGGAAGCCTGATTAGAGCAGAAGGCCCAACTCGCTCTCTGAAAATAAATAAAAATAAACCCCAGAGAAATTATTTTCACCCAGTCCCTCTATCAGTGAGAAAAAAGCAACAACAAAACATTTATTAAGCAAAATTCTTTTGAGGATTCATATTTTATTTTATTTTCTGAGGAACATTTGATCTTATCACCATTTTCTCCCTTCTGCTTGCACTGAATTTTTGAATAGCCACTAAGTTTTTCAGCTTTTAAGTAATTTGGTAAAAATTATTCTTCTTTTTTGAAAAGGGGTCATTGCTAGCAGCTGGCTATTATCTTTACTTGAATTTATTTGAATTGAAAATTAGAGATTTCTTTTCCACATTAGCTTTTAGAAGGTTGAAGATCAAAGGGTGCAAAAACTTCATAAACTTTAAAAATCAAATAGGGCTTCAACATCACAACCTGAAAAATTATTATAATTTAAAAAAAAAGGTAGAATGGTCCCAAAGCTAGAAGTCTTCAAATTTTAACCATAAACTCTGCTGCTAAAGGGGAAAACAATTCCAAACTCTTCCTAATATTAAATTTTCAATTACAATACTATCTAGATTCACATGGAGTAATTTCAACACTTTCTCCAATCTTCTGTAGCAAAACAAAGACCTATCATTTGAGGTACAAATTTTTTCAAGCAGAAAATTTGAAACTATGTTCTCTTCAATATCTACTAGTGTTCACAAAACTCTCTTGCAGACTAAGCCTACATTGAGGCCAACATGGGACTGAATTTCTGTCTCCAAAGCATGATTTCATGCCTTGTAGGAATTCAGTTTGCATCCAAAAAGAGCAGTTGGCACAGAGTAGAGATGCTGATGTTACAATGCAGTTTTATGAAAGCACCAAATCACAAGCAGTGAAAGAAGCAAATAGAATATTAGAAATTATTCAAAAAAGAATACAGAAGGGAAAGCACTATTATGCCAGCGCATAAATTTGTTATACAACTACATTTGAAATGCTTTCACTTCTGTTATCTTATTTTTGAGATGTGAGGATAGCAACTGAGAAAAGTGCAGGAAAGGTTACCAGGTTTATGATCAAAGCTAAAGAATAATTTTGAATAATATTGATAGAAGGAATAACTAAATACCCCTGTACTCTTCAGGCTAGGAAAGAGATGAGTGAGAAGGAATAGAACAAAAATCTATAAAAATTATGAACAGAATGAAAAAGCATAAGGTGTTGCTGTTTCCTTTCTTTTCCTATAGAAGGCCTAGGGGTCAGGAAGGGAAATAACTTGAAAAAAAATGAAAGGAGATAGTGTTTCACAGAATTCCTTAGGTTGTTGTATATGCTCAGACTTTATGTAGGGTCAAAAAAGCAAACTAAGAAAACTGTTAAGAACTGTGTAAAAGCAACACTTGTAACTTGGAAAACCCTCAGTGTATTTCAAACTATTTTCTACCTGAGGAGATACACAAAGATCATCTGTTCTACTGCTTGTGCTCTGATGACATTATAGTCACAGCTAAATTTTGCTCAGCAGGGTTACTTAAACATATTACTTGCACTGTGCATATAAATATGTACAGGAAAAGATTGATTGTGAGGATAAAAAATGCATTTTTTCACTTTTTCAAGTGTCTCCTGAACGTTACCTAATTTAGTAGATTTTTATGCAATTTAAAAAAACACCAAAAAAAAAGAAAAAATACAAATAAAACAAAACAAATACCCTAACCCAACAGAAACACATTTTTTTATTGCACTTTACTTTCAGTAAAGTATATCCTTTTCAGTATGGAGATCAATTAATTATTTGTGCTAAATAGCATTTTATAGATGCAGTGGTTATATTTGACATAGATATTTTAGACTCTGAAACAGTGACATTCTCTCTCTCTTAAGAAAAGAAGATAGATAATATGAGGCAGTAAGAGAAAAACAGTTTACAGATTTTAAGAGCTTGTCTGTCATCTATCACTAAATGACTTAGAGATCATTTTGGACTTGCATTTGACATTTTTTTCTACCAAAACAAAACCCAGTCTCTCACACACACAGACACACACACACACACACACAGATGTGCTCTTCCAAGATCACTGCAAGACCTACAGCATTCTCAGTATAACCACATATAACTCTCCTCAGTTGTAGTTTCACTTAAAATGCACTCATTCTATATGCATTCTTTGGATTTTCCCTTTAACTTTGGGCCAGATGGTGCCAGTGGGAGCTTGTAATGTGAATCTGCTCTCACAAATAAGGGACTTTTGAAGACATTGCCCTTCAATGAACTGCTGTAATATCAAAGGCTACTAAAGCTTTATTTTACTGAGGCAAGGCTTGATTTGCTGGTATTGAATGGGGTGAGAACACAGTTTTCTTTTTTCCATGTCTGAACATAAAGACGGTACTGATTATCACCAGCCTCTGCATAGAACACAGCAAGACTTATTTTGTATGACACAGACCACCATCAGTATTGACACCATTTCACTTAACTTCTCTCCATTTGAGTTGGTTGTTTTGGCTTTTTTTCATGCTTTGGAAACTCAATGTATAAAATACATAGTACAAAAGCCTGTAAATTCAGCAGACAAGTTATATTCAACTTTTTTGTCTCCTTTCTTCTATTCTAGTTCTATTCTGACTTGCTTAGCAAGAATAGCTCACAAGAAGCTGGTATTTCAAAACAGAAAAATGTACCATCGTTTTCAACAGGTGCAGTAGTTACTGCAGACAAATATCACAATTAAGGCTATGCTTTAACACCCCTGCAAAGCAAACAAAAGGAGCTTCCAAAACTCAGTGGTACACAGTGGGGAAATTAAAACCATGACAATTATCCCAAAATCGAATTTCTCAGTGGCCAAACACAACAAACTTTATAAATTTAATTTTATCTTGATTCAAGGATTGATTCCACTCTGCCTAGTAGAACTGAAAAGGAGATTTTAGCTCTGTGAGACTGCTGATATTCAGATATTTTACTTTCTCTAGCAAAGACAATCTAAGTTTCAAAACATTCCAGAGACAAACATTTTCAGGAAAGGTCAGTTAAGCAATGAAAGTATTTTTCATTCTGAAATGGTTCAGACGTATTTTGCATCCACCTAAGTCAGTAGCGTAGCTTACAAGAAAAGCAACACAGCTCTCTCATACTTTACAAATTTGATTTCTCAGCTGCCAGGGACATGTACTTTAGCTAGGAGCATTCCTCTGTGGATAAACTTGCTGGGATATATCACAAGAAATATAGTCCAGCCAAGCTGAAGTAGGTTGACGTACCCATACTGTGCGACTTCAGAGAGGCTCTAAGGCTGCTTAGTAGAAAGCAAAATGAACTCAAATCATCCAGACTGAAATCTGTTGAGGTGGATAGCCATAATCAGGAAAAATAAGTTTCACAACAGAAAACTATTTGACTATATTCTTTGCCATTGACTCATTTGACGGGAAAAAGCTGTGTTTTGTTTAAAAAATGTCTTTACTCAAGGTCATATTTTAAATATTATGAATATGAGCCAGGACCACTCACAGACCAATTTCCAAATCTTTTCTTATGTTCAGTAACTTCCAAATGACATGCAGGCCTTTTGATCTCACTTGTTTTTTGGTATAAAGTTACATTTCTCATACACGTGAGCATTGATGAATTTGATCCCAAATTGTTCTGCGATATTGAACGTAATACATAGATATATTAAGACATCCTTTGCAAGAATATAAACATTAGTTAAACATTTTACTTTGTTTTGAATGTTTTCAGCTGCATCTGTTAGCAGAAGCATTTCTTTTTTTTTTTTTTTTTCTCTGTGTGTTGCCTTTGTTTCTTTATTCTTTAGACTGGTGTTTATAGAAGATAATCTACAGTTATTTCCAAAAATTCCTAAATTTTAGGAAAATAATCTACAATTACTTCCAAATTCCTAAGTTTCAGGTTCTTCAGACCCCTCACACTTGTTTTCAATATTTCATAACTGCATTGTTTTGAGGAAACTAAATATCAAATAAAATAAAGCAAGAGCTATATTTATCTATTCCTTTTAGTGTTCCATACACATTAACAGTATTAACAGTGACTTTTATTAAAGCTTTTATTGATTCCTGTGTTTAAAATTTCTTATCTTTCCCAAGAGTTTCCAAAGTTCTTTCAAATGTCATGCTTTTGTCAGAGTTAAAGAATAAGGAAGGTTTAGAAATTTCAGGAAAATATCTGTTTTCAAATACAATTCACTCTCATCTACACAATGAGCCAAATTCTTTTGAAATTGTGGGGTTGGAAATTTTATAATTTCAGTATCGCTTCATGTATGCATAACTCACAGTTCTACTTAATCTTAAAAAAAAAAAAAACCTGACTGGATTTTCATTCATGTTCCTAGAGAGGTAGGGTAATATTATCCTTTTATCATCCTTACTGAATACACACTGTCAAGTTTTGGAAAAGGAGGCGATAATTTACTTGTCTAACTATTTTTCCACAATATATTTTCCATATTCTCATACTTTCCATATTCCATATTTTTCCATATTCTCATAGTGGCTCAAATTTACTGAGTCACAAGCCCTGTTGCTGGGCAATAACACAGAGTAGATCACAAAACCTACAAGCATCAAGGCTGACATTCTTGTATACTGAAGTCTATTGCAGTAGGAAATTTTCTTCTTTCAACCAAAGCAACAAAAGAACATGGACATGGACACTGTGTTTAGATACCACATCACAAAATGCTTTAATGAGGAATGCTTTAAATTTATTTCCTCTCTCAAATTGCTACAGAAATCGACAGAGTTTCTTACATAGTCTTCTGATAAGTCTTTCTTCAGTTAAGCATATCTTTTGCATTCTACTTGAGAAACAGCAGTAGCATAAACACTAATATGGTTTTCCTAGTTAAGATGCATGTGTTTATTTCAGACTTTTCCATACCTGTGTCTCCTCTCAACTAAAAATAAAAGAACTAGATTGTTTGTGGTTTCTACAGCATGTTTCTAGTTCACAACATAATAAACTGCTAGCTGCACTAGAAAAACTCTTCCATTACGTTAGCTTATTAAAGTAGTGGTCATTTTCACCATGCCTAAATAATCAGCATATTGTAGTTTTCCCTTTATTTCAGCTCCAAGCTGGTTTTGGTTGTGGTGGTTTTTTTTGTTTTTTTTTTTTTTTTTTTTTTTTTTTTTATTTCCAGTCAAAACAGAATAGAAAAAGAAATCAACTGAAAAATTAAAACAATTTGGTCCAGCCCTTTTCTTCCCAGGAGTCATTTTAGTAACAATTTCTCCCTATTCTCCTTCCCAGCAGCACAGAGTGGTTGGAAATGGGGGCTGTGGCCAGTTCATCACACATTTCTGTGAAGGTGGAGGAAGGATTCCTCACGTTTTTCCTGCTCCAGCTTGGGGTCCCAGTTCTTCACGAGCTTCATGAGCTGCTCCAGTGTGGGTCCCTTCCAGGGTGCAGTCCTTCAGGAACATCATGGGTGGTCCCCCATGGGGTCACACCTCCTGCCAAGAATCTGCTACATGGTGGGCTTCCCATGGGGTCACAGCTTCCCTCAGGCATTCTCTTGCTTCAGCAAGACTTCTCCCTGGGCTGCAGGTGGATCTCTGCATTCCTGTGGATCCCATGAGGTGAGGGTCTGCACCACGGGCTGCAGAGGGACCTCAGCTCTGGCACCTGAGCACCTCCTGCCCCTCCTTCCCCTCTGACCCTGGTGTCTGCAGAGCTGTTCCTCTGACACCTCCTCTCCCTCTTCCCTCACTGCAGTTGCTGTCGGCCAGGTTTCTTTCCTGCTTCCTAAATCTGCTCCACCCCCGGAGGTGGTGCCATCACTGCGGGTTGCCTGGGCTCTGTCAGACACGGGAAGCTTTGAGCAGGCTTTCCCAGGGGCCACCCTGCAGCCCCTCTATACTCACATGCCCAACCCCCTTACCGCTACCAATATTTTTTTCCAATCCCAATAAAAAGGAAGAGAATATTCTTTCGAATCTGACTCAGAATGTCATTAAAAAATAATTGATAAAAATCAGTGTTTTAAAGCAATATGCCCTTAACAATTTGCGTCCTTGATACTGACCAAGTAGGTCCCTATACTGCTAATTTTAATTTTTAAAAGGTCTTGTAGAACACTTAGAATTCTAAGAGACTGGAGGAATGCTAATATATCTATAACTAAAGAAAAGTAAATGGGATGACCTGATAATTACTGCCTTGTCAGTATGACATTGATCTAGGTAAAATAATGGAATTACTTGGTGGGACACAATAAAGAATCTCGTGCATAATTAATACCAGAGAACAATTAATATGGAATTTGTGCCTTTCAAACCATTTTTATAAATTTTTGTTGTTTTTTTGTTTCCTTGTTGTTTTAAAATACAACAGTTCAGTACTGTTACAATTTTCTGTAAAATAATTTTCTCCTACACCTAACATCATCTTAGAGTTTCATCAGCAATGTGGAATAAAATACTATCATTATTCCAGCTGTCAGAAAAAAAAGTGTATTGAAGAAAAAGTAAAGTGTACCTCATGTATAATGGTCTGAATTGTCTTTTTAAATTCCAAATAGGCTGTGTTTCTGTGTGAGCAAGGTTAAAGTCATCTGAGGGAAAATTATACGTAGATGTTCAAAGATAATGACATGTAAATATTACAGTAGATATATGTAGATATTGCTTAAAATATTTTAGTTTGGGATTCTGTAAAAAACTCTTGGGACTCTGGCAAATAAACTACTTACCTTGAGCTCATAATCGGTGGCACAGAGGACTGACAATTTGAGACAGCAGAAACAGTGCAATAATTCAGTAATAATTGCATTATATATTTTTCCTTTGATATCTGTCTCTACACAAACTATGTATTTCTATAATATTAGAGAATTCCTTATGTTCCAATTGGAAAAAAATATATGGAAAATTAGATTGTTTCTGAAGGATGAAAATAAATAGTGGATTAGATAGTATAGCTTATAATAGAAGAGTCCTTGAGCTGAAACTGAAAGCTTAGAGGAAATGGCTTGTTCATAATCTAGAATATCAATATGGGAAAGAGGAGCTTCAGAATAGAGTCTTTTCAATAAAGCAGACAAGGAGAAAATAGCATTCACTAGCTAAAAGCTAAAGCTAGAGAACATCAGCTCCAAATGAAAAGTACACTTCAACAGTGGCTCTAAATAGCACTTTCTCATAGCAGTAGCAAATTTTCTATCAGTGGAAAACAGAAATACATATTGGCAGCTTTACTAAAAGCTTCTTCAGGTTCAAAGAGGTATTATTTCAGCAGAGTCCTGTTATCCAGGAGAGGAGGCCAAAAAAGATGGGCATAGTGACCTCATTTAGCTTATCCACATATCTGTTAAGTGCATGCAACTTTAATGCTGCTGCATAATATAAGAATGCCATCTCTTTGCACGCACATTTCTCTTGCTTTGACTATAGGAAAAGAAATCCAAAACCCAGCGTCTACTCTGGTCATGGGTATTAGTCTGGAAGATTCATGTGCTCTTCTCTCAAACAGTATTTTTCTCCCTGAGTACTTTCCCTTTCATAGCCAAGGACATTCAGTTTGCCTCAAATTAGACTGATATTCAGTACAGTACATTGCTAATGAAAAAAATTTTAGGCATGTATGTTTTCCTCTATGTTACCATATCATCCCTTGTAAATTGACTTTCTTAATGTTTCTGTCCTGATCATCCACTCGCTGACCTGTTCTCTAAATAGACTGCTAAGGAGAAAACTAAGATTTTATCCATAATGTTTCTTGCAGGACAAGCTCTTGAGGAGACACTATGAGACATTAAATTACAGCAAGCTGTTTATTTTACATCTTGTGTCTCAGAGTTAATGCTCAGTTGTGTTACTCAGTGTAATAGTGTCATCCTCAAAGGATTAATAACCATCATTAGTTCCTTTCAGCAATACCTCTAAGACATTTTCAACGTGATGACAGGGGTTAAAATTCGTTGGATTTAGCAGCAGTAAATGAGGGCTCTTTAGGGAGCTCATTCTCAGTCTCTGAGGCGGAGGAATGGAGACAAAGGTCTCCTATTGAACAAGGTCATCAGAACACCTCTGCAAAGAGCTGAGAGCTCAGGGAAGCTTGGTTAGGGCCACAGTGAACTCACAATGAGGCCACAAGCAGTACAGGGTGGGCAGTGTTCTACCATTGTGGTGTGCTTTTACAGCCCTGGAAGAGGAAGATATAAGCAAGCTCTGCGCTCAGGTATAATTCCTAGAAATGAATTGTAGATTTATCAAAAATCCCTCCTTCCTTCCTTCCTTCCTTCCTTCCTTCCTTCCTTCCTTCCTTCCTTCCTTCCTTCCTTCCTTCCTTCTGTCCTAAAATTGTTATCAATGGAGTTCATTCTAACACTTACTATTTCTGACTTGGAAAATTACTGGGGGGGGGTCATGTATAGTGATTTCATATACTGTGAAAACTGGCAAAATATAAAAAAAATCCCCTGGCCCATGGGTAAAACTATGTGAGAGGAAAGGCTGTAAAAATATAGTGTCAAAAGATCAAGTGAAACAATTTTCTACATTATATTTAAATATGTTTTTTGTCAGCTAAAAGCTCATTTTGGACCCAAGTTGTTCTCTTTTTAAACTTATAAAAAGTTTTCCTAATTGCTTCTGGTAAAGTTAGAGTGGAATGATTTATTTAACTGACATAAAAATAGTGACTGTGTTTAATGATAACAACAGAAGCCTTATGACTGTTCATGTGATTTCCATATGCCAAGGCTTACAACTGTAGCATTCCAATGTACTAGTGCTATCTATCCTTAAGTAGAACTAATATTGGCCTTCTGACCCTCCTTTAAATTTATTGTGTTGAGCAGGTTAACCTACCACTTCATTGTCTAGCTTTTAAATTAACAAAAATAGATGTTATTTCCAGGCCTACCAATATATTTAGAGTGAATCAACTGATGAGTTTTTACTACATTTTATTGTTGGCTTGGACAAGTATTTTAGAACACTTCCTATCGTGCCCATTAAATATATTTTACTTTTAAATAGTCATATATTCATTTTCTCAGGCTTGCATAAACAATGTTTAATAGTGATATATTTTTGAACAAGAGGTTTTTGACAATATATTTACCAGCTCTATTCCTTTAAAAATCACTAGTTACAGAGCAGTCTGTGAATGTGAACCTTCTTCTAAATGAATTTTCTTTAAATACAAATGGAAAAACTGATTGTGATTTTTTCTAATAGAAACAAGTGCTGCTATTTTTAATTACTCAACCACAACATCCAGTCTAGAGAGAAGCTAATGTTTTTCAAAACACTTTAGCATGCATAAGATAATGGTAAATATTATGAGTTAATGATCCTGTGGAAATTTTACATTACTTCATCTTCATTAGTAGAAGCCAATAATGAGAAGAAAACAAAGAATAAAATGTTGGGGTCACATTTGCTCTGCCTTAGGGACTTGTGACCCCATAAGGTGATATCATCAGGTGCCTTCAGAACTATTTCTTAAACACTGATGAAAAATTCCAGAATTAGAATTAGCACCACTTTTAAGTATTAGCTGAACAGAAAAGAGAAATATTTTATGGTACTTACCTATTCAAGATTATAAAGTCACAGATGTTTCTCTGCTAGCTCTGTACTGATCTTTTCACATAGCAGGGCTAGTGTCCAAATTCCTCAGCTTTCAGAAAGCCAAAAATGCATAAAACACTATCCAGAGTACTGTATATGTGATGATTTTGTGAATACAAACACCAGTCAGATGCTAAAATGGAAGATAAAGCAAGTTGAGCTCCTGTCCCACTGCAGTACAAGAGTATCAGAAAGGAAAATACTAGCTGACCTATGAAACAGGTATTGTCTCTTTCATGGTATTTGCATGTAAGCATGATTGTTTGAAATCATAATTGGTTTATCATTCAGATACAGATACGCTTTGTATATCTTTCAGAGTGGAATACCTTCTTGGGTAGGAAATTCATATGTATACCAAATTAATTGTGTAGCTTCCTGAATCATGGAATGTAACCCCATGAAGGTTGTTGCACAGTCTAAATGTACAATTTCTGATGCAAATATTAATTTTTATTTTGAAACTAATTAATGGTCTTTGGGAAGATTACAGGTGTGTAGACTGTGTCATTTTTAAAACCTTGTGCAGTCAAATTCTCATGTAACCTGAAAAATATCTCATTGCTGAATCTTCAGATAGATTAGGTCTCTAATTGGACAAACCCAAACTCAATTTGTTATTGAGAGCAAACATATAATTTTAAGAAACTGATAAATATTTCCTCTCTTTCAAGTTTATGGTAGTATATAATTGAATATTGCACATCTGCAGTACAAAATGGGAAATTAAATGTAAACTTAATTTATAGTAGGTAGAAGCATGGAATGGTAGATAGTCATTGGTTAACCAAAGTGAGTAGAAATTAAAGACTGCAGATTAAATATTATGGAGAAACTGTAGTCGTCATTTTTCCAAGGAAAGAGAGAGGTGATGTTACTCAGAATATAATTACCTAATTCAAAATTAATTTCTAGTAAAGAACACTTATCCATTCAAAGCCTAGAAGTGAAATGTAGCCCCTTTATATCAATGTATTCAAACAGCACCAAATGCAATTTATCACAGATATTCATTTTGATACTTCAAAATCCAATATTTCCCAAGCTTGCTAAAACCAGATAGAGCAAGTAGTATATATGGATGTGGTATGGGAAAGAACAACTGCTTTGGGAACAGCTTTTATGCTATCAGGGCTTATACTTGCGTCTGTTGGAAATGGATTCAGATCCATTTGGCACAGTAAACATGTAGTTGGTAACAGTTCATGTTGGAATACGAATTTAGAAGAAATACTAAAATTGTTAATTACAGGCTGACGAAATTAAGGTTTACAGTAGAAGCAGAAAATTGATACTATTTTCTGGTCTTTCCAACAAACACAGAAGCAGACATCTCATTTTAACAGTTTGGGTATAGAAAGCACAGAGAGCACTCAGTCCTGTTATACCAGGCATTCCTGTGCGCTTCCTTCACCTGGCAATATGATCTGGCTTTTATGAACACATGAAATACAAAATTTGGGTAACCAGGAAATGCTCTCAGTCAGCTTTACTGGTTGTCTGGTAGAATCATCTCAGGTAGGCTGGGACTAGAAAAGGGCTCTGCCAAGGTTTATTTAATAACACTCTCGCACCATTAGCTGCTTACTCTGAGCAGTGACAAATCATTGAGAGAGCTGATCAACAAGCTTGTTCTTGAGTATCCCTTGAGAACTCTTGATTAACAAGGTTCTGCTTCATGGTATAGACAGCTTCTGTATATCCTAGAGGAGCTACCTTCTTTATCTGGAGAGTTACTTTTGCAAATTTAAATAGAAAATTTTGGGGATTGCAACCTCAGACACAAAAGTATTTTAGAAGGCAGTTGTACAAGTAAACCTTTTCTTTCAGATTTAAAAAATACAACCAGTTTCTCAGTTTTAATTTTTCCTTCTAGTATATGCCCTCACAAGTTTCTAAACTATCATAAAATTCAGGCCCAACAAGGCTTCGATTGCTGTTTAATCCTTGAGAGCATGCTTGAGAGCTCCCAGGGGTTTTCTGAGGACTTGTCTCTTGTTTATGAGTTTAGAAACTGTGATGCTTGGACAGGGAAGATAATCAGTCTCTGTCACTTTTTCTGTGGTGTGAATCACAGCACACAGCATACACTGCATATGCACCAGGCATAACTGCAGCATAGCTGAGAAGAGATGAATGAGCTGCAGGACTCCAGATAAGGACAAATAGCATACCATAGCGTGAGGGCAAGCTGTGCTAAAAGCACATGTGCTTGTGCTAACCTACACTTGATGAATCCAGATTACGCTCCACAGCCCCGAGTGGAGTCGTGTTCAGTATCACATCTGTCATCTTAGCTCCTGACAGCTGTGCTGCAGTTCATGGCTGTAGCAGCAGAGCCAGGATAGCCAGTGCTTCCCACATTGCTCAAGAGGAAGCTTTTTGAGTTTTCTTGGAGACATCCGACTTTGTATAGTGAGATGCAGAAAAATCAGAAAAGCAGTGAGGCTATGAGGGCAGTGGGGCACACAGAAGTGGACTGTTCACTGAAAAAATGAGCTGACGAGGCTTCTTGCAGTCTTGCAGGGCAGAATTTAGTCTCTGTTATGTCAGAAACTTTGCTTCCAAAACAAGAGTATGATAATCAGTAGTAGAAAAGGATTACATTCTCTATTAATACTTGGTATACATTTCATTAGATGAAAAATGCTGAAAAGAAAGAGTTTATTAGTTAATTTTGCTCACTGAAAGTGAATTCAGTATTTCAATGCATTAGCCAGATGTAAATCTGCAACACTTGATAAAATACTCTCTGTAATATACATAAATAATATTAATTTTATATTATTTCTTTACAGGATTCTTTTCTGTGAGGCTAAAATTGCCTGTTTGGGATTACTAATATTGCCAACATAAAACATCTGGGGAAAAGATCATGAATTGAACTTAATGATTATGCATGAAATTTTGTATACTTGTAATGGAGATGTGATTACTTTGATTTAGACAAACCATGAATTGAATTTTATCTAAACGTTCTCTTTCCCCAGATGCCACAGAAAACTAGTATTGATTTGTCTTGCAGATGGATGGAAGCCATCACAGCAGCTATGACAACTTGGGAAAACCTACATGGCACATGTAATTAAACCTGATTCAGATATAAGTTGAGAAAGCATTACAGTGACACGAAATGTTATCTTTCTAGAAAATCCTTCCTTTGATGCATTTGGAAGGAGCAAGTGTGGCATGTTTTGGCTCATAAATAGATCACTGTGGCTTTTAAAAATTTTAAGAGCCACTGTTTTTTGAGCGGCTCTGATTTTTTTCAAGCCTTAAGTCAAGCAGATGGTTGTATCACAGACAAATATTGAGAAGATTAAAATAGAGAAAATGCTTCAAGAAATCTTCCATTTGGTGAGGTATGTTGATCACAGAGAATGATATTTTTGTGACAGCATTGTGTAAAATATTGGTTATACTGATGTAAAATCTGACCCAATCAATTTATTAAATGCTTTGTGATTTTCAACATTACAAGTTTTGTCAACATAAGCATTTACTTATTTTGTAGAAAGTGCATTCAAAAACGTAGAAAAACTGAAATGTTTTGTTATCACAAGGACTGTTTTTAAAATTTAGGCATTTTAAAAATCTTTATTTCCTTTGACAGACTATCTTTTTGGATTAAAACTTTGAATGGTAGTCAAACAACAGAAACTAAATTTAGAGTCTTAATGCCTTTTATGAATTTCAACTTAAGGGACTATTTTAAGTTTCAGATCAAAGGAAATGTTGTGTTTGAACATTTGTCCCCTTTGCTCTCGAAAGCGATTTTTTGCTTTCCAAAGAAATAGATTTTTTGTCATTAAGATACAACTTGTCTTCTCAGTTAAGTGAGAAATTATCATTTACTCTCTCGGTTTCTTTCTCCTTTTGCTTTTTTGATTGTAGTCTCCTCTTTCTTTTTAGATTTTGGCTGCACTGTCATATGTTGGGCGTGCATTTTAGTCAAATCTGGTTACTATCAAAGTGGAAATTTTTTTTCCTGTGGATTTTGTACACTTAGGAATTAACCAATCAAGACACAGCAGTTCTGCTTTAAATTCCCTGACAGCCAGGAATCAAGGTAGTAAAAACCACTGAGATTACTTATAGACACTGCTACACTTCTGTTAAAGAAGATGTAAGTTAAAAATGCATCAGTCTAAAACTGATAAAATTGAAAACTAAGGAGATCTTATTTATCTACAAATGTTGGTCACTTAACTTGCATTTTTCTAGTGGTTTTATATGTCTGATTCCTTCAGAAGCTTTGAAAATATTGGTCAGAACAAACATCATATTTTTCTGTCCATATTTTTAACCTCATAAGCCTGTTTATATTGTGTATCCTCTAAATTCTCATCTATTTTATCTATTAAGGTGTAAGTGGTGTTTCACAGCTAATATTCTACCTCCGACTTATAACATAGCCTTTTCACTTCCCTGACTGTGGTACCCATTGAGATGTCATTCAGAATGTCACTTTAGTTAGGTGTAAGTTATTGTGTTTTATAAGGCTGGAACCCTAATTAAACACAAAGGAGAAAACTCTTCTATCATTTCTGTACTAGTGATAAACCTTGAATTTATAAAATAGAATCCCAAGTTTCAGATGCATTAGCACATTTAAAAGCAACGTTTGCACATCCTGTTCAAAATCATTATAAAATTTTGCTTATAACAAAAGTAAACTTAGAAGAAAGTGTTGGACGACTGAAACTTAGAATAGTTTGAGTCATCCAAGTGCTTATGGCATTGTCTAATGTCATCAAGTTGTACATGACAGCCATTTCTAAGTATATCTGACCCTCTGAAAGATGGAAAATTATTTACCTGTAAAGAATTCTTTGTGAATTTGTAGCATTTCTTCATTTTTTCCCATATAAGACTTTTAAATGTTTATCCCAGTATGCATTTGTACCACTAACTGAATCATAACAATATTTAGTATATCAATACTTTTTTGTTTTCTTAGAGCATGCGTGCTATGTATACATATATTTCAGTTCCTAAATATATGAAAAAGAGCAGATTGGATTTTTTAAAATTTTTCTCCACTTTATGGAAATAATGTTATTTAACAATTTGGGCAATATGTGATCACTTATTCTTCCAGTTAAGTATGTGCCTATACCTAAGTATATTTCTGTAAGTGATGGAAAAATATTTTCTGAGGTTAAAATAGGCCAAAGAAAAAATATGCTATCTCTTGTCACTTATTTACATCAATAAAGAGATATCTCTGAGCTGTTATGGTAGGTTAATGTCATCTGATTACCCTTCAGGTTAGATATAGAAATTCACTTTGACAAAGAGTCCAAGACAACTTTAATATTTCATTGCCAGCTTTCCATGTTAAAATTCTCTGGATTGTTGAGGCATGCAACATTGCTATAATAAACACTGAAATCAATTTCTCAGCATATACACATGCAGAATTTCAGCTGGAATCAATGGTGCTTTACTGCCTTCAGTACAAAGTCATTTTGCTAAAAGCCAAGTTTTTGCTATTGATAATGTTTTGGTGTGTATTATTGTTCCCTCTGATTACCCTGCTCAGTCTCTGGACCTAGTAGCAGGGGAGATTGCTGTTTCAAATAACTTCTTGCTATTTGCAGCTGTAGTTTTGGAGAGAGAGAGGAAGAAAACAGTGAACACAGTTACATTTGAAACTGATAAACATTTTCCTAAGTGGCTAAAGGTATTTCCACACAGAAATGCTCAGTTTTTGTCAGTATCCACATTTTTGGAGGGTGTGGCAGCTTCAGTTAAACCAAACGGAAAGTTTCCTGGCCAACACACCAATTTGTTTAGTGAGTCTAGTGCTGGCCAAATGCCAGTGCACCCTCTAGAATTATTTACTCATTTTCTGCTGTGAGATAAGGATTAGGAGGAAGGAGAAGCAGGCTCAAACTTTAAAGGCTATGAAGAAAACTTTATTAGCAGAATTATCCGCAGAAAAAATAATAAAAAATCAGAACAAACCTTCAGAACACTTCTCCTGTCCCCTCACCCTCTTTTCTTTCCCACTGACAATGTAAAGAGACAAAACCTGTGACTTTCAGTCAGTTTACCACCTCAAAAATAACCTTTTTTCAGTTCTTTTCCACAGGTGCTTTCATGGGCCATGTCAACTTATTTGGATGCAATTTTAAGGATGAGCTACTCTAGCACGAAAACAAAAGTTCTCTTCATCCATCTCAGGGAACAGAGGATTTCTTCTTCTATTCCTGGGGCAAGGTTTCTCTTCTCTCTTATCTCTCTTTGTTCAAGCTTTTCATTGGATCACAGCTACTGCAACATCTGTTTATTTCAACACTGGTGGTTATACCCACAGCTGTGGTTGGAATGCTGCATCCCCCCCAGTGCATTCCACGAATTACTGGGAAAATCAAAGTCTGGAATATCAAATATATCTTCATCATAGCTTTAAAAATAAATTTCAGCCCAAGACTAAGGCATCTCCTCAATCCCCTCCTCAATCTAGAATTTTACTCCATCTTCACGGACTTCAGTGTCCCATGTTGTTTCCTCTATGTGTTTTCACCCTTTCCTTTTCCTGACTTGGGAGAGAATTGGTGTTCACAAGGTTATTTGCTCTCAGACTTTGCCAATTGAAACAGTTTTTGTCATCCAGGCTCCACAATTGAGGAATCCATGTGTCTTTGGCTGCAGATCATGCAGTGCCTGCCTGCACCGTGTGAGCCATGCTGGCCGCTGGCTCTGTTCAGCCCCTTTCTTCATGCAGAGCACCAAGAACAAAAAAGCTGCTTCTGTTTTTATCATTCTGTCCCAGCATGACTGGCTAAAAGTGGCTAAACAAACAAAGTTCATTGTCAGGCACGCCACGATACCCACAACCTCATACTGCTGTCCTGGTCATGCAGATTTTGGCCATGCAGTCCCGGCCACGTGGCCCCTCCTGGTCCAGGATGGCAGTGGCCACACGATCACACCCAGCTCTGGCCACTCCTGGCCTCGAGGCCACCCCCTGTGGCCATGGGGCCACTCCCAGCACTGGTCCTCATTGCGTGGTTGCTCGAGCATTGGGATAGTCCCAGTGGAATGGCACAGCAGTCACACAAATCCCAGACAAGCCATGCACCAATCTGTTCAGGCCAGTCTGACCAGATACCTGTTCCAAGGCGGGAAGCCAAGAGAGCTCTTCCCAGGCTTTATTCATTTTCAAATGTGCTTTTCCACAGAGGTGTGTTCAGCTCTTTTCAGTGGTCTAGTTAGGTGTCAGTCTTCAAATCTAGCCAGTTGATTGGCTCTGCCATCCCACAGGGAACCACCCCCACAGCCTGTGGACTCCCGAGCTAAAAACCTGATTTGGTTAAACCATGGCAGGGTGTAAGAGATTGCTACTGTACTTACAGCTACCAGTGCTCGCCATAAAGTACAACTGCAAATAAAGTCTCTAAACAAGACCAGGAGGCTCAGACCATTTTAAAGATCTCCTTTGCAAGAAAAACTACCTAAGTAATTAAAACAGTACAGATACCTTTAGTTTTCCTTGCCAATCACATACTAGAAATAGAAAATGCATACATATTCTATATGTAGAGTATAACTAGTATTCTAGCACTCTGTTACAATCCAGTTGTTTTATCCCTATTTCTAGCTATGCTGTTTTTCCATTGAGGTAAGGGAGGAATCAAAAAATCTTTCAAGGTTTTATCTGGCTTCTTGGACTCATTAAATCTCTTTAACTCTTTCTTTTGGACTCTAAAAAAGAGGAAGGAGCTCCTTCCAGATTTGGAGACCTGCAAAGATTTTTGCTTCAAACAAAGTCACTTGGCTAACAGTAAGGATCAATTGCCAATAAAGCCATTTCTGCAGCAATCATTGTGTCAGAAAATTCCCCAGTAATTTTCAGACACAGAGTATGTATTTCAGTTATGTTGTATCTAAATGCATGAGTAGTGTATGTATAGAAACATTTTGATAGATATAGATAAATGGATAGATACATAGGTAGATAGATATGTGCTTTAAATGACTGGAATAGCAAACTGGATTGCAATGTTTTCCCTTTCTTTCCAGGAATGTATTTATCCCTGCACTTGTCTGATAAAGTACTCTAAGGTGGTACCTAACTATTTTAACATAGGTGTCTATAGTAATTTCAGAAGCTCTAAATGATGTCTGTCCTCCAACAGCCTCTCCAGAGCAATGCATCTCTCCTAGAAGTCCTGCATCATATGCACCAGCCTCGCAGATGTGTCTGAATACAACCTCTGTAGTGTCACTGCAATGCCTGTTCCTCACAACTGTGTTTAACGCCTGGAGTCTGATATTTTCCACAGACCTGGAGGCTCAAGCTTTTACATTAAGAAGGTTTTTGCCATTCAAATGAAAAAGAGTTAATTTGGTTGCTTTGTGTATATATATATATATATATATATATATATATAAAATTTATTTATTTATTTATGCTGATTTTTAAAATTTTTCTCATCATCTATTGCTCTGTGAGAAAACTCTTTGTAAGAAAATAGTGACAGATGAGAGAATCATTGCATTTAGCCGTTTGTCAGCATGCTTCACTTGCCTGTCATTCTGTGACGTGAGTTTGAAGTGCATCCAACCATGCCATTGCATTTGTGTTCTCTCAAGAAGCTCCCAGGACTCCATCTTAGCATCTTAACTTTCATTGCTTCCAAAGACAGGAAAATTGGAAAAGCAGCTTAGGCGCTTGTACAGGATCACCCTGTGACCAATGTACATCTGTGCAGAGCATAGCAATCCTCTTCTCCCTTCTCATTCTGTGCCAGGCCGTCTAGAGGAGAAGTAACTGAAGGGTGCTGCTCCTGCTTCCCTCCTGATGGAAGGGAAGATGGGGGACCTCTGTGAGCACACATGATCTCTGGCTTCCATCCATAGCCCTGCAGGCAGTTGCCCTGTGGTGGCTAACAGCTGGCCTGGAGGCCTCACAGTTATGGATAGCCCTAATTATAATTATATAACGAATATATAACTACAGGAATTTCATTACTATAAGGCACACTGAATTATAAGGCACACTTCTGGGTTTTGAGCAAAATTTTAGTCAAAAGGGTGCGCCTTATATTCGTGAAATTACTGTAATTACAGTAAATTCACGAATACAAGCCACACTGAGTATAAGCCGCATCTCTGGGTGTTGGCAAATATTTCGTTCTTTGTCCATAAATAAGCCACACCTGAATATAAACCACTCTGTTGTTCGCAGCGAGGACCCGCGTGCAACAAAGTTGCCAAATAGTAACAGAATAGCGGCAGGGTGGGGTTTACTGGTTTGGCTCGGGCTGTGCAGGCTCGGCCCGCTCGGGGCTGCCGACGGGGCCAGGTAGCCCAGCCCGGCGCTGCCGCTCGGCGGGGTCACTGGGGGCCAGCCGCTGCTGCCACTGGGCTCCGTCACCACGGCCTGGTGCTGCCCTGTGGTGGCAGGCAGGGACGGAGCCCCCCCCCGCTCCCACAGCGGTAGGCAGGGACAGAGCCCCCCGCCGCCTCCCAGAGCCACGGCAGTGGCGGCCCGGGTCCCCCCCCTCCTCCCAGAGCCGCAGCAATGGCGGCGCGGGGCCCCCCCGTCTCTCCCCCGGGTTGTGGTAGAGGAGGGAAGGAGGAAGCTCTCCTGCCTCTCTCCCCAGGCTCCACCCGCGGTGCAACAGAGTAGCAATTTGTAACAATCGCAAAATGCCGACTTTGCAGCAGCTCGGCTCGGCACTCTGGCTGGCACTTCTGAGGTTGTAAATGTCAGAAAATTATTCACATATTAGCCGCTCCTGACTATTGGCCGCATTTCTGGTTTAGGAGCAAAATCTTAGTCAAATTGGTGCGGCTTGTATTCGTGAAATGACTGTACATCTCTAATAATTATACAACTCCACCAGTCTAGGTCATTCAGGACGCAGACAGCTGTTGGCTGGTTAGTGGGGTGGTAGCAGAATTCAGGCTATCAGAACCAGCCCTGCAAGCTTTAGATAACTACGTAAAGGGAGCCACACTCAGTAGAAATTGGCTGTTGTGGCATACATTTTCATGTATGCCAAGTGTTGTGTCGTGTGTCCATCTCAGCTGGACATTGCCTGGTGCCTGCCAGGACATGCTGTGAGCCCCTCACACAGGGCAAGGCATGCAAAGGAAGGCACAGTATGGATGAATTCGCTCCTTGGGCAATGGGTGTTTTCCTACACACAGCATCCTCAGCAGCGTACACCACTGTCACAACCCACAGTGAGCTCTGTCAGACCTAGCACTGTCACCATTGCATTTACTTGTTTACAGTTGTATGTATTTATTTACAGTTTCTGTTCCTTTGGCTACTCTTGTTTTACTTTTTGTGGGTAAGCTTGCTTTTTTCTTCCAAGCACTTCTTTTTTCCTTCCTTTTATTCTTGTTTTCCTTCTTTTCTTTTTCTTTTCTCTCCACTAAGACAAAATAAGTAGCTGTGTCTACTTCTGTTTTATGCTTCTTTGAACACCAAGTCATTTTGAATACTGCATCTTGTGTTGTGATTTTAGCAAGGTGCATGCAAAGGGCTTTCATCTGGCATCTCTCGGCAGGTGCTTGGGAACTCCTCAGCTACAACCAGAGATCTAGCCCAGGGTGTTTTATAGCCAGAAATTTGCCTCCTTACTGAGTTGCATTTGCTGACACAGCTCAAAAAATTCACCCTGAAAGAGAGTCCATGTTATTGCTTGAGACAGTAAAACAATATTTATTGTGACTGCTGCTTGGATGAGCTTGATCACAGCTTGAGGGCTTAGCCTGGGACTAAAATAAATATTCTGTGCAGCAGGTTTCCATGGTCTGCTGGATAGTCACATAGAAAAAGCAGAATTGCTTTGACAAGAATTGGTGAATAGCTTATGTTTATATAGACTGTTTTTAACAATTTAAAAATATTACTAGCACTGCCAAGCTGTCTTTAGAAGGTATTTACTGGGGGTTCAGGTCAATGCCAATGGGAATAAATTGGATTATACCATCCTGAAGCTGAGTCTGAAGCAACATCTGTTTGTTTGGCAGCACCAGTTCAGCATCCAGAGCTGTAGTCTAGGCTTCGGTACTAGGTGATAGGAGAACTTAGAAAAGTGTGTGATGTTACTAAAATAAGTAATAACTCAAAAAATTTGTGCACAAACCTGTAAGATGGGCAGATGAAAAGAGGGTTGAACTTGAGGCTTCTGGTACCAGTTACATGTGTTTTGAGCAATTATTACATTCAGATATTGTGACAGGGAGCTGTGATTCAAAGTACTTTTTTTAATAGATAAGAGAGGTCAGTGCTATTCTTGGAATCATTAATATGACTTTGTATTTAAAAACATGGGAAAATAATTTCCAAAATAGTACTTCCACAATAATGAGATAATGAAAAAGAATAGTATGTATGCAGCAAGCCTTCTTTTATTCACTAAGCACAGTTTACAGGGTAAAATTGAAGACCATTAAATTCCTCAAAAACAAGGACACAGTCCAGTATCAGCTGTTCAGATTCTGCCTGGAATACGTGCTGTTGCTGTTCAGCTTCAGGATATCACAACCAAAGACACTGGAAGGAAACAGATGAACTCCCACTTGGGATGGGAGCCAAGTTGAATGTTATTCCAAAAAAGTACTTATGTTGTGTCAGGATATCAAGGGAAAATTTTCACCCACCCTTCCTTTTTGGTACATAAGATTACAAACATACAGGGTTTTTGACTGTATAGAGTTCAAGAGTAAGATTGAATGGTTATGGGTAGGGACTGGGGCAAAAATCATGGAAACAAGGCACACTTCCTGGTGGGAGACCACCCAGGCAGGATGAAAAGGCACATAAAGCATTCTATCAGTGGCTGGATGAATCTGATCCTTCATGACCACCAGCCCCTGGTCCTGAGGGAGATTTCAATTTCCCAGATGTCTGCTGGAAACTCAGCACAGCAGGAGAGGGCAGACAGGAGGCTGCTGGAATGTGTGAAGGAAAACTTTCTGACACAGATGGTAAATGAGCCACTGGAGGAAGAGCCCTGCTGGACCTGCTTGTGAGCAGAGAATGGCTGGTGGGGAGATATGGTGTTCAAAGTCCATTTGAGGTGTAGAGTGAAATGATATGAAATGATAGAGATTTCAACTGGTGGTGAAGTGAGGAAGGGGGTCAAAAAAACCTCTTCCTTGGTCTCGGAGGGCAAACTTTGGCCTATTCGGAATACTCATCAAGAGAGTTCTTTGGGAAAAAAACCCTTTATAACAAAGGGGTCCAGGAATGTTCAACATCCTTTTGGAAAGAAATCTTCAAGGTGTAGGAGCAGGCTGTCCTTATATGTTGGAAGACAAGCTGTCAGGAAGGAAGACAACCTGGTCAAAGAGAGAGCTTTTGCTGGAATTCTACTTTTCTAGCTGAAAACCTACAAGGTTTTGCACAGATGTCTTAGAAAGTCACATAGAGGCAGGCATCAATTTATGGAGATGAAAGTATGTCACCATTTAAAGCAAAAATAGTTGAAACAGAAAGTCCGTGTTCACTGAAATGTCTCAGTAGTAAGAAAGGCAGCATCTCCAGGAAACCTCTCTTAAAACTGCAAAGGGTAATGACAGACAAATTGTCCTGTTGGTTTGGGTGTCTAATATTTTGATGACACAGCTGTGAAAAACCATGGCCACCCACTGCTGTAGTACTTAAAGTAATTCTTATGTGGGCATATGTACCATCCAGAAAGAGCCTTTTGTAAATATACTTTAAATCACTTTGCTCAATGGAATAAGCTACAGCTGTGTAGTGCATAAATGCATCAGATACAATAAGCATTCCTTCTCCAATATTTTTTTATTTTATGTAACTCTGCCTGTTTATGTGTCTCAGCACACTGTTTTAAGAACACACTTTTTCTCCAGAGTAGTGTTGTACTGTGCAGCTCCCAGAGAGCAGCTGGCATGATTCCCTGTCCCACTGACGTGAGGGTACAGAGTATCTGTGCTGTTTTCAGTATGCCTCCCACCTAAATATTGACTGGAATAAACACTAGCAAAAAATCCTCACTCTTCTCTGTGCTTATAGGATCAGCATGAAAACTGCACAGAAGGACAACAAAAGTTTTATACTTCCTGAATAATGCCATAAGATGAGAGAACATTAAAAAAAGAGATGTGTCATGCACAGGGAGGGGAGCTTTTGGGGAAGTCAAATCTGGGGTATTTAGATGATAGTTTGTTAAATGTATTCAAAATAATACTATAAATAGAATAGAAAAATTTCTTAGGCTTAACAAGAAGAAAATTCAACATAACTTTGGGCTTCAAGCAAAACAACAAGCAACAAAAAGGATTGGCAGAGGGGAGGAGAAATTCTATGGAAAGATATATCCGTTGAGATCTCCTGGTAGCAGTGTTGTGGAAAATCTAGTGTGACCAAAGGGATGTTTTCTGGCTCTGTTTCCTGTGATGCATATCCTTCTACTTCCTCTGCAGATACAGAAAAAGCTTGTCTGCTGAAGGACTGCTGCACTGGTATTAATGTGGAAAGAGTGTAGGAACCTTTGTATCTATTTATATTCATTTTATGCTTGAAGCATTAGAAAAGGCGATTGGGTAAAGGTCACTACTTCAAGTTATAAGTAAGTCAAACACTCACCTGCACCTTTAGGCTCCTTGAAAAAATTGAATGAGCGGAAAGAAACATATTGTTGAAGAAGCCCCCAGTCATCTCTTTCTGTAAAAGTAAATTGTGAAAGAAAGAATATACATTTAGTGAGTTATCAACACGGTATGGCCAGGCAAAAGAAAGAGCATATTTAATTACTAGATTAGCTCCATAATAATTCTTATATGTGCACATTTTCATAAAGTTTTGCAGTAGATATTTATTACTCCCTAGATCCACTTTTTTTCTTTCAGTGCAATTGAAATGATTGCAGGTATGATCTGGTACTATGTCCAAAATCACTTTATCAGTATCAGTGACTTGGCAGAGAATAATTTATGGAAAAGTTTGTGGTTCTTCACTCAATCTTAGTGTTTATACTAGCCTGGAAACCTATCAAAACCTGCTCATTGCTGAAAAATGGAAGACATTGATGGGATATGGAAAAGTATGATGAGAGAAAAGACAGGGCCTCCTAATGCAGTTTGCCTAAATCAAATGTTTAATATCTGTGTGCTCTCCAGGCAGTGGAAATTTCAGTCAATGATAACTGCAAAAAGAAAAAATTGTCTCCTACTTCAAAATAAAAAAGCCACACCTCTTCCATACTTCTTCCAGTAATTCTTCCAGGAGCAACTCCTACACTAACTTTAGCACAGTGGGTGGTTCTGTTGAAGTGAACCATTTACTGTGTTACCATTTGTTTTCAACACAGTGAATCATATTCCTGTAAAGCTTGACTAACTTACTATCAAAATATTAGCTGGATATGAGTCCGTAGTGTATAAGCAGCTTATTCCTGTATCTGCCTAGTGCAGCAGTACAATGAAAGTATTGATGGGAAGAGTCCTGTTTCACACAGCATTGTGCTAAGCTAATACAATGACACAGAAACTTGCTAAGACACTGTAAGGTATTAAAATGTGAATATTTTATATTGATAAATAGAATATGTGAATGTTAATCTTGCCCATTGTAGTTCCTAGATACTGCCTTGGGGCATAAGAAAATAGAGTTATTCTGATTAATCCAAGACTTGCAGCACATGAGCACAGGTGCATTGTCCTGATAAGGTTAAAAATTATGCTTTACCATGTAAACATATTAGGAGTCTGAACTACTACAAATTACTCATGACTTTGAAGCTTTGATGTAAACTTACTGACTTTTCTAATTGTTTAAGGACTAATTATCTCTTTATTTCTCCATTAGAATTTATTAGCAACTTCTAGAATACTTCAAAAGTCTGTAAATCTAAGTTATTAATGGCTTTACTCTATTTGTATACAGAAAAGTCTGAGCTTTTTTTTCTTTACATTAATAAAAAGTGAAAGAGCAAAGTTTTATATTAGATGTTAAAAATAAATTCTTTACTCCAAGGGGAGTGAAACACTGGAACTTGCCGCCGAGAAAAGTGGTGGATTTCCCATCCCTGTAAACACTGCAGACCAGACTGGATGAGCTTTTGATTGTCTAGTGGAAGATGTCTGGAAGGAATCCCATGATTCTATGATTTTATGAAAATAACCAAACCACATATCATAGAATAGCTCTGACCGTGATCCCGGTGCATGCTTAGCCATCATTTATCAGATGAAAACTAGCAAATCTGGAAAGGTATGAAGAAAGAAACCAGTTCTGGATATCTAGTCTTTGTCAAATAGGTGCTACATAACAACCTCATAAATTTTCATCATGAAATATTCTGAAAGAATTTTTTTGAAAGGATTAAAAGAATTAAGGGAATATTTAATGACTTTCCAAACATGATTGAAGATAGTTACAGAGAACAAAAAGCTTTCCCATAAGCTTATGTAAAAAGTATTTGCAAATTTGGGGCTGCCATTAGCACTGACACCCACTATAGCTGTGTGTCACCCTCGGAAACAAAACTTCATCTTTTTCAGGTTTCCAAAGCAGCTTTTAATGGAGGATCTCTGCCTCTATCCAGTTGCTCAGGATTTCTGGTTATTTCATTGAGAAGCTGTTTTGTGTCAGCTGTGAAATGTTTAAGATGAAGTTAGCTGTAGTTTTGGGCTAGGAAATTGCAATTGCCATATGGAAGTACATAGTATTAATAATTAAATGCAGAGATGTCATGAAATTGGCATGTGAATAGATACATAAAACAGACACATATAGGCAGATCAGTTTTCTATGAAGTGACTTGAGTATGCATATAATTAACATAAGTGCAAAAAAGCTTGTGTTGCAATTAATACAGACACCGACTACTGAAGATGTTGCATAAATGCATTTCTTGTTTGTTTAGTACTCTGTCAGGCATAAGTGATGCCAAGTCTGATTAACCTCTGGGTACCACTAGGGGAAAAACAGTTAAATAGTAATAATGATTTGCAGATACATAGAAAACATACTTACATTGATGGCAGGCATAGAAAATATTGAAGAGAAATTAGCAAAAATAAGATAATCAGCTGGAGTACTTCTGGGGTCAAAAAAGACAAACTGAATTTTAACAAGTTCAAAGGAAGGCCAAACATGTCAGGTATACAAAAGAAGATGCTGGAATTGGCAATAGAAGAAATATTTTGTCTGTAAAGGAGAACGTGTCATGGCTTTAAAAGTTAAAAGTGCATAATAAAGAATATTTGGTAAAAAAAATGGACGTTATAAAGTATCTACATTTTGAAGAATATTGGAGAAATGGCATTGTGATACTGTGTTCGTAAAGGGGATTGAATGTTTGTAGAGAAAATTTACTAACTTGGAAATTAATTAATGCATAGATTTAGCAAGTAACACTGAAAAGAGAGAAATAAAATAAATTATTGCAAAGAGGAGCCAACCTTTGGAAAGGGTTACATCTACTCATGCTATTTTTTGAAATAGTAAATGCATTTAGAAGAAAAAAAAGGTTATATATACTCTTGATGAGCTTTTTTTAAGATTTGTAACTTGACATTTTATTTCTGTATAGCAAAGTTCAGAGAGAGAAGTCCTTCATAGAACACGTGTCCTAGTAACAGACTTCTAGGAAGCCTGTAAAGGAAATGAAACAGGTTTTCTTCAGAAATGCATCACATTTATTCCCAAAACTCTTAAGAGAAACCTCTCAGCTTGATGAGTCACAGGCCATAGTCAATCCTTGTGGAAATACCAATGGGGCCTAAGGCAGCCTTAGAGGAATCCTCTGATGAAGACAGGAGTAAATTTAGGAATAAATTTAGGACATATCACTAGATGCCTCTCTTGGGAAAAGGGATGGTGTAATTGAGGGACGTACAACCTCCCCCAGAATCAAAGGACATGGCAATGACGGGAAGCTACAAGACAGCAGGAACCATCAGAGGTGTCTTTTTGAAGACTTGAAAGACAAGTAGTAAATGATAGGTGTGTGTGAATGCATGAAATCCCAGAACTGTGAGGAAGAGAAGGACACGGGACAAAAGGAAGGAAGTGGCTCTGAAAGTTTCTGAGGAGTCTGCTTAGAGCACATATGTCTGTAAGGATTAGGCAATGGAATGTCCATAAACAATAGACACCTGGTCCTGTCTTTTAAGTGGGACACCCAAAACTCTCAGATCAGCTTGACTAGAAACCTGGCTTTAGATATGATTTTAAAAGTAATATAGACATAAAATTTGAAGACTTTTAAAAAACGATTTTAAAATATTTTTTTTATCAAATTTGTGCTGAATTTATTATAAATATTGAAAGATAGAGTCTGAAATGTTTTAAAATGAAACATTTACTGTAAAACTCCTGCTTTGTTTCAAAAACTACATGTAATTCCAAAGATAGAAGGAAATAAAAACCAAAGCAAAGTGAAGGATGTGGTAAAATTGTCAAAATATTTTAGAGTATTACTTCTTAGTTTAATCCCTGGAATTTCATGTTCTTTCTTAACTATCTAAATTGGAAAGCAGTATAGTTTCAGCTTAATTTCAGGGGAGAAGATTTTAAGCCATGTTGCATTACATTCCAACTGAGAAAGGTTAAGAACACTTTGGTATATCTTGATAAATTAATTAAAAATCAATGTTTAGCACCATGTTATTCCTAATTTCAAAGTGGTGTTTGGTAATCAAATTCACCATCTTAACAATTGCTAAAATCTTTTGCAAAATCCAACAAATATTCTCTGTGGTGTTATATATATGTGTGTGTGTGTATATATATGTATCAATCATATGCCAAATCATGATGTATGATCATGATACACATATCAATCATGCATCAAAGACATCATATTCCATGTCTTTTCACAGATTTTTTCTGATGTAGTGAGAGAAAGGTACAGACACATTCTGAAATTATTAATTAAACAGAACAACACAACCATGTGTCATACTCTGTCAGTTCTGGCTGAGCCTAACTGGAGACAGAGCACAGGCAAGTGTCTTCCTGCAGCCTGACATTTCCCCAAGTCACGGAGTCACAGAGCAGTTTGGGTTGGAAAGGACCTTTAAAGGCCATCCAGTCCAACCCCCTGTCCACTCCTGCAATAAGCAGAATATCCTCAAGCAGATGTGATTGCTCAGAGTCCTATCCAGCCTGACCTTGAATGCTAGGCTGCCTCTGCAATCATTTTGTTATTTCCTTGCCAGGTCTCATTTTTTTCCATGATCCAGTGTTTCACTAAGAGAAATCTGTTAGCACAGATATAGCTGTGTTTTCTTGTTACTTTGATGCCTTAGGATTTTAGCTTCTATAGTTTTCAAATCCTGTACTGGATTAGTGTATAACTCCAAACTCCATAGCATGTTAGTTGACTGTCTTCACATTTTGGTCAGACAAAACAATCCCTCTAAGCCTGAAACCCAAGGATACTTTACTGCCTCAGGCCCCAAAAAAGTAAAGTGAACTGGGATGGAGTAAACTGGGGGTATATGACTTCATTACCCAAAGCTGGAATTGGAGCATTAACCCCTGATTTGTAAATAGACCAAACTTGTGATTGTCTGAAAAAAACAGTGACCATCATCCATCTTGGGTGTAGCCCCTCTCAGAGGCTTCTGAATGCCCAGGGTATATCTATTGAAGGCCTTTAACAAATACCTGATTTTATTCTCTTAATCTTTTCTAGCCTCTCTTCTGGCTAGCCTCCCCAAGGCATCAACATCTGTGACGTCAGTTTCGCTGTCAGTAGACCTTATATGAAGAAAAAAGGTCTCTTATGCCATCTTAATGCTGAATATTGTGAAGGATGCAATCCAAAATGTCTACCCTTATACGTAAAAGGTTTACATTATACATTATACCTAAAAGTGTTATCATTGCCTTATGCTATTTAACTCACATGGAGAGCTGAGTGATATTTCTTCTTCCATAAAAAGTACCCTAAATGTCCTCAAACCTCTGAATGAAGCTGTACTGCTCTGAGTTTTGCAGACCTTAAATTATTTTTCATGGAAAACTGAAATTGGCAAGAAAAAAATATAAAGATTTATGCAATGTTTTTCACTACTGATGCATTTTATTCTCATTTGCATCCTTCATTGCTCTCCATCTACTTCACTTAGAAGGATCAGTTCAATACAAGTTATTTTCTGAAGAAAACACTCTCATTAAGTTATTTTTTTAGTCTGGTTTTTGCTCTGTTTTGTTTTGTTTTGGGTTTGGTTTTTTTTTTGTTTTGTTTTTTTTTAATTTTTATTTACTTTTCCTTTTGGCACAGTCAGATTACTTTATCAAGCAGATATTCTCATGAGTGTGGCAATTCCTTCATCCCATCTTCCTCATCCACTTTACTGAGCCTTTCCCTGCTGTCACAGAGATAATCTGAAAATAGTGATAATCTTCAATTCCACCCTACTGGTGCTATTTTTCATCTGGGGATGAATGGTGATGAGGTATGGACATTTGTTCCTTGCTTTGCTCATTTCAGTCCCTAACACTGATGGAGCTGGATGCAGATGTTCTCTCTAGGACTTACTTGAAATTTACCCGCACGCATCTACTGCTGTAAGGCTTATTTTAGACTCAGAGATTTTATGATTGTGATTGCTAGGGATATTTTCTTTTACTTCATAAGACAACTAGTCAACTGGTATCAATTAATATTGTGTTTCTGGCTTCTATGATCTATATTGAGTTGCCACAACCACAGAGTTGGCTTAAAATTTCTTTGGCTTGGGGACATGTTCCTCTGAGAATTCCCTAATTAACACCAAATTTTCATCAATCCTTTCTCCCTCTCCTAGTTGCTACTTCTATGGCACATGCAGAGAAGGGACATATCTTTGAATCAAGGGTTGTTCTGAATGACCACTGATGTATGTCTGCCTTTTAACTGGGGTGAGATATTACAGGTGAAGAAAGATGTTTGGTCTTTCCAAATGTGTTTAATTTTTCATTGAAACTTGAGTTTTCATGTATTTGTTTTTATTCTCACTTTTCAATAGCCAAATTCTCCTCCTCAGGTTAAATATTATAGCATTGATAAATGAAGACAGTAGAAATTATTTTATAAAAATTAAGAGTAAAGAAGGACTGATCCATTTATTTTACCTCATTATATCTTCATGTTTTAATGTTTTCAACATTTTGAAATTAAAAAAATATAATTTTAACCATTGGGTATTACATGTGAAAAGGTTTAAATAACAGCTTCTCAGCCACTTTTTGTTTAGAGATCCAGTTCCGTAGTTTACAATTTACATTATATATGTTTATTAATCACTAGCAATTTATGTAAGCAAATATTACTTCTGCTTATACTGATAAAATGTGTATCACTGAAGAGCTAGCATCTCACACATTCACTACTTCTGTCCTAAACAAATGTTGTGTTAATTACACTAATGACTTTTCTGTCTTTGTTCCTGGTTCATATGATCTATTCAGTCATAAACAACAGTTTATTCTCAACTGATGTCCTGTACAAGTCAATTTCTTGTGTAAGACACAAGTGCAGTGCAGTGAGATGAATGCATGTGCTATAAAAATGATCATCAGCTATGCTAGTTATTTAATAAAATATTTGCAGTACTTCTTTAATTCATTGTTGCTTCAAAACTCCCTTGTTATATGTCAAAATAAAAGGGAAGTATTAACAGAGAAACAGGTTTATGTTTAAGAAATTTAAAGTAATTATAATATATAAAACTTGGAAGATCTTTACCTCATTGGTTTTGTTGAGAAATTATGTCACATTTATGTAGAAACAACAATTGTTTAGGTGCAATTCAACCTTGTTCTGTTCTTTTCCAGTTGATTTGGGTGCATTCATTTGATCTGGCTTTACTGGGGAAATCTCATTTGTGCTGCATTTTAGGAAATTATATTTACCATAGACATCCCTTTACTATTAGATTCTTTGATCACCACTGCTTCCAGTATGATTTGCTTTCATCTTCCTGTTGGAAGTGGCAGAAATTAGAGATAGAAAAACCTATTAGGTCATTCCCTTCCTTCCATTTTGCCAGAATAGGATTGTTTCCTGCAGTACACGACAGAGTTTACTTTTCTGGGCAATGAAATAGCCACCACCTCGTGGTACATCTTGCTCATACATGAAGGGCAGTTGTATAAAAAGTCCATGGGCTTTGTGGAACTTCAGGCCAGAACTGTAAGCATTGGAGGAGCAGACGGAAAACTGCTATATAGTAATAGAGAGGAAGCTCAGGGCAAGATGTCAGTCCTCACATTTTTTGGACAAAACAGCCTTTATTGAAAAATGCAAATTCAAGTTCACAGAAACATGAAATGCTTGTTGATTTTCCCCAGGTATACCAACAAGGGAAGGAAGCCTAGAAAAAACTTCCATTCTTCATTTCAATCTTTACCAAAAAGAAAGGGCATCAGCTCCATTGAAAAAAGAAAGCTGCTTTTTACAACTCACATTTTTAAATAAATTTGAAACAGGAGTTTAAAAAATAAATATTTACAAAATATTGAAGTTTTCAGTTTAACCCAAAGCACTCTTTCAACCTCTTTTTGTAGAAAGCAGAGTAACCAGCTGTTCACATAAGTCTGGCAAAAAGCATGGTTTCATATGGGGTGAGATTGAAGAGACTGTGATGTGAGATCTCTCTTCTCCCCCCAATATACCTGATTTATTTCACAGTTTCAATCCACATGTGGATTTTACATGCCTCACTTCTGAGATTTGTAACCATACTTTTATCTGTCCTCTGCTCTGCCCAATGATACTGACAAAATCACATAATGAACTTTAATGAAAAAGTCTAATATCCAGCTCAAATATTTTCTTCACATTTATATGATAAATTCTGTTTATTTCTTCCTTTCTTCTGAACATCAACTTTTCCTGTGCATATAATAATTTTCAAATATTTGTACATGGGTATTACAGTCTTGCTAGCCAATTATTAAGCAAGGTAACTGTGTTAATTTTTGGACTTTTCCTCAGAGGGTAATTCTTCTGCCTTTCTAATTTTCTGTTCAGTTTCTTTTTTCCACTTTCTTCTTTGATTGAATCGGTCTCCTTGAGACCTACATTGATTTTTTTGTGCCTTATATACCAATGGAAGCTTACCATTGCAGGGGTGATCATGAAGGATCATCCTAGAAATGGATATCTCCCTGATAGACTCAAAAAACAAAAATAAAATTAAAATTGCACATGAACAGTGCTACTTTTTCCTCCATCTGCTGAAAGCGAGGGATGCTGCCAGTCTTTTCTGTGGTTCCTGATTCAAACCTCTTGCTAACTCATATTTTTAAGACTGATCCAGTAAGGTATTACACTGAGCTTTGAAATGCTTTCCATTTCCCAAATTTATTATCTGCTCTTCTTTGAAGAGAATCTGGAAGCTGTCCATCCCATTCTAGTGCCATGGAATATTTCTCTTTCAGAGGAACTGGCCAGTTTATCTCAGTAGTTGTTTGAGACCCTAGTATGTGCTCTGTTTCTTGGGAGCTCCCAACTCCAGCATTTATCCATAGACACTTCTGGGGATGCACATCAAAAGGGATGTAAATCCAAGTGCAATTTTAAAGCTCTGATTTTAACACAATAAATTGGGAATATTTTTCTTCATTTCCTGTCTCTAATATTTTTCCCCCTTTCTGAAAAAGCTTTTAAAAACCCTTGCAATAATCACTAACAATTCTGAAAACTGCACCAAAAAATATTTCAGATTTGGTATATGTTTTTAACTTTGGTATAAGTCAGAATAGTCCTTTACGTTTTTTTATTAAAAAAAAAAAAAGTGTGAGAGAGAGAGAGAGAGGATTAGAGAGAGAGAAGACAAGGGAGGAGTTCTGTCATGACTGGGCTTAGGAGACATGTGGAATATATCACAACTTCACTGCTTATTACATGTATAGTTTTGGGTTTTTTTACTTTTCATATTTATATATATTTTATTACAACTAAATCTATAGAAAAACAAGCAATTACTTGAAACAGAAATAGAAGAGGTTCACATCAGATACCAGGAAAAAGTTCTTCACTGTGAAGATGGTGAAACACTGACACAGGCAGCCCAGAGAACCTGTGTTTGTCCCATTCCTGGAGATGTTCAATGCCAGGTTGGATGGGGCACTGAGCAACCTCATCTAGTAGAAGGTGACTCTACCCCTGGTGCATGAAAAACCAGATGTTTTTTATGGTCTTTTCCAGACCAAACCATTCTATGACAAAAAAACTGGAGCTGTGCAATTTTTTTCTATGCTTGGAATAGAAAACAGAATAAGCTTTCTTCCTAATGCCAGGCAATGATCCAGACACAAGGGTGTGATTTTTATTTTTTCACTCTGCAAATCCTTTGTTTAGGCAGGTGCAGAGGCCCATGCTTCAGCTTCATACATATCCAAGGAGTATATTTGTCATTATGAAAGTTTTTTTTGAGAAGCCAAAACCAAAAAACTAAAACAAAGTAAAGCTGGAAAGACTAGGAGAGTTGAGGCATTTGACGAAGAAAGCAATGACTGATTAAATCAGGGACATTAATATCTCCCTCTCAATAGTGTTAGGCACTTACTGCTTTGGCATGTGTAGTGGTTCCAGGAGGGAACACTTGGTGGCTACAAGACGGTGCTAACATTGATCATACCCTACGCCAGATTGTCTGGCTGCAACCTATTTAATTTGAATTTATTGTGTGTGTTATGCCAATCTTTGGAATTATAAAAAATTCTCACGATGGGTTGTTGGCTATTAACTTGAAGCGCTGTCCAAGCCTAATTGATTTGTGATCATGATATGTATTGACAGCTGACTAGAATTCACAACAACCTGCTTGTTGAGGCCTGTTGACTTCCCTTAGGTTGTTCAGTGCCATGACATGGTGTTTGATCCATCACAGGACTGTTCTCTGCCATTGTGGGGGAAAGGAAAATGGAACACAGGCAAAGTATATCTTAGGCAGTTGACAGAAATCTCCCAGTAGGAAGGCTGGAATCCCAGGCTTCTTCCAGCTGTTTCCAGTGACAACCCCACTATTCTAAGGTCATACTTACCACATAATTAAAGCTTATCAGTTAACCCAGAGAAAGAACACTGGCAGCCTGGGCTGGATAGGAGTTCTATAGAAAAAATTCTGAAACCATTCCAGTTGAAGAGATTACAAGATTCAGATCTTCTGACTAATTATCTTTTACAAGAGCAAGGCTTGTACAGGAATGATAGGCGAAATTAGCAAAGAGTTTATCTGCATGAAAAGGATCAGAGGGGGAGCTTCACCTCTATCTACTTGTAGCTGTCTCTGAAAAATACTCCTTGGGTTACAAAAGAAAAAGAAGGTATTAAAAAAAGGTTGATCACGATGCCTTATGAGCAGAGGAACTTCTTCCTTGTCCTTCAGTTTAAGGCACAAGCCACCAATGGAAGCAATATTTAAGGGCCAGCCTTCCTGATGGCAATCCCTAGTGGCAGACTCTCTTCTTGGGTGTATAGCACTACTTACACACTCTTAAGGAACTGTAGGCATCTACATGCACGTGTTTTGGGATGGGTGTGTGAGCCCTAGAAGCTAAAGACATATAAGACACCAGCCTTTTGTGGATTTAACTTCTTGCAACCTTGAATATGAGAAAGGAAAAATAAATTCAGAAAACTACTGCCGTTTTATTAATATTTAATAAATTATTTATGATACTCTGAACATCAAATGGGTGTCACCCTATAATCTCCACGTTGTAGGAACATGTGCTTTTAGCTGTCATTGTTTTGATTAGAAATAGAGCCGTATCTGTCACCTAGCACCCTCATGGGGAAGTTCGCAGCTGGCACAGGTCACAAATACTTTGCCATTGCTAAATTGATGGTCAGTCCACATGAAATTAGTTGAGTTATTGCATATGTGTTAGCTCCAAAAAGCTTTGTTAACTAAGCACCTGTTACTTTGTTGTATCTCTGAAAAATTTGGATGCTGCCACTTTTCTTCCTCTTAGTGGCTTCAAAATCTATAGGGAACCTTCATAAATGCACAGCACCAAGAAAATGGATATGAGATGAAAGAATCAGCTTCATCATTGTCTCATTTATCGAAACACAGTGGGTTTACAAGTTTAAAATATTGCTTTTGTAGCATTTTGCAACACATTTATTCTGGCTAAAGACTGTATTTGCAGTATCCTTGAGTTGTTGTGTAGCTCTATTTTTTCATATGGAACACAGAAGATGTATTCTCAACTATGAATAATGTTTCTAGGATAAACAGTTTCCAGAGACAGCCCATTCCAGTATTGCAGACTTCTATGACTGCTACATCAGAAACAGCTTCAGAAGTAGTCAACCAGACACAAATCTAATTGCCATAGCTGAAGATAAATGCAATTTAAAATGTGACACAGATGTATCCAGATCATAGACTCTAGAATATATTTCTGCAATCTTCTGGTAATTTAGCAGTCATGCACTAAAATCACTGCTAGAATTAGAAAAGATAAGCTCTATTCAGCAGGGCAAGACACAAGTAGCTTTCCTGATTTTCAGTTGCAAGTAGAGTGTAGGAAAGGGAAACGTTTTAATTCATTCCCTGTTATGTAGAAACATACATCCAAGGGAAAACAAGTGTACAGAAGGTATTGAAAACAACAATCCTCTGCTGCTCTATTTGCTGGTTTTCAGCAAATGTAAGACCCAGAGATGTAAGAAAGAAAAGAACTTCAAGAGGTCTTATAACTTGCATCTGTGCTCTGAGACAGGATTAGATACATATGTGCAAGTTCTTGCCTAATCTGTTTCTGAAAACACTAAATGTGTGTTTTTACACAGCTGTATTAGATAATTTTTGTGGCATTAATTACCATTACAGTTATAAAGCTTTCTGTAATATCTAGTCTCAATCTTCTTTGCTCTCAATTAAGCTGGATACCAGTTGTCCTAGACCCATAGTAATACCACTCCAAATATAGCTTTAAACTTAACCCACTTTAAAATTTCACAGAGTCATTTTTCCAATGCATTCCCCAAGCTAATCAGTGATTGAGGTAAAAGTGATTCAGATGTAGTTTGTCGTTTGTAGAAGATAATATATTACCTGTGGTTGGTTTTTTTGGAGTTTTTGTTCCTACCAGACAAAAATTACTTTGTTCTCTTTTTCTTGAGGAAATATAATTTGAGGAACTACCTTATATATGAATACCTGATTTTTTTTCCCCTGTATTTAATTTTTGAAGAAAATAATGTAAAGAAACTAGGCCCATTTCCATATAACCTTCAGAAATTATGGATAAATGCTATTAAAATTCATTAGGGAAGTAACTAAAAAGGGAAATTGAGTGTCCTCAATGTGGAAGTCAAATGTAGGTATTATTGTAACCTGTGTTACACCAAAAGTCAGTATTAAAATAATGTAATGTCAAACAGTACTGGAATGCTGGAGAGGCTGTTGACCAAGAGCAGCCTTTTATACTGGCAATCAAGTTCACCTTCTCACAGTATTCCATGGTGTCTGAAGATGAATCCTTCCCTCTGGGATTTGCTGTCTTGAGCAAATGTGGGTGTAAAGACACAACCTATATTTTGGCACACTGCCCTATTTTAGAAAAGTTTGAGGTGACATGGCAGCTGTTCCACCAGACACAAGGTTTTTATGCATGTGGCTATGACTTTTGTAGTAATGTGCAAGTAGTGTCTTCTTGGTGGGATTTACTGGTGACACAAGATTTATATCTGGAAACAGATGTTCCTTGTTCCTTAACAGCTGTAGAACAGTTAGGTTTACTGCTGAAATATTAAAATTATATGCATATACTATGGAATTACATCCATTATTATCAGAAATGTACGTTGATTGCTGATATCTATAATTCTAAATGTTGGGGCAATTGAAAATCAGTGTCAGTTTGGAAACCTCCTTTAGAAATATTTTCAAAAATAAAAACAACAACAACAATAGCAACAACAACAAAAAAAAAAAAACAAATAGAGCAAACAAAAAAACCCTAAGCAAAAGCTTAAATTAATTTTTTTCCCTCCCTTGTTCTCTGAAAGCTATTAGTCTTACATCCCTCCTGAAAAAGACTGTGGTGAAGTAGTTTCTGCACCAAAGCACTAATTATTTGCTTCTCTGTCTCATAATAAAAAAAAAAAATATATAATATATAATATATAAACTATCAAATATTTCTATTTAAAACTGGAAAGCAAATTTCTCTCCAATTTTTCACAAAAAAACCCTAAGAGATACTGTGTTTAGGATAAAACTTTACAGTAAAACACAGTGAATATGAAGTGATCCTTGATGTCTTTTTAATAGGGCAAATACATAGGTTGCATAGCGTTGATGTGGCCAATCAAATGCTATTTAATGTTACACTTTTTTTAACAGTGAACTGAAGGGTAACATGGGTTACATTAATATCTATATACTGTTTCCATGTTAAGGACATTCTGTTTTTCTTTTTAGTTTGTTCTCTGGGTGATATTTAATATGATCTATCTAAACATTCTGAAGGTTCTATAGAAATGCATACCAGGTTCTTTACATTAATTTCCTCCAAAAATTAAGTGCACAGTTTCACACTTTCTTCCCACAATGAGAATCTGGTAGCGCAAAGAAAGAGATATTGTCCTGTGATGGCTTTTTTCAAGGTGGTTTGTCCATCTTCTTTTGTTTAAGTTCTCTGTTACAGAAAAGTGAAAGAAAAAAAACAAAACAGGTGAAATATTTTCTGTGACCATAAGTTTTCCTCTGCGATGTCTTGTGGTGATAAATTCTGCACCATAAGATGAATTAATTGCTTTAAAAAACTCCACACAAGCAGGCCTTAGTAATATCAGGTGTATGCTCTCAAAAGAGGTAACAAATTTAGTTCTACATGTAAGGTGGTGTTTCTCAGACTGGTAGGTTTGTTCCACATTTCAGGAAAAAAGTATTAAATGAGTTCAAAACTTCTTCCATCCAAGCCACTGATCTAAGATCAGTGCTGACTTAAACTTATATTATGAAGCTGAAAAACAGCTGGGTGAACATTTGTTCCACTTTTAGTAAGAATTTGTGGGGCAGATTTCTCTGCTGTAAAGCTGCCTGTCAGAGATGGCACTTTGGCCCATGATGTGAGGGACCCAGCCTCCATGGGCACTGGAAGCTGGAGCCAGACTTGGCTCAGTCAGCAGATGTTGTGCAGTGCTGTACAGAAGCTGGAGAAGGTGCTACTCACCCCTACCCCATTAATATTTTGCTTCTAATCTGCATAGTAAGTTTTGGACATAGAAAGCCTTGGTCTCAGTAGAATAATACTTTCAAAAATGTGGTGTAGTAGTAGCTCTACCCAGGAGACTGACTTGTTCTGCCCCCCAGGTCCTCTCTGGAGCTGGTCTGTCCCTGCTGGATCAGGGTACACATGCAGCAGGGGCTGTGTCACTCTGCACCTCTGTTTGGGTACAGCTAACACCTGAGGAAGTACCACAAGCTTTATTTACAGCTGTGTGTGGAGATGTGTTTGAACACTCAGCCTGTGAGGGGTAAGTGTCCAGAGAAGTGAGTGCACTTTCCCCTGTCCTTTATCACTTACAGAACCAAGATGTGTTACTTAAAGTCTAAATTGTGTCTAAAACCTAAATGCTGAAACAATCTTATCATTCTGCATGGCTAAGGAATTTTCAAGATGATTCGGGTAAGCAGCTGATCTTGATAAAGATGTAAGATTTATAGCACTAGTGTTATAGTCATTTATTTTTACTCTTGACATGTGCATTTAGAAGGAGACTATAGACATGAAACATAAGCTAAGATTGGAAATTTTTAAAAATTATTTTGTGTTCCAGAGTCCTTACTATTGGAAGGTGTAGTGAAAATTTTAAATTATGTTACGTTATATTTTTATTTTTGTTTTTTTCTGACATATTTGTGCTCTCTGCAGGAAGTTTCTCAGAGTTAAATCTTTTATTTTTGAGAGTCATTTTTTTTCTTTTGAAACCCCGAGACTGATAACAAGTCTAGGTGCTTAAACTGTTTTGAGCAACCCCCTCACCTTTCCTTCCAGTCTGCAGAAAAGCATTTTACATTTTAACAATTGTTCCTGTTGGGTGCCTTGGTGGAAGGCAGTCTGAAGCCTGTTTGTACTATGACCCTCACATTTGAGTGACAGGCTGATTCTGGGCTGTCTCTGTATAATTTGTTTGTGCTCAAATCCAAGTCTTTGAAGGAAACCAACACAAAATACTTACATGTATGCATACTCACTTTAAATTCAAAGAGGAATAACCTGATTTAGGCATTTTAGTAGATGTTTCTTTCCTTCTACAGTTTTGTTCTTGCCATCTCAGATAGTATTTATACTGGATTGCCTCATTTTATATCTTCGTTTATAGCAATTCTCTGATATTACATCAGGACTAACAAATATCTTGATGATTAGATTATATTGCTTACAGAGATACCCATGTGGGTCTCTTCAGTTAATTATCCAGATTAAATGCATTATAAGTTATTGCAGGTGTGATTTTATGAAATCTTTTCTGGAATTTGGGGGGAAGGAAGGGATAGGGTGATTTTTGTCAGTTTGTTTGGGTTTGAGGTTTTTGTTACAGTCTTTGGTAATGCATTACATTTTTCTTTAAAAAGTCTCTAAACACTGTTGCTATAATTATGTCTAATGAAAAAAGTATCTGTTTCACTTTCCTAGAAAGAACAATTTTGAAGAATGATTCAACTAGATTATCCTGGAAGTTCACCTGAAAAAGGGACTTAGATTAGATCATTGATACAAAATGGGAGCTTCACAAGACTGCATAGAGAAGACTGTTTCAATTTGATAAGTTCAAGGTCCACTGATGCTGTGGTTAACAGCAACTCTTCCTTATGAAGAATAGTGATGGTTTAAAGAAAGAGTGGGCAGCAAAACATCCTGCTGTAAATGACAGAAAGCATGAGGTGTAGGGCTGCCAGACCTGCCAGTTCAGCTTCCACACCACATGCAGAATGTTTGGAGACCATTCATTTAAGAACATGACTGTCCGCTAATCATCAAACCTACTTCCCATGCACCCTTTTCCACTGAAATAACCATAAGCCATTGGAAATGTTGCTGCAGGGCACTCACTGGCCAACACACCAGTTGGCTTTGCCATCTGTCTGGAATTCAACCCAATGGACACAGGAGGCTAACTAGAAAAGAGATTGGTGTCCTGAGTTTTATGTTGTTTGTCATATTGTTAACAAAGAGTCCTACCATTCTGAAAAGGATAGAAATGGTCCACAGTAATAGAATCCACAACCAGATCTAAACTTTTCCAAATTTATTGATGTTCCACACTGGGGGTTTGATTTAGAGCCGGAGTTTATTTAACATACATTCAGTAATAACCATAAAGGCTAACTGAAGATCTGTTTGTCCTAGTAGCAGTAACACTTTTACTAGAGCTGGTCGAGCACTAAAATTCATAAATTTCTATATACAAAATAGTATGATTATTTGTATTCTGTAGTGTTCTGTCATTCATTATTTATGAAGCCTCTAAAAATGAGTTGCCTATAAATTTGATAGGTTTTGTACTTGAGCTAGTACTAAGTACTTCGTGATTGATCAAAATCCAAATAAGAGATGATATGTTGTTTTTCAGAGTATCTCAAATTTGAAAGAGTAAACAACAGAATGTAATTTACTTATGCTCAAAAATAGAGCATAATGAGTAGTTATTTTCTCAAAATTTTCCAAATATTTCCAAAAGAATGCAATTGTAAGATCGTCATGGCTGCCTAGGGTGTGAGTCACTAGCTGTGTAGGGTGCATCCTATCTAGAAAACATAAATTCTGATAAAGAGGTTAATGCTTCATTTTTCCGTGTTGATACCAAATTAGACTGCAAAGATTCAGATTAAACTAAGTTTAATCTGTTTTGGTTTTTTTTTATAATATGCCACAAAGCAAATTTTATGAGAAAGTTTAGAAATTAAAGATGATCTGTCCGTGGAACAAGTCTTAAAGTCAAACAAAGAAGGCAACATTATGCACAAGGTTATTTTGCAAAACACTGACAAGCACTATTCTTACATAGCCTCTTATATTTTTTCACTCTTACAATTTCCTGCAAGAGCAAAAGATGAGGTAAAATTTCCTGTTTGTCTTGAATTTTTCAGCATTGCTACCAAGGAGAGAAGGTATAATATTTTGCAAGATTTACATGCACCAGCTCTAGAAGGAATGAGATCTTTATTTATGTATATTAAAATAATTGCTAATGCAAACTTTTCCTACCAATTGAAAGGCTTCAAATTCACTCAGACATTGAATTAGAAATGTTTTCAGGAATTAAGATACTTACAGTCTTACTGTCAAGTGTTCAATGGCATGGCTTTTCAGGTTAAAAAAAACTAATTTTTATTTTTATTTTTATATCTGTGACTTAAACACCTCTCTGATATTTGTTCCCATGGTCTCTAACTGTTGTGTTTCAGCTACAAAGCTACTATATATAACCTGAAAAACTTCCATCCTCATGGGATTTTGGTGCTTAACTATATACTGCCCCCATGTACAGCTTAGGGCTGATGTATTTCTCTCTTTTGTCTCTTTGAAAATGGTGTTCCAGTGGTACAAGCCTGGCAATAATTTTGGTTATAAAGATTCTCTGTCTCAGAATGTTCTATTTGCTTGGCCTCATATTTCTTAAAATTGCAGGGATTTTAACTGTGTAGTGAACATTACTGCATACTGCATGCAAGAAGGGCACTGTTTTGGCTGTGAACACTCATACCTACAGATCTAAACATAATACAGTCACCTTTTTCCATGGCACTTTTAAAAGAGTTAATAAATTCATCCATGTGGAAAAGGCTGTGTGAAGATTCATTTCTTTTGATCCCTTTGTCCTTGTTTTTCATTAATCTGTCAGCTGCAAAAACTAGCCTGATGTATAGGTTGGTAGCCTAATGTTACCTGGCTAGTCTTGGGAAATTTCATTGAAAAATTCAGCTTTCTCTGAATGATTTATGGAGTATATTGGTATTTCCTGTCTTCTGGAAGCCTTGATAGCTATGGAAGGATCACCTGAGTTTTAATACTGACAAGCAGAAAATGAGAACCTGCTTGTCCTGGGGTGACTTTATGATGCTTGTATGCCAAATCATCTGTTCTGTTTATGCTGAGTATTGAGTTCTGCACCTCCAAGACTGGTTCCAAGAGCGAAGGTGGGATAAGGAAGCTCACAGTTTGTTCACAGTTTGTTTTCAGAAGTTGCACTTGCTCCCTCACATCCTTCTCATGAACTGTGCTTTCTGCAGCACAGACAGACAGTGGGACAGAGCTCGCCTTTGCTTCTTTTTTTTTTTTTTTTTTAAAGTTAGGGGGGTTTTTTTAGTTAGCTGAGGCAGAGTATCCTGGACTGTGTTTTTTCTTTTTCTTGGAACTGTTCAAACTTGCTCTGGACAGAAAACCCAGAAAAACACCAGGAGCTCACGCCTGTGGTCCACCAGGGCTGGGACATGACATTTTCCAGCAGGAGGGGCTGGTAGAGATTGAGCAAGCTGAACTCAATGTCCAGCAACAAGGAACTTCTGAATTTGCCACCTCTTCAGAACAGTGAGAAGTTTCATTATTTATTATTATTCCTTTTTTTATGCTTGTGAATACTTTTCTTGTTAAATAAACAGGGTTTTTTTCCACTTTTCTCCAAGGAAATCTTTTCCCAAACCAGCAAGAGGAAGGGCTTGAATGTGCTTTCCAGAGGGACCTCCTTTGGAGTTTCCTCCCAAATTTGCCCTATACCAAGACTCTGTTCAAACAGTGATTTATGACATAGATGGTGTTGATATACAAACAAAAGGATTTGGTTTTAGCTGAAACAATTATAATGAATTTATATAATCAGTGTGCTATTATTTGGCTGATCATAAATGAAGTCCATGTCAGTTGTACCTTGACAGTCCACCTAGAAATTACAGTTACAGTAATTTCACAATTATAAGCTGCACCATTTTGACTAAAATTTTGCTCCCAATCCAGAAGTGTGACTTACACTCAGGAGCGGCCAATATATGAATAAATTTTGGAAATTTCACAACCCAGAAGTCCAAGCCCGCAGCAGCCCCGAGCCGAGCTGGAGCCCACCCAGCCCGGGCGGCGGGGCAGTGGCGGTGCAGCGGCAGCGCTGTCCGGTCCTAGGAAGTGTGGCAGCGACCGGGCACGCCTCACCCCCGCTTCCTGGCGGCACCGGCCAGGGACGCCGCTCTCCCTCTTCCCGGCGGTAGCGGCCGAGGACACTGCACCCCCGCTTCCCGGTGGCAGTGGCAAGCGGGGCCAGGGCAGCTCCCTGGTGGCTGCCCCGAGCAGGGCCAAGCCAGTAAACCCTGTGATCATGCAATTCTGTTACTAATTGGCAACTTTGTGAAAGTTGCAAGTGGATTCTCACTGCGAGCGAAAATGCGGCTAATAATCCGGTGCGGCTTATATATGGACAAAGACCTCAACGTTGCCAACACCTGGAGCTGTGGTTTATAATCAGGTGTGGTTTGTAAACGTGAAATTACTGTATTTGTGGATTCAGTGTGTGAAGATCAAAATTTTACCTTGAAAACATTTTCCAACAGCAATTGAGAAAGATTACTATCTGAATGTAACTTAATAGAGAGAGCTATTGTGTAGAGATAAAATTACAGATTGATCTGGTATCTTAAAAGTCTAATTCTAATCAAGACAGCATCTTCCATTTTGAAAGGTTGTTCTTCAGTAGAGAGGCTAGAGAACTGATTTGTGATTTACATCAAAAGCTACATGTACATTAGACAACATCAGTATGGTATAATTCCCTGATTTTGTGAGAAAGAAACAAACATGGCAAAAATATCAGGTTATAATGAAAAAACTGAAGGAAAGCTCATTTTACCATCAACAGGGCCATTTTGGTGAAAGTCTTGATAATGGTAGGTAAACATTTCTCTTAAACAGAAATTCTAGCATCAGCTTCAGTGTCAGACATAATCTTAGAATCACTGATGTACTGAAAACTGTTCCTTCCTAATTTTATTTATAATGTATTCTGTTAGGCAAATGTAATTTCATTTAGTTGAAGTTATACCTTATCCTTTATCGAAATGAATTCCGCACTTCCAGAAAGAGAGTTTTTTCCCAAAGCATAATTAATTTTTAATTTCAGTGAGGTACTGTTTGACCACAACTGACTGGCCTGTGTTTGGCCTAAAACTGAATGTGGTAATGTTAGCCAGCAAGTGGATGAAGTTTCGTGAATATTGACCTTCCTTTTGTATAAGGGAATATCTATTTCTCTGTGGAAAGGGAGGGCAGTCTCGAAGTTTTCAGTATTTCTTTTGACTTCTTTGGTGTATCTGTATCACCAGGTAAGTCTAAGAATTTATTCTGTCTTACAGATCTAACCAGTGAGAATTCTGATTTAATACCTTCCTGAGCAGAGAGTTAAAACACCCTCGATCTCTTACTGCTATAGAGTTGCCTAGAAAATCTTAAGTCTTCAAAGCTCAGGCAGACCAAAGAGAATTCTTTTCTTGTGTCCAACTCTCTAGTTGCTGTTAAGTCAGTTTCGGATTTAATACATTTCTGATCTGCATCCCTACAGCTCTTTCTGGTAATAACTCTCTCTTTCCAGTGAAATAGGATTTGGCTTTCAGTTTAGTGGGCAGAATTAGCAGGAACAAGATGATTTCTGTTGAGAGAGTCCTTGAACATTGGATTCAGTGCAGCTGGAGATCCATCTGAGCCAGTCTTGACCCCTGTAGGGTAGGGTAAAAGACTTATATTTTTATTCTGTCTTTCCCCATCTTGGATTACAGGCAGCAACTATTTTGGACACTGCCTTGTTTTGTTCCATTTTTGAAATGAGCTGCTGCTCTACAGGGACAGATACTGAACTTTACTTCTGTGTGTAGTATAAAAATGGTGAAAGATATTATTTAAAAAGGAACAGGAAGACAACAAGTAATTTCCAGGACTTTGTTTAGTTTTGCTGTATCTGGAAACTTATTCGTAACACTGGTAAATACAAGATGCATTCATATACCAGCAAGCATTAAGCTTTTATCACATATGGTTTGTGAACAGTCAATACTTAAAAACAGACCAAATTCTTCAGGCATAAATAAAAATCAGGGCCCTCTTTTTGACAGCTGTCCTACTGTTGGCAGTTGTTAAATGTGTATTTTTAACTCTGTCAGGTACAGAGGTTACAAGGAGATTCAGCTGGTTGTTGCAAGATTGTTATGGGAGTGCTCTTCTAGTTTATCTCCATATCAGAGGATGATGAAGGTTAAAGTGGAAGCATGATGGAAAGAGAATGATGTGGAAAGAGAAGATTGAAGCAATCAATCAAAGAGAGGATGCAATCAAGACAAGGAGCATTTAGAAACAAAGTTAGGGAGTTTATTACAGAAAGACATAGATAGAAAGTAGGAAAGGGAAAAGTTGTTAGATGAAGAGGGAAGATGACGTAGATTATGCAAAAAGACCCTGGGTTTTTTGTGTGTTCATGGGCCCAAAAATCTCTTGCCAGCTTTGATTGTCATCAATAAAACTGCTTTCTCACAATTGCCATATGTATCTGGAAGCTAGCCACGCTCCTTGTTTAACCACAGTACATGCTTTGGAAATTTCATTTAAATGTCAAAACTGTTTGAATTGAATTGGTTTCTATTTAACTGTTTGCTTTTATCTAAGTCAACTTGCAGCACGAAAATAACTGTGGATTTTTCTAACTTTTAACACTTTTCTCTCCATTTCTTGCTTTCTGCTGTGTCAAAATGTATTTTGACTGTCTCACATACACATGCACATTCACACTAATGAAAGAGGGGGGAAGGGAGTCTGGAATTTTGTAGTGCTATGAATTGGCCTGAGCTATGTATTTAAAGTTTAATGACATAGCTCTGAACTATCGCATGTAGCAGGGCAACGGCCCATAAAATACTCTCTCCAGTGCTTTCTTTGGACCATCTAACTCTGTTGTTCCTGATTACCAAGATGTCCCAATGCATGGCTGGAACTGTCTCATCCTTTTGTCTCATAACCCTCATTTTTTAGATACATATGAAGGGTGGATCAAGTGGGTTGTTATCTTTTTTTCTGTTTCTAAAGACGATATAAAAAGAGACGAAGAAAAACTTCCTTCATTTAAAAGACACCTTATCCGCTCAGTAAAATTTTGAATGAGTTTGTTAGCCATTCCTCAGCAGCCATTAAATCATCTGTATGCATCTTACTAGAAGACTTTTCAGTTCGTTATCTATTAATAACTGAAAAAACAGCTGGTGCCAAAGCTACACCATATGGCAGATCTTCACTGACATGAGTGCTTATGGTGATACAATAATGAATGAAAAATGGAAGGATTAGTTGATGATATATAACGTAGAGGAGAGGCTTTGAGGGTTCACTCAAATCTCACAAACAGTTCTGACCTGGCTGTTCAATACAAGGGCAAAGTCTTTCATTTGTGCTTATCCTAATGGATGGCTATAGTTTGGGAGCATAGCAGTTGGGCAGGCAGTTGTGACTAACCTCTTGTCTGCAGAGTAATGTGAATCTCATTGTTCCTTTCTGGTTTTGCATACATGGTTTTATATAATTTAGAAATGCACAGTAATATGACACAGCCATTATTGTTCATTTTTTACCACCTTCTTGTTAGCGATTTCTTGCTTCAAGCTGAGCCTTGCCTATTTTAGCGCCTAACCTTCTTTTCTGCTGGTTTCATTATCAGTCATAGGCTTTGTTTTTACTGTTTCATCTCTCCTATTGTGTTCTCTTCAGCTTTTTGCTCTTTCTTTCAACTCACAGTATAAAATGTGATACCTTAATATTAAGCCTCTTTAGACCATGCAGAAAACATGGGTGGTTTATCTGATTTTCCATCTCTACTTGTCTCTGAACCCCTACCATCTGTAGTTCTTTGCTTACCTGTATTCTTTTTTACCATTTTTCTCAATTTTAATCTGAGACAACATTGTTATCTTCTTTCCTTGTTATGTCAAGAATCTGCCAGTCCTATCCTTACCCCTTGCTGCCCTTTCCATATTTCCATACTTCTGTAATGTGATTTCAGTTAGTCCTTTACTGGTCTTCATCATTACTTTCTTCTTCTTCTTCCACCAAAGTCTTCACTGCCACTACTTAGTTCTCCTTCCTAATCTTACCTGGTCATACCTTCCTATCATGCAGCTTTTCTTTCTTGGGAATGATACAAAGCAATTTATCACTCAGGCACATTATTATAAATAATAATTTTATTCTTATACATATCACTGAATGCTCATTTCCATGGTGTATGTGAATATGAGTATCTCGGGTTCTTTGAAACTCTGGATCAATTACTCCAACTTCCTCTTCATTACTCTTCACAAACAGAGTTTTTGCCTATATGTGTCCATGTCAAATGCAGCTGCAGGGGATGTTATCCTGCCCACTATTTTCTGCTTTCCTCTTTGTCCAACACAGGGGGTTTGTTTGTTCTTTGGTTTCAGAAGTTTTCAAGAGAAATCACTAGTTATGCTCCAACCATTCCTTGTCAAACTTTCAGTAGCAGTGAGTTGTTGCAAGCACCTTCATGGTTTTTTCCCCTGTGATAGTTTTCTTAATTTTCCTCTGTAAAACTGTCTTTTGATGCACTGCTTGCACATCACTTGATAACTGTTATCTGTGCCAGTCATTTCCTCATACTGAAATAATGTTATCACAGCACCCACTCTTTTCCTTATCTGTCCTATATTATTTATTTGATATGCACCATTTTACTTTTTCACCCACATCTTGAATCCATTTTTTAAAAACTTCCTCTATGGAGGAAGATTTTTGAATTTGTTTTTAGGTACATGTGTTTGTGCTCAGTTCTGTAACTGAGACCTGGTGTTATGCTACATCTTCAATAAAGTTTCTAGAGCTGTTTGATTGTACAACCTTTGGGATAGGAATATATAATTCATTAATTTCTTCTGAATTCCCTCTTCTGGAATTTTAAGATATTCCTTTTCTTTTCTAGCTTAAGTACAGTAATTTCACGATTATAAGCTACACCATTTTGACTAAAATTTTGATCCCACCCCAGAAATGCGGCTTACACTCAGGAGCGGCTAGTATGTGAAAAATTTTCTGAAATTTCCAACCCCGGAAGTGCAGCTGAGGTGCCAAGCCAAGCACTTGCCAGTAAAACCCGGGATTACGAGATTGTTACAAATTGGTTACTCTGTTGCGTGGCAGATGCAGGCAGGCTCCGTGCTGGCAGCACGGTGGGGGAGGGAGGCGGGGGCTCCATGCTGCCATCCCCGCGGCTCAAGGGGGAGGCAGGGGGCTCCGTGCTACCATCCCTGTGGCCCGGGGGGGAAGCGGGGGGCTCCTGCCCCCGCCTGCCGCCGCTGCCACAGGAGCAGGCATGCTCCGCCCTCCTGCCCTCTGCCCTCCTGCCTCCCGCTGCAGGAGTGGGAGGGCTCCTTCCCCTCCTGCCTGCCGCCGCCACCGTGGGAGCAAGGGGGCTCCTTCCCCTCCTGCCACCGCTGCAGGAGCAGGCAGGCTCCGTCCCCGCCTACCACCACCACCGCGGGTGCCAGTGTGCTCCATCCTCGCCTGCCACCGCAGGGCAGCGCTGGGCCGGGACGAGCAAGCTTGGCAGCAGAGGCAGCTGGCCCCGATAGCCCTGCTGAGTGGCCCTGCCGTGCTGGGCCATCCGGCCCTGTCGGCCTGCACAGTCCGAGCCGAGCCAGTAAACCCCACGATCCCGTGATTCTGTTACTACTTGGCAACTTTTTTGCATGCTGGTCCTCGCTGCAAATGACAGAGTGGCTTATAATCAGGTGTGGCTAATTTATGGACAAAGAACGAAATGTTGCTGACACCCAGAGATTTGGCTTATAGTCAGTGCGGCTTGTAATCGTGAAATTACTGTGTCTTTATTTTTTACATAACTTTACATCTGGTTTGTTTGGTACTTCTCATAAATTTATTTCCTTTTTTTTCCATTTCATTCAAATTAACATGTCCAATGCTACGGTTTTCTACATAATTCTATCATCTAGCTGCTCAGGATACTTCAGAACAAAATATTTTGCATGTGTTGAGCTTATTGTGTGAATAATCCACTACTCAGTTTTAATGTTTTTGTCTATTTCTCTACAGTCACATAACTTTTTGTCAAAATAGCTTATCTTACAGACACATTCTCCCATATGAATATAGTAGCACCTTTTGTGTCATTCTCTAGAAGGAATTGTGCCTTAACATCCTCTGAAATCTATACCTTTATGATATGACTGCATGTTTAAATATTTGTGTTCTTTATACTGAATCCCTGGTCTATTATCCTCACCCCAAGCAGTCTCGCAGCAACCCTCTCTTTATGAGGCAGAGATAAGTTAAATTGCCTACATTTTTTTCCTGTTGAACTTATTTCTCCACCTTCTAGCTTGCTATTACAGCTCTGAGCAGACCAGACTTTTAGAGGTGGTGGATCATCTCAGCTATAGCCAGCAGCTCCCCAGGGCGCAGCAGTTCCTCCACCCTGCTGTGTCCATCCAACATCTCTGTGACAGATTCCCCTAAGTGAGAAGGAATGCTCATCTAGAAACTTCCTGCTGTTAAACATTATGTGGAATTTTTTTCCATTTAGTTCTCCCAATTACCATGAGACATGACTGTCTAGACTTATTTCTTACCCTAAATGTTAGTCTGAAGTTAACAAATGTTTGTATAATCCTGTGTGTTTTCATGACAGTTCCTAGCATTTTATTTTGTTGCTTTTCCTCCTCTTCAGCTGTGCAGTAAATTGCAGCTGAACCTCAGATATATGCAAGATATATGTTTTAATGCATGATACCACCTGAATCCAGTTCCATAATTCAACATGGTGTAGCAGCTCTATATCCTTTTTACAGACCCTCACTGGGAACAGTTAAAGCAGCAGAATTCCTGTTTTCTTGTACCATATTTGTACACTGTTTTAAATCTTTATTTTGTTTTAGCAATAGCTTCCTCACTCTTTTACTTAGTTTTCTCCATTTTCAAATAATTTACAATTCAAGAGGGAAGGAGATTAATTTATACCAGGAATGAGGCTGTCTATTTTCTTTGTTAGGGTCACTGCATTTCTAGTTTAAAAAGCTCTTTGGAAAGATCTTCGCAATATCTTACAAAGTCATTTACATGCCGCAACAAAATGTCAACATTAGTGTGAATTTAGGCACCTTTGGGTATCTAAGACACTGGTATGGTGATGTGATATGATATGACACAGAACTACCTTAAGCCCCACATCTGCCTGGAGTGGCAGCAAAAGTAAAAAGAGTACACTGGAAATATTAAAATGGTATTAGAAACCCCATGTAGGCAGCTGAACTGTTCCCTTACTATACACCAGTGCTCTCTGTGCCCACTTTACAGAGCTGCACATTTTATCAATAATTTGAATTTTAATGGCAAATGCTGAGAACAGAAATTGACTGCATCAATCAAAGGAAGCATCATGTTTCTTATAAATCAGACTGGAGGTGCATGAAGAGCACCAAGCGTTTCCTATTCTTGGGCATAAGTAACAGACCTTTTATAGGTCTGTTGCCTCAAATGTGAAATGTACAAGTGTTTGTTGATTCAAACACAATCTTTTTTCAAGGCATATAACCACTGTTTTGTCTCCAAGGCTGTGAATGTATTTTTCATAGTTTATATTTCACTGTGTCAAGGTTTAACCCCAGATGGAAACTCAGCTCCACACAGATGCTCATTCATTCACTCCCAGTGGGATGTGGGACAGAATTGGAAGGGCAAAAGTGTGAGAAAACTCATGGCTTGAAGTACGGACAATTTAAGAGGAAAAGCAAAAGCCACACATGTGAGCAAAGTGAAACAAGGTATTTATTCACCACTTCCATGGGCAGGAAAATGCTCAGCCATCTCCAGGAAAGCCAAGTTTCAACGCACATAATGATGTCTTAGGAAGGCAAAAATGTCACTCCTAATATTCCCTGCCTCCTCCTTCTTCCCACAGCTTTATACGCTGAGCGCAAAACCATACTGCACTATCCCCTTGGTCAGATGGCTCGGCTGTCCCCTCCCAGCTCATTGTGCAGTGCTGGAGGGGTAAGGAGCCAAAAAGTCCTTGGCTCTGTGCAAGTCCTGATCAGCAGTGAGGAAACATCCCTGAGTTTTCAAAACTGTTTTCAGCATGAGCCCAAAACACAGCCCCACACTTGGGAAGAAAATTATCCCAGACAAAACCAACACATACTGTCGTGAATCTTTACACTCTGCTAAATTCCAGGGACTTACATAGCATTTATAATAAAATAGACACTTGGTTTGGTGTGGTTCATTATGTTTTGCACACATATGGTGTCCAAAACTACTACAGAGTAAATAACAGCACATATCACTAAAACATCATTCACAAAAATTTCACGATTATAAGCCGCAGCATTTTGACTAAAATTTTGGTCTGAACCTGGAAGTGCAGCTTATGATCAGGTGCAGACAATATATGGATGAAGTTCAGAAATTTGCCAACCTGGAAGTGCGAGCCTGCAGCAACCCCGAGCCAAACCAGAACCCGCACAGCCCCAGTGGCGGTGCAGTGGTGAGCCGAGCTTGCACAGCCCCGAGCCAAGCCAGTAAACTCCACGATCCCACGATTCTGGTACTAATTGGCAACTTTGTGAAAGTTGTGCGTGGATCCTCGCTGCGAATGAATATGCATCTTGTAATCCAGTGCAGTTTATATATGGACAAAGAACAAAATGTTGCCGACACCCAGACGTGCAGCTTATAATCAGATGCAATTTATAATAGTGAAATTACTGTACTTACAGCAAGCATAAAATTGGAGAATGTGGATGGGCAGCCTGACTTATCTCTGATGAAAACCTGGCTATATACAGAATGCTCTTTGGCTGGTCCTTTTATCAGTCTACTCTTTTGCAAAAGTATCCAAAAATATTAACATTTCTAGCAGATATATACCAGAATATAAATTACCCTCCTATTTTGAGCTAAGAAATACCTCATGTAGTCAAAAGCAGCTGTCCACATTTCCTATTTTGGTGAGGGGGGAAGCTGTTAATCATATGCCTGCATGGTCAGTTGTCACTGACTTATTTTTGCTTTATTTCATATGCCCTTCATTTCAAACTAAACTTCTCCATCCACATTAAAACTAATTAAGCAATTAAAAAATACGTTTTACTATAGGCCATTTTTCGTCTTTATTGCAATTATTTTTTATCAGACTCTAATACTAGATTGTAGACAACATTAACATTTTTCCATGGCAAGATGTAGTATGGTAGGAATTTATTATTACAGCATGTTGTCAAGGTAGAACTTTCTACCTTACAGTTTTGCATACAAGTATAAGTTGAGGATTAGGCTACTGTTGCTAGAAATAAACATAAGCAGAATCAATACAGAGGCTAAGCAAGGTCAAAAAATAAACTTTCTCACAAGATTAAATAACTTCAAAGTTCTTCAGTGGTAATTATATATTAGATCTCTCAAATCGCATACACAACCTCACTCTTTTTCCTCTTCCCCTCTCTTCTCAGATGCAAGTGGTAAGATTTTTTCTTCTGATAAGGAGTAGAAGGATGTTAGGAGAAAGATAAATACTGCAACATTTTATATCTCCTGAATTTGAAAGAACCAGTCTTTTTTAAGACCTCTGACCTAGTCCCAACTGATTGCAAATGCTTTAGTTGTCAAAAGCCAGTATACTTGCTATTCCACCTGAAAATTCACTCTAATTTTCTACAAGCTGACTAGAATTAAGAAACACCTAATTAGGAATACACGGTCTGCAGACCTCTGAAGGTATAACAGAATAAGTAAAAAGAAAAAGGGCTGGATGTTCTTGTTTACATATTTGTGACATATAGGGAGCTATGGTCAAATTTCTCTGCAGGGATAAAAGTTAAAGGAAATATCATTAGCAGAATGAATGCTAGGAAAACTAATTATGAGTTGTGGTGTATTTCCCACTTTGTTTCAAAATTTAGAATTCTTGAAAGGCAGTTTCAGTCATCCAAGACTAATTTCATAATGCTTGAGTAGTGGTGATTTGACAGGCTAGAGTGAAACCCTGTTTTACAAGAACATATTGTACAAACTTAATATGCTACTGTATGTAAATTCCAGGGAATTAAAGCCTTCACAGTCATTTAGCCTTTATAAATAGCTTATAGAAATAAAAAGCAGTGTACGGTGTATGGATAACACAGCCCTGGTCAATAGTCCCAGTCCTTGGAATTCTACCTACCTGTCATGCTGAGCTTGTGTCTTCATGCTTTCTGAACTCCAGAGGCAGCCTGCCCATTTTCCATGCCCTGGCTTTCCAGGATTCCTTTGATTTTTCTTTCTCTTTCTAACATTTAAAGAACTAAGAACATTTGTCAACTTTTGCAACTGGCACCGGTTTTTCGTAGAGTGTTCTGTTAGTCAAGCACACCTTTTTTCCACAGCACCAGTCTTGAAAGCACTTAAGTTCAAATGTCATTCCTTTAAAGAATATGGCAGTTGATCACATGAAGCCAAGCTTTATGTAGTTCATGATGATGAAAGAATACCATCCAGTTTTGGAATTCACTTCTGGTTTTCAGCTGTGCAACACTGGGGTTATTACTGTACAATTTATCATGACTGTTGCTTCTGTATTATTCAATAATTCTGGGTCATTCAGCTTAACGTGCAGTGTGCTGTGTGTTATTAGTCTGAATATAACTTCCCTGCTGAGCAGAAATACACGTCATGTATCCAGTTATCTTGTACTCCATCAATATTACTAATCATTTTAGGTGATTCATCTGCAAAATTTATGGCAGATTAATCTTTTCATCTTGGCCATGTTATTCTTTATACTGTATTCTCAGAGTGTTTGTGGGACATATGAGTATTGAATAACACCTCTTTGCCCCATTCACTGTTTGTTTTTGCAGTCATGTTCATTAGACTTCTCTGCTGGAGCAGTAATCTGCTCTTCCTCCTCTGAACTCTGGCTGCTATGTTTAGGAATAGTTTGAAAGCCAGAAGAAGCATGGAATTTTTAGTTCCTCCTTTTAGAGTACATGACAGAAACTGTCTTGATCAAGAATGAAAATGAAAGGGAGGTATAAGAAAGAGTTTGATAAGAGAATAGAGCAAATCTGAAAGTGAAGCTGGAAGCATGATTTGGACAAGTTATGGTTGAGAAGTACAGAATGGGGAAGAGGGACAAACATGCATAATTTGGGGATCGTCATTTCCCTTCCCAGAGAACACAGTGATCAGAAAGAGTAAATAGCTCACAGTGTAAGGACTGTCTGTGTTGTATAACTTTCCCGAAAGGGAAAAAAAAAATCAAAAAACCTCACACTCTTTTTTTCATATTTTATGACATATTTTTAAAAGACCATAAAGAAATTGCATAGAATTTTCAACTCTATCACTGTAAAATATCAATTATCTTTTCAAAATACTTGTGGTAATTTTCATAAGTTAGAGAGCTGGATATAAAATGTCATGCTAATCATAATGCCTGAATTTCTTGGAGAATAATTTTATGTATTGTTTAGCTGCTTCTTCACATAATGTGTAGTTTAAAAGCAATGCATTTGAAGATTAAAAATTTGTCTTTGGAAAACTTGACAAGCCTGAGCTGGACCAGTGGGTAAGTAATAGCAAGAAATTTTTAGTATTAGCATTAAAAAATGATATAATAAGTTTTCTTGATTCATGTCATTTTAGTTTTGGGAGAAAATATTTCCGTGGTTCAGACAACAGTCCATGTAAAATCAGAGTAAAAATTTCCCCATACACGTAAAGTAACCAAAACTGGGAGAATATTACTGTAACTTTCATGTGACAGAGATTTCCTGCAGCTCAATTTCCTGAGATTTAAATGAATGAGAAAGATGCTAAAAATGGGATACAGAAAAACGTATATGCAAATTCATAACATGCTTTGCTGTTTTCTCCATTGGTATGTCCCACATTATACTCTGTATCAATGGCCAACATTAAACTGGAGTTCCTTTCTTGTGCATTACTTCCATGCCAGCATGAAGTCAGAACACAGTTTAAATAACAGTTGGAAGCAGTAGCTGGAAAGCACTTTCAATTTATTAAATCTCATGACTTGGGTGATACAAGGGTACTGACTGTATGACACCAATAAATTTGCAATGACTTTTAGCAAATAAGAATTTCAGTATTTTCCTTTCCACTTTTTTTTAAAAACACATGGTTATCTAATAGCCAAATAACTAATGTACATTAGCTGTCTCAGTTTAAGGTCATAACAGAGATGACGTACGAGTAATTTTTTTTTCTTACCACTGAGTTACTAGGTGAGGTTAATATTAAAGCCTGACCTCACCTACCTACATCATGGACAAAAATTTCATTGCCATTAGGATTTGCTAGAAATCTCTCTAATGCATCCAGTTATCTCACTGTAAAAAAAAAAAAAAAAAAAAAAAAAAAAAAAAAAGATTTTTTTGACAGTGAAAACATAGCCTAAGTCTACATAGTAAAACAGATGGGGCTAGTTGTGTGAGTGAACAGGATTTGGTTCCTTATGGCTCTCCATTAGAGAAGCCATAAGCAGAATGGAACAAAATAGCAGGAGGCAGCTGAAAAATATGAGGGACATTTGGAATAGAAAAAACTAGTATCAATAAAAAAGCAGGTTTATACGCTAATATTAATTTTGGAAATTTTTCTGCCAGCAGATGCATCTTGCTAAGAACAGTTTATTGCAATAACAGATGTATATAATTGTACCCTGAGAAAATGGCATTGGCTGACATCAATCCCATATGCTTTTTGTTTTAAGGTAAAAAAATAAGGTAGTTATGCTCCAACCGTTCTGCCAACATTAGTTCATTTACAATGCTGAACTGTCTCTTTTTAATCTAAAAGTTATAACCTGACATGTTACCTGATTTAAATTTCAAATTCACAGGTCACTATGAACTTTTATAGCTGTGAACAGATGTTCAAATGAGCTGTACTTAGCTGTAGAGCACCTTAGAAGAAAAACATATCAATGGAAAGCCAAAATTAAATCTCCATCAGAAACACCAGGGGGCTAAGTCTTTCAAAAGTGTTGGTGTTTGCTATTAGTATTGCTGTAATCTCTTGTTCTTTGTCCCCTTGGCTCCACATGAGCTACACCTGATTGTTTTGGAAATTTATATTCACTTAAAAACAGTTTCAAGACTCAGAGGTAAAGTAAAATTGTATCATGCATATATATACATCTGCATAAATAATGTCTTGCTCAAATGCAAAAAGAGACTTGTACCTGTTAAGCTATCATTACTGACATATTTGTACTTGATTAAATGTCTCATGACAATTAATGACGATCATAAGAATTCAGCAAAGAGAAGTTAATTGTCAGTATCACACTTTTGAGGGACACATTCATTGCTTAGTAAATGAGGAAAAAAATTAAGAAAGTATGACAGAAGTTATCAAAAAGTTATCTGTAACTTTGCAATTTAAAAACCAAACTGTTATCTGCAATTATTTGTGTCCAACATACTTCCCTTTAGATTGTTATACTCCTAGGTAACTCCATAAATTATCTGATTTTTCAGTCTTGAGGAGCAGATCAAAATCACATCATCAGAGTTCGATTCATTCACTTGACTACAGGTTTCATAATTATCAAAGCCATGAGTAATTTCAAAGCTTGAGCTGAAGTATTACGGGTTTTTTCTACCTCTAACAGATATGTATAGGCTCAGAGTGACAAGGAACATCAAAGCCATTGTGTATATTCTACTGGGTCACACAATCAGTCAGTCTGATCAACAATTTTGTTTGCTGAGAATGACTTGGGACCTGAGCATTCTTCATTTAAAGGGAAAACTCTGTCTCTGGCACAGTCTTAGCATAGATTCATGAACGACTCACACCACAGGCTGCTTTAGAGGACAGTAGGCTGATGCTCAAGTCCGCATGGCCAGTACTCTCCTGCTTTCACCCTTTTGTATAGGGCAGGAAAACAGCACAAGAAATGTAGAGGGTTCAGTCAATAAAAGATGGAAAAGGGATTTCTCAGGCCAAAGGATGTGCATGCACATTGCAGAGCTGTCTGAAAACAGCACTCTTGCTCCATCTGGAAAGTTTCCAGGAACAAGTTTGGATTTTTATTTTTTTTTTGGAACAAGAATATTTCAGCATATGAAGCATCTTGATAATGTTCTCCTCCTAATGGAAAACATTCAAGTATTTCTGAGTGAACATTCCTCTTAAATTCTGCTCAGTCCAAGTCAACATGTGCATTTGGGTGGTCAAGCCAGATGAAGGTCACTGGTCAAAGAGAGTGAGCTCACATTCCCACTTCAGTGAAAGTGGAGGTCCATCTCCAGCTTATCAGAACCTATAATGACCTATGATGATCTCACAGTGTCTTCCCTGGCTCCAAAATGGCACTTTTATATTTGTGGTGAAACCGTTTTATTTCTTATCTTTTCATACTTTTATATATTTTTGTTGGGCTGCAAACCTCCTTATTTTTTTATCCAGAAGTTTGCTTAATTTACAGTAATTTCATGTGTACAAGGCGCACCGGAGTATAAGCCGCACTTCCGAGTGTCAGCAAATTTCTGAACTTTGTGCATATATAAGATGCACCAGCACATAAGGTGCACTCTTTTTTTGCAGCAAGGATCCACGCACAACAAAGTAACGAATTAGTAATGGAATCGCAGGATCGTGGGGTTTACTGACTCGGCTTGGCGCTGCCCAGCCGCCAGGGCCAGGCGGGCTGGGCTCGGCGCTGCCCCACCACTGCCAGGGCCAGGCGGGCTCGGCTCGGCTCGGGGCTGCTGCGGACTCACACTTCTGGGTTAGCAAATTTCCAAACTTTGTCCACGTATAAGGCGCTCCGGAGTATATGACGCACTTCTGGATTCGGACCAAAATTTTAGTCAAAAGGGTGCGCCTTATACACATGAAATTACTGTACTTGTTGGACTAGAGATAACATATTCTTACAGGGAGATATTGCATCATCACTATTTAAGCCCTTTGGCCCACTACAGCCTGCTTCCTTGCACATTGGTTTTCATCCTACTGCATGTGAATAAATTTTAAAATTTCTCTGTAAATACTGGGAAAGATTGAAAGAAAAGGTGGCTAAAGATGCTAATGATAGGACGTGATTCTGGTTACCCTGCTGGCATCTTGCTATGATCTGGATCCCTTAGATTATCCCCTCATTTTTTACCTGCCTGGGTTTAGCTGGGATAGAATTCGTTTTCTTCCTAGTAGCCGGTACAGTGGTCTGTTTTGGATTCAGTATGAGAATAATGTTGATAACACATTGATGTTTAGGTTGCTGCTGAGCAGGGCTTACCTTAAGTCAAGGACTTTTCTGTGTTTTATGATCTGACAATGAGGAAGTGCACTCTGGCCCCTGCCCAAACCACCAGATTAGTTGTATCAGAGCTTTTGAGCACTACAATATCCTGCTTTTCCTTGGACTTCTTGAGGCAGAAGAATTTTAGCATACAACCTTTGTTTTCTTGTTTCCTCTTCCCTAAGTGCCTTGCTGAAAACTTAGGGCTCCCTTTTCTCATTAGGATGAAATATTCTGGGGAACAGCCAAAGTGCATTTTCTAGCTGTACAATAAGTTTATTTAACATTATCTCCCAGAATTAACAGCCTGTGTTTTGCCACGTGCCTTCTCAGGAGGATGAAGCTGTCACCTACACAACATACAACCCATAACTTGAGAAAAGAAGATGAACAAGAATGGATACCAGTAACTTTTCCAGTTTCCTTTTCTGTGTTGCCACATTGCTTGTAGCAAATGAAAATTAAAATTAAAAGCTCTGAGGGACCAGGGTCAATTATGGTAGCCTTCCAATTATACCCCTTTTAATGTTAGAGGTGGTTGGGACAGAGCAAGTCAAACTATATCTCAAAATTACCTCCCTATCTTCACTGAGTCCTGCTCTGTTTGTACCTGCATCTCTAGAGTTCCTGTCTAACAAAATATTAAACCTACCTTAGTTTGGACCCAGAAGGCCTTGCTTGCACTTGAACATTCCTGCCTTGCTTTCGCGTTTCTCATGTCCATGTCCCAGCTGATGGAGCAATATTTCAGAACACTAAAAGGAGAGCACCTCTGGCTGTACCTGGCACAGCCTTGCCCAGTCTCGGGCACCACATGGTGGACAAGGCAAAGCTGTTCTGATGCCATTTCAAAGGGATACAAACCTGAAAACAGGGATTTTGCAGTACCTTTACATGCAGCCTTAATTGGAGGACTGTCTTTATTAGAAGTTGATCTTGCAGACTTTTTTCAATCCTGACACTTCTGCAAAAGGAAAGACACTGAGCAAAGGACATATATCCTCCTTTTCCAAACACATTGCTTGTAGAACTGCAGAGCAACTAATAATTCTTAATGTGTTAATAGCAGGTTGAAACCGAGTTCTCTGTTCAAAAAGGCTTTAATCAACATGTCAGACGTGTCAGGAATTGAGTCAGTGTAGCCTTCTTTCTACAATCCTTCCCCATGCAAGAAGCAGCCCTTTCTCATGCAAATAATCCCCAAAGCCTATTCAGTTTCTGAATTAGTAATGCCATTCAGAACTGGCCCTGCTTCCTCTCACAGGAATCATGGCTCCTATGCCCAGATAAACTTTTACCATTTTCATGAGCAAAAGGCACACTTTTCAAAATATCCTGTGCCAGTTCTGCACACATTGCCTCTATAACGAAGGATATAATTACACATGCTCATTGACAGCTTTTAATCCTATTAATCTCAGACTCTGCCCTCTTCAAAAAAAAACAAAGAAGACCCCAACCAAATCCAAACTCCATTGAAATGCAAAACTGTTTATACATGAGTGTAGAGTTTTGAAAATTAATCAAATCTAGAGAAATAATCTAACTTCATTTAAGTTTGTGGGTGCAATTATCAATCAGATACAAGTTGTAAAAAAGCCTGTGAATGTTTGGGAAGATAAACCCTGGTCATTTGCTATGCAATAAAATGGACTATTAGCCAGATAATGAGATCATAAAACACTGACTGTATTTTTCTAGACTTTTCCAGGAAATGAAACATAAAACCATTTTAGTTTTTTAACTAGATTTTAAAACTTTATATTTTTAATAGTTTGCCTTCCAGTTAGTTAGCAGAAGAGCACTAGCCATCCCCCCAGCCCGCCAAAAAAAAAAAAAAAAAAAAAAAAAAAAAGAGAAAAAAATTAAAAATAGAAAGCTGAACTGGAGCTTTCTTCTCCACATAAGTTATGGGAGTGATTTAGACAGAGTGACTGATGCTAGTTGGGTAGGATGCAGAATAATTAGCACAACCTTCCTGGGTCAGGCCCAGAGATCATAGGGTTCAAGGGGAAAAGGGCTATTTTTAATCAAGACATAACATTCACTCCTCATCATATTGAAGATGAGGAGTGTTTGCAGCCAACTTCAACAGTACTTGTACTTCATGCCAACCTTGCCATCTTTTGAAGTCAACCTTTGAACTGAATTTAAAGTTATATTAGCAGCCAAGTGATTATTTAGTTCATTTAAAATGCCAACTTACCTAAACTGTCAACTCAGTGATGAAAAGTAACTGCATGGTTTACTAGAGCACCAACACTTGAAGAAACTAACTCCCAATCCAAGTGAGTCAGCCCATCCCTATGCTGCAGAAGTGTTACCATCATATCTTTGCACTGGAACCTGCACTTTTGGCACACTCAGTAATGGATATGAAGCTGGTATATTTGAGAAGTCCTGGGCTAAGTGCAGCTATTCATGGCTGAAATGCACTCTGCTATGCTGCTTTCCACTTACAGCTCCACAGAGTTCTGTGAGGGTATTTCTAGACTGCTTATGAATTAATTGCATGCAGACACATGCACCAATTCACATACTCAACAAGTGGCAGCTTAGAGTGAGGATCATTTGTTTAAGTGCAATTTGTGTTAATCTGCAGTGGTATTAGCTGGGAGAGGGAATATAAGCAAGGAAGCTTGCTATTCTTTTTTTTTTTTTTTTTTTCAAATAATAATAATAAAGTATTTTAAACATCTATTTTAAAATCACTAGAAAAAAGAAGATGAAATATCTTCCGCTAGGGATACAGCTCAGATATCTGACACGATCTTTAGATAAAATGCAAGAAGCAAACAGAAGTGTAGTCTGTAATAATGAAATTTTTGATCTGTTCAATTTACACTGCGTGGTAGCTAAACTCTTAACTTTTCTGCTGCTCCTGAGCACACATCCACGAAACTTCTCAGGGATTTATAGCTCTTGGTTGTTGTTGCCGATTATGTTGCTTTTGAGACTCATACATTTTCATTATATTTTTCAGACATTTTGATCTTTGTTTAATATTTTCTAAAATGTAATGCAGAGAAAAGTTCAACTTTACAGTGTTAATATGGGAGGGAAAATTCAATATGTTTGCAGTATCATGATTTTAGGTTTCAGAATTTTTTTTAAGACCTGTAATCACAGATTCAAAGAGTCAAAGACCAGGAGGAAAGGAACAGCAGAGAGGCAAACACTGTTCCTGTAGGGTTCCTACTTTGCACTGGAACATAAGAAAATTTAGCTGAGCAGGGGGAGTTTTGACTTTCAGCAGCTTTTGGTGAAAAACACCTACCAACAGCGAAGATGCTGACAAGAAAAGGTATTCTATTCAAAGTTTAGGAAAGATGCTAAAAAGTGTAAAAGACAATAGCTGAAATGCCTGCTTTATAACTCTGAAACGTAAATGGCATTTGTTACTGATTTTACAGAAAAGAATTGCTGACGATCACATCTTGTTCACATTTATTCTAGGAAAATTCCAATGACTTTTGGAGGAATAAAACCAGTTCTTTTCCAGGGAAATGTTCCATGGTTCTATAACTGAGGATTTCAGTAAGTATGGTTTCACTTCAGTAGAGTTTAGAATCATCCTTTATATTTTGCAGAGCAGATACATGATATTATAAGAACCTTATTTTTTCTCAGTTTCTATAAAATGATTTAAAAACAGTGAGAACCCATTACATACATAAACAGAAACAGGATCTAACCTTGTGTTTTCTAGATATTTCCAACATGTATACTTTCAAAACATTAAAATACACTCGTGAGATGAAAATTTGCTAACTAGGTTCTTGTAATGTTCCCTAAACTCCAATTGAAATCAAAGGGGCATGTGCTTAAACACTTTCCAGGAGACATTTTCTGGAATTAGTTATAATGAAAATGAATTAATTTTGGTCTATTTCCCAGTATTTCCCTGAAGTCACAGTTCTTAAATTTTCCTCCCAGCTGTAGTCTGGGTGATATTTGAAGCCTGGAGTTTTCGAGCTACATGGTTTTGTAGTCAGTAAAGTTTATTTCTGCTTTGCACAACCTCCTACTTTGCCAGTTTGGTCCTAGGGGAGGAAATGAAAACTATGTCACAAAACTAGAATGTTTTCAAGAGACTGTGTGCATATGCATGAATGTTGAAAAGAAACAGCTGATGCTTCAAAGTAGACTTTTAAACCTCTGTGTATCAGCTATAAGGCAGTAAATCTAATTCATTAACAAAAATAGAGCAACCCTAGAACAAATTATATAGGAACAGTACTGCCACCTTGCTGGAGGAATAAAATAGCGTGATTTTATTTTCCAACATTGTTTGGATAGCCCACAAGTATCAGAATTAAGTATGGTAATAATAGCCTGGTAATTAACAGGAATCTCTTTTATCACTCAGTGAATGGCATTACAGAAGCAACGACCTATAATTTTTTTCATGAATTCTAAAGTTATTGGTACCATATTTTTAATTACAGTAGTTTCACGAATACAAGCCGCACGGATTATAAGCCGCACCCCCGGTGCCTCGACAATGTTGCTGTCTTTGTCAATAGATAAGCCGCACCCTGAATATTAGCCGCACTTTCGTTCGTCGCGAGAATCCGTGCGCAGCTTTCACAAATTGGCCAATTAGTAACAGGATCGCGGCATAGCGGGCTTTACTGGCTCGGGGCGGGGCCAGGCAGGCTCGGCCCGCTCATGGTTGCCGACGGGGCCGGGTGGCCCAGCTCAGCGCCACGGCTCGGCGGGGCTGGCCGGGTGGTGCTGCCGCCGCCGCCGGGCTCACTGGCCCCCCTCTCCCGTCAGCACCGCCCCGCTGCCGCGTTCGCTCGCCCGGCTGGCAGGGCTGCTGCCGCCGGGCTCGCCACCCGCCCCGCTGCCGCTTTTGCTCGCCCCGCTGCCGCTTTCGCTCGCCCCGCGCCGCGTCTCGCGAGCGCCGCGCCCGCCCCGCGCCGCGCCCGCCCCGCGCCGCTTTCGCGAGCGGCGGCGCTTTCGCGAGCACCGCTTTCGCTCGCCCCGCCAGCAGGGCTGCCCCCGCCGCCACCAGGCTCGCCGGCCGCCCCCTCCCGTCTGCACCGCCGCCACGTTTCCTCGCCCTGGCCGGCACTGCAGGCCCCCGCACCGCCGGGCTCCCCCACGCTGCTGGCCCCGATTATGCTGGGCTTCCCCCGCTGCCAGGCAGCCCCACCCGCCGGCCTTCCTGCTTCTGCCATGCTCCCCTGCACTGCTAGCCCCAGTTCTCCCGGGCTCCCCCGCCCTGCTGGCTCAGGCTCTGCCGCCCGCCCCCCACACTGCTGGCCCCGCCTCTGCCAGGCTTTCCCACCTCAGCCGGGGCCAGCCGGGCTCCAGCTTGGCTTGGGGCTGCCGCGGGCTCTCACTTCCGTGTTGGCAGCTTTTAGAATTTTGTTAATAGATTAGCCGCCCCGGAATATTAGCCGCACTTCCGGGTTTCCACCAAAATTTTGGTCAAATTGGTGCGGCTTGTATTCGTGAAATTACTGTACTCCTCCAGTCACCTAAAGTGTTTTAGAGCAATTACTGAGATCATGTCAAAGCACCCCAATCAACCTGTTTTCTTGATGAACTGATGAAAAGGTTAAAAAAAATTAATCATAATTTGACAGGCATGGTGGGCTGGAGATATAACTAGAACTACTACCTGCCACTAGATAACTTTTGGTAATATAAGTGCATGCAAAAAGAATTTTTTTTTTTTGAGAAAGATTGTTATTGCTTTTGAATGCTCATTGTACTTTTTTACAAAAAAAAAAAAAAGAGAGTTGTTGAAGAAAATGCAAGGAGATTACATCCGTTGTTTGACCCATCTATTAATTGCAATTTCCATCAGTATTTCGTATGCCTCCTCAATATCAGGGGGGAAAATGAAGTCTTAGAGGTTCAGAGAGTAGCTAGTGACAGTTTTAGTTTGATCCTGGGTTTCTCCTTTCTCTTCTTCCATCCCTGTTCTGATTGTTAATGCTGTTTCACACAGCTGCTTTCAGAGCAGTGACCTGAGAGCCTCTTTGCCACATCAGAATCTGCTCCTAAACGTGGGTGACAAGGCTGTGCTGTCATCTTCCCAAGGGAGCTGCCGAGGGGCAGGCATGCCAGGAGCTGAGGGATCGGTCCCTCAGGAACTATGGGGAAGTGATAAAAGTCACTATATTCCTAAATCCAGCAAAGAGAAAACTCTGAGATTGACTGAAACTGCCTCTCTTTCTCCTTTGCCCATTTTTTGCTCACAGTGGAATTCCCAAGGCCATATGGCATTGCCACCCAAACAGATTACCTTTTTGAAACCTTTATTCAGTGTCTAAATGAAGATCACCTTCTGTAGAACTGTTTTAATACTTTAGAAAAAGGTACTCAATTACAAAGTGTTTGTATTCTCCTAGAAATTGATCTTCCTGTCAATTATTTGGAGAGGGAATGTTGCTTAAAATGGAGCTGATGGGGACAAAAGAAAAAACCAAAAAGTATCACATCAGCTCATCTGCGTGAATGGAATTAAAAACTCAGTACAGATATTTGTATGAATAGGCAGTGGAAGGAAATAGTGGCAAAAAGAAAAGGTACAAAAATAAAAGAACTGAGACCTTTTGTTTTCATTGTTAAAATGTTCCAGTTTCATCACTTTGTCATCTCCTTGACTTTGTACTTATCCAACCAATCAAATTCTTTCCCTCTCCCCACTCGCTTCCTCTGTTCCCCCCTCCACTTCTCTTTTAAACTTTTTTTAGGCTTTTAAAACTGAAAATTCACATATTGCTCAGTAGTTACCCATGAATGCCTGAGTAGTACCCCAAGTTGTCTCCAGCCTTCCAGGCTGAAGGACTGGGGTTTAAAAAGGTTGCTTTGGAGCTTGCGCATCTCCAAGAGGCCCCCATTGTACTTGTGTTAGTAAGTGTTAATATTTAATTTAGTGTATATGTCACTGACATATCCTGTGCCTATAAAAGCTATAATAGTGCGTTTGCTCTTCCACTGCCATGCTTTGGGTGATGGCATGCAGGGATTTGGTGTTTGTAAAGCGTAAGTGCTTGTGTGTTCGTTGATCTTAACTGTGATTAACTACGTGTGCACTGATTAACTTTAGCCTCTATTGAGCACATCTGCAATCTGTCTTCATTCAACCTCCTTGAAGGTTCCTTAGAGCACCCTAAATACCAGAAATTGTTAAAAACACTGTAGCGCTGACCTACCTCCATAGCTGCCCCTTCTCAAGGCAGTTCCATTTTATGAAGTACAGGTCTGTACTTCATATTTGGACTTCCCAAACTTTTAAGATATAGACCATTTTTTACTACAAGTTATCAACACTTCACCTCCACATAGATCAGACCATCCGTTTAGAAACATTTAAAACATTTTTAAGAGTTAGGGATTTTTAAAAGAGAAAATTACTATTTATAAACATTTTTAAAAACCGAACAATTGGATTTTATTAAAATGAGAAAGTGCCAAAGTATGTATACTCCCCATCTCAAATAATTTTATATAGTACTCTTTAAGCCTTGTGGAGCAACTCTGACTTAATTTTATCAACAATGAGAGTTAGCTTACCAGGAGAAATTCTTTCCAGGAAAGAAAAGGGTGAGAGGTTTGGTCTCAGCTCTAATCTACAACAATGGAGCTGTGCATTGCTATCTGTCTCAGAAGCTGCAGCTGCTAGGAGGAGTTAACCATGAGTGGGAGGTATTCACCAGGGATCCCTAAATCACCAAAGTAGTAGCTTCTGACTCCTGTGCCCTAAGCAGTTTCTGGAAAAAATCTACTCCTGGCAATGCACTGTGCAGCACAACCAGCCAGGCTGACTGCTGATGTCCAACATCAGCACAACCATTGTGCTTCCCTCACTAGTGCTGGCTTTGTAACCCACTCTGAATCGAGGGGTCACAGCACCAACTGAACTGTGAATCTTCCCTCAGAGTGTCTTCCCATTTGGTGAACAGACTCTCCCGGATGTGTGCTTTGTCTCATCCCAGATAATCATACTTCCAGAGAAGCCCAACAAATTACATCAGTGAGACGGGAACCAGGGTATTTGCATTATGTGTGTGAACTTGTTTTGCTTGCTCCATAAGTGGCTAAGATCATACCACAAATATGCCTGCAGATGATTCTTTCATTTATTTTTCCTTATAGCAATTCTAGTATTTTAAATTATTACAGAAACAGCTATGAGAAAAATGTTGTGGAGTTAGTTACTGTATCTCTAATTGGAGAATTTATGCTGTCCTTGAGCTGTGGAAGCTTTTTTTTTAATATACAAAATATTTTGCAGATTAGTCACTGAAGCATAATGTGAGAACATATGAGAATCTCTCTCTAAGAATTCAAATACACATTGTTATGTAACAAATAAATTTCAGGAGTTGAAATGGGGGTCTTGCTGATCTTCACAGGGTTAGCTGAGTTTTTTAATCTACTATATTTTATACATTTCTTTTCATATATTTTCATACTTCCCTTCCCTGAATTTACTTAGTGGAATTGAAAATATGAATTTGAAGGGAAAAAAAATCTGCTATTTGTACAGGGTGATAATACATCTCCACATTGCAGTATCTTATTGACTGTGTTGGTTACTACTACTGCCCATTCACTGTAACACTACAGCGGCTATTACAGTTGTTGCAACTCTCAATCTAAATATATGGCCTGTGACATTTTCAATAAAACAAAATTTTAGTGGCAATTTCCTATTATAATAACTTGCAGGATTTCAATTCCGTAGTTTTTGGTTAACAGACACTTTTATTTTAGAGGTAGTTCTTACTCCTGAAAACAAACTCTATTTAAGAAATACATACCTCTTATGAAGTTTCTTTTGTCATGCACCTTGTATGAACTTTGCCCAGTTTAAACAATGAATTTCAGAGGAGAAGTCAAATGAAAAGCAGTATGATCAAATAGTAAAATGTTAAAATTTGCTTACAGCTCCTGCATTTTTAATGGGGAGACCATGTTAGTGATCTGTAAATGAGTTGTGGCATGTATGTGCCTCAGTTTCTTGATCTGTAGTGAAAAAGTCAAAAAGAATTACTATATACCTCATGAGAGGGCCTGCATTTACAGAAGATCAAAGCAGCAATCCAAAAATCAGTCTGACCTTGTATTTTGTCCAGCATGGATTGAAAGTTGTGAGAAAAATCCCCCAACATTTCTGTACCTACAGGGCACTGAAATGAGTTTCAAGTTCATTAGAAATTAGTTTGGAATTTCCCAAAAATTGGGCACATGCTTGCTTGGTAATTCTTTCAGGATTCTTAAGGCAGAAGAATAGCTGAGAGTGAAAAAAAAAATGGTTAAAATCTCAGCATCTTGTCTGCTTTATGTTTATCAAAAGCAGACAAAACATTCATAACAAAGTGGAAAGCTGTCTTTCAAATTCCAGGTCATCTGTGGTGCTGTTTCAGCATATGTCATATGCCCTTGGGTCTCAGGAAATAGAGCCAAAAGTAGGTGTTTAGTATCAGAAATCATATGTTTGGTAACTATTTGGATTGGATTATCACACATGCATTTCACTGACATTGTCTAATAGATAATGGTAGTTATTTATTGCCATGAAACACTAGAGAGAAATTCTGCCTATTTCAAATCCCCATTGACCTAAGCATGCTTATGCTTAAATTTTAGCTCATTCATGTCTCTCTTCACTCTTAGATGTGAAAATTAATTGGGAGAAGAAAGCACAAGACATGATCTCAGCTCTTCTGGGTGAAATGAGTTCTTAAACGTTATGTAGAAAAATCATCTATTTACTGCGTAGAAGATTTTATATTTATGTTAATCTCATAAAGACTGAATTTCTCTGCCTTGACAAACAGAAGGCAAAGAGATAAACTCATGTTTTCCTTAACCAGAACATCTGTAAGTGCTATCTGAAATTACACATTTGTGTTTAATAGTTATTGGGAGAGTCTTTCAGACTATGGGGTCATCTAATGGATTCCAGGCGCCTGACTACCTGGAACACAGGTTAACTAAGGAGAGGGAAGGGAAATAGCATGACTTTCTTGTAGGCAGATCTTCAGCCATTCAAGTCCTACTGGCTGTGGTAAAGCTGTGTGCCACCAGAAGCTCACAGATTTTTGGGGCTACGTAGTCAAAAAGAGCTCTTATTTTCTTCTACAGAGTTAGCTAAGAACATCAGACTGCTGTTCACAGAATCACAGAATAATGGAATCAACTAGGTCAGGAAAGACTCCTGAGTTCACTGAGTCTAACCCACAGCCCAACACCACCATGTCAACCAGACCATGGCACTGAGTGCCACATCCAGACTTTCCTTCAACATCTGCAGGGACTGTGACTCCACCACCCTCCTGGGGAGCCCATTCCAATATTTAATCCTACTATCTGCAAAGAAATTCCTCCTAATATCTAACCTAAACCCTCCTGGGCATAGCCTTGTACTCATCCTATCCTTGTGGGGATCTTCCATTTATATGTGTTGTAGAAGTGAAGCAACAGATAATTTTAAGCAGACAGACTTTTTGTTGACTCCTGGTAGCATCCCAGCAGCATGCCGTCCTAATCTGTGCCCTGGTATAGACTAGACATTAAAAATCATAACATGGGAACGTTTCATCAGAATGTGTGTTGACCTTTACAGCTCTGCTTAGTAGTGTGCAACAAGATGCTGAAACTAGAATTTCATCTGCTAAACTCAAGCAAGAGTTTGAAAGAAGGTTTGGAAAAAGTCTGGAATAGGGATGACATCAACCTAAACAGCTAAGTGTAAATTTTATACAGTCTTAAGTGAGGCTTTCATGAATACTTTTTACTTAGTTTGAACTTTCATTAAACTTCTAGGTAGTGAAAATTTATAAGAGGATCCTTTTTTATCAAAGAAAAGAGGAGAAATTAAAAACTTATCATATATACTTACTCGCCCTTTCCTAGATCCTGGACCCCTAATGCTTTGATACATACCCTGAAGGTATTTCAACCTTGGAAAAATTTAGGCGTGCTTCAGAGAAATCCTGGGAAAAAGGTCCACATCCTGGCCACTCTGCAACAATGCAAACAAGAGCAAAGCCTTTGCATTTTCAGAGATTTGTGTGCATTTCTGCGCCCACAACTTTGCTGAGAACTACTCCACGTCATTGGAAAGATAAAGACAGTAATTTCACGACTACAAGGCGCACCCTTTTGACTAAAATTTTCCCCCGAACACGGAAGTGCGCCTTATAGTCCGGTGTGCCTTATCTGATGTGCAAAGTTTGGAAATTTGTGAACCCGGAAGTGCAATCTGCGAGCTGAGCCAGGACCCGCGGGAGCTTCAGCTGTGCGGGGGGAGTCAGGAAACGCGGGAGCCATGGCCGCTGGGCGGGGGAAACTGGGAACCGGAGAAACCGCCAGCTGGGGAGAAGTGGGGGAAAGCGACGAGGCCATGGGGAAACGCCAAGAAGCACCGCAGGAAAGCGCCAAGAAGCGGCGAAAAAGTGCCACGGGAAAGCACCGAGAAGCAGCGAGAAAGCGCCGCAGGAAAGCGCCGCAAGAAAGTGCCAAGGAGTGGCAAGAAAGCACCACGGGAAAGTGCCAAAAAGGGGTGAGAAAGTGCGTGGGAAAGCGTGGAAAAGTAGCGAGAAAGCACCAAGAAGTGGCGAGAAAGCACCACAGGAAAGCGCCGCAAGAAAACGCCGAGAAGCGGTAAGAAAGCACCGTGGGAAAACGCTGCGAGAAAGCGCTGAAAAGTGGTGAGAAAGCATTGCGGGGAAGCGCCAAAAACAGCGCTGCTGGCCCCGTAAGCAGCGCCGGCCACGTCCGCCATCTCGGCCCCATAAACAGCGCCACCGACCCTGTAAACAGCGCTGCCAGCCCCGTAAGCAGTGCCGCAGCGACCCCGAAAGCAGCACTGGCCACCGCTGCCACTGCGGGCCCATAAACAGTGCCACCAACCCCATAAGCAGCACCACCGTGCCCCTGTAAGCAGCGCCAGTTGCCACCACTCCAGCCCCGTAGACAGCATGGCCAGCCCCCACCATGGCCACGGCCCCGAGCTGCTCCGAACCACCACCACCCCAAGCCCTGCCTTGGCAGCCGGCACCGGGAGCGAGTGGGAGTGCCGGGCCCCACGCACGGGGAGGGCTCTTGGGACTGCGTTTAAAGGCGACACCAATCTGTTAAAATGTTTCCAATTTGAGCACCTACCAGTAAACTCCACAATCGCAGGATTCCATTACTAATTCGTTACTTTGTTGCGCACGGCACGGATCTTCGCAGCAAAAAAACAGGTGTGCCTTATAGTCCGGTGCGCCTTATCTGATCTACAAAGTTGCGAAATTTGCTGGACCCAGGGGATGTGCCTTATAGTCCGGTGCGCCTTATGGTCATGAAATTACCGTAATTACACTTTTACCACAGGAAGTTTAATTTAGCCAATTCACTGTAAGGGTGTGACCCTTGAGTAAAGACATTTCATCATGTGGACATGTAAACATGTCACTTAATTTTTTATAAAGTTCTTAAAATTGTATGCTTTGTGATACATGGGTAGACTGTAATATTTATCAATTTTTAGTTAAAATAATCATCATAGAGGAACAGAAATACAACTTCAGTGCAGTCAAAGGCATTCTCAAGAATTTACATGTTTGCAATACCAGAGATACACTTGGCTGAATATAGACTCAAGCATCAATTTCAAATGAAAAAAGATTTCTCCTGCTGCTGCCACATCTGTTGTCAGGACCTGCTGCTATGCCAGTGAATGCATTTAAGCAATCATTACAAGAAGTCTTTGTCTCTTCACATGTACAAGAAAGAGATATCCATCAGAGTCTGAGAGACAAGAATTTTTCAATGTGGAATATCAAAAGTGGATTTTAATCTCAAACAAAGATGCTAGGATATCAAAATCTACTGGGAAAAATAGCATTACAATACAAAAATAATCTGCTGGTGAGTGTCTCCAGAAGCTTAAAAGAGTATTAGGAAAATTTATTAAAAGTGACTCCAAGAAATAGAATTACAAACCTGCAGCTGAAAACTCATACTTGTAAATTGGCATGTGTGGTTGGTTTAAGTTTGTACCTCTTTACTCTTGATGGACAAGAATCCTCAAAGTTTTTTCTACAGTATTATAGTGTTTCTTTACATATACACTATTCTCATAATGTTTTCTCTCAGTTTTTAAGCAGTACATGAATTGAGAAGTAAGGAAGTTCTCTGAAAATGTAAATAACTGGATGATTTCCTACAAAGGTATGAAGTTAAGCTTATAAAATTGCAGAATTTTGTCAGAGAGACAACTGGTTTAAGTGTGTTTATATATATATATATATGTATGTATATAAAAGTATATATGTATATATACATACATGCGCATAAAGTACTTCAAAAACAGCTAAGAATTTTTTTGTTACATTTTTGTAAAAATCTTGGAGAGAGGAACAGACATACACAAACCCTCTATTCAACTCTTTAAGGGGCTGGATATCTTTCATGCCTGTGGTTGTTACACAATTTTAAAACTGCTCAACCTGTGAAGAATACCAATAAAAACAGCCCTCTTCAATGATTTTCTTTTCAGGTTGGTTCTTTCATCATGAATTTGCCTTTTGGCATCTTTCTTACTGTATGTTCAGTGAGCTAGTCAAACAAATGTAGTGTCACAACCATCATGAAAAGTCAAGCCTTCCAAGCTGAACAAATTGGTTTGCACCTGCCAAGTACTGCACAATTGTTATTTTGATTCATTGTGTATTAAAGCAAAATCCATCAACAGAATAGTTTGAGAGGAAATAAAAGGTCTTATCATCTGGGGAGGCCTAAAAGGCCATCTATAGTGGTGGTGAAATCTCTGTGCCATAGTTTAATTTTGAAAGAACATTGTCTTAGACTTTCAGTGCTAGATTTTAATTCAGATAGCCTTCTGAGGAGATAGAGGTAGTAGTCCAGATAATAAAGCAGCTATTATAGCTGCTCTTCCCATACAGCTATTTCTGCACCTTAGTGCTCCATCTGGGGACTGAGGAACTCTCCATGGTCTTCACTGTCCATATATCCAATAAACTGATAGTCCTAGTTCCAAGAAGGTGGCTGCTATCTGTGAACAGCAGAAAGCACAGCAGTACAAAGAAACCTTATCGAAAGGTTTATATTTAACAGACCTTCTCCTTTCCTCTTTTCTCTTTTCTGGACTGTCTATTCTTCAGTGAGGTACTGCTTTCTAACCTATTTTAACTTTCGCCATTCTAGGAGTCCCAAATTCTAATCAGTATTTTTTCCCTTTGAAAAAATGGAATGCAATTTCTAAAGCGCAAACCCATCTTTACTGCAGAAGTGATGCAACACACTTCTATCTTCCAGAAATTATTATAGATTTCTCATTATGACATTCAAAAGAAACAGGTCATCAAGTTTTGTTAAACATGTACATGCATGTCAAATATATCCATACAGTTCATGCATGTCAAATATATCCATATAGTTATCTGGACACTTTTTTGAAGTGCATGTAATGGGGACTTAATTAACAAATATTTGGTAGTTATATTGGTTGGTTAGTGGGTTTAGAGGAGCTTTAGTATATAACAGAAATAGAAGATTTACCAGGAAGAATTTTACATACATTTTCAGTGAAATGAGAATTCTTCTATTTCAGAAGGTGCAGTATTGCAGTGTTTGTGTTTCACTAATTATTGTGCTGGTGTTTCACATGCAAGTCATGTCTAGAAATCCTAAGCAAATGAACCAGAAAATGGTGGGGCATATAAAACTACAAATGGCATGTTGTCCTCCTGCAGATGCAAAACATTGAGGCCAATCTATAAGTTCCTAATTCACACTGAGGTATTTGGAGCATTGGCTTTGATAAGAGCAAATTTGGCTTTCCTTATCAGAACTCAAATATGGAAAGGGGCTTTTGAGTACTATTGTCGTGTAAGGTATGAGACATAATTATGTGATTTTTTTTCCTTCTTTTGTGACAAAAAGGAGATCTTCAAAGTAGCAGCAATAGAGGATGTCCACTTTACTTTACATTAGCCTGCCCCCATCTATCAGTGGAGTTTAAAAACATAAAACTGAAAGTGGGGTGAATATTAGACTTTGTTCAGAAGTCTGTTTTCCCAGGTTGTTTTTAACTGGTGCAGTGAAACTGCAAAGTACATGCTGTGTGTCTATAGCAATTTTCAGTTATATTTCAGAAACATCAAAGGTAGCATGTCTTGTGTTTCGCCTTTGGACCTGGAAATTGAAATAATAACAATGGGATGTGTTTCTTTAAACTTTCTGCATGACCGAGCTCACTAATTACGGAAGCTTAGTGTTGATGAATAGGTTAAGCTCAGTTGAAAATTAGTCTTTGCTCCCCAAGAGCTTATTTGACTCAAGAAATTTCCTATATAATTAGATGAAAACAGATTTTTTTCAACACTTAAGGAACTACATGTACTTATGAATAGTCAGTTCCAACACAAAGTTTACCATTTAACTTTATTCATTTGCTTTACTCTCTTGCATCTTGGCAAAATATATCGGTCTGGTTTTCTCTAATGGGAGGCTCAGAAGTTCTCCTTTCTCCTTGTGCCTAATTCTTCATGGTTGGTATATCTTTACAAGACAGAAACACAGCATAATAATTGTGTATTTAAATCGAACACGTTTTTGCAATGTTATGAATACCAAAATAGTACAAGTTCTGTTTTGGATTCTGGCAATTATATGAGCACTTGTAAAACAGATTCCAATCCTTACCTAAAATAAGCATGTGCCTGTGTCTTCTTTAACCCCACTTTTTTGTCTTTTTCCATGTCTTGCTGTTGACTACCACTAAAGGCCATTCTTAAGGACTTGCATTCAGAACTTTAGATGACCAGAGAAGCACTCCTGCCATGACGAAGCTGGCTATGAGCCAGGGACTAGCTCTTTTGTGTTTGTAGTACATTTATTTTTCACTCATCCATCCTAAAAGTATCCTTACCAGTCTGCTATAAATGCTCCTTTAAACAAGGAACTTTTATGTGCAGAGGAGAACCATTTCCCTAGCAAGCCCCTGCAAAGAGCATCACCCATAGGTAGCTCCTGCCTTTTGCATTCGTGGTGCAATGGGAACTTTCACAAAACTCTGTGAAAAGTAAAAAGGAGCCCCAACCTTTGAGCCCTATCCAAGATCAGCATTTCTTCTGAAACAGTTCCCTTTTGTGCATTATTGCCAGACGTACACAAGGGAATTTCATGGAAAAGATCATAGTTAATTCATCAATATTCTCAGCCAAGGGGGAAGAGGGGAAATCAAGAAATGTAAGGGCTGGTGTGAAAGAACAAGGCTTCTTTGTACTCAGAGACTAAAAGTGCACCCTCTAATAATAGGTTTGTGGTCCTAGCAGAAGCAAATGCAATATCCAATATAAACAGGAATGGTGACCATCTCTCAGTCACTCATGGTACAAGAGGTCAGCTTCTCCAGTGTTCTTATTTCCAGAAGAAAATTTCTTATTTAATTATGAGCAGAATCTGTTTCTATATTCACAACATGAATATCCAATAAAGAGTGACACATTTTGATTGCAAGCAGCTGTTGCCATCTGATCAGGGGATATATTACAAATATTTTAGCAAATGTTTCTCCTCCTCCTCTTTTCCCCCTAAGACTCTGACAAAGTTGATGTGTGACAGGGAAATGTATTCACATGTGAAGAAACTCCTCATGTCAAAACATCAGGCAGCAGGTAGTACCATTTCACAAGCACACACATCAAATAGCACCTGTTAGAGTTTAAACTCTGCTCTCCAAAATCTTGACTAGAGAAGTGGCAAGAGTTGTGTGTGTTTTAGACTGTGAAGTTTGGAGGTGATGAGGGAGTTCAGTCCCTGTTGACTGAACCTGAAACAAAAAGCTCCCTGTAAGCAAGAAGCTAGACCTTCATTATGTCTTTTGCTAGGTGCTCCACTGAGAACAGCAGTGTTGAAATCATAGATGTGATAAAACTGCAGAAACAGGCTGTCTAGAAGTATTATTATGAGTGCTAGAAAATATTTTCTGCTGTAAATCAAGAAGAGGGAAAGAGCCTTAAATTCTCTGAGGGAGAAGAATGAGTTGTTTAAACAAAGTCCCTGACTCAGATCTGGAGGGGAGAGAGCAATCTACAGCGACAGAACTCCTAATCCTTGTTTTTAATTTGATTTACTGTTCTCTTAACTTTGCCTGTAAACTCAGTGAAGCAAACACTGCTTGTTCTATTTCATGCTGTTACTCTTCAATTTGAATAAGGTGAGCAGGATGTGAACAATGCTTGTTTTATGTGGAATAGATGTCATTTGCATGCATTATATTTAAATCCAGACCCAGATCCTTAGTATATTCTCAGGTTCTCACTCAAAGGTAGAAATATACTCCATTATTGCTTAGTTACTATGCACTCCAAAGAGAAAGTAAGTCAGAAAACTTTGATACTGGAGGTTCTTTTATTTATTCGCTGTGTACAAAAGAATCAGCAAAGTGCTGCCTATCTCCAAACCAGGTTTGCAGTCTATCAGCTCCCAGCAAGTCCAGCTGAGGGTGCTGACCTCTTCCTAGGAAATGCTCTGTGTCATTCAGAATAATGACTGCAAGGAAAAGACAAGCTTTCAGCATCTCACTTTATAACCCTAGGTACAGTAAATTCACGAATACAAGCCGCACTGAGTATAAGCCGCATCTCTGGGTGTTGGCAAATATTTTGGTTTTTGTCCATAGATAAGCCGCACCCGAATATAAGCCGCTCTGTCGTTCGCAGCGAGGACCCGCGTGCAATTAGTAACAGAACCGCGGGAGGGCGGGGTTTACTGGTTGAGCTAAGGCTGTGCAGGCTCGGCCCGCTAGGGGCCACTGACGGGGCCAGGTGGCCCAGCCCGGTGCTGCCGCTCGGGGCTGGCCGCCACTGCCACTGGGCTCGGTCACCCCGGGTCGGCGCTGCCCCGCGGTGGCAGGCAGGGACGGAGCTTCCCCCACTCCTACGGCAGCGGCGGCGGGCGGAGACGGAGCTTTCCCGCGCCCGTGGCGCCGGCGGCGGGCAGGGACGGAGCTTTCCCGCGCCCGTGGCGCCGGTGGCGGGTGCGGACAAAGCACCCCGCCTCCTCCCCGGGCCACAGCAATGGCTGCGCCGGGCTCCCGTCGGCTCCCCGAGACGTGGCAATGGTGGTGCGCACTTCCCCCCCCTCCCCGGGCCGCGGCAATGGCTGCACAGGGCTCCCATCGGCTCCCCGGGCCGCGGCAATGACGGCGCACCCCCCCCCCCGTCCTCCCCAAACAGCGGCAATGGCGGCGCCCCCCCCGCCTCCTCCCCTGGGCTGCGGCAGAGGAGGGAAGAAGAGAGCTCTCCTGCCTCTCTCCCCACCCCCCGTGCTGCCTGCAGGGAGCCAGGGCAACACGGTAACACCGTAACAATTGCGAAATGCCGGCTTTTACTGGCAGGTGCTTGGCTCGGCGCCCTGGCTGGCACGTCTGGGGTTGTAAATGTCAGAAAATTATTCACAGATTAGCCGCCCCCGACTATTAGCTGCACTTCCGGGTTTCCACCAAAATTTTTGTCAAATTGCTGCGGCTTGTATTCGTGAAATTACTGTAGTTTGCTGCAATTTAAATTTTTAATTTCAAGTGTTAATGAAAATAAGCAATATTGATCTAATGAGGTTTTTAACCAGAAAATGTACAGCCTTTCAGCACATTCCATTCAAATCCTAGGTGACTCAAAAGCACATTGAACAATCACTGGTTAGTGTAGAGATATTAATTCTGATTATTCTAGAACACTGTATTTCCTTAGCATACACAGTAAACACTGTATCATGATTTTTCTTAACATTTCTCTTCAAATAAACTCCTGTTTACTTCAACACCTGGGAGATGATTTCTGTAGGAGATTCCCCCAAGCACAAGGTGTTACACCCACTTACTCTAGAAAAGAAAGCTAATCATGCTCCCAACACATTTTCATTAAACCTGCCCTCACTTTCTCAGCCGAAATGAATCGTATTAGAAACTTTGCGCTTTTGGTTTCTTCTTGGTGCTCTTCATTTCTTTTGCTGTTAGGCTCTTCAGAGGTTGTAAAGATGTTACAAGAGCTTGTGCTTATTATATTTGACACTACAGAGCAATATTGCTAATAAAGATCCCAGACAATTGTGAGCACAACATTATTTACTGTATTTGTTCTTAAAAATTCTAATCCCTTTCTTCTTGGTAGATCTGTGCTAACTTAAGTTTCCACCAAAAAAAATTGGCAAGTTTTTAAAATTTTGCTGCCTAGGAAACTCTCCAGTACACTCTTTATCACCTTGGGTAAAGTAGAAAGCTTGTTTTTATGAGATAAAAAGTTATTCATCATGTTTAATGAAGTTTCAGAGCAAACAAACTAATAAATTTTTAAAAATGTGAGAAGTAATATGAAGTACAAAACAGGCTTCTAGGATATAATTTTAATTTCTTTAGGAAAAAATGCTTCTAATTTATTCTTCTAAATGCAACATTTTTATTATAGACTACAAAGCAAATATGTAGCCAAATGATAATCTGCTGAAAGTGATTTTCATGGCTGTGCAGAAAACAGAGATCAACGTGTGGAGCACAGGCAGCTCTGGTGTCTGAATACAAAGTTCAAAGCAGTAAGAAGGAGACAGACCACTCAAGAATGATGAGGAAAGTATCATATGATGTTGCATGGCTTGAAATACACCTAGCTATAAATACAACATACATTAACCAGGAAGCTTTCATGTAAGAAAACATCCATAGTTACAGTCTATATAAAGTAGCTCTAACTTTGTTTCCTTTTCACCAGGAAATAGTTTTTATCTATTAATATTTAATGCTACATGAACCCTTTAATGATGACAGGCTTTATCTTGGAAACTAGTGTGGTACAGACTAAAACCCTTTGTTTTTCTCTGCATGTCAGAGTTCTACAAAAAATAAGTGAGAATCTCTGCTTTTCAGCTGACTGTCCTGTCAAAACAGTGCTTGAAAATGTAAACCAGTACACAGTAGGCTATTTCTGTTACTGTATTTTTCTTACAGATGGCTGGAGAGCAGAGGAACAGGCCAATAAAAGACTTATACGCAAATATGTACAAGGGAATGCACAGAAGCCCTTTAGTCAGAAACTAGCTACATTTGCAGTTAACTTAATGTAATCTTCCTGGTTATTTCTCCAAACCTGTAGGCTGAATCTTGCTTTGTGGACAAGAATAAGTTTACATTTTTGTGGGGGAGGATGGACATGTTTTGCAGGCTCAGACAGGCTCTGAATACTAACTCATGGGTGCAACCTATACACACATTTTGAAAGACTTTCCCTACCTATTTTTGGTCAAAATTGTCTTCTTTCCTTATTCATCCTGACATAAGCTGCAGTGTTCCTGAATATTTTGGTTTGATATTTAGTTTATCTGGGGATCAGATTGCTATGGAATACCAGTGAATATCTGAGAAATGGACCATCATATTCTGTTTAAGATGATTTTGAGGGGTGTATCTCAATCCTGGTAGGACATTGTGTCATTAATGCTACCTAAATAGCACTTTTTAAATTTCTGAAATGGAAAAATTATGATCTTTATATTGTTCAAATTGAAGTTGCTCATGATGTCCTAATTTTTTTGGTGCTATTTATGGATTTTGTGAAATCTGAAAACATATTTCTTTTTTATATTGTACATGTGTACTTATATGTATATTAATATTTATCTTAAGTAAATATACATAAAGTGAAATATTCAATTACATAGAAGTAATTTCCATGCTCACAACATCAGTGTAAAACCATCAAAACAAAGTGGTGCTCTGCTAATAAGCACTTCAGATTTTTCCATTCAGGAGTGGCGTAAGGGCTTCCCTGAATTAGGGCTTCTCAGTAAATTATTTCTGTCTTCTACATCCTGTTACGTTTCCCAAATTCATGGCTTTCTCCACCAGCCTTCTCAAGGCCTGGTACTCTTTGCTATTTTACATCTCTTCATCCTCAGGGCTAGTAACTGAGGCCATCACATATATAGCATTTCCTTTGCTACTGCTGACAACCTCAAAACATGCCAGTGCATGAAGGTTATTTTTCATGTTTAATGAGGTCCTGTGATTATACTGGAATTTCTAGTGTTTGCAGTGATGTTAAAGAGTCACCTTGTCTGACACTGTAAATGAACTTTATTTGCAAAGTAAATATTTTCTCAGAGGTTTCAGTTCCCAAAGAACAAATTTGAAGCTGCCTGGCATTCAGAGGTACTGGTGTATGATTGCTCACTGGCCCCTGTGTTCTATTCTGCAACATTCTTCAAACCAAGAGCCAAACCAAACCACATAATTATAGTCACATAAGTGACACTTAGTTACTGTGTCATTTATCTCATTACCTGGTAAGGATGGCTGTACTGTACTATACTACACAATACTATCTACACTATACTGTACTCTGCTATGCTATGCTATGCTATATTATACTATACCATACTATACCATACCGTACCGTACCGTACCGTACCGTACCGTACCATACCATACCATACCATACCATACCATACCATACCATACCATACCCTGTATTCCATGCATCCCCAGTCAGCCCACATTCAACAGGTCTCTGGAATCTAAAGTTTTCCACCTGGTTAAAAAGCATGATGGGGATGAAAGCGCTGGACTGGGTTATATCAGCACTACATCAAAATCCTTACTGTTGATTAGCCTTGGGGTAGGAGGGTGCAGTTGGCTACTGTTCAGGGAGCCCAGACAAAGGGTACAAGTGAAGGGTGGCAGTCCATGCAAAAAAAGTGAGCTTTATCCAAGTAATCTCATTTCTCCACCTTTCAAATGAAGAAACTTAATAGCTTTCCTCACAGTGAGACTGGGAAATAAAGACATTAGCTGTTCTGATTGAAGATACTGTGGAAGCACAAATTGTTTATTGTGCCTACAGATAATACGTACCTGTGGGCTTGGCTTGCACAGAATAAATTATGTGTTACTAACACTGGCCAATTAACTGACTAAGGGTGTAATGCAGACAAAGCACTCTGCCTTTAAGGTATGCTAAAATAATTTAGTTTCACACTGATTATTCTCTCTGCTTTTAAACAGGTGGGTGATGTGACCCTGTAGCCTTTTATCCCTCTAAACAACCCTATTTTACCCTATTTTCTTAATGCATTTATACCTGGAAATTATATTTAGTTGACACAATATCTATTCTCTCATTTAATTCTTTTCTTTGTGAAAAAGACTTGATTATAACAATACTAGGAGTTTTGTTGCATTAGTAAGTGGTAAATTGTTTTTTCCCTATTAAAAGTCTGATTTAAAGTATTTCGTTCGATGTTTTTATAACACTGTCCCTTGCACTGAAAGTCACTGACTTACCATGAAGCATATTTTGTAATCACCAGGTTATGTCAACAGGTGTGTCTTCCAGTTTTCAAATTTGCTGTAAATGATACAGACCTCTTTTGTGCAATGAAAAACTAATCACCACCAAGAAACAGACTTTCTGTTGACCCAGTTCTACTTGATTAGAAACTCATTTTCATATAAGGTTTTTTAAAGAAGGCTTCCCCTGTGTGTATGTAGAAGGAACTCCTATTTTCTGAGTAAGCTTAGCTATAGACGTAGGGATCGCAGTTCCCGTTTGCAAAAAAAAAAAAAATTCTTTCCTTTATACAGTGAAGATTTTCCCTTAGAAACATGATGTCAGTGATTAATGACATTAATTAATGCCACTTTTCACATATGACACAATAACATATCCCTACTAAGATTGTAGATACGCCTGGAGCACGACTTCTTCCAGGGACTCACTGCTGAGCAGGAGTCAAGCAAGATGTCAAGTGTCATAAAATAAGCAGCCAAAAGAGTCCTTATCATGGATCTGCAGGCTTTGCCCAGAGCAGTGAGCATAGGGACAGCCAGGTGACAAAGGCTCAAACTGTGAATGAGTACAAGAATTAAAGTGTTACACACTTTCAAATGGTCCCTGCCATGCCACTGCCTCTGTAAATTGCTCTCTTCATAGACAACTTGGGAGCGGTTGGTTTTATTTCACGAAGGGCTGCCTCTTTCCTGTCACTACTTATGTTGTTCAATTAGCTGCAAACCATAGGAAACAAACAGCATATTGCATTTATGCAGAAGACGTTTGTTAAGTAGAGTCCTTACACTTACCAGCCTCGGCAAAGAGCCTCACTATGTATTTTGTATGATTACGCCATAACATGAAATATTGACAAAAATGCAGATTCTGTTGGAAGATAGTATCAGGATTTCTTTTCTGGGATCTAGATCTTACACAGCAATTTGGCATGTTGTTTACTAAATTATGCTCTCTGTTCATATGTTTCAACGCAGAGCAGTCCTTGAAAAGACAAACTGTTTATTTGTAATGTGTTTTAGATATTTACATGCTTCACAGAACTTGACAGAATATACTCCTTCATGTATTTCAATTGTAGTAGTATTAAATTAGTTTTGAAGGGATTCAAAGTTAGTTTTGAAGAGATTCAAAGTTCCAGAATCCTCTGGATTTTTAAGCCTCTGATTCCCTCTGATTCCCAGTGCCATCTGTGGATTTTGTTTCGGTTTTTTTCATAGTTATATCTAGGTATCCTAGAGTGAGGAACAAGGGGAGGAGAATAGTGCCTGCAGTTCCAAAACACTGTCAGTTTTGCCTTTTTTCCCCTCCTTCCTTCCTTCCTTCCTTCCTTCCTTCCTTCCTTCCTTCCTTCCTTCCTTCCTTCCTTCCTTCCTTCCTTCCTTCCTTCCTTCCTTCCTTCCTTCCTTCCTTCCTTCCTTCCTTCCTTCCTTCCTTCCTTCCTTCCTTCCTTCCTGGAATCCTTCCTTCCTTCCTGGAATCCTTCCTTCCTTCCTTCCTGGAATCCTTCCTTCCTTCCTTCCTTCCTTCCTTCCTTCCTGGAAGCCTTCCTTCCTTCACTCCCCCATCTCCCCATCCATCCATCTGTCCCACAGCTATTGTTTCCAGACATTTAGATAAACTGCAGATTTTGGCATGCAGCACAAGGCACTGGACAGGGAGGCACTGGAGGAATGTAAGGGTGTCTAAGTCCACATTGCCATGGTTGCAAATCTTGTCTTCCTTCCTGCTTCTGGCAGATGTGCAACTCCATCTCTCTGCCCAAGTCTGGCTACCAGGTTAAGGGTTCAGCTGGTCCTGGGAGCTTCAGATGTGATAAAGTTATGGGTACTGACTGTAACAAATTCATCTTCACCTATTGATCCCTAAACAATCAGTAAGGATTGAAGCTACCAAAGTTTGTATTTCAATTTCTAGAGATGAAAGTGCCTGGTGACTCCACTATACTGTTACACAGACCTCCAAAGTCTATTTTTCCCCTGTTATTTCCCAGCAGACTACAGTCTTTTGTCCCTTTCTTTTGGGAAATCTATCTTAGTGCTTTTTCTGGCTCCAGGATCAGGCACATGGGATTTCTTCTCACAAAGCGATTTGTTCAAGTTAAGAGCTAGCCCTGGCACCAACATGTCTAAACACTCTTTAGTTTCCTTGACTTTTCTCATCATTTAGATTATGCAAATTCAGGTTCCACAGACTTTCTTTAGAGCCACAAATTTATGCAAATATTTGTCTCTTTCTGGGACTTAGTAGTTCAGTTTTATTGTCCATCTTTCTCAGATTTTCCATTCATCTTTTACAATTCATCGTGAGAACTACTTGAGGCTGCCTTTCTATCATTAAATGTATTGCTATAGCCACTAGACAAATACTACTACAAGCTAAAACAAATAGAAATGCTAATCCAGTGTGAAACCTTAGGATGTTAGTACTGGTTTCTAGAAGTACCTCAGCACTTCAGAGTTGTAGTGCAACTTATGGATGATTCTGGGTTTGTTTGTTTAGGTGGATTATTTTAGGACTGGCTCCCTCAAATTCTTCTTGTGGGATAAGAGTGGAGTGTTTGAGCATTTGAGTTTAAACAAAGCTCCTGCCTTTGGAGGAGCTTTGGAGAAGACAGGCAGCAGTCCTTAGCAAGCACAGACTATAATAACATTTTCTGCATACTTTTATTTCACTATAGAAAACACAACTCCAGTAATTTTAGTGTTTGTGACATGATGTGATGGGTTTGGCTAGGGTAGAGTTAATTTTCCACACAGTTTGGGATTTTGCTTTGGATTTGTGTAGAAAACGGTGTTGATAACTCAGAGTTGGTTTTGCTTTTGCTGAGCAGGGCTTGCACAGAATCTTTTCTGCTCCTCATCCAAGCAGTGACTGGGCTGAGGGTGCACAAGGAATTGGAGTGGACCAAGCAGGGACAGCTGATCCCAAAAACTGAAGGGACACTCCAGACCATATGGTGTCATGCTCAGCCAAAAAGCTGAGAGAAGAAGAAAGAAGAGCGAGGGTGAGCATTCAGACCAGTATGGGTAAGCCAAGTGATTTTAAATGCATTTCCTGATCATGCTTTATGCTCCATCAGAAAGGCATTAGCCTCAGAAACCTGTTGTCCATTCAAAGACAATACCAGAATATCTATTATACTGCACAGCTAGAAAACCTCAAATGAAGGTTTTTTTTTTTACTCTCCTGGAGACACGAAATTCCCCACAGAAGTTTCTGGAATTGGGTACTTTCTTATTTATGTATGTCCCAGCAGTAACAAATAGTAGAAAAGCCTTTTATTTACAGAATTTTGATGCTTTTTGTGCTTCTTCCTGTGGTACTAGGCAAGGAAGTTTTCAAAAACACTTTCAGAAATTCTGTACTGAAATTTCCATTAACATGATCACATTTCCTACATGAATGTGATCAGAAAGAACCCATCTCTCATTTATCTCCTAATAGGCATATTTGCCTTGAAATGGCTAAATCTCACCTTTTCCAAAGACTCTCTAGAGATATTCAGCCACAGATACCCCAGTGACCATCTGTCATCAAGTACAGATAATTTACAGAGGTGGTGAGTACTTACAGACATTCTTGCCACCAGGAAATTAGGAAATGCTGAGCATTCACTGCTAAGTAAATCAATGAAATCTGTGTTGTGCACCTTGTAACACGCTCTAGTAAAGCTAATCCTTTTGAGAAAGCCAGCTCCTCCCTCATTTAAAATGGACACCTACAATTAATGCACTCTTCTGAACACTTTGATTTCACCATGACCTATCTCTCCCCATCTAAGACTAGGAAAATAACAACACTTCACTTCATCTGATGGAGATTATGAGGATAAAGGCAGTCCTTACAAAGCTCTTGGATAATGTAGTGAGGAGAATTATAGAAAAATCTATGAGGGATATAATGATTTTGCACTGAGCACAAGGATTGACTGATATATAATAAAAAGCAAGGGTGGTGACTATGGATTCAGAGATTGCAGTACAGTTTGTGAACTGAAGAATATAGAAGGTTACAGGGGGAGAAGACTATAGGATTATCTTGTCAAAAACTATGTAAAGGCAGAATGATTGACATTTCATCCTCTTGAACCCTATTGTGGCCAGCAAGAAAGAGTTCCTCCAGGTTTTAGGAAAGTCTGTCTTCAAAGCAGGGGGTCAAGATGGGGATCCCAAATGAAATTATCAAAGTAGTGTCAGCAGAGAGTCCACACACTGCTCTTTCACTGTGTGCTGAAAGTTGTGCAGAAACCTTTCTCTCCACAGAGAAATTTCAAACCTTTGCCTTTTGGTGGAGGTATCTGGGCAGGGTATGCATGTAAATAGACTCACTGCAAATTCAAATTAATTCAGAAGTTATTTGGGAAATTTTGGGAGTATTTGGGATTGATTCAACCACTTTGTGTTTCACTCAATAAAAACAAGGCTATAGAAGGGGCTAATTTTTTTCCTTTTGATTGTGTCTAAAGACTGGAGAAGGAAAAAATATAGCCCTTTCTGCTTGTTAAGATTCATCCTTAAATGCCAGCATTTAGAAATGAAAGCACATATTTTGCTCATAGGTAACTTAAAAGAAAAAGGGGTTTGAAACAACAGTAAGAGAAGGAAAACAAGGCAGAGTTACCACCGGCATCAGCTCTTCCTCCTAACAGCAGAAGTCAAGAGAGCTGCCTTTCTGAGTGTCAGCAATGAAAATCCTCATGCCCCAGTTTTGTTACGTTAGGCAGGAAAAGTAATTTACAGCTTTTATTAATATATATTTCATTGCATGCTGAGGAGAAGCTGCAGTGCCTTCATATCACTGGGATGTATAAAAAGATCCACTTAATAAGTCCCAAAAATAAAATAGAGCTAATTAAAACTCTGATATAAATGTCATGCTGCAGTTTTAGCCAAAATGAAGGATCAAGCAAAAAAAAACAAATGCCAGGTACTCATGAAAGCCACTGTGTCACTCACCTCCTCAACTAAGCAAGGGATAAAAAATACAACTAAAAGCTCATGGGTTGAGGTAAGAGCAGGGAGAGATTATTCACCAACTACTGTCACAGATAAGACAGTCCAGGAAAATAAATTAACTTAATTTATTACTAATAAAATCAGAGTAGAATAATGAGAAAATAAAAATCAAATCTTAAAACAACTTCCTATGCACATTTCTTCTCAGGATTTATTTTCCTCACAAATTCTGTGCCTTGGCAGCAGCACAGGGAATGGGGGCTGTGACATCACACATTCTCTCTGTTGCTCTTTCCTCCCCAAGGGGAGGACTCCTTTCACTCCTCCCCTGCTCCAGAGTGGGGGCCTTCCCAGAGGAAGCAGTCCTCATAAACTTCTCACACCTGAGTCCTGCTCACATGCTTCAAAACTGCCCCAGCATGCAGCCCCTCCTGCTACCAAAACCTTGACCTAGAGACCCAACACAGCGTGGCATTTGGAGAGGGCACAGATTTATGGAGCCCAGGGCAGACGAGGAGGCTGTGTTCCATGCTTGGGGTACAGAACTTGTGTTAGAGTAACATTTTCTGGTCATCATCTTCCTCAGGCACATTCACAAAGGCTTTTTATCTTCTCTGCTGCACTTCCACTCCTGGTCTTTCACAGGAACATACACAGGGTGCAACTTCCCCACAGTTCTTTGTTTGTATTCCAGACTGTGCTACCTCCCATACAGGAGGAGATATTAACGTGGCATTTTCTCTGGGAAGGAAGTAGAAGCAGAATGAAATAGTGATTGCAGGAAGTCAAATGTAATTCATTTTTCAAGGGTCATGCTACCAATACTGCCATTTACCTCACCAAGTCATTATACCATGAGCCTTTCAGTTTGCTGGATCTATTATTTCAAACAACTCTAAGTGCTCATGTTTGTCTTAGGGCAGTATTTGTCCTTTGAAGGAGTGCTTTAAAGTGCAATTCCTTTGATACACACATACACAAATGTGCACATGAAGTAAAAGGAAAAAAAAAACAGGAAAGACCAAAGTGTGGTGGTATCCATGCTCCCCTTCTATACGTGCAAAGCTTTCCATCTGAGACAAACTTAAATGCACTCAGATGGAAATGATAAATAAGACTAATGAGAATTGGGAAAAGGGAGGGAGGAAGGGGAAAAGAGGGGAGGGGGGTGAGTTTCTGATCTCTGGAGGGTGTCGGTTCAGCAGACATTCTATCAAGCACCATTTTTATTTAGTCTCGAGCTAGAAAGGTCATATGACTCATCATCTCTGTTCAAGTAATGCTGCTGAAGGTGTCACAAATACATATGGGAGACAATAGACCCCAAGCTTGTAGTGTATGGGTAAAATATTCTTTGATTAAATGAATTTCAGTCAGTCTGACCTATTTTTGAACTATTTAAAATAGATTATATGGCTTTAAGTTCTCTTTCTCCTCAGAGAACTCAAAACCAGCTGCAATTTTTAATAATATTTACAGTTAACTGTTACCAAATGGAAGTGAATTTTTTTTCCCATTTGAGAAATATATTTAACTAGATCACATTCTTTCTTTTATAAAAGCACATATGATTCATGCTTTTTATTTTACTTCTTTTTAAAATATTAGGCATGGAATTATTAAAAGTTCCTTGAACAAAGTCATGGGTTTTAACAGGTCAATTCTAACATGATCAGTCCTAATGAATCAATAAAAATCAGTATAGTTTACTATACAATAAACTATACAATATAGTTTACTATAAACACTTTGGAACAATCCTGGCAATCTTCTTCCTTCTAAATGCTTCATTAATACTGTTGTATCTTCACGTCCCAGTGTCATCAAATATTATCCGTGAGCCTTGGGATATAAGAAATACTAAATAAGAAAATTAAGAGCTTGTCATAAGATATCCTAGGCAAATTTAAGGTATGAATTAGTAAAAAACCCATTACTTCTCACTTAGCACTGCACGTACGGGTTTCTTCACCTGAGCTCTTGTCACTTTTCTGCCATGACTTAGCATAAGTAATCAAAATGCTTCATCTATTTGGAACCTGCTTCCAGAAATACTAATTTCCATATGGAAGATCAAAACATTTTTGATGGAATATGCCAAAAGGATTTCTTTCATGAGTTTCTTCTAGATTGCTCCTCCAGAGATCACAACCTTCATCAGCACCATAGGAAGATGGAATTGATTTATTTAATTGATTTATTTGCATAATTTGCATAGAATGCATTCATACCTGACTACAATGGTGCTTTCACCACCTCTTTTGCAAAGGGGCTTTGTCTGTCTCCATGTGAAGATGAAACCCCTTCCTTCAGGGAAACACAGCTGCACAGAAAAGAGCAAATTTAACTAAACTCTTCCCTTCCATAAATGACTGGAATGCTGAATGCACATGCCCCACCCAGAACAGACATTCAGTTCAACTTCACTGTTCAGAGACAGAAAAAAGGGACAGGAAGATGCTGGGAAGAAAAAGACCTGCATTCCTGTTCATCATAGCAGCCTGACTAACATTTCATTTGGCTAAGAGCCTGTTGTACAGAATTTTCATAGCATGGGGAAGACACTGACCCTCTGAGTCCAGGTAACTCAGGACACCCTCATTTTTCTAGGATACCCTCATTGAAATTAAATGTTAATTAACTAAAGAGTTAGGAAGTCTGTTTGATACTATGCTACTTTATAATATACGAAAATAAAATGTTACATTTTCAGTTTCATACACACTCTAGGATACATCTATCTTGTGCAAGTTGGAAATTTTTTGGCTCAGCATGTGAGGGCAAGAAGTTTATCTCAGTATCAGTGGCTGAACTGGTGGTTTGGAATTGATTAGTCTGAGCAACCTAATTGCAAATTTGTATTTAAAAAGTCATTTGTGACTTAGGGAGAGAGAATAATATCAATAATGCAAATCCCTACAACAAAAAGTGACATAGAAGCAGTCAGTTTCTCCTAGACTTACCTTACTGGCCTATACAATGGCAGTAGAAACACTGACTGTCTAGGTGACAGCTAGATATTTTAAGATAAACATTGAAGTAACTATTAAGGCATGTGACATCACATTAAAGTGAAGTTTCTTACTCAGTCAGAATACCACACTGGTTTCAGACAATAAAAGCTGTGGTTTTGAGTGGTCAAAACTCACTTGCCCAAGGTATTCTTGAATGGAAACATCCTTGGAAATGGGATTAAAATGTGGAAAAAGCCATGATAAAGTAGATGCTAATTAATTTTGTGTCTTCCTCAGAACATATTGTTTTTCTGCATTAGCATTGTAAATAAACTCTTGAGGCAAACTTTAAAAAAAAAAAAGTCTGAAAAAAATAGATACAATAAGTGGAGTGGGAATGTGCAGTTCTAAGCCAAAGGTCAGCAAAGCTAAATACAAGGTTGTGCTTTACCTAAACTCATGTTATCATTCTGTAGTGATTAGTTTTGCTGGGAAATTAAAGTACAGTTGAACTCCTTCTCCTTCCGATGTTAAATTTTAAATGACAAAATGCAGTTGTTCAGTTGATAAAATTACACTGTAAAGGTATTAGTTGACTCAAAGCTCACTTCCATGACTTGCACATCAGTTATTTTATTTATATTTGTATATTGCATGTAATTTTTTTTAATCTAGATGTTAAACAGTTAAATTATGTTTACACATAAAGTGCCTTCTCTGATACTCTGACAGCATGGACTGTAATTTTGATTTACAGGAGAGAGGGTTGTTCACCAAATCAAAAAAATCATTGAAGTCAAATCATTTTGGGATTTAGAGAAGTGTGCGTCTGTGTCTCTGTGGTTTGGTTGGTTTGTTTGTTTGTTTGCTTGTTTGTTTCATATGGAAAAGAAAGTCCATATGACTGCTTTACTCCTCATTATCCCCACTATTCACAATAACATTTTTTTTTGGTCAGCTTTCACTGAGTTTGACAGATAGAAGGGATCTTAAGGAAATCGAGTTCCCATATATTTAATGCCTTTGGCAGCTAAGCAAAGAATTGTAGCCCTAGTAGAGGACCAGTTTTAGGGACAAAAGTAGGAAAAGCAGCCATGTGCATTAGACAACTCCAATGCAGCACAGGGTAAGGCACCACCAGCACTGTCTCTGGCTCAGCTGACATGCCAAGCAGGAAGAAGGGAGATCCAGGTACTGGAAAAACAGAATTGAGAGAGCCCAGACAACTGCAGTGATGATCTCAGGGGAGCTACAGTCTCAGGAAAAGCTGAGATGAGAGCATAAAGGTTATAGGGACATTATGCACTCTCTCTTCTGAAAACACTTCCTCATTCCTTCTTCTTTACCAAAACATTAATTTTGCTTTGCCATACTTTCTCTAACAAACTCTAACCACAGAGAAAGAGAGGAAATTTTTACATGTGTAAAAATCCCTTGAATTCATGGGTTAAGAAGATGGGGAAGAGGAAAATCAGGAGGTCAAAAGAAATTGTTTCAAGGTGGTGCAGGAATAAATCTGTATCTATTGGCCACAGACTTGTGGGAGGGAAGGAGGAAAGGTGAAGGGTGAAGTGTTTTGACACAGAAGTCCAGAATATTAAGCAAGTTCCCATGCCAGTGCCAGAATAATGGCGAAGAGGCAGGTGAGGGCAGAGTAGGTTAGGAAACAGAGACAGCAGCCTGTGCAACACAGCAGGAAAAATCTCAGGTTGCGCGGGAGACTTCCTCCTCTTGAGCAGGTATCTTGGAGAGGAGCACAGTGGAGTGATCCACCTCCAAGAGCTATTGTAAGAAATCTGGCAGTCCTGCTGCAGATAAACTGCTTTTCATGCTATTTCCACTCACACTTGGGGAACATCCAGCAAGATGACACATGCTGAGTAAAAAGCTTAGACTTAGTTTTTTGCCAGCCTCAGAAGCCAAGGGGTTTTGAGCATTACAAAGGGATTGTTTTGCGTTTCTTTGTCATCTCCTGAAGTAGCAATGATTTCAGAAGACCAAAATGTTTTTTGGTACCCTGAAGAGCTGAGGTGCTGTCAGTGACTGCAGCAGCTGCATATTTCACCTATTTAATAAAAGCAGAGCACGTGATTTAAGCAAGAGTCTCGTATGGAAGCAAACAAAAGGAAAAATGTGTAGTGGCAATTTGGTGATTCCAAGTGAAAAAGTCTGAGCTTGACTTCAAATGCTCAGTTTCAGCATAGATTAATTTACTGAAATAATTCACCTTCTTAAAGATAAGCATATGTTTGTATGTTTTGCCACATGAAATGCATTGTAGCAAGACATGGCATTCTCAACTACCCCATTTACACTGGCTAAAATGACACATCATTTTAGTGAGACACAGCTTCAGCGAATGAAACACTAAACTGAAGCATAGTAAGAATAAAACCTTCTGATGTTGATTTGTGCAGCAGTCACTCGTCTTGCTAGTATCTCATGGAATACCTCATGGAAAAATATGACAAAACCCAAATCATTGTAGGATATCTGTTTGCAAAAGTATTTGTCTGTCAAGTGTTTCTGCAATACAGCTCCCCATGGTTCAAGTATTGCTTTCCTCTGTGGACATGTTAAAGAGGAGTTAGTGAAGAGTAAAGAAATGCTTGTCTTCTATATAGCCTGGTGATCTTTGTGCTGTATTTCTTTCCTGTGTTTCTAGGGAGGAGGTTGGTTTGGGGGCTTTTGGTTGTTTTGTTGGGTTTTTTTGTTAGTGGCTGCTGTGGTAGGAGTGCTGAATGCTAGTCACTGTAATCAGCCACTTGGTTCAATTCCAGGAAGTCACACTGAGCAAGCCACTACAACATGTGAAAATGGTGTGACAAGTATATTTCACACTCCCCTTGAATCAGATGGGTGAGTGCAAATTTAATTTTTGCACTAACTTTATAGTACACAACTCATATCTGAATCTTTACGCTTATTGCAGTATGAAAAATACAGAAAATTAGCCTATTTGAACTATCAAAATTAAGTGACTTTCAGCCATTCTGCTGGAATGAGGTAAAGCTGAGCCTTTGAAGAATGCTATGCGATATATGTCACATTACACAGGTTTCAGAAGTACTCAGGGCCTATTACCAGCTGGGCAGGAAGCAGAGATCTGCAAGGTATTTATTACCTGATGATGCAAGGCACTGTGACCTAACAGTTTGAACATAAGGAATGAAGAATTTAGTTCTCCTCTGTCACTGATCATCTGTCTGCACTGGAATATCTTTTGTTTTGTTTTGTTTTGTTTTGTTTTTTGTTTTTTTACCTCAGTTTCCCTTGAAAAGTTGATCTCCTGTCAGTTGGTAAAAACTGCAGTAGGCTTTTTCCCCCACCCCATGCTCTGTTAATACTGATTATTAGTGGTCCATCTGCTCTTGGAATCTCACAAATGCTTTTTGGCATATTGAAAACTATTGTTTCTGGAAATAACCACTCAAATGATATTGCTGACAACCTACATGCAGCCAGGTGTGGCCTTCCCAGCACGTTTTGTCCACTGCCAGCCCTCACTACCGTTGGCGGAAATGACCATGGAGAAGCTGGCACAGCACCACCACCTCCTCCCCACGGGGTCTCTTAGGTGACCTTCAGGTATGGCCAGAGATCCTGATGTGCAGAAACAGTGATTCATCCTGCTGTGTAGCTCCTCTTTAACCAGCTGGTTCTGCTTGAATGCAGCCTTCCCTCCACCTGGTACAGACATGAATTGAGGGTTGCATGAATGCAGAGCATGAACACCCCTGACTAGTCACGCCAGCACCTGGAGCTCCTGAATTTCAGTGGAGCAGGCATTGCAGGCTGTGGGAATCTGCAGTATCTGACAAACCTGTTAGGCAGCACTTGTTCTTTATCAGCATGCAACTGGAATAGCTTCAGGGCTGAGACATATCCTGGGATACCATGGAAGAGTGCTTCAAGCAGTGCTCTGCCATCACATGAGAGGAGGGAGACATTCGTAAAAATGTTTGGTAAAATTCTCCTCTCAAAAATGAAGGAAAAATCAAGTTAAATAGTGCATCTTCTAAATCTCACATTCTTCCACAGAACAGAGAGAGTGAAAACACAGCTGTGAAAAACCATAGGCTGTAGCAGTAACTTCTAAATTTAACTTTGCACCTCTACATTGCAGGAGACCGGAGTAGCACTCTACAGGGTTTGTACACATCAATGCACTCCCTATTTCAATTGTCTGTTTGAATGCCTCAGGCCTAATTGTTGGTTCAGTTGTCATAAACCAAGGGGAATGTTGACTGAAGATCTCATGGCAAAGCAGGATAGGGGCATTGTGTTTTAAGTTGCCTAGGGTATGCAGGAAAAAGGGTTCCTTGTTTCAAGCAGAGTAAACTCATCAAGCCCACATTGTTTCAAGTTGGGGTTTACTCTGGGATCAAAAATTCCTGGAATGACCGAAAGCAGAAAAAGACAAGTGATTTACAACCCCGTGGGGAAAAATTACATTAAATGCCATAATAGACCAAAAAGCAAACATCTTTATTTTTCTTCCATATTCATCTATATGTGGTCATTATTGTCATCTCTGCTTTGTAAAGAGAGAGACTGAATTTTGCCACTAGTTAGATTTTATGTTCTGTGGGTTTGGGTTGAAGAGTTTGTTCTTTGTTTTATTGGGATTTTTTACTTTGTGAAGAGACGAAAAAACTGAAAGAATACCATAATGACTGCTTCCATGATTTTTTTTTGGTTTGTTTTTGTTTTTGTTTTTTTTAATTAAGGAATAAAAAGGTTGAAACACACTCTGAGCATTAGAAAATAGAAAGTGTTCATTCATAACTCCTTCTGCTGTAACTAAGCAGCAAATGGTCCAGACAGCTTAGTTTTCAAAATTAATAAATTTCAGCTCTACTGAACACTTTATTTCAAATAGTGCAAAATACCAACCAAAGCTTTTTTAAAACTTCAGCTTTAAATGTTCCAAAACAGTGTAGTATTTATGATATCAGCTACCTGGGCCAGAGATGCAATGTTCTTTGTGCTCTGCCCAGCAGTGTGCGCAGCTCATGCAGCATCCAGGACCCAGTCCACAGCCAGCAGCCCCTCTGGAGCAGATTCAGCACTTCTCCCCTCAGGGATTCCCTCTTCGCATCAGCTTTCAGGGGTGGACTGAGACTTTGGCAAGGGACATTTGAAGGGAGACATCTGGCCCTAACACACCAGTCAAAATGAGAGTGCTGCTGGTTGCTTTGGGAAAATCTGTGCAGTACTGCCAGCACCAGCATTGCAGCGATTTGCCACAGTTGCTCGTGGAGGTCAGCTGAGCTGAGTTTGGGTTTGTGCCCTGTCTGTGGCAGCCATCTGCTTGCTCTGGGAGGTGGTCTGCAGTTACATTATCGTGTGCTTGTCCTGCGCAATCAGACCTGAGGGTTTGTGCCCTTGCATGCTTCTCTAGACCAAGTCAAAACCAGCCTTCAAGTTTAAATTCCTTTATCAGCAGCTTAATGTGTGTCTGGGAAGGAAAATATTCCTCTGGATCCTTTGTGCAGCCTTTTCTTATAATGGCATGCACATGTGAAAGTGCTGTTTAATGGATGATATGTTATTTCATGTTTTCTTGCTGCTTGTTCCTGAGGATGAAATACTTTTACAAATAAACACTGTGCTGAACTTAGAAGGCTTCATGCATTATAAATGCTTTTTTCATATCCTACACCATTTTTGCTGGATCATTTGTGTCAACCTTTGTTACGCAGCTCCAAACTTAAAACAACTCAAGCCTGAGACCACTGAAAAGCATATTGCTTGTGTTTTCCAATTTGCTAAAGGCATGGTACTTAGTAATTAGGTTGGAAAACAAGTGCTTGCCCATAGTATGGTTTTGGGAAGGCTTCATGAATAATATTAATTTTTAAGGCTATCAACGATGCGAGTGAACACTGTAGTAACAAACCACTGAACCAGCATCTCATAGAAAACCACTGAAAGGAGTGTGCTCATTTTTTTGGGTCATAGATGACACAGAGCATTATCATTGCTACTAGTTTCTTAAAAGTAATTCTCCCACAGAGCTGGGACTCAGCTGGTTGTTTGTATTCTCACATTCCTGAGTTGATAGTACTGAGTGATTGCAAATACCTTGTACAAAGAAAAAATCACTTTGTGGAATTGATTCTGGTCAGAGTCCAGGCTGTGCTCACTCTCTCTTGGCAGAATCCCCTCCTGGCTGCTCACTCACAACCATGAGAAGAGCAGAGAAGACGCACAGCATCTTTCTTTGTGTCAGTGTCCAGAGGTCTCCTAAGGACACATAAGCAATCCAAATTTGTCCTTTCCTCGGCCTTCCAGAAGCTGAAAGTTGTTGTATGAGGTGAGGTGTAAAGCCAGCATCACCTGAGAATTTGATTTTGCACACAGAGCTCCTCATGTCTGGATTTATGGTTCCCACATATTGGCTCATCCACATGAAACTGCTGCAGCAGTCAATATTCTGGGTCATCATTTGTGATTTTTTGTACCTTTTTGCATGTTGGCAAATGAAGACTACTCACTATCAGACTAGGCTGGTTACGAGCAGCTTGGACTGCACCCTCTGGTTTTATATCATATTTTCAAGTGCAGTCAGTCACAGCCGTTTTACCATATTTTCTCTGAAGTTGCATTCATAAAGAGCCTTGAGTTTTATCCACCACAACCCCAAACACCTGTTTCCGCCTCTGAAAACAGGCTCATTGTAACTGATTCAAACCACAGATGAGAGCACAGGGAGAGGGATTGTTTGATTTACTGTAAGGCCACCATGAGATTTCTTTCAAGCTCTGATAAACAGACATCTCAAAGATCTTAAAAAGCATCTCTAGGGCCAGAACCTCTGTTTACTCATTAGACTCTTAACCCACTTATGAAAGTCTTTACTTAAATGGAAACAATTCCTTTCTATTCCTTTCATGATAAATTCCTTTTACCATGACCCTCTGTGGTGGGCTTCACATCCTGCACAAGAAATGGTCTGTGTGCTCAGGACTGTGGAGCATTGCAATTTTGTAGAAACTGCAAGGCCATGGGAGCAGTGTAGGAGTAACTTGCAGGCTCTGGGAGGAAACACCAATTTCTGGTTGGTGTTAGAAATGCTGGGAGCTGAGAGTAGGACCAGAAATGGAGAAGGCAGTTCTCCAAAGGATTTCCATTTAAAGATGTCACCAGCAAGGACTGCCAAAAGATTATCGGCGGGTAGAGACTACACCACTGACAGCAGCAAGCAGTGTCAGGGAGCCGTGTCAGCGGGCTGGGAGTTTCAGCAGGGCTGTTCCTTGCAGCTGGGTGAAAGATGCAGGAAGGGCAGGACGGAAGGGATGCTGTGCCCTTGCCTGGACCACAGCACCGGAGCAGAGGCAGGGTCGGGTCCAGACCCGTAAGAGCTTGCTGCTCTTGCTGTGCCTCAGCAGGTTTATCACTGCTGATAACACTGCTTCCAAAATCCTACACCTCCTGGGTGGCTCCAAACATCCCTGCCTGTGCCAATATTAAAAAAAAAAAAAAAAAAACCAAAAAAAACCGTCACCAACCACACCAATTTCCTCCTTCAAGAAAAATTAGGAACAGTCACAGTCATTCCTAGACACACTGAACTATTAAAATGCTGTGGTATAACATAAAACATTCTAGCTGGAAACATCCATGTAATTATTTTACTGGGGAGCTCAGGCTCCATTTAGGAAGATTAGTTTCTAGCTCAGGTCAAGCATAAAGTAGTTTGTTTTAAAGTACATCACTTTTATTATTATCTTTTTAATTCAAGAATATTTCTAGAATTTTCTTCTCTGTCTTTTTCTCTCTTCTACAGTTCTCTAAAATATTGGATTACCAGGACTAAAATCTAAAACATTTACAGAAATTTAATGCAAAGTAGCCTAACTGTGGTAATATATAACAGAATTAAGCAATAATACATTATAATAATAATACAGTATTCACATTTATGGGTCTTTCACAGGGCTGCTTTTTGTGAACAAAGTCACCACATTGAATTCACTCTATTTAGTGCTCTGTTACATTATCTTGCATTCAACAGATTTCCTCTGAAGTCCTGTTAACCATTGCAGATCTCTTTTGAGTCACTTAGATCTCTAAATCTGTCACAGTTCACCCATCATCAGCTAAAAGATAGCTTAATCAACCCTCAGATAGCTCTACAAACTTTGATAGGGCAAAATTACCAAAAACATTATCCAACATTTCAGTATAGCTTAGGACTTAGAAAAACCTGGAAATCTGCTAACTGGGATGGAAAATGTATGTTTGTGTCAGCCTGAATAACTGAGAAATCCAGTGATTTGTGTATTGTTCTCTAATTTGATGGTTCTCAAAACAGTCAGTACTTTTTAAAAAATTATACCACAATCCTGTGTGTGAACACCCACTTCTTTCCCAGACTTAGTCTAGTCTGTTAAAAAATGTTGTTATAAAAATATTCTTGTTTCTGAACAACCCATGTGCTGTGCTGTATTATTTTTATTACTTTTTTAGAAACCTATTTTACATTTCCATGACATTTTACCTCACATAAGGCTGTGACCTATCGTCCACCTATTTGAACATGATACACTGATCATTAAATGTGGGACTAATAATGACAGCTTTGAGACAAGCTGTTCAGGCAGGACTAGTTAATTTTTGAGTGTTCTGCCTCCAGGGCCAATGGGCCTCTGGCAGGGATGGGGATTGCCTGACTCATCTCAGGTTAGCCTTGGGAAAAGGAGCAGCAGAATCCTGCTGTGATCTGAGCAGTGAGGACACTGCCCCTGCCCAGGTCTAGCCAGAGAATGAAGCAATGCCCTCACTCTGCTCGCTGTGTTCAGCTGAGCCTTCCAGTGACTCAGCCCCCCTTTAAGGTCACCTCAGACCTGGAGGAGCATGACTAAGCCCTGCTGCTGCTCTGGGTGCTTTTTCTGTTTCTATCTGGGTAGATGGTAAGGACATATAAGTAGCAATAAGTAGGGTACAACTGGGATATATTTGCAAAAAAAGCTGAGCACAATTTTAGGACCAGCAACTGTATCACACAGAAGAAATTGTTAGAGAATGAATTTCCACTTAATCTCTTCTTTTTTTCCACTTTGTCATTCTTAATGCAGAGAGGAAAGAAAAAGTTGACATTCAGAAATGATCCATGAGCATCCATTTGTGAGGGAAATATCTTTTGGTAAAAAAAGCTGTGGTCACATTCCAACCCGCAAAATATCCAAATAAATGTTGCAATATTTTAGCATTATTGAAAGCCCTTTGAAAGTAAAAATAAATAAAATAGTGCAATATGCCATTTTGATATTTTTAAAACAGTTCCATTTTTAAAACAAATACTGATGTATGAAATGTTGTTTGAAGAATGTCAACTTTACTGAAACGCCTGTTTCTGGGGCAACCTTGTTTGATTTACACTCTCTGAACAGATTTTCTTTGCAGAACTTTCATGCTATTACCTTCTATTGTACTCTGCAGTCAAAACCTCTTCAGTACCTATTAGTCTCTTACCCTTTCTAAAGTGCTCTGTAGTAAGTCAAAGTAAATGGGTAGGGAGAAATGGCCTTTAATATTTTACTGAGCAAACCTGGTTATAACCAGCCTCCTGTCACGCAGCCTTGGTTCTTGAAGTGTGTTTCATTAATTCTTCAGTGTGTCCTGTGATATCCTTTCTGATCATCATAGGATAAAGTTCATTTCCTTCACACTTTTTTTGGAGCTCTTTGAGGTGGTTTTCATTTTTGTTTCCAGATGTACCAATAGTTTTGTGCTTCTAAGCCAAATATGGTTTAAATTTCCCTTCTATTCAGGAAATGAACAAAATAATCCATGGCTATACTCATGTAAAGCACATCATTTGTCTCCCAAGTGCTTGCAGTAGAGTCAGAAAAAGTAACTGAGCACTGGCAGTACTTAACAATGAAACCTTCTAATTTCCAGCCTAAGACCCATTACAGGGCTGGAGTCTGTTCTGCAAAGCAGCTTTAAAGTGTTTTTCATTGTGTCAGGCACATCAGTTTATTAAGTTAAAAGACAGCAGGGATATTTGAGGGGGGTGCCTTAGTGCTTCCTGCTCCTCACACACATTTAGTCCTGAAGCACAAAAGCAAGCATGATTTAGTGTCAAAGTTTAAAGGTTTGCCTTGTCCCAAATCATACCAGCCTATCTCTGCCCTCTCCAGACCACTAGACACCCAGATCCTGCTCTCTGTGGCAAGGAAGTGTCAGGAGAAACATCCTTGAGCTGCAAAGTCTCTGGGGATGTTTGGGATGTGAGAGCCCAGCTGCCCTCAGCCCCCAGCATGAATCATCCTGCAGATGCTGCAGTCTTTCTCGCAGCAGACATTTGATGAGTTGCTTTCTAACCCAGTAACCTGGTAAACACTGTGTAACCTTTGTGAAACCCAGACAGTCTGGATCAGACCTGAACATTAGGCAAAACTTTTTATTTTTTTTCTTTCACACATGTATATGAACACCTCATTCATAACTGGTTATTGTTCAGCTGAGTGAGGGGAACCCTAATGTTTCTAAAATATGAGCAAGCTGATATCTTAGAGAAATATGTTCAAAGCTAGACATTGAATAACTCACACTGTGAGTCGATAGGTATAGTAGAAAATGAAGACACTCTTATATACTGTCAAGTAAATGCAATTATTTTTCCTGTCATTCCTTGAATGCACAAATATACTCGCTCTTCAGCAACAAACTTGCTGTTTGGAGTTTGTGTGCTAGAAAACAAGGTAAGAGATTTTTGTTTAAACAAAGAGACAAACAATAAATCCTTGGGGTTTGGTCCAGTGGTCTGAAGTCAAAATCACTACAAATACATTGCTGCACATGTTTCAGATTGATGTGAGAACCCATGTATAGGAGGGAAAGAAAATGTCCCTTCAAAGTCACCTATCTTTTGAAACAATAAAATCTAAACTTCTGTGTTTGCAGCATCAGAGCTGGAAAGTTTTATTTTCATGAGTTGTGTCGTGACTCAGCCTAACACATTATCTGTGGACTTCTGGTTGTCTTGAACAAGTGGGCAGATTACTCTGAACTGATTCCAGACCTGGTAGGTATCTTTTCCAGCATGTATGAGTTGCACTCAAGACATTTTGGTGCATAATTAATATGAGAGTCTGACTTGGGAAACAGGGGAGCACTGAATTTCTTATTGAAAAACAGCATCAACACCTTAAAAGACAGTAAATTAAGCAGGCAGTAGCAAATGAAAAAAATTTGCAGAATCCAGTGTCTGGGGTAGAAGTTGCTTATTGCTGCAGTTTAAAAATCCTTCCTTTCATGGCTGCCTGGAATGGGTTGATTTGAGAAGTGCTTGGAAGCAGCTGGAGTCTCCATGATTCAAAGCAGTTCAACATATTTCTGTTCCTAATTTAATTCTGGGGAAAAAAACACAAAGAAGTAAAGAATGGGTAAGAGTTCAGGATGTAATCTCTAATGGCCAAAACTACTCTAAAAACCAGCAATCATTTAAACAGATGGGATGTTCTTCTCTTGACTTTAATAGGCATCAGACAGACAGCCAAAACCAAACTTCTTGTAAAATTTTATGATCAAAGAAATAGAGATAACAAGCTAATAAAAATTTCTAACTTCATATGATATACAAATTACAGTAATTTCACGACTATAAGGTGCACCAGATTATAAGGCACACCTCCAGGAGTCAGCAAATCTCCTAACTTTGTCCGTATATAAGGCGCACTGGACTATAAGGTGCACTTTTTTTTGCAGCAAGGATCCGTGCCACGTGCAACAAAGTAACGAATTAGTAATGGAATTGCACGATCACAGGGTTTACTGACTGGGCTCGGGGCTGGGCAGGCTTGGCCCCACTCAGGGCTGCCGGCCGTGCCGGGCGCCTCGGCAGCTCCACGGTGCCGCGAGCCCGTGCCGCCCCATGGTGTCAGGAGCCAGTGCCGTGCCACGGTGCCAGCAGCCTGAGCCATGCTGCGATGCCGTAAGTGCGAGCCATGATGCGATCCCACCAGCCCGTGCTGCCCCAGCACTCTGAGTTGCGCTGCAATGCCGTAAGCCCGAGCCATGCCGTGATGCCATAAGCCTGAGCCACGCCGCAATGGCAGCAGCCCATGCCGCCCCGGAGCTCCGAGCCACGCTGCGATGCCATCAGCCCAAGCCATGCTGCGATGCTGTAAGCCCAAGCTATGCCGCAATGCCATAAGCCTGAGTCGTGCTGTGATCCCGCCAGCCCATGCCACCCTGGCACTCCGGGAGCCCCGTGCCACGGCATCCCCGGCACCATGCCACAAGAGCCATAGCCACCCCGAACCAACCTGGAAGTAGGAGGTGCAACTGACCCAAGCCGCAGCAGCCCCAGTGCCATGGGAGCCTTGTGCCCGGGGTTCCCATGGTGCCAGGGCTGCTGCAGCACGGGGCTCCCACAGTGCCCCAGCACAGGGCAGCTGCGGCTCCTACTTCAGGGTTGGCAAATTTCTGAACTTTGTCCATATATAAGGTGCACCAGATTATAAGACGCACTTCCAGGTTCAGTCCAAAATTTTAGTCAAAAGGGTGCACCTTATAGTCTTGAAATTACTGTACTATGCTATATGGTGTTGCAAGAGAAGAGCTTTTCATGTGGATCACTTTATGGCATGTTGGCAATACCCTGAATCCCTAGCCTTCCACTTATACATGGCTCTCACTTTACTGGAACACAGAGAATGCCAATCAGATGGTCAGGATGCACTTAGTGCCCCCTCCATAGACAAGGGCATTTTCTAGTCCTTTTCCCAATACCTTTTCATGAGACTAGGTCTTATTCTGCTCCCAGCTTATGGACCAAAACACATAATCAACTTGTCTTAAAATGAAGAGGCACACTTTATTAAACCATTGTAGCTCTCAGACCTAAGAAATGGACAGGCCTTCACAATAGCTGTAACCTGCTGTAACATATTTTTGGTGCCTGTGGCCCTGGTCTATAAATGGTAAATTCTGGTTATTCCTTATTACTAAAATGCCTGTTATGCTAATGATTGACTTAGTCAGCTAGGTCTGAGAAAACAGACCAGGACTTTTATCTGAAAACTTTCATCAGACTACAAATACAGAAAGAAGCAAAACTATTATTATTTCATTCTAAATTATCACAAAATGTATTTGATTACAACGTTTTACCTTTGGACCCAATTTTATCTAATTTCATGAAAGAGGAATTGGCATTAAGCATCTAACGTGAAAAAAAATCCTTCTTTTGTGTAGTTATGAGATTTATACATCACTAAAATAAAAAGTAAAATAAAGTAAAAGTAAAGTAAAAAATTCAAACCAATAATGTAAATACAAATTCTAATACTTGCCTATTTCTTAAATGAGATATATATTAGAACACTACTACTGTCGAAACTTAGAAGGAAATCAAGTAGCTTAAAAAATTCAGGTTATGTAGCATATAGATTTTAATAAAGGCAATACTAATCCAACATACTCGAAGGTTCTGGTTTAATTAATTTTGAGCCTCAGAAAACTCTCTTTAAAAAAATAAATGCAATGGTTTTGACCTTTAGAAATATGAGGAATTAGCCATGCAAACCTTACTCAGGGCTCCTCAAAACTGCAGTTGAATTCTGTGGGCCTTAGATCAATCAATAGTTTAAGTTTCTTATTTGGACTTAGCATATTTGATTTCTCCATTTAACCAGTCATCCTTTTAGAGACAGCTTATTAGAAGGACAGCTTAATTGATCATTTCAATCTCCTTTGCACATAAATTCTGTTTCAGATTGTTTTCTTTCAATCAGAGAAATGGTAGGTATATTAGAGAGACTCTGTCTGAATGTTAACTTAGGTTAATTGTATCAGACCTCATTCTCTCTATCAGGTGAGTAATATTCATTTGCCTCACCTCCTGTCTGCATGGCAACACATAAATTTCTCATGCAGTTGCAAATACATTGTGTTTTTATCATTTTTGACAAGCTGCTTTCTCCACAAAGAGCATGTCTCAAACCACAGAAAACATCTGTCTATTGAGGAATACTCTGCCACGAGATATATGAGTGCCTTGTAATTTCTGGTGCTTGTTGATACAGAGCATTTTCTTCTCTAAAATCGTACTTGTAACATGATGCCTGTTCTCTCAGACTATAGAAATGAAACTATGAGCACCAATAGTTTTTCTTTCCACAGGTAATTTCTTCCCTTGCTCATACACATTCTCAACACACAGGAAGTGTTCAGCTGCACTACTCTTTTCCTATATATCATTCCTTCAGGTATCAGCAAGCATGAAAGTTAATATGAGTTTTGAGTATCCCTGACAAGATACAAATCAGAAGGTCAAACTATTTTTGGCACCCCTCTTACTCACTACTATAATCATTATTATCCTGACTAGACAAGTTAAACACAGGATCAAATAGCAGTTTGTCTACTGCAACCTGCCACAGACCTAGCTGTTTCCCAAAGACTCTAAATATGCACAAAGTGTCAATACTGACCTGTGAAAAAAAGTGTGATTTTCCCAGTATCCCACAAAACATGTCATTTGAAACTGGTCTCAATTCCCAATTACTCTGCCTGTCAGTGATGGTGTTCTGGCAATTCCAGTGTTCAGCAGTACAGGGCTTGTAGGTAAATATGAATTAATTATTCCTTTCAGCATTCCTGGCCCATAGGTGCTTTGTAGCAGTACAGGGAAGCAGAAATGTAGAGCACCCTCTGAGATTCGTCAAGAAATACAGAGAGTAGGAACCAGAAACGTACCCAAGTTCTGCTAAACACTATGTGGTTTTGCACTTGGATAAAGACACATTTGTGCTAACTGCTCCTGATCTTCTATTCTGCATTATGCACAGAGGAATAGACTCCAGACAACTGAAAGTGCAAATAGACTGTTTTTTTTAGCCATGATTGAGTTTCATACGGCATAGCTTGCGGAAAAGCAAATAGAAAGTTTAATTAAAACTAAGCTCAGTTATGTTGAACCTGCAGCCTTTGAAATAAGAGGTGGGGCTATTATACACTTGGCTACCTGCTCTCTATGGGTGTGTGTATATATATACACATACATATTCACATGTGTGGGTTTATATATGTATGTGTGTATATAGGTGTGTGTGTGTGTACGTGTGTGTGTATAGGAGTTTACTTGCTGCACTAATGTTCCAGAAAGTAACAGCAACCTGGAGAGGATACAACATTAAAAATAATTTTCAAAATCAAATATAAGTAGTATTCAGTTCAAACAAAACTTACAGTAATTTCACGATTATAAGCCGCACCATTTTGACTAAAATTTTGGTCCGAATCCAAAGTGCGGCTTATAATCAGGTGCGGCTTATATATGGACAAAGAACAAAAAGTTGCTGTTTTAGTTTGGAGGACAGGTGTCTGCTGAGAAAGGCAGGAACTTCTCTTTGAAATGGAGAATGTAAACCCCCTCTCTCCAGATTATTATAATTTGGAAATCAAGGGGCTTTCAGGCAAAGATATGGGAATTAGGAATAACAGTTCTTTTCTAGGGAAATCAAAATAGAAATACAGTACTACAAAGAAACAAACTCCAAACCCTGACAAAGTCAGAGTACAACCTGACACCCCGTCAGGCAGGGTGTTGGTAGCAGTCCCATTAAATGGTGGTTGCATCCTCCTGCAGTGACAGATGTGATTCAGTTGGAGCAGTGCTCCTGTACAAGGTGCAGTTTCCCTCTGGAGGTCCAGTGGTGATGTGGAAAAATCCGGTTTTTCTCTGGAGTCCAGTGGAGAAAGGGGCTCCCTTAGTGTCCCAAACCCTCTGTTTTTATCTTGGTAAGAAATGTTGGGCTCTTCCCCCTGGCTGGAGCAACTTTCAATTGGATGCAGTAATTTTATCAGTCACACAGTGGGACTCAATGGCCATTAGCAGAAAATGACTGGCTGGAGGAAGGATGGGGTGTGAAAAGATAAAGAACAATGCCCTGCCTGGTTTCAATGGATGGCCCATTAGCAGATTATCTGCCATTGAGATAAGGATCACTGTCCCCACCCTCAACAGATGGTGATAGAATAGATACCTTTTATCACACTCTGTATTGTAACGTGCGGCTTATAATCAGGTGCGGCTTAGGTATGGACAAAAAATGAAAAGTTGCTGAAACCCAGAAGTGCGGCTTATATTCAGTGCGGCTTATAATCGTGAAATTACTGTATTCCCCAATTCATACAAAGATTTAAGTGCATAGAAAATTTAATGAAGGTTAGATTTGCAGTAATAGTCTGTTATTTTGCTTGAACTAAAGATATTTGAGTACTTTTAAGAGCCAAATATTAGCACCATTCAGTACATGAGCTACTGATTTCAGTGGGATCAAGGTCTGGGCCCTCATGGACTATTTTGGAATTCTAATGAATTTATTGTTTGACTACTTTGAACAGTCTCTTGGCAGTGAGCTGTTGCAAATATAATGGTTTGCTAATGAAGGGCCATTTTTTTCCCTCTATCATGTACCAGACGTACTTTCAGCTATTGTGGAGTAGAAATTGTTCAGCAAAAGAACTATATTAACATTATGGAGGGAAGTTAATTAAAAGTCAGCTGTAAATGCTGAATGCAAACAGCACTGAGGCCTTACTTCATAACTCAATATGTAAACAAAATACAATAAAAAGTGAAAGTAATCTACTGTTATTTTCTAAGGAAAAAAACATATCTGAAAATGAATTATATACTTCTTTAATTCTTAATCCATAAATATATACAGATGGTACCAATAAAATGACTTCAGGATATGGGAATGATTGGGTCTGTCTGTGCAAGCCCATCAAGGGAATAATAGTTAACGGTTTGGTATTATAACTTGTATCTGAATATGAATTATTCCTGGGTTGTCAGACAAATATTTAAGGCCTAGAAAAGATAGTACACATCCATGTATATTCTAGCTTGTTTATGTGAGTTCTCTAGATTAATACATTTTTTCTCTGTGAGTGATTTTTTTCAGGGTTTTGGGGGTTTTTTCATTCCATTGTGGATAATGTGGTATTTCACTCTTCAAGTTTTCTCTTGAAGATATGAGTATTTCTGCTGCTGACAAACCGTGTCTTGATACGTTTCAATTCTCAGTCATTTCCCCACATCCTCCTGGTGTGTACATTATTGGCATGGAAATTTGGGAATCTGAACTACTTACCTCAAATTTTCTGCCCTCTGTGTATGAGGTTCCTGGCATAAGTACCTGAAGTCATGCAGGGATTCAAGGTGAACTAACAGTATTAAAAAATTTCCATGAGCTTTTTAATATCTTTTAATAGCTTTTAAAGTTTATGCGGGATGTCCCTCCCAATCATTAAAAAAAAAACATCCCTTACGAAATGAAATCTGCCTGGGAAATATTCAAGTGCTATGGATGACTGCAGCAACACTGGTTTTGACTACAAAACCATGCTTTTTATGCAAAAAACACGGGATACTCTATCAAGTGCCTTCTTGCCTACATCATATTCATGAAACTCCCATTATTCAGTTGGGATCAACTGAACTAATGATAAGAGAGATATATGTTAAAGTTTGTTGTATGCTGATAGCTTCTGATTTGAAGCAGCCTCTCTGAAATCTGACTTTCAGAGCGTCCTCTACAGCAGTAATGTGAGAAAGGTAAAAGAGTTCATTTTGTCCAACTGGAGACCACTGAGAGGATGCTACCACTGCTATGAAAATTTGTTACAGCATGCTTCTGGAGAACATCTGTCCCAAGTAATCCATGTTTGCTGGCAGACTGATCCAACTTAATGAAATGCTCTGTGTGTATGATGGCTCTCTCCAATTATATGAAGAAAAAGGAAAGGAAATTCGGTGAAAAGAAAAAAGAAGGAACCAAAATAGCAGTTGTGCTTTACAGCGTATCAGGGATAGTTGCAAGTGTATATAATTTACATACACCATGAAGAAATCATGGCATGGCGGACAGGTCTTGAAACATGAGAAAAGGAGCTACTGGCATTAATGTAGACTCTGGGCTTCAGTAGCCTGTGCCTTTGCAACAGCCCATTGTGTCAGTAATTTCACGAATACAAGCCGCAGCAATTTGACAGAAATTTTGGTGGAAACTCGGAAGTGCGGCTAATACTCGGGGGTGGCTAATATGTGAATAATTTTCTGACATTTACAACCCCAGACGTGCCAGCCAGGGCGCCGAGCCAAGCACCTGCCAGTAAAAGCCGGCATTTCGCGATTGTTACAAAGTGTTACTCTGTTGCCCTGGCTCCCTGCAGGCAGCACGAGGGGTGGGGAGAGAGGCAGGAGAGCTCTCTTCTTCCCTCCTCTGCCGCAGCCCGGGGGAGAGACGGGGGGACCCCGCGCCGCCATTGCCGCGGCCCGGGGAGGAGGGGGGGAGCCCGCGCCGCCATTGCCGCGGCTCGGGGAGGAGGGGGGGGCTCTGCCCCCACCCTCTGCCGCCGCGGTGGGAGCAGGGCATGCTCCGTGCCCGGCCGGCACCGTGGCATGAGCGGGGCGTGCTCTCCGTGCCCGGCCGGCTCCGCGGCGTGAGCGGGGCCGGGGCGAGCGAACCCAGAGGCGGTGGCCAGCCCCGAGTGGTACCACCGAGCTGGGTCACCTGGCCCCGTCAGCAGCCCCTAGCGGGCCGAGCCTGCACAGTCTTAGTTGAGCCAGTAAACCCCGCCATGCCGCGGTTCTGTTACTATTTGGCAACTTTGTTGCACGCGGGTCCTCACTGCGAACGACAGAGCTGTTTATATTCAGGTGCGGCTTATTTATGGACAAAGAATGAAATATTTGCCAACACCCAGAGATGTGGCTTATACTCAGTGCGGCTTGTATTCGTGAATTTACTGTATTCTCACCATCCTGTCCTAAGGCAGGGAGTCTATGTACCTCTGTCTTTCCCCTCTATCATTTCAAACCTAGCTAACTTGGGACACTGGTGGTTCAGGCAGGTTGACAATGTCACCAATTGCAGCTGGAACAGGCCTTATTTTAACTTGTTTTGTCAAAAGTAGCATTCTTGTTGACAGCACTAGGACAGTCACCAGAATTCCCACCCTCTCTGCAACTCAGCAGCAGTGAATGACAGAGCACAGACAGAGATTCTTTGCATATTTTAGCTATATAGGCCAGTAAATATGTTTTTGACATACAACATTGTGACCACTTTAGTTCAAACAGGAGACTTAAATCACAGAATAAGAGCTCTTTTTTAATAATTCCTGCATGACAACACTCAGAGAATGAGGAAACAAGGCTTTATATTTAAACTTCCTGTGTGTAAGTACACTGCAAAAAAAAGTGTTCTGTTGCTTTTGGGAGCAAATATTTTCCAGTCCTTGGACAGTAAAAGCAGGTCTGTGCATCATTAGACCATTTATAGTTACTTTCTCAATTTTCTCCTATTAGTCTTCTTGTGTACCTCTGTCTCTCACTGAAATGTTCTTCATGAGATTGTGGGAGCTTACAGCTTTCAGATAAAGAAAAACTTAACAAAGAAGAAAAATTATGTGACTTTTAACTCCTGAAAGAGTGTACTAAATCTTAGTGTATGGGCCACTTACAAATTATAACTTTTAAGGGAGAAAAGGAAAGGGAGAAAGGAAAAGGGAGAAGAAAAGGGAGAGAGAATGGGAGATGAAAAGAGAGGGGGAAAGGGAGAGGAAAAGGGGAGAGAAAAAGGGAAAAGGGAAAAGGGGAAAAAAAGGGAAAAGGGAAAACCAGAGAGGCACAAGATCTAAAGCAACAATTAGAATTACCTTAGTGTGAGTGGCTTGACTTGCTCTAAGATGCTGTAAGAGCTTTTCAAGAAAGGTTTCTCCAATGAACCAGCAATGTACTGCAGAATCCTGGTGGCATTGGGAGGAAATCAGAGAGAGAACACTTTAGTAAATACACTTCTTAATGATGCTCACAAAGACACCCTAAATATTTGTCTTATGTTTCCTCATAATTTTTAATACAGACGAAATAGCAAAGAAAAACATTTGTGAGAAAATTAAAATAAAGGAGAAGCAGTGCAGAAGCCTTCTGATTAGCTGTAATCCCAAGATAAATTACACATATTTATGCAGGAGGTCAGTCACTACTGTAGCAGAGAAGAGATAAATATCTGATTAGTCAAGCATAAAAATTGTACTCTGAATACTTGGCAATTGATGGAATTCACCATTTGATAAAACTGTTTACTTAAATTCACTCAGTAGAAATAGCCAACATTTAAGTGAGGCTATATCTCAAAAGGGCATAATCTATGTAAATGTATGTCACATCCCATGAATACTAAACAAATTCATTATGAACAGCAGTATTTCCCAAGAATCTGTAGTGAAGGAACATTTAAATTAGATTGTGTCTCTTGATTTTACACTGCAATCAATGTTTATCAGCCCATTTCTTTTTATTTTCCTTTTTTAAGTCATCAAACTCTTGAGCTTGCCAACATATGAAAGCAGATTTGAGCAGCTCAGCCCAAGAACAAAACAAAGGGAAAGAGACAAAGGTATCATTCTTCACATTATGGAGCAGCAAAATGTTTATTATAAAAAGCACAGCCAAAAAAACACTGGGATTAAGAAATACTAAACTAAATATCCATGTTAGAGCAACAGAAAAGACTTGATTTCCTAATCTTCATGCTACAAAGGTGTTGTAATGCTTAAGAGAGATAAAATACCCTCTGACACTTGGACCAGTCAGCAGCATTTCTGAAAGAGAATTGTTATGAAGCTTAAACCAGTTTCCTGCTAAGGAGACAGGTTTCCAAATCCTTCCAAATGGTAACAGAAAAAAAACCCAACTCTGTTTGGTTCTCAGACTTTCTCAGGACCATCTCAGTGGTATCATCAATAGCTGCTTGCACCTTCACTGGTCAGTGAAGTATTTCCCTCATCTGACAAAAAAGTGCTTTTTATTTTGGATGAATTACCTGCCAGAACACCTGTCCAAGTGGCACGCAACTTCTTTCATTTCTTCAGTATTACCATTGAGTCATCAGACAGTCAACTGCTGTCCCAGTACTGTACAAAACCTTACCCAGCTTCATCTATTAGCGACTGTCTCTTTGTGACATTGTCTTCCAAACAGAGCATCTCACTACCTGCATGACTTGCTTTTACAGAGCTCAAAATCTATAAACAGTCACTAAAAGGCAAAGGGTACTGATTCTGCAAGGCTAACAGTTCTGATTTACACCCTCATATTTCCAATAGGCTAATAGGACAAGTCAATATCAATACTCTTCCTTTGATCTAGATAGGGAACATGCATATGAACACCTTGAGTGTCTTACATCTTTTTGAACATACACCCAGCTGGAATGCAAACTTTCAAGCAAAAAGTTCTTCTGCATCCAGCAGAATTATTGAAAAAATCTTTTACTGACAATAAATGGCAGCCTTTATCACTTTAATTGTATTTAATTGTATAAGTAAATCTCTATATAAATTTCAATATTTACCCCAGTGAATACTTTCTTATCTTAATTTCTCTGTCAGAAATTTGTTTGATTGCTGTATAAAAAGTGTGATTTTACTGTCTCAATCTAGCGCATAAATACATATTAAAGCAGAGAGTCTTAATTCAGTATATGTACATTAGAATTAGTAAGAGAATCAGAGAAACTTTGTTGCCATTGTTGATGACAAGAGGTATTAATGATTTTTAGCTGATCAAAAATGAATTGCAGCATTCTTACTAACCAGCAGGTCTCAAAGTGGATGCACTTTGCTCTGTCAGCATTAGAAACAGTTCTGTAAGCAGTCATCCTGTATCTGATTTTTCATGTATGAAAAGCCAGAGATGATACCTGATTTTTTTTTTTAGTAGATGTACTTAGATTTCTCACAAATGTTTCAGTATGTGTGTAATATACCCAAAATTATAAACATGGTTGAGTTAAATTCCTTTGTAAAGGAAAAGTACTCGTTAAAGAATGATATTTTAATTTTAGTTTTCACTTAGCTCTCTGACAGACATGGTATCTTCCTTTTTTTCACCAACTTCCTATTCAGTACAGATATGCAAGAGGACGCCATTTGTCATATCAAATCAGCCCCAAGGTCCATCCAACAATGTATGTCTCCTGTTGGTGATGATAAATGTTAGATGCACCAGAGAAAGTTTAGGACAAAACTGAAAAAACTGTTCCTTGATCCCTCTTAGTAGAGACTGACTAAAATACTAAGGATCAAGATCTCTTTCAAAGTTTTGCCACCACTTTGAAGTCACTCTACGGTTCAAATAATTCATTGTCTCTTCTGAGTAAAGCAATAAAAAATCCTGAAAAAGGTCCAAGTAATTCTTACTATGGGGAGATGTCAATTGCACAGACACAAGGCTTCTAATGTGCTTGGTGCAGCCAACAACTACTCTCTCCTGAGCTGTCCTTGCACCCTTCAAACACCCCTGCTCATGTACTTTTGATCTGTTTTACTCTGCTACATCTCCACAGAAGAGCTAATAGGATAAAAGGTGTTCAGTGCCTTGTGTGACCTTTTTTTTTCACTGTAGAAGGACTGCAGTAAACACATATTTACAGGAAGTAGGTAATACAGCAGCAGAGCTGGGATATGTCACCGCAAGTAGAAGTGGCTTCATGAAATTACTTCTCACTTTCCATTGTCCTGTGAAAAGCTCTTTCAACACAGATTCCTTCTCATCATCATTTCACTGCTGTGGATGTATTCTGTTTAACATGCTTTCTCAGTTTGGGCAGATGTAAGTTTTTGGCAACAATATATTCATCTGTTGAAGTCCCTACATGTGGCAGCATAGCACTGTCTGGGCTGCCTGTGCCTAACTCTACACATAAGCCTGGATTTCTACTGCTGGCAGAAGAAAATCTCCTTTTGATTATATAAAAAAAAAAAGCAAAGCAAATCTTAATAGACTTAGTTGATATTCATTTCCATAGGCATTTATTAAAGGCCTCATCCAATACCTATATAAATCAAAAGCAATTTTTCTGCTTTGGTTTTCTATAAGCATCTGGGTAAGCGCCCAAAAAATCTGTTCATCTTTTCTCAAAGCTGTTAATTACTGTACCACAGAGAATTTAAAGTACTTAGAAATATTTTTTTATAGTGCGACGTCACTAATATCTACAGGAGTGCCATGGTGTACTTGACATGGCTTGAACAGAATGGATGGTATAGAAAATGTTTAGCAAACCTTAGCTTACTCACACCATTTCAGACAGCAATATATTGATATTCATTAAAAGAAAAAAAATTAAATTGAATTGAAATGGTACATCAATCTCATGTAAGGTTCTTTAGCATTTACCATCTGGAGACATTCCAACAGCTGTATTGGCATGATTGTTGCAGATTCAAAGAAGCTGAATCTTTGAAATAGATTTATATCTACAATTCAGTCATAACAAAAAAAATTATTTGGAAAATTTTGGTTGTCAGAAGATGGAAAAGATTACTATATTTCACTAATGGCAACTAAATCAACACCTTTAAAAAGTAAGCATTAAGTATCTACCAAGACTGTGATGGCAGAAAAATCTAGTATGAACAGAAATATTAAAATTTAGCTGAAAACCAGTTATATAATCTCTTTAAAGCATTTTGTGTATATGAGTCCTTGAAAGATGTGCTGCTATGTAGAAGAACATTCCACAAGCACTTCTTTCAGAATAGGAGTAGCCTTATTTTTCTTTTTTTTTTTTTTTTAATTAGAAATCCAGTGAACACCTGAGGAAGAAATAGATGAAAAATAAGATTAGCTTAAAAACTTTTCAAAGTAGCTCACAATTTTCATCATATGATTAATGAACACATGATAGTCTGAGTACCTTGAAGGGATGCGAGAGAGCTAGACAGTAAGGCAGGTATCCCCAAGTAAGGCATTCCATAATGAGAGAAAAAGTCCCCTGAATCTTACTTTTATCCTTCCTTCTGAAACAAGAACTCCCTACCTTTCATAGAATCCCAACAAACATCAAGTATTTGTGGAACCACAATTATCTCCCAAAAGATCTTGTTGATTTCTCAATATTTCTGTAGGTAAAATAATTGACTGTCCTTGTAGATCTTATGACTGTTATCTTCCTTTTCTTCCTAGATGGTCATGTCATCTTGAAATTTAACCAGAAATTGACCTTAAGTTTGTCAGCTCACTAGCCTCTGATATTTTCTTCTCATTAAATAACTTCATTTTCAGAAGGTAAGGAAAGTACATACCCATTTCAAAACTTAGGCATGTACCAGGAACATTCTTTGTTAGGTAAGAGAAAGTATCTCTGACACATGTACATCTCTTGACAATTTTTGAACTGAAAACAGGTTGACACTTGATTATATAAAAAGCAAAACAGAAGAACATTGTTAGAAGCCCAATGTCACTTGCTGTAGTGCTTCCCTGAAATGAATAGGAACAATGATTGGATGCAAAATCCATTTACACAAAATGACAGCTATCTCACCAATGCCTCAACTAAGTTAGCACTACAGCAGACTAGCCAGGGAGAATGGGTTGATGTTTGACATGAACTCAGAGTTTCTTGTCCAGGTCACCTAAAAAACAGAAAGAAAAGAAGCAGTGTACACAATGTTTACTGCCAGAATCATCCTGAAGCTTCTTCTCATTATTGCATTCTTACACAAATGCTTGTATTGGGCCTTAGCAATAATGGAGATGAAATTTCAAGATAACTAAATGGAACACAAGTATTACTACTGAAACACTGAAATGGCCATCATTTGTTCTCTTTGTTTTTGCTGAGTAAAACACCTTGAACAAAATTGCAAATGCACATAATTTTGTCCTGAAGTTTCTGGCACATAGTGCTTTTTAACTGCTTTTATTGTCAGTGTGCTAAAAAGTCCTACAGAGTAACTCATGTACACAAAATTTCAAGAGGGTCTTAAATGTCTCTAATATTGAAAATATTAGCTATTCCTCATGGACCACCAAGTGCTCCTCTTAGGTTAATGGTTTCCTAGTCAAAAATATCCAGTTGGTTTACAAAGGAAGCCACAAATCTAACATTCACTGAAGAGGTTTTCCTTTAAGCAAACACAAGTATCAGAACAGCAGATGACAGGCACAAATTGGATTCAGTAATACTGAGTTGTAAAGAATTTTAAATCAAACAAACACTTCAATAAAACACTTGAACAAAGGTTTGAACAAAGTCTGTACCCCACCTGACAGGGGGTTCCGAACATCTCATATACCTGACAGGGAAACAACAGCACTACAAGCACAATCTAGTGTGGCTTTGAAGCTGGTTATGCTTGGAGGAGGGCCTGGACCCCCAGCATCCCCTCCTAACCCTAGCTGGTCTGTTATATCTCATATCTGCTCTGAGCAATGAATGATAGCAGAGAAGCCAGACACCTCATTTCTGAACGCTTGAAGAGTGCTTGTTTGCAAAGAGGGCCACTGCCAGAGGGGAAAGGCATTCTGGTGAGGGGCAGGGGATTTAGTTTTTCCTCCCAGGGCATTAATGGCAGCAGACAGTCCAGGCTGAAACACATAAGAGGGGAGCAAAGTGACATCTGGGCCAGCAGATCTATTTTGTATTTCTTCCAGGACATCCAAGTGTAACTTCCACCAACACTACTGGGAAGGTCTTAAATTCTGCTTGTCCTCTACAATAATATACGTATTCTCTACACAGAGAGCAGTAGCTCTGGAAAAAATTTTGAGGAAATATTTACTCTCACTGTTCTTAATATTTGCTCAAAACACTCTGATCATTATCTCTGAGTTCCATCGCACCCATAAGGGAAGGGAGTGTCCAAGATTCAAAGTTGCTTGTTGTTAAAACGTGCAACAAAAGTCATTGGCTCTGCAAAAGCTTAGTTTTATTAGTAAGTAGCACACTTATCATAGAAATTGGTTTAACTTTGACCCTGGCCACCATCCTCCAGATAGGAATGGGTTTTGGATAAAGGAGTAGGGCAAAATGGAACAGGGAAAATAGAGAAATTAATTAAAGAGGGGGGAAAGAAAGAGAGAAAGAAAGAGAGAAAGAAAGAGAGAAAGAAAGAGAGAAAGAAAGAGAGAAAGAAAGAGAGAAAGAGAGAAAGAAAGAGAGAAAGAAAGAGAGAAAGAAAGAGAGAAAGAAAGAAAGAAAGAAAGAAAGAAAGAAAGAGAGAAAGAAAGAGAGAAAGAAAGAGAGAAAGAAAGAAAGAAAGAAAGAAAGAAAGAAAGAAAGAAAGAAAGAAAGAAAGAAAGAAAGAAAGAAAGAAAGAAAGAAAGAAAGAAAGAAAGAAAGAAAGAAAGAAAGAAAGAAAGAAAGAAAGAAAGAAAGAAAGGAAGGAAGGACTCCAGGAAGGAAGGAAGGAAGGAAGGAAGGAAGGACTCCAGGAAGGAAGGAAGGAAGGAAGGATTCCAGGAAGGAAGGAAGGAAGGACTCCAGGAAGGAAGGAAGGATTCCAGGAAGGAAGGACGGATTCCAGGAAGGAAGGACTCCAGGAAGGAAGGAAGGAAGGACTCCAGGAAGGAAGGAAGGAAGGAAGGAAGGACTCCAGGAAGGAAGGAAGGATTCCAGGAAGGAAGGACTCCAGGAAGGACTCCAGGACTCCAGGACTCCAGGACTCCAGGAAGGAAGGAAGGAAGGAAGGAAGGAAGGAAGGAAGGAAGGAAGGAAGGAAGGAAGGAAGGAAGGGACAGAAAGAAAGGAAAGAAAGAAAGAAAGAAAGAAAGAAAGAAAGAAAGAAAGAAAGAAAGAAAGAAAGAAAGAAAGAAAGAAGAAAGAAAGAAAGAAAGAAAGAAAGAAAGAAAGAAAGAAAGAAAGAAAGAAAGAAAGAAAGAAAGAAAGAAAGAAAGAAAGAAAGAAAGAAAGAAAAGAAAAAGAAAGATCCAGCTGAGCGAGTGTCCAGAGTCCTGAGATGGGCTTCATGTGACTACCTTTTTATAGACTAGTGTTCACCATCCTGGAGATAAGTCTCTGCTTTGTATGCAAATCAGTGACCATAAGCAATCCATACCTCTAGACCTGTATGGAAATGGTTCAGAAGGCTTTGGGAATCTTTAGTGGTCTTGAGTCCCCTAAGAGCGTCAGCCCATGGTCAACAGCCCATTCTCACTTCTGGACCTCATTCCTGCACTTGCATTGTACTAAACACATTGCATTGTGCTCTGCTTTTGTCCAGGATCCAGAACAACGATACTGGTCCCAGAAAAATATGGCTGCACCTCCATACAGCCCCTTCTCCAGCCACATCCTGCTCTTTCTCACAAAATGTTATTACCAACAATCCTTGTGTGGCTCCACAGCTGTATAGCTATTGGTATTTGGACAGACACATTACCCCCCTTAACTTCTAGTCTTATGCACAAGAAGGAGTGTTACCACCCATGCACAAAAAAAGTTTTCTGACAAATGGAAAAATTTTACTTAACTGCCTCTTGTGGCAATGGGTAGTTAAAGTCAACATTTGGTTGAATTGTATCCTTCTACATGGGGAATATGTGCAGAGCAACTACCTAAATGCTGAATGACTGCAGTCATGATTACTGTTCATTCTCAGAGGACAGCAAGCTGTTGAACATCTCATGTTACAGGAAACTGCAGCAAGAGGTTTATTAGACAGTTCTGCATGGGACAGATGCTGTATGAGCTCTTTTATGTTCAAAGATGCAGTTTAAATTAATGCTTAAGCTGTGCAGACCCAGCTAAAACAGGTGACATCAAGCTAGGATAAAAACACAGCTTAAATATATCTTCTTTTTTAGCTGCCATGTTTGTGAGTCATCGAAAGAATAGGTGTTGGTCTGGGAGAAAAATAGAAAGGAGTGGAACAAAAGAGTATTGGAGAGACCAGAAGTATTGTGGAAGACCAAAGGAGTTGTAACAGGTAGATTGCCTTTATGAGATAATGTCCTTGTGAAAGGCTTATATTCCTTCAGCTTTCCCAGTTTTCATGACTAAGTGTAAAATTTTCTTTCACTTTCATGAGTAAAACACCATATTACAACTTGTAACACTTTATGACTTTTTCAGATTATTTCATTCAATAGAATGCGATTTCTTTCACATAGAAAAAAAATTCATAGCATCCTACATATGGAAATGCTGAAAGATTTTAAATTCTAACTCTGTAGGGACAATTTAAAGTCTGTTTTCCTTCTTCCAGCTGTTGGGTGGGTTGGGATTTTTTTCATTTTTACTCTGTCTATATGTTTATTACACACTCCCCTTCTTTTTCTGGAAATGCTGATTGCCCTCAGCTGTTTATTACTATTTGGTTTTTTGTATCGCTATAGTATATCTTTAGGATTTTTCCCCCTCCTCTCTTTTTTTCTGAGATGGACTTGATTGTCCTATCTGCATTTTCCTTTTTAAAATCCTCTCCTTCCCCCTCCATTTTCTTTCATTGTATATTCTTTCCCCATCCTATGTTTACTTTACTTGCACAGAAGAAAGGAATAAAACTCATTTATGGCTGCTGTGTCTTACAGAGCCGGGGTGAGCCATGGTGGATTCAGGAGTTGCTGTTCTCATCCAAGCTACACCCCCAAGCACAAGATCCTTTCACTGTGCCCTGGCATTACCACAGAGAGTCTGCAGAAAGTCCTTGCACGGAGGACAAATGCCAGAGATAAAGAGCATTTTGTCCATATATCTCTAACAACTCCCCCATTTGAGTCAAGGGTATTTGGAGTAAGAAGTGATAAAAATTTTGCATCCTCTATTCATAACATAAAAAAAAAAATGCCTGTGCTATCTGAAAGTATAAAGAGATAGCACAGCAAACAGCAACAGCTCAAATGCCAAAAGCTCTAGCTTCAAACAGACCCTTCCTGCTGCCTCTCTAAAGTGTGTTCCAGAGTAGACTTGAGGGAAAGATTTTGTGACTGTAGCTCCAGCCAGCAGGAGCTTTGCTGTTAACAACTGTTAGCTTTAACAAAATAAGTACTTCTGCTACTGATTTCTTTTTTCCTATCAGCAAATAACACATATGAGAACAATTTGGACCCACTGCTCTCTTTGTCCTATCATCTTTATGCATTTCACTCTATCTTTTTTGCTCAAATGAAAATACGACAGAAGTCAGTGCTTCCAGAGATCAAACTTTCCATTGTTCTTTGAATAACATATTGTATTTGAGCACAGAGGTTTGCATAAGAATCAGTCCCTTTCTTTGTATGAAGTCAGCTATTTTCAGCTCAGAGTAGCAATCTTTGATTTCTTGGTTGTAACTATGGCAATAGGATTAGATGGTATTCAGTAAAATTCATTTTGCAAATTAGCATGGGAGGGTGCCCATGACTGTGATAGGAGAAATGTAAAAACATTGTGGAATTAGATTGAAATTAAATCAGAACTCAGAATACTCCTCAAAATAATGATTCTCAAACTCATCCAGCACCATCTGGTAGTTTGTGAATGATTTACGGTTAGCCACAATAAACATGATGGGATCAATGGGCCTGATGGGGGTTATATTTCTTACTCAAAGCCATTTTTAAAAGGCATTTTAAGCCTATTTTGGGTGGATGCTGAATTCTTTGATCTGCGACTTTTGTAACAGTAGCAGTCAAATCAATTTCAAACACTTTCATTACAGCAAAAATCTACAAAGCTCGTTATGGTCTGAGAAGAAAAAAATAGAAGAAATATAGAAGTTGTACTCTAGGCCTCAGGCCATGTTATAATGAGAGTAAGAATGAGCAGTGGTAGATACTATTTTGAGTTCTGCCTCTGTATTTCTGCTGCATGGTATAGTCCTGTCAATTCACCAGAACAGCAGACCTTAATTTGCACACACTAAAGATAGCTTCCTGAAGTTTTGAATCATTTTCAATAAATCTTGGGTTTAATCATATTTCTTTTCTAATGAGTCTCCTGTCAATACCTAGCCTTTGCTGTTCTTTATTATATATGCCATCAAAATCAGAAGGAAGGTAGGCTTAGATTTTTTTTTTCCCAGAAGTTTGACAAACACCTTTTTTTTATTATTGGCCTTTTTCCCAAGGAAACTCTTACCTTAATAAGAAAAGCATGGAAAAAGGACGTATTTTCACGAAATATTTTACTAACTTGTTTTTTCATGGGTTTGCTATGATATGAATCTTCATTTTATATAATCTGATACTGAATTGATACTAAGAAAATATCAGACTTCAAAAAGCAAGTGACATTTTATTTTGCTGTTGCCTCTTCTTCTTCTTCTGAATACAGTTGTTTGCAGCTTTTCTTGAATGTGAACTGACATATTAGAAGGCCGGCAGCGATCAACCCTGCAGCCCTGCACAGCAAGAGAGTAACATTGCATGAAATTTCATTTCCCAACACAAGTTAAGCTTAAACCATGTCCTTCCATACTGCAGAAGGCCTGTACTAGCCCTCCATGAAGTGAGTTGTCCTCACAGAAAAAACCCATATGTTCAAATTGTAGAATAAGAATGGGTAAAATAGAATTTTGCCTTTATGAATAATATGCAGCAGCTCAGGATTCACAGTCTGTCCTGGCCATCCTACCAAGTTGCATGGCCAGTTTCCAGGACCATAAGTAGCAAAACCTGACTGTTCCAGATGAAGGAAAATAACAGATAATCTAGACCTGTGCAGGACTATTGCTTCTGTCATGAAAGATCATCTTCAAGTACGCATCTCAGTGCTCAGTCTTGAAGTAGCAAAGGTCTTAGAAAGACCAGTCAGAACCCATCAGGATAAAGCCATTACTTCCTATTTGGCCATTCTGGGAATTTCCAAAGTAAATGACTGTTCAACTATGTTTCTTACCTTTTTTATTTTTCCCCTACTACCTTCCTCTGAAGTTATTAAATTTGCAAGTTTTCATTTAAAGCCAGAAACTGAAACTACTTCAGTAAACACATCAACCACTATCAAAATCCCTTTCTTTTTCTTCTTAAGTGAAAAAAAAAAGGTATTTGGGTGGAAATTTTCTTGCTCTCACTATTGGTTATCTGAATAATTGTTTACTATTCCAAATGAAAATAAATGGATGTTTGCATACAAATAATCATAATCCATTTTCTTGCTAGCAACATGTATTCCAGTTGGTGGTATATAAAGCACCACTGGCTCAGTGGCTCAGAAATTATTGTGTCTTTTAAAAACAGTCCTTTTTGCATGATAAAAAAGTTTCTAGCAGCATAGACAAGAATTTTCAGTCACAATGTTAAACCATCCATGCTTTTACATCACAGGATTCAGCATTATGCTTAGTTTGATATGAATTTCTGAAATGAATCACACCATCGCACAAATCATCTTATACAGCCTATGTATTAAAACCAAGGAGTAAAATGCAATAAGACAAAAGAATAACAGTGCACATGCCAGTTTCCTAAAATCTATGTAAATATGTAGTTCTCAGTGCAGAACTCTGTGGGAAAACTGCAATCAAATACTGTTATTGAGGAGGCAACATGACATGCATGTTAATTTCAAGAGCAAAAGGTGAAAGGAACAGACAGGTAGGCCTGTGGGGCCTGTTCTCTTCCCATGTAGGAAAAATACCAGTTGAGGACATAGTCTACCAGGCAGCGAACTATGCGAGAAGAAGTGGAGCCAGACTGTGTAACACATGTCAGAGTATTGTTGAACTCTTAGTATCTATTATAAAAAAACAGATAGTACTCCTAGGTTTAGCTTGTGCCACTTAGAAGGAGCACTCATAGCATAGGTGGGAACCAGTTAAGGACAGCTTTTTAAGAATAAACACAAGGAATATCTACTGCTACATTCATATGCCATGGAGAGGTTTCCCTTGGATTTTAGCCATAAATCTAATTTCATATTCAGGTGTTAGAGGTGTTGCATAAAGGCATTTTATGGGTAGCAGAGCTCCCTGAGTAACTATGCTTACAGCAGCTGCCCAATAATTCTCTTTTCTTTACTTTTCCAAGCACCAATATGAATGAAGACCCTCCAGTTCTCCCTGTTCCAAGACAAAGAAGACACCCTGACATGTTTCTTAATCTAAGTTGAATTAGGATGAGCTGGGTTGCATGTGTGCCACAAGCACTTGGAAGTTGCTGACAGTCCAGTCAGAGCATGTGAGACAACAAAAGTTTGCTGGAAAACCTATCCTGCCTGTCATGGGAAAGCAGCAAATTGTGTATAAATAAAGGGAAAAGAGGGCCATCTTAAAAGAAGAACTAGTTTTTAGGCACTAAACCAACCTGCAAACCTGCTTGTAACATCCCTTTCCTGTTTTAGCCAATCAAGGTATTCCAGCCTTGAAATGCTATGGGATAATCAAGTGTATCAACAGCCTTTGTAATTGCTGACTGTGTTGGTGCTTTTAATTTGTGAATGCACTAACTGTGCTTCATAATGCCTGCCTCTGATAGCAGGAAATGCCTAAGTGTAACCAGAACCTGTGGATAAGGTTTGCTCTCCTGTTGTCCTTCACATACTGAGGACAATGCAGAAAATGAGTCATTACTTAGCTGACAATGTAGGAGATCAGAAGCAGCTGATATTTATCTCTGATTAGGAAAGCATCACTATAATTCTTTCTACCTGAGCAACTTAAAACCTTTTCTTTAATCTGAGAGAAAGGAAGTTCTCTGTTGTACTGAGTGGAGGATATTTTTAGAGTTACTGAATACTGTAGGATCAGAATTTCCACCTGTCTTTCAAACATGCAGCATCTTTCCTGTTCTTGTGGACTAGATTCCTTTGTCTCTGTACAGACTGTGCATCTTTATACAGTTCTCATACAATGAAAGAAATACTTGGGGCACACTAGTATACAGGGCACAAATATTCCCCTGTTCTCTGTGCAGGTAGCTAGCCACACAACTTTCACCTCCTTCAGGTGGACATTTCCAGGGTTATAAGGACCTATATGCTTACGCCTTTTGTGCAGTGATGAACACCACCTGCTGAAAAAGATTTATGTAACATTACATTTTGAATTTGTGGGGAACAGAGTGGAAAGGTGCAAAGGACAGTACAGATGTCTAGATGGAAATTTTTAAAAATGTAGTAATTGTGATAAATTTTTGGTGTAAGGTATTGAATTATTTTTAGCCCTTTTAATAAAGCCAAAAGGAAAATTATGCAACATATTAATTCTTGTAGGGCTTATATAGTTGCTGTTCATCATAGCACAGGTTTGTTTGTCAGCAAGAGAACATTCAATTGAAACAGTGAGATCCATAATCTTTTTTGCTGTAGCTGATACAAAGAAAAATGGTTACCTTTATCATAAAAACACAGATAAATCATACATGTATTTTTTTTTTTTTTCTGCATGGCATATGCTAGTTCACCAGATTCATGAGAAAAAGAGAGCTTACTTTAGCTTAATTATGCTCCACTTGTGCTTTGGAACACTAAGGGAGAAGTGTTGATTCAAAGGCATGAAGAGTACACCTTCACAGACAAAGCCATACCCAAGCCCTGCTTGGAGTCTACTTGATTTCTTGAAAAATAGGAACAATCCCTCCACCAAGGATGGAAAAAAGGAGCTGAAAGGAAAAAAATTGAGTTGAAAGGGGAATGATCTTCTGAACAAGAACTTTGAGGAGTGAAAAACCACAAGCTAGCACTGTGGGGAATTCACTGCTTGTCCTTTACAGTTGAGAATGTAGAGCAAAAACTGCACTTTCACCACAATGCCCTTCAACTCTTTACTAATGGCAGTGCTTCTACTGCTGTGACTCATTCTCAGCTTCTCACTGTCTCATGATTATTAAATATATGGGTACAGGGGCTGGCACTGGAAATCTTTGCCCCATCTGCAATTTGGGAGCCACCCATGGGTCATCATGCTCAAAGAGCAACAAAAATTAGGACCCATCCTGAGGCCATTACCACAACTCTGCTGTCACAGATCACGTCTGTTATTACAGCAGATCCTGTACAAGTGTTCCAAATCCCCACACAGTAACAACAACCTCTTTTCTGAATACATATTATGGTGCAATCAATTCCTGTAGGAGATGCAGCACTTTAATGTGAAAATTTCCTCATTCAACTTTGCTTGTTCTTTCTGAACCAGTGGAGCTGCTCTTCACTGCAGAGTGTCCCTACTGTGCCCTTTCCTGATGTAAATCACATTACACCCAGCTACAGCTCTCCTGGCTGCTTGCTTGCCAAATCGACAGGAAGGCTCACACTTAATTTACAGGTATCTGCATTTGCTGACGTGTGCTATTAAGCATGTTGTCTGGCTGTTTTACTAATTGAGAGTGCAAGAAAATGAGAAAGAGGAAGACAGAAGAATGAGCTACCAAGCACAAACTGCAAAAACTCTGTCACTGACTTTCTGGAAACTTGTGGTAATTTACATGTTGTAACTCAAATGCCTGACTGCTTGATAGAAATTGGCTAATGGTTTCAGAGCTGCCAGTAAGTAGCGAGAGAATGCCAGGAGAGTAAAAAGGCAATGTGGTTACATAGGTCCTGTTTCCCTGGTGAAAGCAGCAGGGAACAAAATAGCATTAAAATAAAAACTACAACAACAACAACTACAACAAAAAAGTTGTCATGGAGACTTTTCCCCAGAAAATTCTGGCCTTTTCAGCTCCTTTAGCATTGCAGTCCATCACTGGTCACAAGGCCCATGTGCCACCTAAATCCCACATAATTTTAGTTGAGGGTTAAGTGCAGCTCAAGAGGGATGGATTTTTATAGCTTGTGCTCTCTGCTCAGGCAAGCATTTCATTCTGGTTGAGTGACACTTGGTAACAGGTTGAACACACAGGACATTGCTCACTTGTCACTAGAAGGAGGAACAAATTGCAGATACAGAAATTAGTTTTCATAGAGCTTGATGATGCTGGGATTCCTGCTGCTAGTTTGTTCTATTTCTAATTGTTACCTACAGAGCAGGGTTGTATTAGCAATGTGCCTTACCAGGGTGTGCCAGATACACCTAGAAACAGTCATTAGACAGCTACACAGAAAAGGAGATCATTTTCTCAAAAACAGAATCAGCTCAAAAATGAAAACAACCTAGAAAAATTATTTTCTTAAGCTCCATTATATTAGTACATATGTAATGCTGAAGAAGATCAATAATGTATTTTATGATGGGAGTTCTCATAAGAAGCATTATGCTGTTTTTATATATTACAGCTTAGACATTGTCCAAATACAATGAATATCAGTTTTAATGAATAAAATTTAGTGTCAGCTGAAGTGAAAGACTAGAATTTAAGCTTCTTAATCTCATCTAAAGCAAAGCTATATCTGAACCAAAAGGTTATCATTTAAAACATTTTTTATTCTGATTTATTGAATGACTTCTCTTCAAAAAACTTAAAAATTCACTGATTTATTCATAAATCACCTGCTTTTTACAGAAAAAAAAATCATTTTTCCTTTGTTTTGGACACATTCTGTTTGCTTTTCCCTAGGCAGCTTTCTAAGGAAACAAGGCTGAAATTCTTCACAATGCGCCCCATTTTTCTAGTGGAAGTCTTGACCAGGGCTTGTGCCCCTCTGTCTCTTATAATAATTACTTACTTGAAGGAGATACTCCAGACAGGAATTTCATTTTTTTCCCTCTTCTTGAAGCTCTTAGCTAACGAACAGCCTCAAACACAGCAAAAATTAAAAACTAGTTAGTTGTGGAAGATGTAGACATACAGAGGTAAATAGCATATCAGTTTAGATAATTAGTGCATGCATTACTAGCAGACTGCATACAAAAATGTTTTCATTTACAGCCAAACGCATTATCTATGGAAATGGTCATAGTGCATGCTAACACAGATACACTATCTGACTATGAACCAAGAAAAATATTTGTTTTCTAATTCTATTTTCTTTTTTACCTGCAAATATTGCTTGATTTTTAATTTTTTTTTTTAATTTTTAAATTTTTTTTGTTTCACCCAAAGAACAATATCAAGAGATTCAGAATGCTAGACAAGGCTTGAACAGCCTTATTTAAGTTGACCTTGGTATTAGAGGACAGTTAGACCTCCAGAAGTCCCTTCATATCTATATTACCATACAATAAAAATAATTTTAATTCATTAAAAAATTATAAATATGAGAAACACTTCCTCCTAAACACTGGCAGCAGCTGGTAGAAGGGAACACAAGTGGGCCAGCAGGATAAATAATATTTCTGCAACATTTCATTCTGCACAGCTGAAATTAAATATGTCTACATGACTTTTCACTTCTTAAAGTTTTCCTGACAAGAACCTGGTTATGCCTTGCCTTGCTTTGTTTGGGACTTTCCAAATCACATATAAAAGTTGCCCAGTAGCAAGAGTAGCGACCTTGATTTTTTTTTTTGTCCTGTGCACACTTTATCAAGGTAAAAATGATTATTCAATCATTTGAAGAGAAGTAGGAGAAGATAACTCCCTAAGTAGTTATTCACAGAAGGGACTGTGTTTCCTAACTATGTCTCTTGGGAAAATGAATGATGCATGAAATCATAAGAAATAGTCTCTGAGATATGCCCTTTTCTACCTGCTTCATCTCTCTAAGGGATTTCTGATCCAGGTCAGCACAAATTCCGAATTTTAACATTTTATGATAGGAACTAGGCTTTTAATTTCTTACAACTTGCAGCATCATCATCTCCATCAGACTGCTCCCTCTTTCCATCTGAAATTATAGGATAATTTTAATCCAGTTTTTGATTATTTTTAATATAAAATATGAATTATTTCCAAAGCATATTTTCAATGACATTTAATGAAATAATAGTGCAGTGTTTAGCCACTGTGTTCATCATTGCAGGTAGCAGACTGTGACATCATCTCTAGTAAAAATACTTCCGTTTGTGGTTTGTTTTTTTTAATTTTAGCAATTTTGAGCCAAATTCTTATGCATCTATTTCCCATCAGATCCAGCTCATTTAACTTACTGCATACAGATAAAAAACAATTAATAAATTTCCTCTGCCATTGGTTAAAAAGAGCATCCAATAACAATCCTTAATGTTCACTCGCAGATTTGCTTCTTCTTCCATGACATGAAAAATTTCTTTGGAGGTGCCTTTGCCTTGTCTCAGACTTGTAGCAATTTATCATCAAGCACTATGGCTTCTTCAATCAGACAACCCTAATAGCCTTTGGCTCTTTTACAAGCATTAGGTACATACCTTCCATCTTAAAGTTCTTGTCCTAACATTTGCTAATTAAGAAGAAAGAAAATACAATTTCTGAAATGAAAGGGAGACTCTATGGGAGATTCTGAACTCACATTGAAAAAATATGTCATTTATCCAGCAAAAAGAGTGTATTCCTGGCCTTGAATACCTTTGGAAGTTGTTTTCACGGTGTTTATCTGACTAGATGTGAGGGAGCATCTTTACAAATCTTTACATTGATTATGTAATAAATAAATTTACTTATTATTTACAGATCTGGCCAAGATCAGGGACTTTTGTACTAGTTTCTCCAAAGATATGTGTAACAGACCACTTCACAAAGATTACTACCAGGATAGGGAGTGAGAGGAAGTGTAGGAAGAAGGACACTTTATGATTATTGCTCATGTTTTGCAAACAAGGGACTGGAACCCAAGGAGGACTGTGCTGATATTCTGTAGTGTAAATAGCATACATTGGGAACAGAGTAAGACATCAGGCAAGGGTTCTGCTTCTTTAACCAGAGCCTATTCCTCTGAAGGATAAGGCCAGGAATATGAACATTCAGCATGGAAACAAGGATGCTGGTTCTTCAGAAAATTAACACTGTGGGAAGCATTATAACCCCTTGTTTATGCTGTTCCCTGCTTTTCTGGTAGCTAATGGCAAAGTAAGATTTTTGAATGCAGACTAGTGATCCCCTTCCTGAAAGAAACTACCCTCAGGTCTGATCATACATGTTGGTGTCATGGTCCCATGTGTGCATGACTGTGCCTGATCACGACAGACTTTGCCAGTCTGTCTGAACTGGAACTACAGTGGCTGCTCTGAGCACTCCTAGTTTAGACAGGATCTAAACTGAAAAGATCTTTTTATTTAAAACAAACAAACAAACAAACAAAAAAACCTAACCCCCCACCAAAAAAAAAAAAAAAAAACAAAAAAAAAGAAAAATAGAAAAACAAACAAAAAACAAACAAAAAAAAACCAAAAAAAAAAAAAAAAACAAAAAAACAGAGAGAGCTCATGAGGAGGTGAGGAAATGGTCTCACCCTTTGACCAGTGAGGTGTGCCCGTGTGCCCGTTCACAACAGCCTGATCTCTTTCAGCTCTTCTCTGAAGAATTCTCCACAACGGAAAGGGAGTATAGATATATGGAAGTCCTGCTGCACAGGTTATATGTGAGGTGCATTTCATGCCTTTAGTCTTTCTTCAGTCAGTTCATTTTAAGTTCAACCAAATAAAGGTGAAGGGGAAGTACAGCGTCATTATTGTTCTTACAAAGATAAGACTCAATGGACTAAAATATAAATAAGTTCTGTGTCCTCTTTTGCTCTTTTGTGTTCCTATTTTCGTTGAGCAACAATTTCCTTATGCAATGAACTTTCTCCTATACCACCCACTGTTTCTGTGTTCTTTTTATAAATTTTCCATGTTCATTTTCCCAGGATTTTCCAACTTATTAAGGAAAGTTAGGGTACCTGATTCTTACTCATCAGCAAGAATTGTTTACCCATTACTGCAAGAATTACAAGCCAACAAATTTTCCTGTAAATTGGGGTCCAGTGTACACAGTTTGTTATCTTGTTTGTATGTGTGCATTTATCCAATGAAGATATAAGAAAATAAAATCAGTTGCAGGCTCTGTCAACACAGAACACTTTCATATTTAATCACATGTTGTCATCACACTATATTATTATTTCTGAGGCACACACAGACACAACCTTTATTATTCAAATTTCTGTTTAATGTATTTTAACATTGCTGTGCTTTCAATTAATGTAAAATAGGGGTTTTTTTCTAAAATTAGACTGCTTAATAACAATAATGAATGTGAGCTTTAATCTGCATGCAGCCCTGTCCTCTGACTCCCATAATGTACTAAATTGGGATCTTTTCATGCATTGTAATTTGGGAAGTTTTTCCTGAGCAATTGCACACAGAGCTAAGCTAATCTTTCTTCCTCAGGATGGGAGATTCCTTCCTGATGCAAAAGTAGGACTGTGATTTCCTTTTCCGGGATACTTGACTTTGACTGATAGCAGCTAACCTATTCCTTAAAATGCTCCCTGAAGCTGATGCTGCCAAGGCCAGGGCTGTGTGACCTGCCCTGCTCAGGCAGAGCATCCTGTGCGTAAAACTATTGTGTCCTAGGGTGTGAGTGGAGTGGCAGTCTCTGTGGGTGCGTATAAAGAGCAACCCTCTTCCATCAGGGCTTCTGCAGACTTCCAGCTGAAACAGCAAGAGGAATACAAACACTGAATTAAAGTCAGGGCAAGAAAGCAGGGGGGAAAAGTGTTTGGTACAATATCGATATATTTTTAAATGAACTTTTTTTACTGACTCTAGTGAGAAAAACACATTGACATAATTCAGAGAAATAGGAAATGACATGTTCTTCTAATCTATTTCTGATGTTCCTGAGTAAGTTCCTTGTTGTGAGCTGTTATACGGCCATTTATACCTGCCTGTGTTGCGTACAAGTCTAACAAACAACTTTTGCCCTCTATGTTGATGCTTTCTCTTTTGTTTCTGTTTGTTCTGCAACAGCAGCCATGCAAAATAATTTTTCCCAGAGCTGCATACTAGTTTATTTCAGTATCACACCTTCTATTCTCACTTGGATAGAGGCTAACAAATTTGCATTATTGTCACCAGAGCTGCTTTAAGAAGTGATCACTTTAAGACCATCTCCCACCTCAGGCCATTGCCGATCTTCCTCCCATGCTCCCAGCCCCCAAACAGCCAGTCCCTCCCTCTGTTCAGACAGCTGTAATTTTCTCCCTCCTGCTTGAGCCCTTCTTATGCCACATCTGACTGGTATTGCTTGTCCAGCTCTAGGAACTCCGTAATTTCAGTGCTCTGCTATCTTACAGCCCCTTAGCTTCTGACTCCCAGTCCACTCTCCAGCTAATTTCCATCTATGCCAAGAAAGCCTGATCCAGACTGCTCCAGCATCCTGCCAGCTGGTGTGGCATTTATGTCCTCCATGGAGCACTGTATGTCTGGGCATTTGCAGGAATAGCATGGGAGACACTTGTGTCCAGCTCCGAAACATAGACCCTGCCACCCCCTTGACTGCCCAGGGACAGGCACAGGAAGGGTGCAGAAAATTCAGCTGTGCCAGGCTGTAGCCATGGGCAGCTCTCAGAAATGGCTATCCTGCCCAAACAAGTCTCTCTGGAGCATGCATTTTCTCCCAAGGGCTTCTAGCACACACTCACCATGTGATTTAAGTGACCAGCTACTCCAGTCTGCTTATGAATAGTAAATGCTTATCATGCAGCAAGGCTGGGCCAGCAAAGGAGTTACTTTCTGGATGAGTATTTCTGAGTACAGAATTAATCAGAGCACATAACAAGCTGTCTACTGAGTTGTAACAAGCATGGAAGGAAGGGCGGAGGGAGAAGAAATTAAAAAATACCTTGTGGTGAATTAGTTCTAACGAAGGCAGAGGGACAAATCCTCAGGTAATCTAAATCACTCTAATATTATTGAGCTAAAGTCATATATTTTAAGACCAAGCGGGATTTCTACATCATATAATTTGACCTCTACTGGGACATAGGACAGGAAGTTACACTAATTCATCTCTCTTCTGACTTTAGTAGTAAATATTTGTCACAGCAGACATTAATGGGTTGTTTGGTTTGATATGTTTTTTTCACCACCTCAGAAATATTTTGCAACACTGTTACAATGGAGTATACATATATACTTTTATATATATAAATCTACATATATGTATATATGCACACACACTTCCTGTGTTTACATTCGCTGTAGGCATGTGGTGAGTTCTTTAATGATATGCTTATTCAGTTGGGCTCAGAATGGGACTTTTCATCTCATTTTCAGCTGAGGTATACAGCTGAGATGACTGAGTGAAATTCACATCTCCAATCCTTTTTAAACAGAGCCCTATTGTTTCCCAGTCATTCTGGCTAAACTCTCTCAAACCTCAGTGACACACGGAGTTTTCTCCAGACTGCTCTCCTTGGCAGTACCACAGAAACACACTCTAAGTGGCTGGTGTGAACAGAATTTTAAAAAATCAGTGATGTCTCTGAGTGCAATTGGAGAATCTGGTATGGTACCACAGAGCACTACTGTGTAAAAAGAAGTCACACAGAGAAGGGGCCCCACATCACCAAGTCAGCATGTGATCCAAAATATAGGTGTTGTTAGGTGATGTTCAGATGTTAAACACTTGTTCTCTGGGTCAGTATCACCAGAGCTGCAAGGACTGTGGGTACAGGCATCGGCCTGTTGCATTGCTTCTGTCAGCCCTGAGAAACAGCATCTGGGGCAAACAGAAGGGCTAAGACTAAAGGAGCACAAAACTGCCCTTCTTGCAGAAGGCAGGCTTGAAATCCAAGAGAAAAATTGGATCTGGGATGGAGATAACTTTCCCCACAGGCAGCTCTGGTGGAGTTTTGCTGTGCACTGGTGTCTGGGAAGGTGGTGGTAACACATCAGTGTGTTGGCTACTGCCAAGCAGTGCTCCCACAGCACCAGCCTGTCCCTTCCACATTCTGCTCTGCCATGTGTAGGCTGGGAATAGGCAAAACCCTGGGAGAGGGCACAACCAGGACAGCTGACCCAAATTCATTAAAGAACTATTCCATACCATATGACATCTGCTCAGATATAAAAGCTAAGAGAAAGGAGGGGGTAGTGACACTTGAACCAAAGACAGAAACCTAGTATTTTCATATGCATGAACAGCATACTGTGAGACATATAATATTTTTTATGCTAAGTGCTTGTGTACCTGTATATGGTTGCTAATTGGTATATATGACAGAACAAAATATAATTAAAGGATTTTATACTAGCTCTTGTCATTAAAAATTACTATACCTGATAACCTGTTTTCTGAGTTTAGATTACAGTAATTTCATTAATACAAGCCGCATGGACTATAAGCTGCATCTCTGGGTGTTGGCAAACATTTCATTCTTTGTCCATAAATAAGCCGCACCTGAGTATAAGCCGCTCTGTCGTTCACAGCAAGGACCTGCGTGCAACAAAGTTGCCAAATAGTAACAGAATCGCGGCATGGCGGGGGGTTTACTGGCTCGGCTCGGGCTGTGCAGGCTCGGCCTGCTCTGGGCTGCCAACGGGGCCATGTGGCCCAGCCCAGTGGGGTTGCTCAGCGGGGCCACTCGGGGCCGGCCGCCACTGCCACTGGGCTCCTCGCCCCGGCCCGGCGCTGCCCCGTGGTGGCAGGCAGGGACGGAGCCCGCCGGCACCCATGGCGGCAGGCGGGGATGGAGCCTGCCTGCTCCTGCCGCGGCAGGCGGGGGTAGGAGCCCCCTGCTTACCCCACGGGCCACAGGGATGGCAGCATGGAGGCCCCCGCCTTCCTCCCAGGCCGCAGGGATGGCAGCACGGGGCCCCCCCTCTCCCCCGGGCTGCGGGAGAGGAGGGAAGGAGGGAGCTCTCCCGCCTCTCCCCCCACCCCCCGTGCTGCCTGCAGGGAGCCAGGGTCCACCCGCGGCACAACAGAGTAACAATTTGTAACAATCGCGAAATGCAGGCTTTTACTGGCAGGTTGCTCGACTTGGCACATTGGTTTGCACTTAAAGGGTTGGAAATGTCAGAAAATTATTCACATATTAGCCGCTTCTGAGTGTTAGACACATTTCCGGTGTGGGAGCAAAATTTTAGTCAAAATGGTGCGGCTTGTATTTGTGAAATTACTGTAATGGTGACATCTAATTGAGCTGTAACTGAGCTACAGCTGGTTATCCATGCATCATTACAGGAGTGCCCACAGTCACAGAGAAGACTGATAGAGATCAGCCTGCCATGCCTGTCCTTAGTACCTTCTGTAACTTGGGAGGATAAAATCAATCATATGCAATTAAGCATTCATTTCATTCTTGAAAATGTACTGTAAAGAAAAATATGTCCTTTGTGCACATTAAGCACAAATAGGACAGCTCATTTTCCCTAGGCAAATATTTTCATAGTGTGAAAATCCTGCTAAATGTCTTAACAATTTTTAAAGTGCAATTGCTTTTTAAAAATCCCCTTGTAAGTGGATTCTGATTCTTCATTCATGGTCCAGTGCAAGTAAAAAATGTTACTATCTATTTGACTAAATATTCTTCCACTGATTCTTTTTCTGTGTTCAAAATATCTTCTAAATTGCTACTTGTTTGTTGTAATGTTTATAAGATGCTTTTTAGCCGACACTTTTTTTGTTGCGTGACACTAGTCTCTCCTTAGTGACCAAGTAATCTATTTTTTTTGTTTTCATTCATGCTCTGCTGCTCCTAGACTTGTTCCTGCTATGTCTGTATGGAGGAGACAAGGGAGGAGGAAAGGATTTTTGTTCTTTTATTTTACCCTCTGTTCCATCTGGTAGGGTTCAAATTAGTCCCAGTTCTGCAACTTCAGCTCAAATGCCTGACACCTGCCCTCCACCCTCAGTGATGATATTATCTGATACTTTTTGGATTTTAGATTGCATTCTGTGGAGAGAGAATTCATGTCTTTGTTCTGTACCTGGTATATATATGGAAAAAATCAGTAATCATAATTATAAAGGTCCGCCAAGAAATATTTGCAGAATTAAAAGCTTTTGAACTACTCAGAGTATTTTTTCATATTAATTTTACAAATACTTTTTCCTGTGATTCAAGCAAGTTTATTGTTTTGTTTTCTCCAAGCCTGTATAGAGCATAAAAGTAAGAGCTTTGGACAAGGTCTATAAGAATAGACATTCCTTTTTAATGCACAAATCAGGCTTTTTGACCCACAGCATCATGAGAGTATCACTTGTTTAGCTCTTGACTTCCTCAAAAAACCATACACAAAAGAATTATAGGAATTTGGATTTTAACCAAGGGATTTTAGTGACAATATAAGCCGCAAGAAAAAAGCCAGTATAATTTTAACTCAAATTTACAGCTAAATGAAAAAAAGAGACACACAGGCATTCTAATGATACACTCTAGGTGTCTATTTATAGTCTATTTACATGGCTCAGAGTAGATATGAAGAAAAAAAAACAGCTGATACAAACATTTACATTTGGAAAAACATTACACAAGTTTTATCACATGCCTCCTTCATTTTTGGTATCATATTGCTGGAACTCTCCCAGCAATGCTTTGAGCATGTAAGGATAATTGCAAATTTGAGTAGCTTTTCTGAACATTTTGGTTAAAACTTGATGGTTCCTATCAGAATCACACTGAGTGGATATTTATAGCATTTTCACTCCTTCTGCATGCTTCCTTTCGTACTTGAAAGCTTCACATCATCTTATTCAGTAGCCACAGAAAAAATATCTTAGAAGACTATAGCATTTAATTTTGCCAAAAGAGCTTTTCGTATTTCAAAAATTGTATTACTTTTTGCTATCTTTTATGTGTGATATTAATAGAACTGCTACACTTCAGTTAACAATTACCAGTTAGCAGTAGCAAGATCAGTTTTGCAATCCCTTTTTTTTTCAGTCATTTTGCTTGCATATTTGATTATCTGTTAGAAAATCAGAGATTTCAAGGCAGATAATATTCCCAGTGACACAGATGTAGTTTCCTTCCAATAACAGAACAAAGTGTGTTTGCATTGACTCATGACATATGGGTTAGCTAAGAGCTAAACATAGAAAGACTGCTTTGAAGCTACATTTTCCTTCTCAGGAATATTCTCTAGCTTCCATGATTTCTATTCTAGACCCCCTTCAGACGCTCATTTTGGGTCAAAAGTCAAGATTACAGAACGGCATATATATTGCTTAGCTTCAAATTTTTTTTCTGAGCTTCAGTTCCCAGTGGTAAATAGGAATATTGCACTTCCCTGAGAAGTTTAGTATTTACTAGAGTAGCAACACACAGCTGCCTCACAAAGTCATGAGAGTAAATGAAAGAGAGATAACAAATGAAATGAGCAAATGAAAGAGATTTGTTTTCCTTCAGGACATGCAGCCAAACTGAGGTCCACTTCACAGTGCACTGCTCACATGAATCTCAGTGCATATTACCAGTAATAACTGCTGGATTAATGGTTCAGATTTTGGATGAAGTTATCACTCAGCTACAAAGGAGCAACTGACTCTGAAACCATGATTGCCTTGCCACAGAAAACCGAACAAGAAGTCATCAGCTCTTCATAATGAGGTGACACAGTAGCACAACGAGTCTCTGGTCATCCCAGGGGCTGAAGTCACAGTCTGTCATGATCAGGGGAAGGTGTGAGGTGGTAAAGAGGGGCTGAGCTGTGGGGAGCTGTGGTGATCAGTCTAAAATGGAAGAGGGAATGTTTCAGCAGGATGGGCAAAATTTTGGGATTGTTCGAATGGTCTTGTGGGTGAGGCATGGTGAAGGTTTCTGAAAGAAGTTCTGCCATCTCTTTCTGAAATGCACAATAAAACTATGTGTTGCCTTCCAAATTTCCTTGTGATTATTATGATACTAAGGAATATAGTAATTTCACAAATACAAGCCGCACCAATTTGACTAAGATTTTGCTCCTAAACCGAAAATGCGGCTAATACTCAGGAGCGGCTAATATGTGAATAATTTTCTGTCATTTACAACCTCGGAAGTGCCAGCCAGAGTGCCGAGCCGAGCAGCTGCAAAGTCGGCATTTTGCGATTGTTACAAATTGCTACTCTGTTGCACCGCGGGTGGAGCCTGGCTGCCTGCAGGCAGCACGGGGGGCGGGGAGAGAGGAGGGAGAGCTCTTTCCTTCCCTCCTCTGCCGCAGCCTGGGGAAGAGATGGGGGGGCCCCGCGCCACCATGGCCGCGGCTCTGGGAGGCGGCGGGGGACCCGGGCCGCCACTGCCGCGGCTCAGGGAGGAGGAGGGGGACCCGGGCCGCCACTGCCGCGGCCCGGGGAGGCGGCGGGGGGCTCCGTCCCCGCCCGCCGCTGCGGGAGCGGGGTATGCTCCATCCCTGCCTGCCACCACAGGGCAGCGCCGGGCCATGCTGACCGAGCCCAGTGGCAGCGGCGGCTGGCCCCCAGTGGTCCCGCCGAGCCGGGCTGGGCTACCTGGCCCCGTCAGCGGCCCGTAGTGGGCCGAGCCTGGACAGCCCGAGCCGAGCCAGTAAACCCCACCCTGCCGCTGTTCTGTTACTATTTGGCAACTTTGTTGCACGCGGGTCCTCGCTGCGAACGACAGAGCGGCTTATACTCGGGTGCGGCTTATTTATGGACAAAGAATGAAATGTTTGCCAACACCCAGAGATGCGGCTTACACTCAGTGCGGCTTGTATTCATGAATTTACTGTAGTTCTCCAAGCCACAGCAACCTGATAGCTTCTTTCTGTTATATTTCCATGCATTCAATATTCTTTTTTTCCTTCTGATCCTCACTCAAGAGCAGTCAAAGCAAGCATTCCCAAGGACATTTTGCTACAATTCAGCAGTGGAAATTGCTGTCTCTCCATTTGTGATCTGGGCAGCAGATCTCAAAATGGATAGATGCTGTTACTCTTTGTTTTACCACAAGCTCTCTTTACACCATGTGGAGATTTTCCCTTTTAAATGGCATGAGGCAGTCCACATATCTCTTTCAATATTTCACATTCAGCAACAATATTTTTACAGGATTTTATAAGGTAGAAAGCAGAGATAAATGCTTGAGAGCTTTGTCAGATGACTGTGAAATGAACTTCCCTTTCCCCTCTCCAGCTGATGTACAGCATCCTGAGTGGTGGTCTGACAGCATAAACAGGCACAGAAATTTCTCATTCACTGTCTCATAGTTAGAGAGTAATTTCTCTTCTGCCTGCACTGCAGTGTGCTATGGAAATGCAGAGCTTCTACAAGGGATGATGGACAGTCCTGCTGTGCGTGACTAACAGGTGCCACACAGATAGATTTTGCTGGCCAAGCTGGATGTGTCCCTGCAGAGGGTCGCTCCTCACAAGCTGTCATGCAGTTTCTGCTCCTCCCATCAGGGCTTTATAAATCCACAGGCACACGTGTAGATTGCAGGAGGAAAGAAAGGTGATACCAAAAGATCTTCTATATAAATCACCCCTCTCAAGTAGGTTCACACAGCACAGTTTCAGGCGTCATTTACAGAGGTGAAAAGCTGGAGTTCCACTGTTTATCTCTCTAAAATTATAACTGGATTTACACAGGTGTGACCAAAAGTCATGTTTGCCTTCAACAGAAATCTGCATATTTATCTTTCTTGATACACTGCTGAAAACCGTGGGCACAAAACTGGCAGTGTACCTTAGGTGCAAACAAAAAAAAGAAAGACAGGAAACAATGATGACAAGTTTAGAAATTATTTTCCCCTATATTTGAGAGTCACATGGGTTCTTACATCTTGAAGTGTAGAGCCATAAAAAATCCTGAAACCATCATAGGATTTCATTAGGTTTATAGCACACTGAGATGAGAGAGGGAAAAAGGAAACAGTTTTATTTCTTTTCTGTTTTACAGTCAGTCTGAATCCTCTCTGTGTAAAATGCTAAACTTTTTCTGACCTTTCCCACCATGAATTTAAAAAATGTCTCCTTTCTTCTCAGTCTCGGATTTATAGCAGAACATCTAATGTCTAGTTTGTGCATACACAATTAAAAAAATAAGAATTGCTGTTAGTAATCCGTGTAATACCATGTGGGTGAATTTGGGTGAGCATGAAAGCTCCAGTGAACTGTTCACCTCCACAGTAAATGTAGCAAACAATTCCCTCTAAGTTCACAAACTGAATGCTGTTTTCCCATGAAGAAAAACTCTTTATCATTCAGCCTGAATGTGCCCATTAGGATGGCAAAGGAGTGTGGATCTAAAAAAAAACTTTTTCTGGCATCTGTGAGAGAGGGATTCTGCAGTCCCATGGCAGCACATGGTTGTCTCAGCCTCAGCCTCTGGATCCTCAGTGCTCCCAAGGACTGTACCCTTTCAGCCAGAGTCAGGTCTCAGCAGCCTCGCTCCAAAGCCAAATAATTTTGAATTTTAAAGTCTGATGAGTTGTTTCAATTTGCATCAGTGAGCCTGAGATCTGAACCTAGTCTATTGTGGATGGTCTGTCAGAAGCACTCTCTTTTCCCTCTCAGCTTTCGAGGCAGCATCTGGGCTGTTGACAGTAATCTTGGAGCCAGAAGCTGTGAAATGCATCATGAAAGCCAGCCTGAGTGAAACAATTATTGAAGACTCTTTTTCAAACTAGGGACTGAAACATCCTACCTGTTTGCTTGCATGAACACATGCCATCAGATGGGTTGAGGCTAGAAGACCTTGAAGCATGAAGAGTTATCCCTAATTACAATCTTGACCTATCTAATGTAGCTGTGGATTGCCTAATTATCTACATAAAAGTTTAATTACTCTCTGAATCCTACTAAGCCACTGGCCTCAGTGAGACTGGTGGCAATGATTCACAAAGGTTATAACTTGCAATTAGATAGCAGTAGGGCACACTTCAGAGGAGAGGGACTGACAGCCAGCACCACATAACTCTGCTAGTGAGCCAGCAGGGAATTTCAGTTTTTACTACCAGAGAGGATAAAGATCTGGCTTCATAATCCTTCTGGGTATTTTAACCATAGATCCTTATCTAACACAATTTCTGTATATAGCAGTCATTGTCAAGTTGCTTTGTTTTTGTGCCATTGTCAGGGTTTCTTCGTTGACAAAGGACATGCTCTTGGATTTCCCTTCTAAATGAGTAGGAGTAAAGGGCAGAAATGTCCTTCGATTCCGTGGTTACAGGCACCTTGGCCACTTTCTGTTGGGAAAGATGCAATGATAAAGCAGAAAGGTGTAGAGGTAAAGCACAGATGAATGATGTTTGTAAAATTAAAAAGAAACTTAATCTTAAGAATGGCTGCAATTTTTGCTTGGCTGATGCCACATTGCACAGATGTCACTACAAAAAGGACATAGCAGTTACTCTGATGGACAATAGGACTCCTGCAGGGGCAGCACTGGGGAATTCACAGGCAGCTAAAACCTTAGGAAATCCTTGTTGCCATATCCATTTGAGGTGGTTCAGGTTTGCCTGGAGCAGAAGGTGGAGAGCTGGCTCAGACTGCTTTGCGCACTTGGGCTTGGTGGAGCAATGCACAGAAGGCTGCTACAACTGCTGTCCCTTCCACCAGCCCATCCAGCCCAGAGGGAGAGGGAATAAAGCAGGAGTGCTTTTAGAAACACTATCATCGTCTGGCTGATGACTGTCCACCAGATCCTGGATTCAAAACACACTCAGGTCATCTGGGACTCAGGCTTGTCACAGCTGTCTGCCTTTCAGCCTGGAGAAGTTGGAGCTCGCCAGGTGGATACAAGCTCACCGAGCAGGCAGCAGCACCGCTTCCCTCCTTGGACCAGCCCTTGTTACACTTCATTCTACCAGCAGCCTGATGATTGAAACCACACTCACAGCACAGCAAGGCATATCACAGTTTCATATAGAAAGGAAGCAAAGCATGCTTGAATGCCTGTGTCTGACCTGCCTTGTGTTTTCCTTGCTGTGCTCTCCCATAAGCCATAACTGTAAGAAACTGTTACATAAAATCAAGAAATAGTTCTTCCCTCATTTTATGACCAAAACAATTAAAAATAGTAGTCAAGGAAAATTTTGTGAGAGGTAAGCATTACCATCTTGAACAGATATTTCCGTGGAATAACTTCACCTTGTCCTAGCTATCCTTTCTGAACACTTGAACAGACATTGCTCTGAATGCTGTTGCAGAAGAGCTTGGCTCTGGGAGCAGCTTGGTTTAGCTGCCATTGTCTCTAAGCCTCCTGCTGTTTTTCTAAGCCTCAGTGCAGGCCAGCAGTACATTTGTTTCATTTCTAATTCTTGCATGACAAATTTACAAAACAGAAATCCAATTCTTGCACTCAGGGGATAGAAGGGCTAGGTATAAAAGGTCACTCTCTGAGGGTGTTACTCTGTAAATTAATGTTCAGGTGCACTTTGCACTTTTTCTGTGCATTATTACTTCTAAAGAAATGAACCATCCACTTCTGGGGCCGGCTGCTTGAACCACTGAACAGCTCTCTTTGCAAAGTGTCCTCGCTGTGCCCCCAGCCTGCCTGGCCAAGCTGTGTGCAGGTTGCAGTGAGCTGCAGCACACACAGCCCTGCAGGAGCAATGGCACTGCCCTGAGCCACCCCCTACCCAGGAGCAGTGGGGTAAGAGGTATTGTAACCCAGCACGGACTGCAGGAGTGGAACAGGGAGTGAACAGGTAATTTATCTGTGCTCAGGACCCCTGTGGGACCTGGGAAAGGAGAGCAAGCTGTTACTCCATGTGCACCGGCTGCCGAAGGCTCGCCACTGAAATTCCAGCTTCCAACTTTCTCCCAGCTTTAGTGAGGACACTCGGCTGCAGCCCTGGGCCATGTACAAAGTCTGAGCACAGACTTTGTACATGCTTTGCACTGCTTTCCTCCCTGACACAGTTGTGTTTGCTCGCCTCTCACCCAGGCCTTCCAAATGTGGAAAACACAAGAGAAACGGAGAGGCCAAGCAGGGTCCTTGAGAGTGAGGGAGGGGAACACTGGAAGTGAAGACAGAAGCAGCAAGAGACCACAGTCTCCAGAATACCTCATTAATACATCTTTCATTGTTTCAGTTTAAAAATTGCAACAGTAGGCACTATGACTTTGTTCCCATGACATTTCATCATTAGAATAAGTGCAGCTTTGGACAAGATGAGTGGAAAATTACTTAAAGAGTCAGTGATGAACTAGCATATTCAAAATCTTCTCTTGTTCAAGACTCAGAAACATTCTCCCTGCAAATCTTTGAAGATCTAGCTTAAGAGCAAAGACTCTGATGATAATGAGACATCTAACTCTTGTGGTGGGTCAAAGGACAGCCCTGTTGAATCATTCTTGAATACAGTTTTACTAGCCCATTATTTGGCTCTAGTGCTTTGTCATGTTGTCTGAAGGTTTGCGTCAGTTCTATCTTGTCACTTATCTTTCTGTTTCTTCACCTGCTAAAATGAAATGCAGAATGTATGTAAAAAATTTAACAAATGTAAAAAATGAACTGGTGAATCATTAGGCATTGCTGGAAATTTAACAGGGAAAACTTCATAAAATGTCACTCAACACATTCAAAAGTATATCAAACACTTTCTTGCACTAGAGTCACTATTCCTTATGAAAAACCAGCCTCTTCCTCCTTCTTCCAAAATAGACAGAACAGTATAGATTATGGTTGAGAAACACTTTAGAGGCTTGAGGTTTTTTCCCCAAGTGGGAAAATGAAAATTTATTCATGTGCAACAAGGAAAGAGGAACCAGGAAGACTGTGTTATATTAAGGTTATTTTAAGTTCACCTTTGTGCTACTCCTAACTGCTTAGTTAATTTCTAGAACTACAAAGATTTCAAACAATGTTTGTCCTCTGGGCACCTGAGTGTCTCACACCTGTTAGTCTGGGTCTTGCAAACTTAGAGATGAGATTTTTCAAAGCTGCAGGAAGAATTTGAATGCCTACTAAAGTTTGGTTACTTCAAGACCTACTGGTATTAAAAGAGTTATCCTAAGTGTTTAAAAACAGGCACTCATACTCTGTTAAATTCCATCAAAATGGTAGCAGTAGTGGAAATCTTATTGATTTGTATTTTTCTTTTTATAATCAAGGCGTTTATTTAGAAAGTTAATGATGGATTTGTAAATGAGATTGTCCACATGGAGGTTTTGCCCTTACAGCCCACTACATTGCACTTAGACACACACACACACCTCACGTGCTCTTTGGTTTCATGGCAGCTGCTACATAAAAGTCAGGCCACACAGACAGCTCTCACTCCTCCAGCATGCAAAATGTAGGAGCTGCAAACCTCCCAAGGAGCGACCACTAGAAGCTTACTGGCTTACTGGCAGCACTCACCAAAATGAGACCATTATGATGGACAGTAAAAAGACACTTGTATTACAGATATCTTGGACTTCATAGATTCAGTGGGTTTGGTAGGAAATACTGCATGGTATATTAATGGCTGGATTGCTGCAAACTTAGTCACCTGAAGCTTCCATTTACTTTTTAAAGGTAATCCTAATTAAAGTGCTTACTTGCACTCTGTCTATGATAATTAAGAGTTAATTAAGTAAGCCTTGGCTAACTGAGAAACAGCTTCTGGACAAAGTATAGATACTGACCAAATGATACATATATGTCTGTGATATGTATCAATGAACAAATTGTACTTTACTAATGAGGGATGGATGATCTTTTACAAAACTTAAGCCTTAACCTAGTTTTTCAGCTTTTTTATCATCTGGAATTAGATTCCTCTTATTCCTTCTACCTACACTACAACCTTCTTTTTGTATCTAGGAAATCAAAATCACAGGATCACTTAATATCCGGGAGATCATCTGATCCAAGCTCGAAGAAACTTAACATTATGAAACGCATTGGCTACTTGGTACCTTCAATCATGTGTAAGATTTTGTACAAGTTATTATGTAAGTATGCAATGTCTATGCTCTCTGACCTTAAGAAATTGGAAGGACAAATCATCTAACCAGCATGCTCAGGTTTCTTTCAGGGAAACCCTTAAGGAATAGGGATGGTGAATTTGTCTGACATTATCATTCCATATGGCTCAACCAGCAAGAAGTATTACAGGTTCCTTTAATTCCAACACTGGTATTATCTTTAAAGAAGAGCACCCCATGTTGAAGTGTTGCACTTTGTTCTGCCTGATATAAATAACTATATTAGGTTAATATGATTAAGGCTAATGAGACTCTGAACCTCATCCAAAAATTCTGTCATTAAAGCACATTTACTACTGATGAATTAATTTGTGAAATACAAATCACCTTTTAAGCAGGATGCCTGCCAAAGTTGTTCCAAAAATGCCAACATCCAAGCATTTTCTCTGTGGTTGCTTCAGCTTATATATCCAAGAAGGGTATAGAGGAAATATGCTGCTGATGTATGCTCTGGCACTGAACCTGAGAACCCAGAGAGCATAATTTAGCACAGGGAAGGAGAAGGGTAAGGTGGGTATTTACCAGCACCTTTAGCTCAGGGGACTGCTGCTCGCCATTCTTCCTGCCTGTTTATACCCTCTTTTTGGTTATATATAGTAGCAAAAAGGAGAGGAATATTTGGCACACTTTTGTGAATAGCAGAATATAGATCTTCAGAATATATTCAGAATATAGGGAACTATACATCGTGACAGATTTTCTCATGAGAAGTTTGTGGGCAGTTCACAAACAACTTATAAAAAAACCTGTAACAATCACAGCTGGGCCCTGGAAACAGGGTTAGCCGCACTTCTCTGATATTTAAAGAGGTTCCAATTCCTTTCTAATTTACTTAACTTCAATTGAAATTGAGAGACCAATCACATTCAAGCTGACATGAACCAAAATTATTACCTAGCCAGGCTTCTCCTGACATCAATATGTCCATGACATAAACTGTCCAGTCATTTTTCAGCTCAGGCATCCAGTCTTGACTTGACTATACCTCCAGCGAAATTGCTCTCAAAAGAGATAATGCTGTTTTATTGTTATTTCTAGTAACCCTGAGAGTTTTCTCCCTGGGTCAGAGCATGGGGCTAACAACAACCAGGTTGTGAGTTTGATCCCTGTATTCACCTAAGAGTTATCCTTGATGATTCTTATGAGTCCCTCCCAACTCAGAATATTCTGCGACCAGTGCTTTGTTTTCTGCTGACTCAGCATAAACCTTGCACAGTTTGTGTCCTTGCAAGAACACTGACCTCATTTCAGTAGAGGGAGAGACAAAGCCTGACCTGTCAAGGCTCCCACAAGGGGTACAAAAACTTGAGTCATTAATCTACAACTACTCTTAATTATTTTGTGGCCTCTTTTAAAACTCCCCTCTGTGTGGCTGGCCTGAGAAGCAAGTTTATCATGGGATGTGCATTTTCTAAGCATTACCATCCTGATTTTCTTTTAGGCATCATGAGAAGCTATACGGAGTTTGCTCAGAAACTGGCTTAATAATCTTTTGGTGCTCCCCAGGAGAATCTGGGTTCTTAAGAAAAATGGGAAGTTGAACAAGTTTCACCCTTACCAAGATGTTCACATTCTCATAAAATATTATGGAGCAGACTATGGACTAGCTTCAGAAAATCTCCACAAGTCAACTTTAAAGGTTTCCTGGTAAATATATATCAGTTTCTGTTTAATTATTCTGTCAGGCTGTTATCTGGACATGTAAAACCTTTAATCCATTGGTATCAACCAAGTCCCGTCCGCAATTTTTTGTCTGCTAAATGTTTGCTTTTGTTTAAGCTATCAAGTACATTTAGTGGTATGGTAGAAGAGCAAAAAGAGCTATGAGAGGCTTGATATAATATACTGCAGTGCTTTTCACATTCTTGCATTAGGCAGCAGAGACCTGAGTCTGTTGTTGCTTTGTTTGGCATAAAAGAGCAGACACATGAGACATGGCATTGTGTGGGTGTGTGGCATAGACAGGAGGCCCGGCCTGGGTGTGGAAATGCGTGTGCCATGCATGCAACAGTGCCAGGGAATTGTGTAGTTGCATCTCTACCCCACATAGGCTGCAAAAACTGCCTTGATTGAGAAAACAGGCAGTGGCCAATCCTTTTGTGCTGTCACCAGTCCCTTTAGAAAGAGCAATAGGTTTGTTCCTCAGCACCCGAGCAGCTGTAATAGCAGAGCACACGGGATCATAGAGTATGCACCCAATCTACTGCCTAGCTGGTCCACAGGGATGTGAAGGGACATCACCATCAGTCAGAAGGCACTTATGGGGACAATATGTCTTTGCTATACCATGTATGTAATTAATTTACACTGTAGGGCAGAGTATGGACCGGCTACTGTCACTGGATGAATGCAGGACCTGAAATGAACCCTCTGGTTCGGCAGGGACTTTGTCAGGGATTCACAATCTCCTTCACATCATGTATGACAATGTCTTTATCTATTCTTATTGTTATCACATGGACTGCAAAGGCCAAAACTCTCTGAATATTTGAAATCCAGCATTGTATTTCCATGCTAAGAGTTACACAATCAAGAGCTACTTTAAAATATGCATTCATTTACAAAACATAGTTTTGCATATAATTGCATACGTACTTAGCAATATATAAATGTAAATTCAGTAATTGCATATGCAAATACAGAGAGCTGTGATCAGCACTGAGAGATGTCTGGAATGTGTCTGACACTAAATTGCTGGGCCAGGGAATTTTGAATTGGACTGGTGTTATTATTCTCCCAATTATGTGTATAATCATTACCTGACAAATCTCATGTACAGGTGTGTTTAGCTGTGATGCCTAGCTCTTATTCACTTCCTGCTGGAAGGTTATAGCACTCTGAAACATTAGAAATGCATTTACTTCTTATTCGACAATCATTTTTGTCCTTTCTTCTTTATTTCTGCTAGATTTTTTGTGTAAGCTTTTTTTTTTTTTTTTTTTTTTTTTAACTTTTATAAAGCAATTCTTTAGAAGAAAACAAAGTCCAGAGTTTCTGGACCTAAAGACCTATATTTAGACTTCTGTAATCAGATTTATGGTACCTAAACAAATACCTCATCATCAAAGTTGTTGAGAACCCGTAATTATCATCAACTTTACCACGTATCTTGTTTCCACAAATCAAGAAATACACAGGCTGGTTTTGAAAATATGCAGACCAGTGATGGTCTGTTTTTAAAATATGATCTTTTGTGGCTTGTCTGTGAAATTGGTGGTAAGTTTAGAATAGAGGAATTCCTATCTTCCAGGCCTACTGCTGATCCTTTCACTGCAATAGATGGTTAGAAAAGCACAGGTAAGTCTTTCATTGAAATTCAGTCTTGTTTTAACAGGAAATTCATTAGACTTCTGGGGTTTAAGGTAGCTTTACAGCTAGCCCACGGACCAAACCTTTTTATGATAGCACAAGAATCTACAAAACCACAATCAGTCTGGATTGATTCCTTTCTACATGACTCTGCAAATTCTGAAATATATAATTTATCACTGAATAGTTCTAGCAATCTGCACCATTTCTAGTTTTCAGGAAAGACTCTTTGTATGTCAGTACTGAGCAAAAGTGGGAAAAGACAATTACTGATGAGGATTGTTACAAAACACTTACCCACTGTGTAAACTTGCAAGGAAATGCAACTGTTCTTTTAATATTTTCTCACAATTATTGAAATGTTTTTGGCTGTGGAAAGACGCTGAATTGTCACAGTAGATCATCCCAAAGGCATTATCATCAGGTGTGTATGTAGATCATTATTGAGTTTTCCTTGTTCATTGTGCTAGCCTGTTCCACCACATCCTTTCTAGAACCACCTGCATGCTGCTGCTCATTAAAGATGTGGTCAATCAATTTTCTGTAAGGAGAGGGCTCAAGCTTTCTTTTATCCAAAGCTTAGCAGAAGGAGGCTTGGGAGCAGAGTCAGAAAAGTTAAGACTTTCTAGCTTCCATAGCTGCTAGACATGGCAAGATGAAAGCCCTCAGAAAATACTGCCTGAGACAATTATGTGAAGCTTGAGAAATAAAAAGTATTAATTTGACACCAGGAAATGCTTTAAAAAGAGTCTTTTCCTGATGGTGTAAATTGAGGGGATAGAATCCATTAATAGATCTCTTGCTAATGAAGAAGACTTTGTATCTAGATTCCAAGCTTTATTTTGTCACTGCTTTGACAGTCTGTGATGTCTATAAGTGCTTTTCTGATATTCTCATGTATTGAATGAATCTGACGTTCATTAACTAGCTTTTGGCTTTTGAGTTTGCTTCCAGCTTAATTAATGTATTTAGGCAGTTAGGAGCTACATTTACATGAAAATGAGAGTATAACCAGCAGAACATCTACTGATCTTTTCTTATGTATATATGGAGATGTACTTGGGAATGAACACGGTCCGTGAAAAAATCCAAGCAAAAGTTTTTATATTTAGGGTAAAATAAACAGAACAAATACATATAAATTACAAATAATTGAACAATTCATTTGAAGAAATGTGGCAATGATAGATGTTAGGAGGAAGAGTTTTTCTTTGTTTTGTTTTTAAGCCATTTGGATTAGACAATTTCAGTACTGTAATGCTTTTCCAGCTTGTACTTAATTAGCTGTGGTTGGTGAGAAGATAACAGAAAAACGCTTTGTACAGTGTCACCATGTCATTAGAGGTAGCACAGGGCCAAAACTTGCCAAAAGTCCTGGAATCAGCCTGCAAAGGCTGATAAACTTTCTCAGAAAGGGATTATGTGCTAGGTACAGCACAGAATTACAAAACAAATTTGCTGTGTGGGGTGCACAGTGCAGCAATATGGGAAAGGACTTGGAGCCTATGCATGAGGGTGACACACTGGTTTATGTGGGTGTTTTTCTCTAAAAGGGTTGTCACAGCCTCTCACCAACAGGAGGAAAGAAATAGATCAGAGAGACCACACACAGACTAAGCTGGCATAAGGAATAGGGTAATTTTTCAAGCCTTTCTCCACATCTACTTTAGATTATTCATACATCAACTTAATCTGGTTTTTTGCTGCCTTATATTACTGAATAATTTGCTTTAATGAAGAGCTATTCAATGTCTAAAAATAAGGCAAGCTTGACAACCCTAAACTAAGGGACAATACTAGGGAAGTTTTTTCAGAAAATGGGGTGTTGTATAAAATAATGGATTTTTAATGAATAAATCTTAAAATTAAGATCTACAGGCCCAAGGAATTTCACGTGACAGGTTTAACCTGCTATGTAAACCTGCCTGCATTATTTTTATATCAAAATACATACCTTGAAAGACATAAGACATTTCTGGTGGTGTACGGATGAAATGCACCTTTGATATAAATAATTTGGAGAAGACATTCTATAAATAAAAATGAGCAAGAAAACATTTTTATTTTGCTGAGATGTAATAAAATTATCATGAAAAATTTATTCTGATTCATAAAAAAGATTTGGCCCAAACCAATCCTGTTGAGTGAAGGGGAAAAGCTTTGTTGTCCTCAGAACAGAAGAGATTATTCACTTGCTGATTTATTTAATTCCTCTCTGTCTCTCCCCTTTACCTGTGTTTTCTGAGGTTGAATGACACCGTGCTGACTAGTGAAAGCACAAGGTGGTGTTGTTTGTGATGGTTTTGCTGCCTTGGCTGATTGCAGGAATCATTGCAGCATGCCCAGGTGGCCCTGAGGCATCCCCAGCCCTGCTTGATGCAGCAGAGGCAGCACGTAGGTGCAGCGTCCTGGCTGCTTCTGCCTCAAAGTCGACTGCTTTGTGAGGACTGTCATGTCTTCACCTACTGAGGCAGCTATAGAAGTTCAGAAGGGACTAAACAATCCAAGGGCATCCGAGATTTTGGCAAATATCTCTCTTGACCATGCAGCATAACACTTCTATTGCAAAGAGGTCTCATTTCCAGGGTATGTGTCAAAACAGCCAAGATGTTAGGGTCTGTCTCTGCTCTAACAAGAGTAATCACTCATGATACCATATTCATCACAAGTTTTATGACCCCTCCTGGGCATGTAACTTCAGCTGTGGTGTAACAATGTGAAAGTCAATTGCACAAATTTAGTTTTTAGTTTTTTTAGGAACCACTTGTGGAGACTTTGTGTGATCTTCTGCCAATGTGACTCCTGTCTATGCTGGGAGGGGACCCTCAGTGAAAGAGAAAACAGCTTTGTGTTATAACTTCTGTGTTGAGACTCTTGGGTGTTAAAAATACAACACTTTTGCATCATAGATCAATGATCTGCTGTGCCATCACATGACCAGAAGGTTTCAGCAGAAGCTGTAAGAAGAAAGATTTAGAGACTTGTAACAAATACTTGAACAAAAACATGAGACTGAAAGAAATGTTTTGGGCTTTTTTGTACGGGGGCACAGAAAATAAAATTGGGATCTTATCTCCCAGCTATCTTTCAATAGCATTTGACAGTTAAATACAGGTGTTCATCAGAGTTTCCATAACTGATGGTAACAGGCAAGGTGGTTTAATAATCCTAGGTGAGGAGAGAGCACTATTGCATAACGTGGATTTTTTAATATGTAAATAACTGTCAGATTTATTCGCCTGTCACCTATTAAGTATGTTGCTAAATTCAGGCAAATATTTTGATAACCATATATAAAAATTAAAATTAGAGTACTTAATTCTCCTGATCCCACATAAAATCTTCTAAAACTCAGACTAAACAAGTACAATTTCCTGATGCATACAGATGAGGTGGTTGATGAGGTAGGATGGTAGGTCACAGGAAGTGCAGAGCAGTCATTCAGGTTCTTCATTTGGCAAGGCTAATACCCTGGTCTGAAGTACAGAGAAGTTTAATGCCAGCTTTGTCCCCTAGGAAGCAGCCACATGGTCTGGTACTGGGACAACATTTCATTTTGGGCAGTGATCTAGAACACCTTTAATATACGGCTGTGAAATTGTGTGCACAGAAAACACAGATAGATACACATTCATTTACTGGGTTCAATGAAAATAATTACAACAAAAACCCAGTCTGATAGCTGGACAATAAAATTTAGTTTTCTTGCTTTCTCTTGAGAAAGTAATGCTATTTTTCTTAAAACTGTTTTATTAAAATCTAATGATTTTATGGTTGAGAAAACAGAGAAAGGGTTACAGTTTCCTTAAGTCTTTAGTGGTTAACCTGTCCTTTATGCCCCTGAAGACATTCTACCCCCTAACTTCCTGATGTGCTCATGACATCTTTATCCTATTAGCAAAGTTTAGACCATCACATTAGGGAGCACAGCATGAACTTACTTAGGTTAATCAGGTCCTGAAATGCCCATGAACTTCCCAAAAGCACAATGAGCAGAGACTGCTGTTAGCCCTTGGGATATTGCCTACAGCCTACCAGCCACATTTTCCTAAAGGTTAGGAAACAGCACTGCTCACTTGCTGTTGACTGCTCTGTGCTGATGCTACCCTGTGGGCTCTCCTGGCAGCCACGGTGCTCCTGCCCATCTGCTCCCCTTCCCAGCCAGGTCTCCCCACCTGCCACGGATGGGCAGGAGGCTGGGGGAAATGCCAGCCCTGGCTGGTGTGCAAAACTACAGAGAGCAGCTTTAATCATCCAGCAACAACTTGCATCATGAGCTGCAACGCAGAGGGAAGGAGCGACATCTCTGGCCCTTTTTTCCTGCAGTGGATGGCAAAAACAGCAATCCCATTTGTGCCCAGTGATTTACATGCAAAACTTGTCTTAACTGATTATATTCCTGCTAGCTGTCTTTAAGTTTCTAGAAAAACTCAGTAGAAGGTGTAAGTGTGGTAATTAGGTGAAGGTGAGATTGCACAGTTCCTGTGCAGCATGGCCTGGGCTGTTTCCAGCTCTTTAAGACCAAGAGAAAGGCAGAGAGGAGGGTGGCCAGCAGAACTGAATTGTTCTGGGCATACTTGGAAGGAATTACAAAGTGCCCAGCCAGATCACAGATGCAGTTTTTTACTGACAAAGCTGTAGCAGGTTACACCATTTTCAGAAATACTGTGGTGCCAGCATTTGTGATTTGCATCCTCGGTGGGCAAAAGCGACTAACCACACCTGAAAGAGAACTTAGTATAAAACACGACCTCCACAGAACTTACCAGAGCTTCATCTCTGTTCCTCTGTTTAGGAACACTTCTGACTTAATTTGAAATTTTCGTTCACCTGACTAGCTTTAACAGTTTTTCTTGATGATGAGGAGGAGGATTATGGTTGTTTTCCAAAACACAACATAGCCTCAGCCTTTTATTCCCCATCTCTTCCTCATTATATTGTGCCTATTAAAAAGAACATTGAGGTAACTAATGTCAGAACAAGAGGTGAGATTCAGACACCTGAGCACTCCTATCAGCAAATAACATCAAGCATATTTTTAGTGCTCCACAATTGCTAGTTTACCTAGGAGCAGTTAAGTCACTAGGTGATTACAACACTCTCTTGTGAGAAAAAAAATAAAGAACAAGAAGAAGAAAAAAGCATTTTCTGAAGATTTTCTGCAGTTTCACCCTCAGAATTAAGACAAGATGTCTGTCTGACAAGCAGAAGGATGGATCTCCTATCCCATCTTTGAGCTGACCTTGTTTTCACCTCTCCTCTGTAGTTTAGCAGTATCAAGTCATCATTATTAGCATGTAGGAGTTCGGTGTTTCCAGCAGAAAAGGAACAAGAGAGTTGTCTCTACTTCATTTCAGGATTTTTGCTTTCCAATTTAATGTTGTAAGTTCCGTCATTTCTTGAGCTCAAAGCACTCCTATAGCTGTTTCCTAAGAAACCATTTGATGGGAATGGGGCAGCATTTTTGGCTGTCTTCCTGCTAACTATCCAGCTTCAAAAATTAGCTTTTAGGATTTTCCATTAAAAAGCTGAAGAAGGGAAAAAGTAAAGGTGACCACAAAAATTACAGCAGAAAATCATCCTCCTGCACCAACATCTATGGGACTTTCTAATTTTGTTTTGCAACTTTGGCTCTATTAGTTGGAGCTATGAATTAACCCCCAAGTTGCTTGACTGCTGTTACCATTTATTATTCACCTTGCTGCTCTTCCTGGAGGCCCCAGTCAGTGACTTAAGTTCTTGTCCTAAACTTTGCATAAGTCTGGAGTATAAAGACCCAATCTGACCTCAAAAATCTAACAGTTCAGAGTTTGATCAAATACACCTTTTCCCACTTCTCTTAAGATTTTCTCTTTATGTTGTCACATCTGTGCTCCATCTAATAATTAAACAGTAACTTAAATAAGAGAAGACTACAAAAGCTCTGGTGTGTCTGCTTTAACTCTGCAACAACCCAGTTAATTCATAGTTAAATCTCTTCTGCACTCACAGAATTGCAGCCATGGTACCCTGTCATGCACTTTCATATAAGCCTGCAAGAAGAGAGGGTATCATGGGGCCCCATACTACCTCTCTATGACGGATGAGAAAGGAACACAGAGTTTGTATTTGAAGGTCTTTGGGCTCTCTTATATTTCTGGGTTTGTTTCTGTGTTGACTTCAAATTCTGGTCTGTGTGCTGAAAAGCAGGAACTCCTCCAATAAATACATTGTAAAAACAGCGAAGTCTCGTCTCTATTTTTATTTTATTTGTGGGAAGAGCAAAGGTTTGGAAAAAAAAAGTCTTTGAAATTGTGTATGACAGCTCATCATGAACACCATTGTTATCCTGTCAGAGAAAACAGAGTCACTTTAATTCCAACAGAAGAGTGCAAGAACTGGACAGATTCTCATCTAAATTATATGGCATATATACTGAGCAGTTCTTCGGTCTACCTGATTTATTGTAGCACAACTGAGCTCAAAGTAGGTCTCAGTATTTAATCTGCAGATTAATATTTTATTCATATTTAGAAATATTGCCAAAATGATCCAAGATATTAATAGAAAGAGACCGACGCAATAGAGAAGCAAGTTGTTTTCCCAAACTCCCTCACAGAAATCTACTACGGACTGACTGCAGATTACTGCAACATATGAAATAGTAATATCTTCAGATACCTCAGATGAAATTCACAGAACAACTCTATATTAAAAGATTTGGGTCAGAAATGTAACAAGTCAGCACAGAGGTTTCTGAAGAAAAATGGCAGTGTCTGTGTGAATTTGTACAAAACTTTTATATTTGTAGTTATCCCAAAGAGGGAATCACAGAAACTGTTCTTACAGTGGTATTCCAGGGTTGAGTGGTGGCCTGGGATGGCCAAGAGAAACATGTGAAGAATTGTAGCCCACTTTGTACACAGGAACTTGGTTTTCTCTGTTTCACTAAATGCTGCTTTTTCCCATCCCAAAGGCAGAGGGCTGGTCATATATGCAACTGCTGTGTATACTATATCACACCAAGACTAGGTTGAAGGCAAACCCTGTGTTGGGCAGACAAGGACCCAAAATTCAGAAATACCAGTCTCTCACCTGTGTGGTCACTATAATAAATCTGTTAGATGTATACTCTTACAGTACTTTCCATTTGGTCCCTGTATTGTTTGTGGGTAGTCTAGTACTCGGCTGTACCAGTTTTCCCATGTTGTCTTCCCTTTACTGCTGCTTTTCCATACTCTCTTTACTGCATGGCTTGCCCCAGGCCCTATTAGGTGCTTTCAGTGTAAAAGCCTTGCTCTGTTCTTAGGGTTGTTTACCTCTTCCTGAGCTTTTCTGAGGCACAATTCAAAATTACCTGCCAGAACCAAAGAAAAACAAATTTTTGTTTTGAGCTCAAACGATTTTGTGCCTGCCCTGCCAAATGCTGAGCTAGGTGGCCAGGTCCCCCCAATAACATGAAGACAAATGTTCATAGTGGGATACATTGAAAATATTGTTAATAAACCTTGGCCTTCTGCTGATACTTTCTACAAGTTCTCCTTCCTAGCCCTTCCACTCCCAGCAGCTTAATTTTTCCAGTCTTGGTGAAAAAGTAGTGCTTTAGTTTCTTCATGCATTCACAGAGATGTGCTGCAGTGCCTCCTGTGCCTGGAGTGCTGGAATGGAAAGATACAGGCTGTCTGGGAAGATAAGCAGGGGGAATGAGGAGAGGATGTTACCCTCCATGTCAAGTGCATGGAGTTCTGCCTGGGTTGGGTGATGGATCAGGATTAAAGGATTGGCAGGACAGGGAACATGAGTCATCTATAGACACATAGGAGCAACCTCATGTTCACGAGCCCTGGTCCTCATGGGGGACTTCAACCACCTTATTATCTGCTGGAAGGACAGTACAGCAGGGCATTAAACAAGTTTCCTGGAATGCCCTGATGGTAACTTCCTTCTCCAAGTGATAGGGAAACCAACAAGGAGAGGTGCTGTGCTGAACCTTGTGCTCACCAAGAAGGAGGGGCTGGTATGGGATGTGAAGCTCAAGAACAGCTTGGGCTGCAGAGACATAGAAATGGTGGTGTTTGAGATCCTTAGGGCAGTGAGGAGGGGCAAAGCAAGCCCTGGGCCGCAGAGGAGCTGTCCTGGCCTAGAGAGATCTGCTTGACAGAGTGCCATGGGATAAAGCCCTGGTGGGAAGAAGAACCCAGGAAAGCTGGTTAATGTTCAAGGATCATCTCCTTTAGGCTCAGGAGCCTAGGAGCCTCCCAGGAAGCCAGGTGGAAACCTCAGGAGTGTGAGTGTGCACAGATGAACATGGAGCTGCTCAACACATTCAAACACAAAAAGGAAGCCTACAGAGGCTTGGAGCAAGGACAAGTAGCCGGGGAGCAAAATGGAGAGAGTGAATACCCAGGGACTATATTAAGAAAACTAAATCACTGACAGAATTAAATCTGACCAAGGACATCAAGAGCAGCAAGAAAAGCCCCTATAGGTACTCTGGTGATAAAGCAAGACTAGGAAAAATGTGGGCCTTCTCCAGAGGGAAGAAGATCTAGTTAGCCAGAACATGGCTGAGGTTCTCAATGACTCTTTTGCCTCAAGGCTCACCATTAGGTTCTCCAGTCACATCACTGAAATTGCAGAAGGTGAAGGCAGTGTTTGGAAGAACGAAGACCCTAAGCCCACTGTAGATCAGATACCAGAACATCTAATGAACCTGCAGGTTCACAAGTCCATGGGGTCTGATGAGATGACTGCAGGTTAAATCAATTACATTTGAGATGGTTTGGCAGTCCTGTGACTAGAAAAGGGGAAATATAACCCTGATATTTAAGAAGTTGTGGGGAGCTACTGGCCAGCCAGTCCAACCTCAGCACCTGACAAGTTAATGGAGCAGAAATTATACTGAGGTAGATGAAAGGATTACCAGGTTATTGGTAACAGCCAACATGGTTTTACTGATGAAAAACCATGCCTGACAAGTTTGGTGGTTTTTTACTACAGGGTTGCAGCCCTGGTAGATAAGGGAAGAGCAACCAGCATAATTGACCTAGACTTCTGCAAAGCACTTCACCCCATCCTTCACGACAGCCAGGGTGACGAGAAGCTTTTATTTTCCTGACAAATTGTGATTTTACTGTAAGGGTGGGGAAATACTGGAAAATATTTTCCTGATAAATTGTGGCTGCTCGATCCCTGGAAGAATTAAACCCAGACTGGGTGGGGCTTAGAGTAATCTGGTCTTGCAGAAGGCATCCCCCCTTCTTGCAGAAGGCTGGGGGCTGGATTAGTTGATCTCTGGAGTCCCTTCGAAAACAAACTATTCTATGATTCTATGCCTAATGGTGTCCAAATAATAGCAGTAGGAAAGACAAAAAGTCCTGTATAGAAAAATTTACTGAAAACAACTGATTATTTTGGAGGAGTGAATTACTATTTTTACTGGAGTGAATTATTATTTTTACTATCTTGTCAATCTTTTGCCTTTGAAAGGAATTATAAGCATGAGGCCAAAGCACTGATGAATCATTTGAGAACAAAAATGCTTTGCAGTGATGCTCTAAACATGTAATTATGTGCAAATATACATGTTTCCCCACAGACAATTAATCTGAGGATCAAGGGCTGTGATCAAAAGTTTCCTTCAAGGTTGCATTCAACTTGTTTCAACTATGCTTTTCAGCACATAACTATATTGCAGGTTACTACGTCACAATGTAGTGCTACTGGCAGTAAGTCACACCGTGAACATGATATAAGAAAAAGCAAAGTTGCTCCTAGAGTCACCCTGCCTTACATTAATAAACCTATGAGTTTATAAACCCTGGGAAGAAGATGAATGAAAAGACAAAGGCCATCAGTAGTCATAGCTGATGCTTTCCCAAGGCAGCAACTTCAAGAATTAATTCTCTCTTTAGTTCTCACTCCTTTCCACTATTCTTCTTGTCACTGATGAATTTGTTGCCACGCCATATTTCCAAGCAGGGCATCATGAAGCGTCTGCTCATCCAAGAGTGCATCGTGAAAGGGGAAAATATTATTTTAGATAAAAATCGAAAAGGAGTCACAAGGGATAAAATGGTAAGACATCCTACCACAACATTAAATGTCCACTTAAAAATCTTGTTATCAATTGTCCTTTACTGTGCTGCTCCCCTTCATTGTGTGAGTTGTTTGCAACATGGCAAGCTTCCAAAGCTATTTTCCAGGAGCTTTGCAGCAGATGTGATAATTACAAGATGTGTCATCATAGGATTTTGATATTTATCTTTTTCCTTTAATTTCATTTTTACTACCTTTCTGCTAAAGACAGCATGGACTGAGGCCATAAACTGCACAAACTCTGTATCTTACATGGCAACCAATATTAGAAAAGGCAAATTTACTTAAATTTTCAGTCAAATGGACAGAAATAATAAGTTTAACACAACTTCAATAGAAGCTTTTAAAGGCTCTCTAGTGGGATTTTTTTTTCACCTCCTTCTAATTGTAATTTTGGTAGTGACACAAAATTAGACTTTGTAGGAAATTTTCATGTCCAAAATTAGATCAGGTTAGTAATAGGAATCTAAAGCAATTCAAGCTTGTTTCTCTCCATCTTTTCCTTGGAGCTTTTAAGAATTTCCTTCCCCCAAAGAATCAGGCTCTGTGGCATGATTAATTCTTGCTGGCAAGAAACAAGAATGCTATGACACTTGCTAATCAGGAGGGGAAAAGGTGGGAAATAGTCACTCATCTGCTCTGAAAGAAGGATTTCTGTAGCTAAGGATGTGAATATTAATAAATCAAAACTGGAATTGACAATTAGAGTAGACACTCTGTGGACAAAGCAGCAGATGCGGCTATTCTTTTTAGCTAAAAAAGAGGATCTTGAGCAAAGGCGCTGTGCTGCTCCTCTTCCCCACCCTCTCCCCATCAAAATATGACATTGTGAACACACACATACACACACACACACACTCTCATCACCAGGGAAGCAAATTTGTCGAGTGGCAGAGAAAGAGAATACAACCTGCAAAACACAGGGAGAAGTGAAGAGAAGGACATATGGTGATGTTTTGCTGTGCTTGATATTGTCTTGACATGAAAGACAACTCTGCAGGAGGATTTGCAATGCCCATCAACATGCAAAAGGCAGCTTTCAGCTAAGCAGTTCTGATAGCGTTCAGTGGCTAAAAGGCATGGAGAAGTGTAGGCCACCTGGGGTCATTGAATAATTAAATTCAATCCTGGTTTTCTCTCCTTTACTGTGGAAAAAAACCCCAACAAAACACAATAAAATAAAAACAATATGCCCTGACCTCAGAAAGCCAAGCAAATCTGCAGGTTTTTCTCACATAATTAGCTACTTAACTTCTGGTTAAGCTTTTGTTCTCAAGCCTAGAAGCTTTCACATTAGTTTCATATCTCTGTGTGAGATGTCATAGGATAATAAAAGGCCCAATGGCAAAATTTCAGGAGATGAGGCAGGGGGAGGGGAAATTCTATTCCCACCTGAGCTGTTGAAAGTACTTGGTCCAGTTGCTCTTGTCGAATTATTTTGCATCAGAGCTCTTTCAGGGCTGCAAAACACTCAGCACACAGCAAACCAGGCTTCCCTGCACAGGAGAACTTTAAAGGCTTCTGGGCACCACAGGCTGCAGAGCTGGGTAAGGGTTTTTAATGAGCTGCACCTAAGTAAAAGCCAACATATGGGGTTTTTTTTAACTGCAGTGTGGCTCAGGTGGGAAGTAGATGTCAACACATGAAGGCAAGAGGATTTGGCTTTCCAGCTAACCACTGCTTCTCATAATACAGGTATCTGAAGCCTTATTCTTGCACAAGGATTTAATTATGAAACCAGGGATTTTTATGCAGGTAGAATTTTGCATATCTAAATACTAAGCATTTGAACTGATTCCATTAACTTTTCTCTATTAATGTTAAGATTTCAGCCTTTTGAAAGTCACAACTCATGGAAAGACTCCCTATTTAATGTTTTTTAAGCTAGATAATAATACTTTTTGAAACTAGTAGTAGTAATATATAATCATCATCCTCAGTTCTAACAAGATATTGCCACTTTTTCATCTTTAAAACAACTTCCAAGTACTGCCCATGAGATGGGAGCAAGTCCCATTATTTCCATTTTATAAACTAAGAAGTTAAGGTAAAAAACTAAGACTGCATCTAATATAAAACCTTAGTTGCTGAAATTATTTTACCTTGTTTTCCTTTATTGTTTCTACTCATTCAGGTCCAAAATATCAGAATCTCTGCTAGAGAAATTTTCAAGCTATTTAGCCAGCATTGCTAATCCCACTCAAGTTTTTGATGCATCTGTCCTGATTTCAAGTGTATTTATTATTGCCTTTTCCTTTTCTTAACCTAAAATGTGTTTAGCAGCTTCCAGCAGCAAAAGAGAAATTTCACTTCTGTGTCTCCTTTGGCCTAGAAAGAAGTTCTAACTTTTGCTGATGTTGCCCTGCAAATTATTGAGCTTGAGGGCCCACTCATAAATTACGTGCTGTCCTCTGCACAAATACTTACCAAGAAGACAGTTCTTGTTAGGAAGATTCACACTGCACAATTTAGGTAGTGCTGATGAGGATCACCTCTTTTACTGGAGTTTAGGAGTAATTTAATATTGCTTGAGATTCATGATGTTTCTCACTGGAACCTGCAGCAGGCATGCATGACACAACATGCCCATGCCAAGCATGACATGCATGCTTGCATTCTTCAGAGGCCTAAATACAAAACTTAGGTGAAAAAATGTTTTCATCTTGCTCTGTTTGTATTTCTGTGTTTCTCTCTTCCTTCAGGATTTCATCCTGAAATTGTAGTACTGGATTTTAAAAGTATTCAGAGGATTGTGCTAGTATGACATCTGTTTCACAATGTAAAAATGTGTTTTACCTTGTACCAAAATCCACAGTGCTCAGATGTCAGTGGCTTTCTTCAGACATACCCTAGCAAACACTAGAATATTTTGCTGTAGAGTGGGTGGACTGGCTTGATTGTCACCAGGTTTTTCTAGAGCTGGTAATTCTGTGTTATTTAAGCTGTAGTTTATTTTATGGAATTACAATGTTAATTTATTTCCATATTTATTAAAAAAAAATACCAACCAAATTAAAGACAGGTTTTGTACTGCGACATATAATGCAATGGTAAAAAAGGGAGTCGTTGTTTAGAGTATAAACAACACAGGCATTTCATCATTTTGTGAGCTTGAAACACGCCTTTTTTTTCTCCTCTCTCCCCTTCTGTAACACTGTAATCCTGTACATGAAATTACATGAGTGTGATCTAATACCCCATACGTTACTGGAATGCAAAAGAAAATTAGACTGAAATGTTACAACATATTCCAATATAACAGACAATACATTTTATAGTCATTTGTTTATTTCATTGTTCAAGTGAATATTTGCCTCTGGCTCGGAGAGAGTGACTCTTCAGCCAGTAGTATCTTTTGGCAACTTCAGACGAAAACAGCCTTCCTGGCAAGGCAGGGATATTCCATGGCTGATGGATTGTGAACTGCTCTGCTCCCCAGCCCCGAGTTCCCGCAGCACGGGCTGCACGGACACACACAGCTTCAGGGAGAGCTAAGGACATCGTCTGAGGGCAGAGTGAACGTTGAGACATTGATCAGGCACCCTGGTTTCACACCTGTGAAGCATTCACTTTTTGGTGTCTGAAACACCCCACAGCTATTCACTCCCTGGGGCTGAGAAGAGTAGCACAAAATACATCCAGCAATCATTAGCTATTTAAGTCCTGTTTAGATGTTACTTTTTGCACTCTGCCTAATTTCCTTTTGTAACCACATAAATTAGAAGTTTGTTTTATTGGAAAATTATTTTTATAACACTGGCTGAAAATTCAGATTAGTGTCTAGGTATGTAGATGGGAATCTCTTTCACCACACCCGAACCTTTCTTCTTCCTTCCCTCATGTTCTGGAAATCTAATGACTGTAAAAATGTATTGTAAAACTTTCTGAAAAGGATCAAAAAGGAAAAGAAAATAGTGTGGAAAACAAGCCCAACAGTATATCAGTGGACTTGAATGAAACCATGAGATGCAGTATAGTGTCATATGCAGTTGCCCTTACTCTTCACCAAACAGGAGCTGTCATATCTGCAATCTTATGAAATTGTGAATTTTCTTGGGATTAGTTTAATTCTATGTAAATTCCATACAATCTGTAGTTTGCAGAAGGTGGGGTTTGTATCTGATACAGACCACAATTAACGAGATAATCCCTCTAGGTACAATTCCTCTTATGTCTTATGCTACAACAGCTGGGAGTAACTATGTGAGTCATCCTATTGAGATCCATGTAAAAAGTACTGAGTAACTCCAGTACAATAGGCCTTCAGATTAAACACAAGATGCTCTTTGGTTCAATTACACAAATAATTAAACAACAAGAAAGTGATAAGACCAATATCCACCACTCTTAGACTAACATAGCCACACACATACAGTTCGTTGTGTCATGAACATTATGACCTCATGACATTAGAAAGATTACATTTTTGTTAGCCAGAAGGAAGAATGCCATGATGTCTCCCATTAATTTTAAGCCACAAGCCTTTACGTGATTAAATTTGCAGGAACACAGCTTCCCCAGTAAGGTAAATGTTCTCAGAAAAGCCAGACATCAAAATGAAAGCTGAATTTTCTAAGAGTATTCAGGGCTTAATACAGTTCCTGCATGGTACCTCTGCTTGTGCTTTCACAAGAGCTCAGTATTTAATGTGATGAGGATATGATTTTGTGAATGTTGAGCTGTTTTGAAAATCCTGAAAATCTGGAAAATGAGGTAATATTTTCAGAAATGATGAAGATGTTGTTTCAGAAATTAAAATATGATCTAAAATACACAAACAGGTTCCCATGAATAAAAAAATCAGGATTTAGCAGCATAAGAATATGCCTGCAGGAGCATTTGGGAGGACACAAGGGCCTCAATAACTCATTCACGACTGGTAAAAAGAGCGTATAAAAATCACAGAACGTCTTCAACCCTCAGAAGCCTCCAAGTTCTACAGAAAGCAGGAAAGTAGATATTTTTGAAAACAGGAAGAAGCCTGTTATCTGTGGGTTCTTTAGAAGTTTAAAATAATTTTAAAATATGGCTCTGAGGCACTTTTGACCTATAGTGGGTACATTCTTTTAAGTCTTCTGCAAGCATGCATTTGGCAGACAAGGAAGAATGATTTTAAAAATTTTAGTTATTTTGATAATATTCCTTCTTTTCTGCTTAGATGTTGTATACCAGGAGTTATGTTCTCAAAAGCAGGCAAATACATTTGATGATGTGTTCCATGAATCATTTTTTTTAATCTGCAGCCCATTCAGAAACAGTTCACTGCAAATATTCAGAAATTAGGATTTGTCATTTAGTTAGATAAATTACATGATACTGTTTATTTTTGCCTGAATGGGTGATTCAGATAACTAAACTGCAACAGGAAGATTCTCAAAATGCAGTCTGGGTGTAAAATCAGACATTTGGAGCTACAAGTGCAATTAGAAACTTGCTGAGAATTATGTGAGCAGTAAGGGGCTCATGTATATGCATGAACATGTCTTCATGTCCAGCTCCTTGGCTGTTACAAATCAGAGAACCTCAGTGAGAGCTGAGATTCTGATCCATATCTTCAGCTTCACTTTCCAGAGCTGTGTAAATCAAGTCAGCTTGTATTTGCTTCCTCCTCAAAGTGCTGTAAGGAGTGCGTTGCATGTTTTAATGGCTGGTGGCCTACACAGAAAGCAGATCCACATGTATCTCTGTGACAGTCTTCCCAGTAAAGTAATAAATTAATAATTAAAGCTACTCCTAGGTAGAAGTACTCCTAGTTCTAGCTCTTAGCCCAGCTGTAGCCAGCTTGGAGGCCTGAGAACAGCACTGCTTCAGGGTAGACACAATCGATTTATATTTTTGAAGGGGACTTTGTGGAGCATCCGCACCAGGATACACCTCACTGCCCCTTGATCAACCTCCCAGGTGCCTTAAAGAGATTGGTGCAGCTGCAGTCTCCACACCCGATTCTGATTTTGCTTACTCTCAAGCAGGAATTGCTAAGAATACCTCAGAATTTCAGAAGTCTAAGCTGGGTATAAATAAAGATCTTAATCTCTTCTGTGAAAATTTTATAGAGGTCCAGATTGGCCTGTGCTCTGCCAGGGCATTAGTCACTTTGAAAATGATGATGGTGCAGCTTTAGTGAGCTGCACTCCTGCGGTCTGTTTTTCTTTCCCTTAATGGAGATCACACAAGATAGTGTAGCCTGAATCACTGGTTCTCTTACCGTATTTGTCCATCAACAGGTCTGCCATTTCAGGGATGACACTTCACCTTTCAGAGCTTACTCATACATTCATGGTAAGTATTATTATTATTTGTCTCCCTAGAGAAGTCCTGCATTACTTAGAAGTCACTGAGACAAAGAATCAACAAAGAATCCAGTATCACCGCTGTTGCTTCAGCATGTTAGACTACGTAGTAAAAAGTTACCAGAGTGGCCTGCTTGCTGATAAACATTGTGGCACAGAGCAGCTCAATCAGGCAGCTTAAAATGTTGACAAAACTATGCGTCTTTAGGTTGCCTGCAAACAGTCTACAGCATAAATTGCAGCTCTGTATTTGGTGTCTGGTAACCTAAATGTCTTAGCAAAAGAAACTTTTAAACAATGATGTGCTGATGAATACTTCGAAAAAGAAGCTCCCATGCACTCCCATACTTAGCTGGCTGCATTCACTATGTGTATCCAGGAAATTTACTCAGGGAGGAAAAAAAGTCCAAAATACTTTCTCTCAACAGAAAAGCAGGCACAACAGCTTGTTAAATGAGTAAATTTCTCAAGGCACAAGCTTCTTACTTGTGAGAGTAATACAAGTATATCAAGCAATATGGGCAGATCTAATTTCATTTTCAGAATTCAGCCACGGGAGGAATTTAAAACCACAATTAAAATACAAGAGTAAATCAGAAAAATAGCTCCTCTGTGTGTGTAATTGAAGGGACAATTAAAATAATTAGAAAAAGAGGTGTACAGAGAGCTGTTCATAATGCAATTTTTCATCCCTCAAAGCCCTTTGAAAAATGTAGCCCAAGCAGAATTTTCTGAAAATGTCAACATATTATTTCTTCAAATATACTAAACTATACTGCCTAGCATTGTACACATAAGGTAAAGGCAGGTTTGAGTGTCAATATTCTAAGTCAGAAATATTGTACCCATTAAATAAGTGATAATGTGAGTGATATGACAGCAAGAATCCAAGTGTCTGGGATAAATCCTCTCTGTCAAGAATCTTTTAGATGTAACCAGAGGAAGATTAACTTTGTGAGAGGGAGAGATATAGCTCAGGGATAGTCCGAACTTAGTTGATGGCAAAATTGCAGTAAGCGCCTCCAAGTTCTGAGCAATTTTTTTCCAGCAGAATTTCATTTTAGAATTCTGAAATTGGTTACAGGATCGCATATCTCCTAAAGAAGACACAAAAATTAAGTGTGTAGGCCTTGATAGGGATGCCTGATCAGTTGCCTCAAGGGATAACAGATTTCAACAACAGCACAGAGGATAAAGTCCTTTCTGGAGTCTCTTATTGGGCTCATTCATTCTGTTGGCTTTATTTAAAAAACTGTATAAAACTATATATAAACTGGAGCTCTCTGTTGCTCTAGTTTATGCTTCGCTGAAGTTATTCCAACATAAAACTTGAGTAAGGTGTGAATCAGCTCTTAAGATTCCACAAAGTTTTCAACTCAGTTGTGGCTGCTAAATCTTGCTGTGGCTGACGCGCTATTGATTTTGCCCAAACATTTCTTTTTAATTGATTTGAACTATATATATGTTTTACAGCAACTGAGAAAACAAGAATTGAGTATCTAGCAGAGCAATATAGTCTGCAGACCTCTGGTAATTGGGATGACAGTTTATGTGGTACATTTCTTTCTCTGTTTTTACCAGTGAATGTAAATTAAAACCCCCTGCAGATTTGCTTTTACTGTGATGGATATAAGAAGGTGTAATGATCCGATAATTCTTATGCTGCAAGGCAATTAGGTATAGCTATTGCAAATTTAAGTAAAATTATATGGACAGCACCTGAGAGTTACTGATGTTGAGCGCCTACAACTCCCTCTGAAATCCATACCAGATAGGGGTGCTCATCATTTCTGAAAGCAGGCGAGTAATGTGCTCATGGCAGGCTTTGTAAAGCCGTCCTGTGAGCGGCAGCACTAATTTGGTCTGATTTCAGGGAGACTGTGTTCACACTTGCCTGCCCTGCAATAACTCCCAGTCCTTCCACCGTGGCCTTCTCTCACCTCCATAACCTCAGTTCCCCCTGCTCTGTTCCTAGCCCTGCCTCAGCCCACGCTTCTGCCTCTTCCTCCAGGTATCCCCTGCCCCATTACCTCCTTAATATTTCTTGCTTCTTTCTTCTACACCTCCCCTCAGGCACCATACACTTACCTCTTACCTCCTTTCCAGTTCTTTTCTACACAAACTGGTAAAGGCCTGATTCACTGATTTGCTGATGGGCTTGAAGTCATTTGACCATGTTGGCTGGCCAGCTGGCAGACAAAACACAACAGGTAATTATTTAATTCATGCTGAAACCCTCCCCTCATTTGGAGTACTTATTTAGCTTTTTTCCCTGTCTAGCTGCCAGTTTTCATGAAACCTGGAGGAACAGAAAATATCTAAGGCTGATACCTCTCTGATAAATTAAGTTGAAACAAGCCAACAGAATCAGAAGTTATTTGAGGGCAGGACAGAAAAAAACAAATGGACAAGTAATACTGTTATGCAAGTCCTATTTCCTTAGGAAGTCAGGCTAATAAAACATGCAGGCAGATGTCCATTTTATTTTTCTTCTCATGACCTTTTTGTCCACTTGGATCCTAGTTCCACAACTTCACCTGTATTAGAAGACCTGTTTGCCCATTCAATATCTCAGTCACACTGCAGAGCAGCTACATGCAGACATCACCCACGGGCCCACGGTCTACATGGTCTGTGCCCATGTAGAGATCATACAAGCCTCCATTTCCTTTGGGCAAGCACTTTTTTGTTACAGAGACTGTGCCTGGTTCTCCTTAATACTGTCAACACCCTAGAGAAGAGGTACCCCATGCAGTAAAAGCTTCCATCATCTTCCTTGGTATTGCATGAATTCTTGGGAATCTAATCCATTAGCAGCAACCTTGCAGTATTATCTCTTTGTGTTATTACTTTGTGGTGTTCTTAGGATTGCAAGGGATGCGTGGGTTTTTTTGTTTTTCTTCCTAGAAAGCAAGCTAAATATTTTTATCACTTTCTTCTATTATAAATGCTTGATTTTTTTTTTTTTTCACCTCCCAGCAGCTTTTGGAGGTATCCATAGAGATGTAGCCCACAGACGTAAATGGAACAGTGACTTTTCCTCCTTGTATGGGAGCTGTGGAGTGAGATAGATGTTGCTTCTCAAAATTGCCAGAGCAATGTAAAAGCCTGTGGGAGAAGGTTGTCCAGTTGTTAACATGGATGTGCTTGTTTGCCTAGGGCAGCTGTAGTACTACGGTTAGCACAGCAGTGCTAAATTTTTATATGAGTATTAAAATAGAGTTCATTGGTGGTCCTGTAGCTTTTTCCACAAAAGGAAGGACTTTTGTCCTGCTGCAGATAAATTCCATATTGAGCAATTTGTGTAAAATTAATGCAAGATGCTTTTCTTCTCTTCTTGCCTACAGAGGTGGAAAATCTATTTTAGCCTCGTCTAAAACCACTGGAGGGAGCTGGGTTTAGAGCAGACCCTCCATGGACTAGTGTATGCTGCCCATCAGACCAGTCCTAGCTGAATGTAAAACTCACAATGACTCCATAAGCACATCCTAAATACAGCACACATGTATTACAAGAGGATTTTAATTACCAGAAATGGTTCTGATTATAGCTCCCCATGACACTTAATAGAGATCTCAGTACTGCCACTTCTTGTTCTGCACAGACTTGGTGATCCACCAGACCTTTCCCCACACCTAAGGGCACTGGGATGTCACACCAGCAGCCACCACAGCCAGATAGCTCATCCTAAACCCCAGTAAAGCAAAGCCCATGGTACAGAAGAGGTAGTGTGGGTGTGGCTTCTTCCCAGCAATGCCTACCTAACTTTCCAGCTTTGAGCCTGTTGGCCTGAAGGCAGATAGGTAAAGGGAAGAAGCAATTCCATCTATAAGTTCAAAGAGGTGTCACTTGGGGTGCTTCATCTCTCCAGATGGGTACAGAACTCAACAGGAATGGCTGCGGCTTGGTCCACAGCCTGAATTTCTCCCAGCCCATCACTGAGCCATGGAATTGTTTTTCAAGTCTCCTCAGCAGTGTGGGCCAAGAAAATTTTGCTGACATGAAGTTGGAAAGCAAATAACTTTCTCAGACAGATCCTCAATTTGACCAGATTTAATGGAGCTCTTATTCCTCTGAGGGAACTGAGAGAAGTCCTCTACCAGACTGGATCCACTTTACCTATCCCTGAACTGTGAACTTGAGAAGGATTCAGCAGGGATGGCAGATAGGAAAGTCATCACTACTTCTTTCCTCCTCCATGGGCCATTTTTGAAGGCTTGGTAGCCTGGTGCTTGGTTCCCTCCAGTCCTGCCACTGCTAAATGCTCTCCTAGAAGGGGAAAAGAATAGCTGGTGGAGAGGGAAGCATGTTCAGCTGTAGGGAGCAGCGAGCTGTCTCCCAGGGGACATCACACCTGCACTATGTGCACAGTCTGCCTGTGGCCAGCACTAGGCTGAGTATCAGACTGTTTCACTGGAGCCAGGCTCAGCTGCTCTTGACCAGAGAGATGGGGCAGCAACTGAAAGAAGTTAGTGTAGAATGATGTCTCCTGACAGAGATGCACCATTCCCTAATTGCTGAGGTAATAAAACAGTTTCCAGCCTGGCCCAGCACACACCTATACTGGTTCTGACCATCCTGTTCAGCCACATTCCTCTCAGAAGCACACCAGCACTTTTGGCAGGTGTGAATGGTTGTCTGCTGAGTGTGGCAGAGGACCTGACCTACTCTGCTCCTTGCAGAGTAGCTGATTCTACATGTCTATGTATTTGTCAGCTCTGAAAGTGGAAATCAGCACATGACTTTACACATTCAGCAGTCTTTAGTTTGTCTGTAATGACACAGCTCTTCAGAAGGGCGACTCAGAGCACTGTTAGACCACTCCTTGGAAAGACCGACCTCTTACTCAAGAGAAGGCAAGTCTGCGTCTCCAGCATCCATAACATTATCTCAAATAAATGTGGTCTCAGACCCCAAAACTTCTTACTGTGCTTCTACAGAAAAGGAACCTAGTTCTAAACCTCAGATGGGAGTCACAGAAAGCTCAATGGATCCATAAACTCAAGGATGAGAAGTGCCTCACAGTCAGTTTAAAAGGCTGGTTTAAAAACCAAGGAGATCATCTTCCCTGGGCTGCCTAAACTAATGATGATCCCATAGTTTGGGACAGATCCTGAAAAAATTTATTACATGACTGATAAAGGCCTGATTCTGTGTGGTGCATTTATTGATGCTTTATTTCCATGTAATCTGAATGAAGAGGGTCTCCTTATATGCTGCAGTTACCACTTCTGTGGAAAATCTGATTGTAAAAAGCAGGTTTGCACAACCGTTCTGAGAAATACAAAGGTAGAGAAAACTATACTGGGATACTTCTCTGTATTCAGGTATCCTGTCTCGTGAACAGTACTACAGGCAGCAGCTGAAGGAGCCATGAAAAGTCCTGTAGTTAATACTGATTTCAGTTATTAACCTAAAAATGATTCTGCTTCATCCCAACTGTTACTTGAGAAATTTTACACATTAAAATGAAGTAGCATCATTTGACTTATGTGTTTGCACAATGCATTATAATGGAAAAATAGAGGAGCATTTTGAAATATTCTGAATTATGCTGGAGCTCTCTTGCTTTCTCAGAGGCGAATGCAGTAATGGGAAAGGAGGGCGCAGGAATTTCCTTCCCAGAACTTCTTTTCTTTACTAGCATCTGGTGACATTTGTGACTGCACATGGAGAAACTTTCAGGAAGAAGGTTGACTTCCCAGCTGTGACAGTCCTTCAAGCCAGAGGGACTCTAGGGGTACAACAAATAGTGAACAATTGTGTCTTCTGAATATTTATAAATGACTTTTATGAATGACAATGCAGTGCTTCACCGTACTTGTGCCTTTGCCCACTTACTCCCCAGGTCTCTCTGTGATTAGCTGGAGGGCCCTGCTGGAGAGAATACTTTTGGACTTCAGACTTGAGGCATGGTCTTCCTCTCCTCCAGCCATGAGGGCAAAGGCCTGGTGACGCTTTTCCTGTGTTCGGATGGAGGCGCTCCATTCATGGCTGTTGTCTCTGAAGTGTGTTGGACCACCTTTTTATTTTCCTAGCTTTCCCCCACTGCAGCTCCTTTTGACACAGATGATTGTCTGCAGAGCTTCCTCTCATAACACTGTATCTTGACTAAAATACTTCACCTACTAATTCCCCATACTAGAGATCCTATATCTGTTCTTTAATGTGCACAATAATAATACAAAAGCAACCCTCCCATTAGCCTAGCAACAGCCAAATTATACAAAAGATATAAAGAAAAATGGCTTAGACTTCTAGGCTTTGCAAAAACAAATCCTTAAGGGAGATTTAATCGCTAAATGCTCTGAAGCTGCAGCTGTACAAAAATAACAATTCAGTGGATACAGACCAGAAGAATTAAAAAATAGAAGTCCATTTAACTGTAGTAAGACAAACAACAAATACTCTGTGGGACTGAAGAGCTTTCATTGTGTGATATGAAAATACATCTTATTCATTCTCTTTATACTCAGTTCTTGGTGAGACAATTTGTCTACCTCTTCTCCTCTTCTAAGATTTCCACAAAATGGACCATTTTTACTTCACATTTGCTAATTCATTTCAGTTCTGTAAGAAAAGACAGTTCTGTCAGTTGTAATATCTCTTCAACACTCAACAACAAGCAGAGGGCCTGGAAAATATATGTTATGCAACAAGTCAGACATTTATAATATTTCAAAAGTTACTTCCCCTCTGAGTACTCTAAACAAATATGAAAAGCTGCTAAAGTAGAAAGAAATCACATTCTAGCACCAAAATCAGCAATGAAAAAATGCCAGTAGTAAACTTTCATTTTAATTCTCAGCTGCTATAACCATCAGTGGGTAAAGAGCAAATCTTTCACATTGCAAAGTACTTGGTTAAGATTTTTTTTTAACCTTTTCAGCACGAGGATCTAAAGAATGCTAGTTCTTTGTAGTAACTAAGGTAGCAACCCTTAAATTCAGTCCAATTAGACTTTTAAATACTTTTAAATCTGTGAGAAATGTTAGGCTTCTGTCTTGCAGGAGGTGATAGGCTTTTATTTTTTTTTAAATATTCCTTGGAGTTTCATAGGAACTTCTAAATCTCATGGCCAAGCACTGATAAACGAGTGGCTGGCTTTGGCATTGGATTTATGAAACCAAAACTGGGGTCAGACCCACAGAAAACCTGCAGTTTCTCTGAGTTTCCTCTCTGCCAAGTTCTCTTTGCTAAATGCAGAACTCAAAACAGACTGAAGGCTTCTTGCAGCCCTTGGGAGTTCTTGGCTGGTAGATAGAGGAGGCAGCCCAGCCTCCCTCCTCTCTCTCCCAGCCAAAGTGTCAGGATTGGATGCAGATGCACTGCACCGCCTTCCAAGTTCCTACAGTAACTTGGGAGCCAGTGGGATAAAATCATAAGTAAGTAGCACAATGGTGACATACAGTGAGGTCGCTCTGTGCTCCTGGTGCTGGTCTGACAGTCACCAGTCAGGAGAAAAACCGGGGTGAAGTCCACCTGTGCTTACTGAACAAATAGCTCCTCCCGACAGGACAGCAGCTTAAAAGGTGGTCAGTCACAAGCCTTTCAGCAAATTCCACTCCTGTAATATCAGGAAATTTAGGTATGATCAAAGTGCTCTTCAAACGCCGGGCCAAATTCTGAGCTCAGTTTTAGAGAACATGTCCAGAATTACTTCTTAAGCCTGTAGAGTTGCTGCTGCTTAATATCAGTATCAACTCGGTCTGATGCAATTTGGCTAAACTTGCTGAAATTATGGCAAAGTATGTTAATGAGGAATGGTTTTAGTCTCTTAGCTCTTCTTTTCTATGGTTTGATTTTTCCCTTTTGGCTCCTGCTTTCCGTTTAATTATGCCAGGCTCTAAAATGCATTCACAATGGCAAGCCAAGATTTTGAGTAATTGCAAGGAAGGGAGGATTTCTTGTTCCGGCATACACATTAGCTAATTTTCCCTGGGTTCTGATACTAACTATCAGATTCCACCACCCCACCCCCGTCTCTGGGCTGGGTTGTTTTTTTTTCCCCTTGTTTTCCAATTGCGAAGCAGACATCTGGCAGCTCTCTGGTGGCAATAGCTGATACACTCACTCTGCTTACTGCACTTGGCCATTTCTCCGTGGGAGGTAGGAGAAGAGGCAAAAGGAGCCATGGTTTCAGATTCAAGCCCTTATTTTTATCTTATTTAATTCCACAGCGGGATGTTTTCTTGCTCCCACCACTCGTAGGCTTGTGCTTTCTATAATCACTGAAAGACAAAACTAGCAAAAAATACTTTCCCTGTCTTTAATATCAGAGGAATAAAAATATTTCCAGTTTTCCTTTTGCAAATATGGTTTGTCTCTTCTCCTGCTAAACCTCAGATGAACTCATCCTTCCCCGGCACCCCCTGAGCGAGCGGTACCTGACCTGGGGCAGGGGATGCTCGGTTCGGCACTGCCACCTGGCCTGCCTGGGGCTTGCTGCCTTGGAGGTCACGGCAGTCAGGGAAGGGATGTAGAGAGCACCTGCCGTGCTGTTTTTCTGTGGGAAGAGTCCCCAAGGGACATATTGACATGTGGAAAGGGGAGGGGAGAAGGGAAGCAGCGCATGACTGTGTCTGCCGTAATTTGCCCTGTTTGTCCCTTGAGTTCTTGAAAGGGAATATAACAGAGCCCTCCATGACCTCAAGCTTTCACCTAAATATTTAATAATGATTTATATTACTGTGATGTTGATTAAGACTGAGTAAATATATACTACACATAAATTATTTCATTCTAAATCAACAGCCACATTTTTTTTCCTGGTAATGATCATCATTAGGCTGGAATGTTTCTCATGCTTATAATTTTTTAATAAATGGAAGTGATTTTTACTGCAAAATAATCCCCATATGCCCCTGTGTAATTTTGAATATTAATTCATTCCTATTCCCACATCTGACAGTCCTGCCTGAAGCCATATAGGCTCATAGGAGAATGATCAGATTTTATTCTTGTGCAATCTATAGAGTCTTCCATGCTTTTGCTAGCAATGCATTTCAGCTTCAGCACTGATGCTGACACAAAACAATTGTCAAGACATCAAGTGATCTGTGTAAGAGTCTAATTTCATGTGAGACTTATTTCACTTCTTTTGTTCTCCATCACAAAATATGTGTCTGATAGGCTAGAAATTATTTTGATATTTGGTTGCAACTGGGTAACCAATAGATAACTTTTACACATAACCAATAGATATCTCTTTCATGTTTGCATTTAATCATATTTACCGTACTGTTTTTATTCCTACTCAGTTGCTCCCTGATATTTAAAAAAAAAAGGAAATACTGAATGCCACTATTAAGCAAACTTGCATCTCTGCAAAAACAACTATGATGTGTCAGCCTCAGACAACATCATCAAGTAATTTTCTGAGTAATGCTGATAATTCAGACTCAAAATGGCATTTTTCAATTTCTAAACAAGTCATCATAATGTTTGGAGTTGTCATATGAATATGTATTAAAGCTTTAGTACCTCAGAATGTCTAAATGCATAAAGAAGAACACAGAAGAAAAATCAAAATGCTTTAAAAATAGGCTCAACTGATTGAAAACTCTGGCTAGAAATTTCTGCATTGTATACAGGGAATGCACAGTAGCAGTGAGCCCAGGATGTTGAAGATCTGCCATTACTTTTTAGCTGTGTAATCTCAGTTTGAGACTGTCAGCAGCTCTTAATACACCCTATCAAAGGATCCTCCTAGAATACATAGAACAGGCTTGGTGAGTAGAGGGGGGAAAAAAACCAAACCAAACCAAAACAAAAAACCCTGCAGTTCACAGTTCTGGCTTCACTGCAAATGATAGTACAGTAATTTCACGATTACAAGCCGCACCTGATTATAAGCCACACCTCCAGGTGTCGGCAATGGTTAGGTCTTTGTCCATACACAAGCCGCACCTGATTATAAGCTGCTCTTCCATTCACAGAGAGGACCCGCATGCAACAAAGTTGCCAATTAGTGACAGAATTGTGGGAACATGGGGTTTACTGGCTTGGCTTGGGGCCATGCAGGCTCGGCCCGCTCGAGGCTGCCGACGGGGCCAGGTGGCCCAGCTCGGCGCTGCTGCTTGGCGGGGCTGCTTGGGGCCAGCCACTGCTGCTGCCGGACTCACTCGCCCCAGCTCGGCGCTGCTCCGTGGTGGCAGGAGGGGAAGGAGCCCCCCCACCCACTCCCACTCCTGCGGCAAGCAAGCATGGACCCCCCCCCCCCTGCCCCACCCACTGTCGCAGTGCCGGTGGGAAGTGGGCACGGAACCCCCGCCTCTCCCTCAGGCGGCAGGGCCGGCAGGAGGGAGCCCCCCTCACTGCCAGCACGGAGCCCGTCTCCACCCATCGTGCAACAGAGTAACCAATTTGTAACAATCGCACAATTCTGGGTTTTACTGGCAGGTGCTCAGCTTGGCACCTCAACTTGCACTTCCAGGTTTGGAAATTTCAGAAATTTTTTCATATGTTAGCTGCTCTTGAATGTACAGTAATTTCACGAATACAAGCCGCACCAATTTGACCAAAAGTTTGGTGGAAACCCGGAAGTGCAGCTAATATTCGAGGGCGGCTAATACATGAACAAAATTCTAAAATCTGCCAACACAGAAGTGAGAGCCCGCGGCAGCCCCAAGCCAAGCTGGAGCCCGGCCGGCCCCGGCAGAGGTGGGAAAGCCTGGCAGAGGCGGGACCTGCAGTGTGGGGGCGGGCGGCTGAGCCTGAGCCAGCAGGGCGGGGCAGGGAGGGCGGCAGAGCCCGGGCCAGCAGGGCGGGGGAGCCCGGGAGAACTGGGGCTAGCAGTGCAGGGGAGCATGGCAGAAGCAGGAAGCCCGGTGGGTGGGGCTGCCTGGCAGCGGGGGAAGCCCAGCAGAATCGGGGCCAGCAGCGTGGGAGAGCCCGGTGGTGCGGGGGCCTGCAGTGCCGGCCAGGGCGAGCAAACGCGGCGGCGATGCAGACGGGAGGGGGCGGCCGGCGAGCCTGGCAGCGGCGGCGGCAGCAGCCCTGCCGGCCGGGCGAGCAAACATGGCGCGGGGCGGCCGGCGTGCCTGGCAGCGTTGGCAGCGGCTGGCCCGCCGGCAGGGCGAGTAAACTCAGCGGCGGGGTGGCCGGCGTGCCTCGCAGCGGCGGCCGGCCCGCCGGCAGGACGAGCAAACACAGCAGCGAGGCAGTGCTGATGGGAGAGGGGGGCCAGTGAGCCCGGTGGCGGCTGCAGCACCACCCGGCCGGCCCCGTCGGCAACCATGAGCGGGCCGAGCCTTCCTGGCCCCGCCTCGAGCCAGTAAAGCCCGCTATGCCGCGATCCTGTTACTAATTGGCCAATTTGTGAAAGCTGTGCACGGATTCCCCCTACGAACGAAAGTGCGGCTAATATTCGGGGTGCGGCTTATCTATTGACAAAGACAGCAACATTGTCGAGGCACCGGAAGTGCGGCTCATACTCCGTGCGGCTTGTATTCGTGAAACTACTGTAAGCTGCATTTCCAGGGTGGGATCAAAATTTTAGTCAAAATGGTGCGGCTTATAATCGTGAAATTACTCTAATTATCTTCACTGTTTGCATTAAGCTCGGTCACAGGACAGGACAGTGAGGGGCTGGGGAAAAATGCTTTAAGCAGAAACCTGAACACGAGACAGAGTGAGACACTGTAAAAACTATACTTTTGTTGAAGTCTCTTTTGCTCGAAACCCATTTCTGGTTGATTTTAAGAAAGGCTAATATGACACTTGGCCAGCTAGAGAAGGTATGTTCAGGTTCTGCAGCACTAGACTTGGCCTGACACCAGCCTGAAGGCAGGTTTCTACCAGCACGGGACTTTATTTATCCAAATCACTCGTCCATTAGGACTATTCTAAGTTTCAAAGGCCGTTAGTGCTACAACTGCTGCTCACTTATCCCGCTCCCTGCTACAAAACTCTGTCAGGAGGTCCTTCCCCATTGTGCAGGTTACCTCTTCAGTATGCAAAGGGTAAGCAAGGTTACACTTGACCTGTCTGTCTGGTGTGTCACCCCCAGCCATCAGATGGGGTTTAGCCAAATCTATCATCACAGACTGATCTGTAAGACAATTGCACTGCTTTACTTTATGGCTCATGCATTAAGAAGACTAAACTCTAGATCATGCAAAGTGTTGTGCTGCCAGTCTTAACTGAGAGTGAGCAGCCTCAGCACATCCCAGTAATTGTGAAGGACTAGGTGTTGGCTCATTTTCAGTGTTTCCATTGATTTTAAAATTGCTTTGATGACCTACATTTGGTGGGGGGAGAAGGGACGGCAAAAAACTGGGGACAAAGGATTTGTCTCTCCATGTAAGTCTAAGCACCAAATAGGCTGTCCTCACCAAAAGTGTAGGTGAGGATGTGTCTCATACAGCATCCTCATGCCTCTACTGTTGTGCATCCCACACCCAGGGCTTTAAGTCATTTACAGAAGAAAAACATCAGTAAATTCATTTTAAAGGAAACTTTCAGTTCTTTTTCTTTAGTATTTGTTTTTAAATGGATCAGTTCTGTCTCCCATGGAACTTCTGTCCTCCTCAGCTTTTTTTAAAGTGATCTATATATTTTAGATTCAGTCTGACTTGGTTTTTCACTTGTACAGAAATTTATCACATGTCAAGTATTGGCTAAAGTAAGAAAAAAAAGAGACTCAGCAAGAGAGTTGTAAGCACTTATATTTTACCTCACATTTGGGACAGACAAAGTGCATGTGTATGATTGGTTACTGTGGCTCTGCACTAACTCGTTGAGCTACAGTAAACCTAGCATCTGTCTGAGCCCTGAGGGTTTGTCTACACACAAAAGTTGTTGTGTTTAACCATACCATTAAAGTGCAACATAGGCCTCAAGGACTGATGCAGTCAGTTTGATATAGAAGTATGTAAACCCACAGAATGTGGCCCTGTAAGAGAATAGCAGTAAGCTAAAGGTATATAAAGTATATAATGTTACCTGAAGGAGAAAACACAACCACTTCATGCAATTAAGTCAGTGAAAATACTGAGCAGAAACCAGGCTTGAAGTAATTCAGTACCATTATTGCTGTTGAAATTATAACTGAGCACATGTTTCAGATCATTCCACTTCTGTGGTGTGTGTCATTCAGCAGGGAAAGAAATCACCCAGACTGCCCACAGAAAAGCTGTGTGTGGTGTGGGAGGGAAACACACAAATGGTAAAATGCCACCAAGAGTCTTGTTTAAGAGATACTAAACCTTTCTGTTCAAGTAAGAAAGAGTGCATTACAAATTCAAGAACTGGAGAAAAGAAAGGAATCTGAATCAAAAATTCAGATTAATTGAGCAAACAGTCAATTGCTAAGCTTTCTGCATTATGAGTTCATTTGGTAATTCATGACAACTAGGTGACTTTAGGAAGGTGGAAACTATGACAGTAACATGATAGTCGGCGAACAAGTTTTTCTGTAGTTCTTGTAGGAGCTTGATTTGAGCCTTGGAACCCATATATAATGTATTCACTGTTTTAAAGAGGAGCAAGAGGAAACATGAGCCTTGCACATGCGTTGGTAGATAGACCTAAAATCTAATATGAAATATACATTATATGCTCAATATACTCATAGAATGTGGTCTGTGAGGAAATTCTTTGTGGTGGAGGGACAGCATTGCTCCTGGAATGGATAATAAATTACAGACCGTTTCTTTTGGCATGATTTAGAATATTTATTGCAAATATCTGCCATAACATAATCTGCTGTGTGACAGAAACTGGTAAAATGTGTCAGGCATACTCTTTTGTCCTCTGAGGAAAATGTGAAATCTGAATTTCAGTGTAGAAAAAGGTTTCTGTCAAGGCTGGATCATCACAATCAAATGCAAAATGACAGCCAGAAAAAATGGCCATCCTTCAGTGGTGATGCATGACTTCATGCTGATGTACTTCCTTTTCGCTTCCACGATGTATTTAGAGTCCATTTGGGTTATCTTTGGGGGTGCAGTGAAACCTCTGACCTGCACAAGGACAGCCCAGGTGCGAGGGGCGAGCACCCACAGAGGATGACCATGACAAACCAATTTCTGCCTAACAGTTAGAAGGGTTCTGAGCCACATGGGGGAAAAGAAATAGACCCTGTGGAGGCAGAACAGTGCTTTCCACCACACCAGTGCCCTCCCTTACGCACATAGGGTCAGATGTAAAACTGCCTCCTGGGAGATTTGTTGGGATGTGAACATCCACACACAGCCTGGGGGTTTTCATCCCTTCTGATGGGGCATCACTGGCTCAGCTACTCTGACGTGAGAGGCAGCTGCCATGTCTCAGGAGATGTCATAAACCACCAAAGACCCCCAAGCACCCCCAGACCCATTTCTGAGCCCTTCCACCAGAGGACTGTGATCCCCTAAGAGGGGTACCTGGGCATTCCCACCTGAACATAGTCATTAACACATTGAATTCTGTGTTTCAGGCACTTCTCCCACCCCAGACAGACTGGGAATGAAACCATCCCTTCACCCAATGGATATCAAAATTGAAACAATCAAGTCTTGCCACTGGATTCATGGATGGTGACTGTGTATCTTTCAACTCTAATCCTTTCTTCCTGTTTCTTTTCCTTATTTATTTTCTTAAGGGTTGCTTTTATACCTTCCTATTGTTAGATTCCTATAGACAATAACCAGAATTGGCTAGCAAAATACCTCCTTTCCATTGCAAACAAAATTGTTCTAAAATCAATATACATATATATATATATATGTATGTGTGTATATATATATATGTGTATATATATTTATATCTAAATAAAGCTCTGCCCATGGAGGTCCATGGTGGAGCAGAGCTCCACCTGTAGCCCCTGAAGAAACCTATATTGCATCAGGTGACATGCCCTGAAAGAGGCTGCAGCTCACAAAAGATTGGGGTTTTTGGTAGATGTGACTCTCCAGCGCACCCATGCTGGACCTGGACCATTCCTGGACCACCTGGACCATTCCTAAATGGCTGCACCCCATGGTAAGAAACCATACTAGAGAAATCTTGAAGAACCACACCCTGTGGGAAAGACCCACTCTGGAGCACTTTGTGAAGGACTGTGTCCCATGTCAGGGACCACATGGGGAAGAGCGTGAGAGGAAGGGGCAGAGATGAAGCACTATGAGCTTTCCAAAACCCCTGTACCTCACCCTCCCACACTTGTAGAAGGGAGGCAGTAGAAAAAGTGGGAGAGAAGCTGACCCTAGGAAGAAGGGTTATGAGTTTTAGTCTTATTTCTCACTATGTTAGTCTGATATAATTAATTGGTGATGTATCACATTAATTTATCCAAGCGGAATCTGGTTTGCTTCTGACAGTAATTAGTAGGTGACCACCCTGCCCTTAGCTTGACTCATGCACCTTTCACCATATTTTCTCCCCCTGTCCTGTTGATGGTGGGTGATAGAGCAGACTAGAACATTGGAAGACAGCTGACAAGCCAGTCAAGGTGAATTCACCACAGAAGCAGTAGTGTTAAAGAGCACACTCTCATACAATTTTACCTTCTCTTGAATTAGCAACTATCTCAAATAGTAAGATGCCAGTCAAGTGTGACACAAGCAATAGACCCTACACCTACCCTTTATCTCTGTAAAGAAGAATGTTCTCTGTAAAGAAGAACCTTCCTCTGCCACAGTCACCAGGCTTTTAGAACCAACTTTTTCAAAGCACAAGCATCAAAGTACTGATTCCATTTTGTCATAAGATATTTGTTTTTGTCATTATATTTGTCTTGGGGTGTTTTTCCAAATCACTAAATTGTCTCTAATTCTTCTGTACCAATATATTTAGCATTATTAGAAGAGTACAGATTCATACCCCAAAAAGCCAAAGTAAGGCACAGTAGTACCAGGGCATGCTGTGGGAGACTGTTCCCAGAACAGTGATGCACTAGTGCTTTGTGCTGATTGTGCAGATGAGCACACGTATTGAATCGATGGAGTCGACATTTTCCAGACATAGTACATCCAGAAATAGTTATTTGCTGGGCATTTCATAAGGATGAAAGGAGCTACAGCCAAAACCAATATCTGATTGTTACACCAGTGTGGAACAGGCAGCTCCTCTTCTGGCCTTTTAAAATTTAAAGGAAGAAATATTGGGAAGAGTCTTAAATTACTGGGCATTATGTCTTATAGAGATACTTTTTATATCCCTGAAATTAAGAGGGATATATGGGCAATGACATATCTGCAGAGCTTGAAGTTTCTCTAATTCCAGCTTACTTTTGGTGTATCAAAGGCTGGCTACTTACCAAGTACAGCCCCTCAACCCCAGCCCGGCACAAAGAGGTAGCCTGGTGTTTCCTTTTGTCTGTAACTTGTGACACGTTCTGATACTCAGGATTTGAAGAGAAAATGGCTTTCCAGTCATCCCTTATACTTACCTCTTCCAACCTTTAACATGCCTTCAGTGTATTCCTCTGTAAGAAGAGCTGCACAGAAGGAGGTGTAGGTAATAACTATACTGGGCATCATTCTTGCATGATCCAGGTGGCACTGAGGAGAGCATGCTCTGAAGTCCATGTAAAGTGAGCCCAGCTTCCCTGCAAACTATCCTAGTACCTGGTTTGAATTACTTCCTTGATGGTCACAGCCCATGTTACCCTCAGTTAACACAGTGAACCAAGTATAATTCATATGAGGAAAATGGATCACATATAAACTTATACACTGGCTCAATCAGTTTATTGCAGTAAAATGCATAAACACAAAAAGTTTCAGATTTCATCAGGTAGAACATTATTTTACCCCACCTTTTAAATAACCTCACATAAAATCACCTATCAGTGATGCATAATAGACATGGTAGCTCAGTCTTGTATCTTACCCATGTGCTAGGTCTAATATATTCATTGGCATGTGCAGATATATATGAACTTACTGTTTTTACATCTATTTATGTCAATTGAGTCCAATTCTTTTAAACTATAGAAAAAGAAGAGCCAACTACATAGATCCGAATATCCTGTACTCTTTAAAAGTGCAATTTCACCAAACACTTGTGGTGTAAATTACTTGTTTGGTTATTACAGACACAGCTGCTGCACTATGGCACCACAGCCTAGTGGTCATCTACAGCTACATAGTAGCTGTATCGTTCTATTTTTAGTTAATTTTCATTAAATTTTCTATGGAAAGTAATTTTGATAATAATTTTAAAAATGTACATTTGTGATACATATCCAACAGTGATAATGCACTGATCATACAGCAGAGCAGGGCTGTAAAACTTCAGCTATAAAGTTGCATTTCATATGACAGCTTTCAGAAAACAGAAATTTATGCAATAAGTAGAGTATCATATGGGCCAGTAATCATTAATGAATCCATTAGATGTAATAAATGGTATGAAACATGCAGGTGTCCAGGATGGGATCCACAGTTTTGAATTAGGGGCTTTCTGCTCCATACATTCAGCCAAGGGAGTCAAAATCCCTTGGGAGGGCAGTCTGGACACCTTGTGAATTGAGCAAGTGGTTGGGGAGTCCCTGTGACACCCCATGTCTGGGCTGCAGGCACCTCTCCATGCTCCAGTCTGAGCCTGGCTTCAGTAAGCAGGTGAAACTCCACCAGTGCTTTGTTGGGAGGCAATGAGGGATGTCCTGCCCCTCCCTGTAGTTCCTCATTTCCTACTCCTTGTAACAACAGCATGGAAAGTTTCTCACTGCAGCACAACAGTGCAATTCCAGTGCTGAATGCCCCAGATATCAAAGAGGTGACGTGGTGCTGTGCAGAGACAGGGACCCTATGCTTTCACCAAGCACAGAGCTCTGCTGTTGCCACTTGCAGCTTCCTTTCTCTTGACTAAAAGTCTGGAAGACAATGAGGACAATCATCATTCTTCTTTCTTGCTTTGGATACACAGGAGTGGGAAATTGCATGCGGGCTTTCTCAGGCTGTGAGAAGGACTGAACCCAAGACTCCCACAAGTTGACTGAATGCTTTTGTTATCCAGTGAGTGCTGGCTGCTCCTTTCTCTCCTGAGACAAACGAGTTGACCACATCAGCATTTAGATGAGAATCTGATCCTGACAGCAAGTAGTCACGTATGTTTGGAGGGTAGCCCTTCATATCAGGCAGAGACTCAGAGCTCAGCACTGAGAGCTGCAAAAGGATCTCTGAATCAGAGCTCTTTTAAGACTTTTAAGTCAAAGAAACCTATGCCCAGGGCTAATATTGAAAGACAGTATCTACAGACCTCAGTCTTACACTTTCATGGTAGCTCTGCTCTAGTTCTACTTTAGCCATGAAGGCCCTTTATTTGGCACAGTTCATGCTTTAATCTTGACATGGATAATTGGATCTTTCAGTTAGGATGAACTAATAGATAGAACCACTGATTTTTGCAGATATCTGACCTTTTAAAAGCAAGATCTTAAAAAAAGCAAGGTAGAGAATATGACATGTTTTTATTAGATTTTATGCTTTATATGCATACTCAAACATATCAGGAACTCTAGGACAAAAGTAACCTCTGATGTTATAGCCATTGTCCTTCCAAAATGGGGGATGTCCATTAACAGATGCTCGCTGAAGAAACAAACTATGTCAAAATAGGCACATATAGGGAAATATTCTTTGTTCCTTAAAAAAAAAAAGTAACAAAAAAGTGTTCTTCATTGATAGAATTCTTAAACTGTCTCCTCAGTTTTATACAAATTATTATTACGTTCAGGATCTCAGTATTAAAAATTTTGCAGGCTTGAAGCAAAATAGTATATACAGTGGAAAATAGAAGCCACATAAATAATTATTAGTAGATTAAAAAGAACTTAACATGAATACATGGTTTAAAAAAATAAAAGAACATGCAATTACTAGAGTTCTATTTATTAATACTCCCTGGCCAAAAACCACTTGGAAACAAATTCACAGAAAACCAAAACTCCCTGCAAGTACAAGACAACAATTTTAATACAACCTTGAGTTCATTTTAGCTGTGAATAGTTTAAAAAAACCCCAAACAACAAAACAAACAAACAAAAAAATCCAACCCAAAAGTCCTTCTTTCAACATGCTTATGCTTTCTTCATTGTGTACTTTTTCCCTTCACTTAAAGACAAGCATTTGAAAAATCTTTATCAGCTAAATTGCTTGGGACTACTTAATATTTTCAAAGAGAAACACTTAGATTACACATAAGATTCATCATTCCAAACTAGAACCACAATATTAAATCAACTGTTGTCACTTAGAGCAATTCTTGTCTCAAGAACCTCACACACTATCAGTGGTTTATGTCCAGTTGGAATCTCAGTCACGTGTGTTCCTACACACTTTCAAAACCTTACTACAACCAGAGAAACAGAAAGTTAAGCTTTTCTGCCAACTTTGTGCCCTCCTTCTCAGGAGGCACTTTAGAGAGTTTATTTATATATATTTTATATCATGTGATTATAAAAATTGCCTGGGTCGGTCAGAATTTATCGCCTGTTTTCACTAAGACGGGCCGAAAGTTATCTCCTAGAGAGGTGCCTTTAGAGCAAAGCAAGGATACAGTTAGTCTTCCCTAAATCTTTTCTGGGTTCTCAGAATCTGCAGCTTGTAGGGTTGCTGAGTGAGAAGTGATTTTTCACAATTTAGAGAAGGCTTCAGGTATTCACCTTCCATTAGCTTGTTTAATTTTCATTAAAAAATGAAATGAAATGTTAGGTGGGAAATGTTAGGTTTCACAGGAACCTGTGGTGAAGAATTTCCACCATGAAATTACCTACAGTGTATGCAAGATCCATCTCCTCTGATTGTCCTGACTTGCCCTTTTCTGGATATTTTCTAAACCTATGACAAACTTTCTGAAAGCAAAAGAAATAGACCCACTACACATTTATATGATAGTAAAATTCTTTTCTCTGCATCCTTTCCTAATACTTACCAAAAGTTAGCAGGCTTTTTTGATCAGTAAGTAGATTTTGTCATGAAAGTTTCTCTTGCAAATCTAATTCCAAGTCCAGACTCATTATTGCCAGCTCAGACCATTTATTTTATATTTTCCCTATAAACTAATGGGGGAAAGGAGAGCAAGGCCATGTCCTGTGTACATCAGTCTGTATTTATTTTGTTAAATTTCATCTGTAATTTTAGTCCTCAAGTACATAGCCCCACAAAGTTCTGCAGTTCTGCACAGGCAACTCCATTGTTAGTATCCCACCTCCCCTTGGTTCTACCATCAAAATTTATCATCTCTGTACACACCCTTGCCAAATCAGAGAAGTTTCCTAAGTCTGTGGCAGGCAGCTGTCAAGCACATCTGCACAGTCATGCAGAAAAGGGAGGAAAGCTACAGAGATAGCAGAGCTACAGAGGAGAACAATGAAACAGTCACAGATTTGAATTATTTGTTCATGCATTCATTGGAGTCTAGATTCCAGCAGACCAACAAGGGAAAGATGAGATAAAATCACTCTTTTGGAAAAAGTAATCTCTAAGCCGTGGTTTTGTTCATGAAGTAAAATTCCTGCAAGGCATATCAGTTGATAATATTTTAATGGGTTTAGATTTTAATACAGTTTAACCAAGTCACACTTAAATCAATTTAGAGCCCCTCTATCAGACTTAAGTGAAGAAATACAACATAAAGTAGCTACTTTGTTATTATTTTCATAGCAGAACTACTATAGCAGATTACAGGAATTGCTACTGTGAACACTTGTCTGGAGTACATAAGAATTGAGACACCTCAACACACTGCATCGTTACCAGAAATAACACACAGACCCGCAGCAGTCTTTCAGTATTCTTCATTGTGACAGGAGGCAGAAATGTTGTCCCAGTTATTTTTTATTTATTTGTTTTTTATTTACATACTTTTTCAATTATTTACATGCTAATGCACAGGCACTGTTCAGAAATGCTGTTGCACTTACCACACTCAGACCCTCCTCCTACCAAACCACACCTAGCCTGTGAGCTGTGTGCCTTGGGTCAATAAATTCTGATGCTGCTGGACATATGGGCATGAGGAGGATGTGTACCAGGTACAGCTGCTACCTCTTGCTACTGCCTGTCTCCTTGAGCTTCCCAAAGTCAGTGCACAGAAGGATGGCATGGAAGGCATAGAAATTCCCAAGCAGTATAAAAGTACTATCACAAAAATAGTGGTGCAAAAGTGCTTTTTGAAGCAGTGTCTAGCATGCAATCTGCAGGTTATGGAGCACAAGAATTGCTGGGGAGGGATATAAGCAGGAGCAGTTGTGGTCCAGAACAATTGGTTTGCACCACAGCCATTTTTTTTCATCACCCCAAAGCTGCAGCACTCCAAGGAGGAAGGGAGAGTAAAAGATTCCAGGCCTATTTAAGTTTTTGAGGAGCTGTTCTGGGGTACTCTTGGTTTCTGCATATTAATGCAACCTTTTCCTGGCAGACTTTGGGCCATATAATACATTCTGTACTGCCTCTGCATGCGTGCCATACCAGATGGTTCTGTTTTCATATTTCAGGTGGCAATTGATGTGTGGCCTGCCAAAGGCTCCTGAAAGGTTAAGCTGGGCTTTGACAAGGGAAATAACCTCATATTAATCATTGTCCCAATTTTTCTCTCCATCCGCTGCTGTATTTTTTCACACTGAACTAACAACACAATGGAAATGCAAATAGATAAGACAGAAATTTGTAAAAATGCCTATCTTCTTTTTGTTTGCTGAATTTCTAAATAAATGCAAGAACACTATGTGACTTAGAAAACAGCAAGTAACTTTGGATCCACTTATGTCATGGTAACATATGCCCACTGAAAATTAAGAAACCATTTCCTAAGGCCACCTTACTTTGCTGCTGGCTATACGCTCTGCACAGCACAGTTGTGCACTCTGCGACCAAATGCAGATTATCAATTGAACTACAGCAGTAGACAAAACATCTTCACTAAAAGCTGTTCATGAGTTTATTAATCAGAAGCTATTCCTAAATTGCCAGAACCTTAGTTAACCCAATGTGAATTTTGTGACAGAAAGTTGCAGGTTGTCAGTGAAGTAAAATTTGAGGGAGCTTCTTTAGACACAGTGGTCTTGGGAGCAGTGAGGAATCACAGGTGACTATACTGAATGCCTTAGAGGAATGCTGCCCTCTCTGTCCCCTTCTATAGTGTGCCCATTGTTGATAAAGGCTGTCTTCCTTTTGTTGGTGTTCATTGTGGAGAGAAATGCACTAGTTATTTACTGGTGAAAATGAGATGGCAGTAACAAGCAATGGAAGACAGTGTTGTTTTTCATTTTGCAATGATGCCCCTCTACAGAGGCATGCTTTTCTCACATTATTCTTCTCAAAGCCTTTATTGTTCTGGCTTCCTGTTACAAATCAAGCTGGTGATGGCAGCCCCATGAAATCCCATTAGCATACTGAGAGCAGTGTATTACAGTACCAGGCAATAGAATAAATGCAGAACAATAAGTATAATAGGGAACACATTACCCCAAAATGGAACAGCAGCTCTGTACCGAGCTCTAGTTCTATGAAGGTGCCTTCTCCAGTGTTTGAAATCATACAAACAGCATTTTTAGGGTTCAGTTGCTTTGTCAAGTAAAATCTGGCTTGTTTAAACCAAGATGTTATGCTACATGTTCAGATGCAACCATCTATCTCTCCATGTTCATGGACTCTAATTTTAATGTCATTTGACTTCTAGATATAAAACGCTTATTATTTTTTGATATACAGATGTAATTGGACCCTGCAAACAACTGAACTTACTTTGGAGTTTTATTCTTTGCTTGGCTGGCATCAATTGCAAGCATGTGATGGCAGCCTTCAGAAGGCAGGTTGCCTTTAAAAGAACCAGCACTTGGGAAACCTGAACTAGTAGGAAAATTGCTAGTTTGCAGCCAGTCAAGCAGCAGTCTGCTGTGGATGAGCAAGAAGACAGCAGGCACATCAACATCAGTAAGTCTGGCAGTTCTCAGGGACAGGACCATAAATGCCCTCTCCTTAGGTCGTCTTACAGGTCTTGAAGTGAAGGTAGGTACAGCAGGCAACTGCAAGACACTTTTGGGGGAAAAGGGACAAACTGACTAGGATAAGGAAAAATTCTGCAAAGGAATTGACATTTTCCTTAGCCTGAGACAAGGACTATAAAAATGTCTTCGAAGATGTGGATTCCCACTGACTGTCAAATAGTGGTGCGTTCAAAGGTGGGAAAGCAGCTGTGTTTTTCCAGAATGAAAAGGAAGATCAATCTGAAAGACTTTTAAGAAAAGCTGTCAAACATTATAAAAAAGCAAACCAGACTATGTATTGGCATACTGTTTCTGATGACTAATCACTTTCTAGTTTTAAATATAGGTTTTAATTCTAAAAGTGAAAAGAGAGAGTTCATATTTTTTTCATGAGAGCTTCTGCGTTAGTAACTTGCAATGATATAATGATATGGATTATAATTTTCTCTCAGAAATGGTTTAATTTTTAAGTGTGTCTGTGGCTTAGCATGAAGATCCACAGGGTCTCTTAAAACCAACAGGTCTGCAGTTAGTTCTGGGCACTCTCTTTGCAGATGAGCAAAGGAGTAAAATATTAAATTAGAACCTCACAATTACGATTTCTACTAGGCAAAACATTTGCAAGTTTGGTTGCGTGGTTAAATACAGCTGAAATGCATTGTCCCAGGTCTTAATGCTTAAAGTTCATGTTACTTGGTGTATTCTTCTGTCATTTCCTTTGTAAAATTCAAATGGGGGAAAAAACAACCTGAAAACCAAAAGAAAAGAGGTGATGATGTGAAATCTTTGTTTCATTTTTCCAAATTAGATAGGCCTGCTCTGACATGAAGAAAAACAAGGACTTTGTGAATTAGACCAAAGATGGGAATGGGCAAGGAACTTGCACATCTTTAGAAGCTTAGAAGAAATGTTCTCTTCAGGAGTTCAGACTGAAGTTGGACAAGGTTTGAAGAGAAAAAGCTGACACACAGAAAAGCATCTAGATGGTTCTAGTTTCATTTAAGCTTAGCTGCAGCTCTGCCTCACCCCACAAGATGATAATTTCATACTAAGCATGTCAAACAGCAGATACAGGCCTCATTATATACGCAGGAAGGAACTTTTAAGGATTTCCCACCTTAGGGTATCAAAGAGGATGTCCATTTGAGTTTCGTGTATAAACACAGAACCTAGAGAGGACCATTTTTGTTGTCAAGTATAGATAAGTATGCAAGACATTTTTAAACCACGCAGATCCACAAGATCTCCACTTCACCTAGTACTGCATAACACATGTCTAAGAAAAAACTCTTTCCTCTTACAATGGAGACCATTCAGTATAACAGATGAAAAATGGGATTGACCCACAGGATGGGAGTATGTGAAATCACCAAAGTTACCACTATGTGCTGCTCTAGAATCCATAAATTCCATTGGCTCAGCAACATGTGTTCAGGAAGATTCAAGAATAGTTATCTTACCAAACACAGCATCTGTCCCTAACTCCGAAATAAATGCTAAAGTATTCTTAGCTATAGAAAACTACAAGACAGGAAACTCTGTCGTGTTTCATGATGATAACTCCTTAATTAAGAGATGGGGGTTGTTAACAATGTTTTTCAAATAAAAGCCCCTAGTAATCCATCAAATGTGGACTATCCATATGTCCCTGCATGGTGTGAGAGGAATGTGCTGAAAATGTCATAGTTATAGGGCAATTGATTGCAACACCTTTGGAATTACCAGCAATTGTGTAATTGTTTTTCTTACTGTATTATTATAATTCTGTGTGCATGCATTAGATGCCATGGAGACCTATAAAACACAAATTACTTCATGTTCACCTACCTACTTCAAACTAATGCCCCTGTAAGACTCTCCTCAAACAGCCTTGAAGTTGCTTCATTTCAGGAAAAGCAGTGCAAGGTTCTGGATGCAAGGTACTGTGAGATGAGTCCTGGAAACATTACAGTTGTACATTTTTGTACAGTTGTACGGAAAATGCTTTTTTTTCCACACTAATCTCATATTATTCAATAGTAGTGAGTGGCACAGAATCTGGTCCTGAAAGTTCAGTTACAGATTAAACTGACCATTGAGACTGAATACCCATTAAAGTTTAAGATTTCAAAATATATGTGTAACGTAAAAAAAAACATTCAATGTGAGAAAACCATTAACAAATATTTCAATAAAGCACATTAATTTCTAAATCTCTGTAAGAAAATCTTATTAGAGCAGTAATCTACTCTGTAATACCTTCCCCTATCAATAAAAGCAAACTGATGAAAATCAACTCAGAGGTGTGTGTAAGCGTACCTTCCTTTGGGCAGGAGCATACTGAGTTTTATGACTGAGCTTCATTTATTAACTAGTCTGTAGAAGATCTCAAACAGTCAAGCCATTAGTGCCCTGAAAATAGACGAGATTTTCCAAAGCTTTGCTTTTCAGATGTATTCTTACTTCTCCTTCAGACCTAATAAGATTGCAAAATAATCTATTCCTCTTTGGAAAAAAAATAGATTAAAAAAATAGTCTGCAAGTCATTCTGCATGCACTGAGGAAATTCTGTCAACTTGCCTAAGTACCTCCTAGTAACGTGGTCAGATTGGTGATCTGCTGTGTAAAAGCCCACTGTAAAAAATGCTTCCTGTCTCACAGACCATATGCTGGGATCCAGGATAGCCTTTGGAGCTCTAAGATAGTCTTTAGCTGTGTAAATATAAATTGGAGTCTTCAGAAAAGTCACCCAGCTCTTGCTTGAATATTCAAAGAGCTTAAGTTTACAGCATTGCAGTGACTTACAGCTGACATTTGGTCATTCCTAAATTGACAGGGAAGCCCTGGCAGTATGACACAGCGTTGTCAGTCTCATGTGCAAGCCCCACTGATTTCAAGTGTCCAGATCTTAACCAGTGGCTTAACACAATCCAAACTGTGAGAGCACATCTTCCAGATGGGGTGCTGCAAAAGGCATGGCCATTACGTTGCTCCCAAATGTGCCAGATGATGGAGAGGATAAGACCACTGTTCCTGCTGCTTAGGGAAAATCTATTTCAGTTTCCATCCCTATTGGGAAGATCCCAAACCATACATCTGATCACAGGTCCTTCCCTCTCTTCTGTCACCTGCCCTGGTAAGACAGGGGCTTCTTTATTCTTGGGATTTCCTGTTGTGGATCCACTTGTTATTGAATATATCAAAGCAAAGTGGGGACAGATAGTGAGTGTGAATGTGTCCATCTGTCATACTAAAACTAGTCCCTGTGTATTGACATCAGGCATTTTATCAAATGACTGTTTAATGTAAAATACACCTTGTGGGAAGAATAAGGCAGACTGTCTGCTCTAAATTCCAATTGCAGATTTTCAAGGTATGAATAACTTAAAGGAATTTGATTACAGTGACCTATATTCAGACTGTTCATTCAGTTACATCAGTCCAAAACTGCACTGCAGGATGTCTGGTGCCATATGTTGCTTTCCAGCATGCCAGTCGATAAGGCAGTCAGTAAGGTATTGCACTACTAAACTGCTTCTCATGGGAAAAAGAAGGAAAGAAGGAAGAGGGAGGGAAGGAAGGAGGAAGGGAGGAAGGGAGGAAGGGAGGAAGGGAGGAAGGATTCCGGGAAGGAAGGATTCCAGGAAGGAAGGAAGGAAGGAAGGATTCCAGGAAGGAAGGATTCCAGGAAGGAAGGAAGGATTCCAGGAAGGAATGAAGGATTCCAGGAAGGAAGGAAGGAAGGAAAGAAGGAAGGAAGGATAGTTTTCACATACTTTTTAATGCTTTATATCAGCAGTTAGTGAAAGTGTCAGACATCAGTAACATCCTCACAGCATTACTGTGGAGCTGCACAGGCTAGAAGACTTACTACTGCTCTTGTAGTACAGGTATATATTGTGCTCTTGGACTATCTGCTCTTCCTGAAAACTTTCAGTTTTTAATGCAGTTTAATGTATGTTTAGACAAAAACTAGTCCTTGTTTCATGACTGATGATTCACGTCTCTGATTAGAAGTCCATCCATTGTGAGAAGATGGGGTGTGCTTGGTTTTGCTGAAATCAGATCACTCTTTCTCTGTCTACAGTGTGTTTGTCACAGCATTCCCTGCTTTGGTTACCGTTTTGTTTTTTTTTTTCCTTTCTGTAACTGTTCTGCTTTGTTTGGATTCTTTTTTCTAAATGTATCCAAAGTAAACTAAAAAATACTGAAAAAGATAAATAAAAATCTTAAGTGGAATTACATTTCCAGAAATTTACAGGCCTGTTTCACATGCAAAGATGAGAACGCAAGTTTGAATAATCTTTGAAATGTTGTATGAAACCCTGCTAAAACTCTGCCAAGCCACCAGCACTTTCAGTAATATCAGTATTGTACTAACCTGTCAGAGAACTTCACTCCAACTTTACACTAGCTAATTGTGATTCTACACCTGTGACTCTGCTGGCCGACCAAGGTTTCCATCCTCACCAGGGTTTTCACACCACATGGTTTTCTCACTTGCAGAAAATGGCCACTAAATCTCTCTCTCTCTAAGATCTGTAGAAGTCCCCAGTAAGATATACATTTGTCTAGAGCTCTTCTAGGAATTGATTGCACCCTCATGCCTGGGAAGTATAACATTGGAATTGCTCCTTTATTCCCAGGAACATATCAAAGTAATGTAAACCTAGGCTGTGCAGAGGTTTTGAAGGAATAGCTGCAGTCCAAGAAGACTCCAGGAAAAAAAAAAGCTGCAATTCCTACTCATTGCCTCATCCTGCCTTGTTATTGCACACCTCTCTTGCAGAGACAGCCAACATGTTCAGTGGGGGAAGGCAGGAAGAGGTCACTGAGATACACTTTCACTAAGGTTAAAAAAACTCAGGTTGCTTTCTCAGAGGAACCATGCAGATCCCCCCATGGCAAATGAATTATGGTTTCTAAGATAAAGCAATGTTTTGATGATGATTCCCAGTAATCAGAAGAAATATACAGCATGCCAGCAAAGCTAATATTTTAATCAAGGGCTTTGTTGAATAATGAAGCTGTTTGGTTTTTTTCCTCTGGGCTTCAGTAAAAGGGAAAACAAATAAAAATAAGGATTTTCTTTTCTGTTTGAATTCTATTCAATTTCATTTTGAACTGAACAAGGAGGAAAACAATGGGGGCCTTCGAAAAGCCAGTCTTATCATTTCAACTAGTACACAAATATTTCATTTTTGCATGAAAACTAAGGACACTAAAAGTAGTTGTTAAAGAAAGGAAATCTCATATGTCTATCAGTTTCCAGCATTTTAAGCTAAGGCAGCATTTATACTAAAATCTGTTATTTTTATTGTTATTAGCACCCTTTCTTGGGTCCCAAGCTTTCCAGAAATTTCTGTTTCTGCTTGTAGGAATCCATAGGAAATCAAAACTCAAGACATTTTGAGAAAACAAAAGGTATTAATATTTTTGTGCATTTAAATCATATGGAAAGGTAAACAAGTCACAGAATTCCTAGAACTATTCTTAATAATCCTGCTTATTTAAGCTAGGAAGGCATTATAAACTAGTCCTAGACACAATAAACTTATTAAGTTTAATTACTTATAAGTTCATATTTCCTCAGAAAGTGTAATCAAGCAATCTGTCTTACTTTCAACTCATCAGATTAAAATAATCTCTTAGTGTCCTACCAAGAAAGAATAGTACAAATACTTCATCATCCATATTTACACAAAGCTTTGCTAGAAGCACCTCTGCATCTACAAAGCAGCATTTCTTCACAACTCAGTTTGGGAATTTTATTTTCCCTTCATCCAACAGGGGTATCCTTAAAAATTAGTGTTTTAGTCAGAGCTCCCATAGTTGTCTAAGAATACCACAAGCACTTTATTACTAAGTGAATAAATACATAGCATGTGTCCTTGTTTCGGCGGACTTTATTTGTTTTGTGGACATTTTTCATCAACTTACAAACATTTTATGTTTGAAATGCTATGTAACTGGATGTTCCCCATCTGGAATGTTAATACTCGGCATGAAGAAAAGGAAGTCAAAGTGAAAAAAAAAAAAAAGTAACAACATTTCTTTGACTCCCATGTCAGTAGCACCAATTAGCTACATGAATTTTCCATCTGCTTTCACTAAATAATACGTGAACAGCTGCATCCTGCAGGAAGACAATCTGATGCAGCCAGCAGAAACTGTCAAGCACCTGGTCATTTCCTGATACCAGCTCCACTACTGCTGCAGATGTCAAGTCACACTGGGTTTACCAGCTAGCTTTGTATAAACTCTACTAGAAAAAATTGCCACTGTTTTGCTTTCTTTTAGTAAAATCTCTTTGCCTATTGATCTAAGTGGTTTGTGTATTTTACTTTACATCCATTGGATTAGACAGCAAAACACCGTATGTCTGGAAATTTATGGGCTCCTCAGTCTCTAAACAATAATGACACCAAACTAATGCTGCAAATTAAAGAGAGATTAATGATTTTATTTGGCATGGTCTAATGCTGCTGTTAATTGGTAATATATATTGTGTTGGGCAGTTACACCTAATCTATTTTTTTTTCCTGACAGAATATCTATCACTTTGTCCTTATGTTTCACAGAATATCATGCAAACTTTGTATTCTTCAAATTTAAATGGAAACACTATTTTAGACTCTCCTCCCCACCACAGCACCCTCCTGGAAAAGGAAAATAGCTATTACAAAGATGGATAACTTCAAGATGTCTGACTATTTGACTTGGAAGTAATATTGAAATGGAAGTAATTACATTTTCTGGTCTTTTGCACGAAGCACAAAGTTCCTTGCAAAATACCCGGACCTTTTGCAACTGCCTCCTGCCAAAATTCTTGAGGGAATACCTTTCTCCTTCATCGTTGAAGCAATCTTCCTAATCACATGGCATTGTTCAGCTCTCCGTCTGAATCAGTGGAAGGCTTATATGGAGATAAGACCATCTGGGGTGTTAGGCAGAGAGTGAGAATGTTTTCTGGAACTGTCAGGGGAACTAGATTTCTAATCTTTTTAAACTCAAGGATTGTGGACCCTGTAACTTTGACCTTTCTGATCAGGAGATTGCCTAACTGTAAAAACTGCCTGCCTTATTAAATTTCCTGATACTGTACCTGGGATCTGCAGACCAGTGAACAAGACTGTCTAAAGACCATCCTTTAGAATGGCTTCTAAGATCCATATTCCTTCTACCTCCAAATGGTCCAATAAATTTTCTCCCCATTTTCTCCAGTAATCATCTAAAACAACTGTTACATCATAGGTTTTTTTTAATGTACAGGCATGCATGCACTGTGAATGCAGCCAGGATTTGCTAGCAGAGCCCTGCCCAGAAATTGGGAGACTCCTTGAACAAGCCGTGCTCTGTGAATGTCTCTGTTTCAAAGACTGTGTCTGTGCTGTCCTCCCAAGCCATCAGCAAACACGGGCTCACAAAAACAGCAAGGCCACATCTCTGTGGGAGCCTGGGCAGGCTGTGGGTGCTAGTCTCACCTGAGTTATGCTGGCATAGCTGCATCAGTGTGACCCAAAACTTGAGTCAGGACAGCTCTCTCTGGGACCTGCAGCGCAGCAGTTGTAGCTCTTCTGCCACTTGATTGGGAGAGACAGGTCTCATGCCACAAATGCATTATTGCCCCTCACATGCCACAAATGCATTATTGCCCCTCATTTCTACACAAAAACTTGTGAATCCCCTGCACTTTCAACAGAGGGGATTGAAATGCGAACAAGTGCCTCAGCTAATTGCAAGTGCTTATCCTATGAAAGCCACAGCTTAAGTTTAAAGCATTTCAGGACACTTTGTTAGTTCTAGGTGGGCTGTTTCATCTCACTCCTGTGTTCACATCTGTCCCCCAAGCACCTGTCCCTCATTTTTTTTCTTTTCACAGTTAAGAGCTATGCCATCTTTTGGCATAAAATCCCCAACTAGTGGGATTATTTGGATTATTTGGGTTGATGATGTTTTAAATAAAACTGAATAAAGAATGGGAAATGTATATAATTGGTATTCAGCAAAGTAAAGTTGTGATAGTGATTATTTAATTCAGCACTCACAAGACAGAGGTAAAAGCAACTTCCTTTATGATATGTTTTTCTAGTCCTTAAAATATCCAATTATCTGTATCTATGAAAAAGCATTGACTTTTTAATAAAATATAGCTTTTAAAGATAATATCTGAAGCTAAAACTTCACATATTTCTTAAGACATATTTAAAGCCTTGAAGACAAGCATATAGATGACTAATTTTTGGATCTTGGTTTTCTTGTTATGATGAATATTTTTAATCAGAATGTAGAAACATATCATTTATGCGTACCTTCTCTCCTCATAGTCTTTTCTGTTGCAGACTATCTCCATTCTGTTTGTCTCTTGCAGTCAATTGCCCTTGTCAATAACTATAACATGACAAAATTACACTTTAGATCTGAGAATATAAGATTATAATAGGTGATTCTGTAATTAATTTACAGAGCTAATATCCATAAACCAAAGATTAAGCTTCAGCATATATTCTTATTCATTATTGGAGCTATTTGTGCAAGGTTTACTCTTGCCTCCTATTCAACACCTTCTACACTTGTCTTATCTCTATACGGGCTCTGGTTTAAAAAGATTTATAATAGGTGTACCATTATGTATAAAATCAGTTCCTGATATCTGGCTTTTGAAAATCTGCACCTATTCAGTAATTTCCCAGCTCTAGCTCCACAAACACTTCCCAAGCACCTAGTCATTATTAGCATCCTATAAAAGTGTAACTCTCTTTTTAAGACTCTTTTACGATGACAAAATCTCTGATAAGGACTCCTAGTATATCAAGCTTTATCACTATAACCCCTGCTGTAACAGCATCCCTCTACAGCACACAAACAAAGAGCCTTTTGAAAATTGTTTCAGGTTGTGCAAAGCATCCATTAGATGGACACATGAAGTACATCGTATATCCACATTGGACAGCAAGAGAGAATGTGACATCGTGGCAAAAGCAGCTCTTTTTTTTGGTGAGGGTCTGTCCAACTGGATCATTTGGTTTTACTTACTGATTCACTGGATGAACCAAATGCTGCAAAGCAGGGAATTGTGTCAGACAGAAATGATGAACAGTAAGTTAGTTATAAGGTGAAACACAGACAGCTGTATTACCCTGCACTGCTGTATTCAGAAAACAGAAGGATAGCAAACCTTGAGGGAGATTTATTTTTATTTCTTTTGGTGCATTATTCCACCCATTTTGCAGTCTTTAAGCTCTTCACATTTTGTCATGTAGTAAAAGTACATACTCTGAAGCATCAATCTGCATATGCGTCTAGATACAAAGCAAAGCTCTTTTAATTCCATAATTGCCACTCTATAAAACATATACACAAATATATGGGATCACTCACCAGTTTCTTGGGCGTTTCCCATCAAGTGTAGGGTTCTGCTGGGAGAAGTGTTGAACTACTAAGGAAATATTTAATGCATTTCTTATTAAATAGATTGCCTTTCATTTAATCCTTATGGCAGCTGGCATGCTAAAGGCTAGCAGTAGCAATAACACACCGTCAGAGAAAGGTGGATAAGAGGTGTTCTAATGGAAAACACTGTATTCCCACATGTGGAAATGTACCAGAAGAAAGAAAGAGCAAGGAGAGAGAATGAGTGGGAGAGCAGAGAGAAATAAAGAAGACAATGGTCATTCAAGGGGCAGGAGAAGCAGTGGTTGAGGGAGCAACTTATTAGCAGCAAACAGCTCTGAGAAGCTCCACTGGGGATACAGAAAGTAAAGCTTCAAGGCATTGCTGTGAAAACCATTGGCTGTGGTGTCAGTTTTGATGTGGTTCTGTCTGTGTCTGCTGCTGTGGCTGTGTGTGCTGCTCACATCACCCCCTCAAGCGTGAAGGAGAAGGCAAGCTTTGCAGTAGCATTGGGTAGGTATAAAAAAACACAGTTACCAGAGCCAGTGGACTGGGGGAGAGAAAGTAACTTCTGCCTGTGAGGATACATCAAGCCTGCCCCACTAGCAATTCATCATTTAAACCACCAGAAGAACAGCTTAAACTCCTCCAAGCAGTAATGTGCTGTGCTGTGCTGTGCTGTGCTGTGCTGCCCTGTGCTGTGCTGTGCTGTGCTGGGATTTAGAGTGTCTTGAGTACACAGGCTGGTGCCAAAAATTGTCAGCATCAGTGGAAATGTATGATGTTGGATTGGAGGATTTGTGCTAGTTCCATGAGTAAAGCTTTATACAGGAAACTGCATAGCTTTATCATAAAGATTTCTTAAGAAAGACAGTGAAATGATAGTGCTCAGTGACTAATTTCAGACACTACCAACTGGAGAAAGGAAAAAGATAATCAGTGGATGTCAAATATGTTCATATCAGTCAACCAGTTTTTGGGTTTTTTTCCAGTTTCAGTACTATAATTATTATATAAGCAAAATCAAGCATTATAAATTAATTTCTCATTCTATTAATCAAAGCAGTGGGACCCAAGGTATGACTTACTAGCTATGTGTAAATGACAGAGACTAAAAGAAGTCAAATTCATTAAAAGGAGATGAAAATATGAAATGATAGTTTTTCCATGGTTGCAATTTTTTTCTTATCACCTTCTATGCTCTTTCTTGATGCACTCATGTGTAAAATAATGCTTCTGCTTGAATCAGTCTTCCAGACTCTTTTCAAGTTCTACTGTGCACTCCAATCTTTAATGACAAGCACTTAAACAAAATGTACTGTGCCACTGGATTTACTGTGAACCCCTTAAGAGATTTTTCTGGTCAGCAATCTCACTTGAAACTTGACGATCCAGCCCTTTTTTTTTAAGCTGTGGAGGATCTAATTAAAAATCACTGGAGAAATCAAACATGGGATATTAAAGCAACAAATCAACAGAGGAAAGGTGAACAGAATTAAATGGTCAATGATTTAACAGATAGCATCTCTGATCATGGATACTTGATGTGAACTTCACCCCCTTTACTGCAAGTACTTCTGTAAGATCACTAGTGATACCATAGCATTTTAATGCACATAGTAGGACTAAAAAGAATCTTAACATGGTTTCTTAGACTTCATATTTCTTGTGAGAAAGATAAACTATATCTTTAAAGAGATTTCCATGTAACATTATTTCTGATGTGATCACCTAACAGGATGTAGACAATAACAGAATTGTGTCCAGATATATTTTTTTACCCTTAAAACCAATTAAGAGCCCATTTATTTAAGCCCTGGTTTCAGTAATCCTGAAACTAATTACAAACTTGGCAAATAATTTTTGACTTTAAAAACCCCAAAACCTAAAGCTAAACAGGCAACCTTCGAAGTAGGCTTCAAAAAACCAAGGAAGAGACAGAGAGGATGGAACCCACGCCTGGTCTCAGCCATCGAGCAGACCAGACTGCCGGATGAATGAAGCTGTCATCGCTGCAATGACACCAGTGCTAAAAACCCTCCCAACAAAAGCAGACTCCACTCAGTTTGAAGCAGAGAATGTGAAGTTTTCCTCTCTTCACCCCTGAGCCTCCAGACCTCCTTGCCCAGGCTGTATCACACATAGTATTATCCTTCGGATGCAGAGTCTCAAATGACTGTGGTTAATCACTTGACTTTTTAAGTACTCCATCCATCACCCAGTGCCAACCCCAGGCCTCCCAAGTCAGCTTTCTGCAGCTCACCGGGATTATCACCCTCTTCGATCTTCTAGGGAAGCAGTTTCTGTGAGTCTCACTCTAATACGTTTCAATATAGACCTGTCAGGCTGGCAAAGCCCTAACACTTGATTTGTCTGAGGCAGATAAGCACTGTTTGAACTGGCACATGGGGGCCTTTCACACCTATTCTTTCTCAAAATGTTTTGGAGACAAAGCACTTGCACAAAGCAAGAGAAATGTAGTACTGCAGTGACTTTGTGAGTGACTAAAAATACAATGTCATGGAAACTTCTGTTTTTTCCCCAAGTCTGGTAAAAAGAGAGAAAAGTAATCACAAATACGCCGTCCTGTTTTACATATGAACTGTCAAATCACACACAGAGGCAGGCTTTCATAAGATGCAAACCTACAACTCTTGAATGCATTTTAGGTCTTTGGTTTTGCTTTTGGGTGTGTTTTTTAATGCCTCTGTCTACTGACTCCCATACAAAAATAACCTTAAATTTTTTCTTCTTTGCATAAAACTGCTGTTCTTAATTTTCCAGTAATTTAAGAGGAATATACATTTTCACAGAATTTTTTTACTTGACTTTTCCAACACCTTAGCCCTGAGATAGACCATGAAAAGATCTCCATGATGATCTCAACCTACTCCCATTTAACAACCTCAGGTGAAATCCTGGCCCATTGAACTTAATGGTATTTTAAGGTAAATTGCAATGGCATTGGACTCCTTACCTATTTCCAGGGACAGCCTAGAATAATCTATCAACACGTTACACTTTGAATCTAATGGATGAAAACTGTTTAAGAGCAAACTCAGTGTCGCTGGTTTTCTGCTTGCTCCTGCAATTCTATTTAATTTAAATTCTGCAGTATGTATTTTATAGGTGCCATACAATGCCAACTGAAGGTTACCATGATAAAGCAGGAAAAAAGATGAGAACTACAAAGACATTGGCAGTGTATTTTAATTCAGCTGAAAAAAAGTGACTTGTGCTTTTATCATCCTATGTATTTGGCAAAGGTTAGAGTTTATCTGTTTCACAGGCTGCCAGAATGCTGAGCAGATCCTGCCATTGTCTCAGAGAACACTGAATTGCATATTAATTGAAGATCTAAGGCTCTACATCAAACAATAGAAGGGTAACCAAACATTGCAGACCTGGGACAGGAATGCCTCTAGAGCTAGATGGGAATGTTTGATTTAACAAGGCCCTTTAAATGTTTCCTTCAGAAACATTGCTAAATCCTTTGAAACTTTGACAGTGTTTTGCTACTAGTTGCAGCTAATAATTATGTTCTGGAGATCAACCCAACATGCTTACTTTGTGGTCATATCCAAATGACCAGAGTTAGAAACAGCCCCAGCATGGCAGGTCCTAGGGCTGCTTGAAACAACACCATGGTGCAGATAAAACTCCTCACCCCTATGAGGCCTATTGACCAGGTGTGTTCTTACTGCTCCATGATGAAAGGAAAAATGAGATGAGGGCCATGAGAAGAGCTGCCTCTCAGCCTTCTAGGAGGTGCATGAGTGTTGAGAGGGCAGAAATCAGCTGCCAAGGGGGAGACGTAAACCAGCCAAGTGATGGTTTGTGCACTGCTTGAATAAACAGGTGAATTCAGTCACATTGTAATGAGTTGGGAACTTCTATCAGACACAGAAAAGAACACATCTCCTGGATATCAGATTGTATTTGTGTATATATAAAATAGAAGGAGGCAAATAGAACTGAGCATTTCTCCAATAAGAGACACTGACAATATAATGTGTATCACTAGAAGTGGAAAAAGGGAATAATGCCAAGGAATTTAATGGATTCAAATCCATATAAAAATTTGCCTCATAATGATTACAACATATTTGAGTTTCAGAAATTGATCGAAGCTGTTTATCAGAATAGATCTATTCTTTTATGGAAACTTGCACTGGGTCTGGGTCTTGGCTTTGCTATTCAGTTCTTCTTTTATAGTGCTCCTGAACTAAACAACAGAATTCCAGAATTTCTAAGTTTATTTCTTTATGTGTGATCCCTCCCAAGTGTGATTTGTTTGTTCAAGAAAACATTGTGACTTAAATCCCCATTTACAGTAATTTCACGACTATAAGGCACACCCTTTTGACTAAAATTTTCCCCCGAACCTGGAAGTGCGCCTTATAGTCTGGTGCGCCTTATATAATGGACAAAGTTGTGAAATTTGTCAAACCGGAAGTGTGAGCTGAAATGGTGGGGGGCGGTGCCGTGGGAGCGCCGAGTCGCAAGGTGGGGCGGGAGTGGGCAGGGAGGGAGCTGCCACTGGCCCTGGCCCGGGCGGAACAAGAAGCCAGGCAGTGCCGCCCCGGGCACGGGGGCAGGGGAAACAAGAAGCCGGGCGGTGCCGGCCCTGGCCCGAGGGGAACGAGAAGTGCAAGCTTGCAACAGCCCCGAGCTGAGCAGAGCCCGCCCAGTGGCGGCATCGGGGCAGCGGCAGCACGGTGCGAGCCCGCCAGCATCGGGGTAGTGGTGGCACAGCCCGGGCGGCTGGGGGAAAGCGCCGCGGTGGTGGCGGCACCACCCAGGCGGCCTGGGGAAAGCCACCAGCATCGGGGCAGTGGTGGCACAGGGGAAAAGCCCAGGGGGGCGCGGGCCTCCCAGAGTGGCACGCGGCTCCTGGAGTGCCAGGGGAGTGCGGGGCTCCCGGAGTTGTACAGGGCTGCCGGAGCACCAGGGCAGCGCGGGGAGGGAGGGAGCGGGCTGCCACAGAAACCACGAGCCACAGCAGCCCCAAGCCCCGCCTCGCCAGCTGGCGCCGGGGGCGGGTGGGAGTGCTGGGCCCTGCGCACGAGGAGAGCACTTGGGGCTGTGTCTAAAGGCTATGCCAATCTGTGAAAAATGTTTGCAAATTGAGCTCCTGGCAGTAAACTCCACGATCACGGGATTCTGTTGCTAATTAGTTACTTTGTTGCACGTGGCACAGATCTTCATGGCAAAAAAAAAAAAGTGCGCCTTATAGTCCGGTGCGCCTTATATAATGTACCAAGTTGCGAAATTTGCCGAGTCCTGGAGGTGCGCCTTATAGTCCAGTGCGCCTTATGGTCGTGAAATTACTGTAAACAATACAGATATAACTGACGATAGTCAGTATCACCGTGGCTACTTCAGTCCCTTGCTTAGATGAAAAGTCACAAATAGAGGCTAAAATGTGGATATGGTAACTTAATTATGTACTAGATAACAGCACTCCTTTCAGGATCTGACTCCACCTAACTGTCCTCTGTGTACTCTGCCATTCACACAAGATATTTTGCTGAACAAATACACACCATTTTTCCTCAATATATTTGCAATGCAAAACGTAAATAGTGCATAGATGTAGAAGATTTGCAAGCATAAGTGATTAATGATAACATATGTAGTTTTAATGAACACCCTTTGAACAGAGAATGGATGATAATCTTCAGTAAGGAATGGTGTAATTTTAGATATGGTCCAGAAGTCCAGGAATCAGATATTTGAGTAGGAAGTAGCCTAAAGTACTACGTATCTGCCATAATTTTAGACTCTGAATGCTGTAAACGGCAGCCAGGAAAATTCACATCCCAGGGTTGGATATCATCCAGAAAAGATCGTCAGGCTCCAACAACTTCTTAGAGACCTACCATAGCAACTTCCATCTCTACCTCATCCATACAGCTGACTCATTCCTTCTGCTCAAACTTTGGGGATGCACTCATAGATATTTCCAATAAATATATAAGACACCTGAACATTAAGACCACAAGGGATAGTTGAATGAAAAGATCTTAGGGCTCTGTGTCCGTATTTAGCAAACAGACCTTAAGTGACAGAGACTTATCGAATTTTTATTTCTTTTCTTGTAGGCCTATAACTGATGTGTTACAGAGACTGTCCTGCAGCTACTGAAGCCAAAACAAAGAGATAATGGGTTTGACCTGTTTGTTACCAAGTGTGTCCTCCATATAGTTGAATGCACAAAAACCCTGTGATTCTAAGACATAACATAATAAAAATAGTGAAAAAATCAGGACTTTTTTTTACATCTGTGAGATAAGAGAGGTAAATTCAATGAGCTAAGACCCACCCTGTATAGAACCTATACACCTCTCTCCTATCACTATAGGAAAATGATTTTGACTTCTGTCTGTATTTCATAAAATTCTTCCAAATGCTGGTTTACTTCATAGTTACTATTTACAGACACTAGCATTAGACAGGCTATATATTCTAAATAAATCATGCTTAGTGCTGCTGTTGAAATATTCACTTCCATAAACAATGAAGAGTGTGCAAGAATATTATCTCTCTACCAAAAAAGTTACGATGTAAAACTTGAGCTCCTGAGACAGAAGATACCATTTGTGATTTCACCACATGCTCAGAGGTGACTAACAAGCCCCACCCTGACTCAAGATCTAACAATAAAAGCACGCTTCCCAGGTAATTCTTCCAAGACAAATTACAACTTCAAAGGCAAGAGTAGCTCCATTCACAAAATAGGTCACCTATAAGAGCTGTCAGATGGAAGAAAACAGCAACCAAGAAGCATGGCAAAATGGAAAATATTTTTTTTCAGAGGGTAATATGTACACAGCAAAGTAAATTGGAACATACATTTAAATCTTTTACAGAGTTTCACCTATATATTGCCACACAGAATGCACATAAGGAAAAGACTACATTTAGTCTCCATTATACTTTTTTTATTCCCTCATTCACCCCTACACTAATTCAGTCGTAGCATTCCAGTCACAAAACTTAAATGCCATTTAGTTGTGAACTGGAGCCCTTTCTTCCCAAAAAAGTGAATTGTTTAGCCAGTTTGGGGGTAATGGTTACACAGAAGTCCCCCTTGCACCAATCTGCATTCAATATATTAACTCTTCTTCAGAAATGGTTGTCTTCCTCCTGTTCATTTGCTTACGAAACATATTAAAAGTGCCTCCTATTCTTGTGTACAGCCACAAAGTACAGATGGCACTTCTCAAAGAAGTGGTCACCCTTACTTAATTACCTGTGAAGCTACACAAGTTACACTAATAAGGCTAATTGAGTTTTTAAAGTCACACTGTAAACTCATCTATAGAAGGGATCAGTGTACTGATCTAAATATCTGGTAAGTTTTGCCGCCTTCTAAAAACCAATGGACATAATAAATACAGCAGCCACAGATTTTGAAAAGTCCTCATTTATTGTCAGTTGCCATACGGTACTTTTTTCAATGCCGCCCTGTCAAACTTCATCAAGTGAACAGAGAACATTTCCTATAGAGTGTGGTCATATTGCTGTATTTTAGGTTTGTAACAGAAACTCTTGTTTGGCAGCACAGTACATACTGTTTTCCCATTTTACATTTAGAAGGCGGAGAATTTGGGTCTGTTCGTTAAAAACTAGATGTGGATATCCAGGACTCACCCAGATTTTTCTTTCTTTCCTTCCTTCCTTCCTTCCTTCCTTCCTTCCTTCCTTCCTTCCTTCCTTCCTTCCTTCCTTCCTTCCTTCCTTCCTTCCTTCCTTCCTTCCTTCCTTCCTTCCTTCCTTCCTTCCTTCCTTTCTTTCTTTTTCTTTTTGTTTCTCTCTCTCTTTCTCTTTCTTCAGCTACATATGCAGCACTGGAATACCCAACATGCTTGTTTCATTATATTTTCTCCCAAAGAGGAGCTCTAAAGAGACATTTCTTTGGCTGTTGAATGCCCTGTATTTTCTCTCTTCACTAATCATGCATACTGTGCAATGTAGAGTTTGAACTGTTAAGCATAGTGTGATTCACTTTCTTATGTGAAAAAAAAGCAAGACTGTTGCACTTCACATCAAAATCAGTGAGTTTGTAACTGCTGGGACTTTTAATGATTGATGAGAGCTTTGGCATAGTTTCTGTTTGGAAAAGAGTGCTTTGAACTGGTGGATGAAATACCAAGAGGAGAGACTTACATAATGGGCCCATCTCCCCTAATCTCCTCACCAAAGAATACACAAGGAAGAAAAACAAGGAGTCCCTTGTAACTCTTGCAGTGACGAGCGTCTCATTTAATGTATTCAGTTACTTATTAGTAGGCCAATATAAATCTAGCACAACAGTGTGCAAAGTCAGCAGGGGGTCTGAATCCTGATGTTATTTTTCCCACCACTGAATAAATGATCCCAACCACCAGCTTCAGAAGCTCATCCTCATTAGTATGTATGAAACGAGCGGAATAAGCACTGAGAGATTTATATTGTTCTGCATTCGATTTAATTAATAAGAGACGGTGCTGATTTCTGGAGGAAAGAAAGAGGCAGTGTCCATAGATTACTGTTCACTTTTCATTGTTCTTAGTGATAAAAATCTATCACAGCATGGCAGCCTTAAAAAGTACACTCATCATTTTCCAATCCTACTGACATTCATTAACCAGACCTCTTAGCAACATGTATATTATAATCTGCCACCACCACTAAGGTCATTGCAGAGTTCTCATTACAAACCCTCTACTTACAAGGTTTTATAACTCTGATAGAAAAAAAAGAGCACTTTTTGATAGAGTCTTGTCCACTTTTAAATTCTGGACAGGCCCAACCAAAAAAGAATCACATAAATGCCAAAAAAAACCAAAACCAAAACAAACAAGCAAACAAAAAACCCACAAACAAACAAACAAAACTCCCAACTACGTGTTGGTGTCAGATATTGTCCTGACAGCAATTAGTACAGGTAAAGTCACTGTGAAAACAGTTCCCAAAAGGCATGAATGATAAATTCATTTAATTAGCATGAAGTAGATTGTGTGAAAAGGTGGGGTTTGTACGCCTTATCTGACATACACAAAGACAACACCAAAATGAAAGTTGCTTGAAAGTTACTGTCTCACTACACTGAAGTCAGCTACAGTTTGGCCACTTATTCCAGTGAGACCAAGAATTTGACCAGACTTCACAGTTTAATGCCTAGGGGGTCTTTTTTGTTCTATTTTACATTTATGGTTTTCCTTGTTTTCTATTTTCACAAATTGAGGAGGCATGGTTATTAACTGGTTAATGTTACTGATTTTGTCTTTTGAGTGATGTTGAGGTCCCATGAAAGTCAGTGACAAAACTCCCAAAGACTACGTGTCCACTTCTTCCCCAAGCACTTTAACCCACATCAAACACAGCATATTCATAAACATACTTTGACTTTTATTTAACTGAACACCCAACTTGAAGATTTCAATTGAACACAGGCCCAAGAAAAAAATGTAATACTCTAACATCAAGTTTTATTTGTGTCTTTGACATAGTGTATTAGTAGATATTAAAATGCACATATGTTTTCTGCTGATTTTCTGTGAACAATAATGCATATTCCAAACAGGGCTAAAAGTACAGTCCAAGAAACATCCATAGGAAGTTCTTGCCAAAAGAGAGGAACAATGTTGTCTTCAGGACAGACCAAAAAAAGAGTTAGTCACCAAGAATATTGCTATAAATGATACCCTGGGCAATAACATGTTAATTTGTTTTTCAGCTAGTGGGAGTTTCATTACTGATGGCACAAAAATGAGGATGCCTGTGGTTTATTGCATGCAAGCTGATGTTTTCCTCCACGTTTCTTCTTCTTTATGCACAGTCGTGCACTTCTCCAACTATGAGGTATTCTTCTTCACGTACTAAACTTCCACATATGCACTGGTAAGTACACTCTAAAAGACTGGTAGAAAGTTTGGTGTGGTGGGTTACAGAAAGGACAACGGTTTGAGCCAGAAATCAAATATTCCAACAGTAGAAACCCACTTTTCATGGTGAGTTAAACAGACTTCTCCCAGCAGTCAGTTCAGTTTCTGCATGGTCTCTTGTCCTCTATGTTGAAACAGTGACTAATCTTCCAAATGGTTTTTGCTCACTTCCTCTCAATTTTGTTGCACTAGTATCAGGGCAGCAGAGTGACTGAAACTCAGGCAGGACTGGAATGTCTAGGCTGTGATTTACCTGGGAGAGTCACAGTTGGGAGCAGCAGCTAGGTAATGATTGCCAGGAATGAGCAAACACAGGAAGTCTCTGCTCTCCTTCCCTTGTTCCCTGTTAATAGCGCAGGCTTCATTAGCAAATGCTTTTCAGCTCTAACAATCACCAGGAAACTCCAGACTACCGGGAGCCTAGAAGGAGGGACAAGAGAGGATTGCACCTCTCATCATCCTCATCAGATGAGCCAGAGGCTATCACATCTGCACGCAGTAAGAAACATCTAATTCCTCACCTACCTGCATGAGGTTCAATGTAACTTCCTACTGAGTCAAACCCTTTTGAATACAAGTACCATTGACAGAGAACAGATAATTATCTGGAAAAATCCAGACTACCAAATGTGCGTCTCCAAAATTCTTTATTATTACTTTCATCCACCAAACATTACATAGAAAAAAGCCAAAAGAGAGCCCCTTCTATACTAGTTAATGGAAATAGAATGAGAAACACTTCTTAAGAAAAGGGATTGCGGACAAGCAGATAAAGGAAAACTTAAATTTCTGCTCTTTTTCCTGAACAATATCTTTAATAGACAGCATTCTCAGAAATCACTGAGGAGACCCCATCAACTTCCCACTGTAACCCATAAAAACCACACTGTGCTACAAACTTATGGCTCATCCCATGTTTTCCATTTGAGACAAATAAATTTCTTCTCGGTCAGAGACCAGAGAGGATATTAAGTCAGCCTTGGTGAGAGAAGGTGCACAGGGAGGATGTTGCCTTTCACCAGCTGATTTCACCTTGCTCACAGCTGTGAGCCAAGAAGAGCCAAACTCCATCCAGCCCACCCATCAGAAATGATGACTGTCAAGCTGCTGCCTTTCTAGATGGATCCCGTGTCCTAGAGCACTGTTATTTCCTAGTCATCCTGTGTCACTCTTTCCACACGGAATTGGATCCAAATAACTCATCAGGCTGTGTTAGGAGGTGACTGACACTGATTAAAACCGCTTTGCCAAAAGCAGGACACAGCTTCTTCCCAAAGACTGTGTCGTGCAGTGTCTTTCAACACATTTTCAATCACTCTTCTGTATCTTAGCAGGCCATAATGTGCTTGACATCAATTCCTCCTTTAGTATGCAAAAATATTCATATTGTTTAAAAGCAAGTGTAAACCTAGAGCTACTCAGTCTCTCATTTCTTTTTGTTTTAATTCAGCAGTCTTTCAGAATTGAAGGATAAAACCTGACTGAAAAGATAATTTTCGATCAGCTGCTCAATGGTGAAGGTCTGACCAATCCCATTCTTCTTTCACTGCTTTATTTTATCTGGCTAATCTTTTGCTGCACACAGGAACTATTTGCTTTCCACTCTCTTTGGTCCTCTTTCTAAGCATCTCCTTCCCCCACCACTCCTCTCTGGTTTCCCTCCTTCTTGCCCACTGCGCATTCACAAATCTTCTTAGCTGGAGCCATTGTCCAGACTCTTCCACTTTATCCTGGCTCCTCTTTTCCCCTCTGTCCTTCTCCTTTTTGTTTTGTCAGCTGCAAACTGTCATCAATTTGAGGGTTAAAAAAAATGAAAATAAAAAAATCAGCTGGATAAGAGTTACAGTAGTTTCACGAATACAAGCCGCACGGATTATAAGCCGCACCCCCGGTGCCTCGATAATGTTGCTGTCTTTGTCAATAGATAAGCCGCACCCCAAATATTAGCCGCACTTTCGTTCGTCGCGAGAATCCGTGCGCAGCTTTCACAAATTGGCCAATTAGTAACAGGATCGCGGCATAGCGGGCTTTACTGGCTCGGGGCGGGGCCAGGCAGGCTCGGCCCGCTCATGGTTGCCGACGGGGCCGGGTGGCCCAGCTCAGCGCCACGGCGGGGCTGGCCGGGCGGTGCCGCCGCCGCCGGGCTCGCCGCTCGCCCCGCGCCGCGTTCGCTCGCGCTGCTTTCGCTCGACCCGCGCCTTGCTCGCCCCGCGTCGCGTTCGCTTGCGCCGCTTTCGCTCGCGCCGCTTTCGCTTGCGCCGCGTTCGCTCGTGCCGCTTTCGCTCGCGCCGCTTTCGCTCGACCCGCGCCTCGCTCGCCCCGCGCCGCGTTCGCTCGCGCCGCTTTCGCTCGACCCGCGCCTCGCTCGCCCCGCGCCGCGTTCGCTCGCGCCGCTTTCGCCCGCCCCGCGCCTCGCTCGCCCCGCGCCTCGCTCGCCCTGCGCCGCGTTCGCCCCGCGCCGCGTTCGCCCCGCGCCGCGTTCGCCCCGCGCCACTTTCGCCCCGCGCCGCTTTCGCCCCGTGCCGCTTTCGCTCGCGCCGCTTTCGCTTACGCCGCTTTCGCTCGCCCTGCGCCGCGTTCGCTCGCGCCGCGTTCGCTCGCGCCGCTTTCGCTCGCCCTGTGCCGCGTCCGCTCGCGCCGCGCCTCGCTCGCCCCGCGCCGCGTTCGCTCGCGCCGCTTTCGCTCGCGCCGCGCCTCGCTCGCCCCGCTGCCGCGTTCGGTCGCCCCGCCGGCAGGGCTGCCGCCGCCGCTGCCAGGCTCGCCGGTCGCCCCCTCCCGTCTGCACCGCCGCCGCGTTTCCTCGCCCTGACCGGCACTGCAGGCCCCCGCACCGCCGGGCTCCCCCACGCTGCTGGCCCCGATTCTGCTGGGCTTCCCCTGCTGCCAGGCAGCCCCACCCGCCGGCCTTCCTGCTTCTGCCATGCTCCCCTGCACTGCTAGCCCCAGTTCTCCCGGGCTCCCCCGCCCTGCTGGCCCGGGCTCTGCCGCCCCCCCTGCCCCGCCCTGCTGGCTCAGGCTCTGCCGCCCGCCCCCCACACTGCTGGCCCCGCCTCTGCCAGGCTTTCCCACCTCTGCCGGGGCCGGCCGGGCTCCAGCTTGGCTTGGGGCTGCCGCAGGCTCTCACTTCCGTGTTGGCAGCTTTTAGAATTTTGTTAATGTATTAGCCGCCCCGGAATATTGGCCGCACTTCCGGGTTTCCACCAAAATTTTGGTCAAATTGGTGCGGCTTGTATTCGTGAAATTACTGTAATGTTATGAATTTTGTGTGTGTGCATGTGGGTAGGAGGATGGAATAAATTCTCTTTATTTCCGATACTGAATCCGTTATTTCTATTTGGTAATATGGTTTCTATTTGGTAATATTGTATTGTCTGGCAATTCCATTTACTGAGTGTTCCTAAGGGCTCAGTTCCACTGAAGGGACACTGAAAGCAATGATTTTGATTTATTTAACAAATTACTTCTTTTTATTCAGAATTGGGTTTGTTCTCAGTTTGGTGCTGTAATTGTACTTAAAACATTTTTACTGTAATATTTACTTGTTTCAGCGCTGTCTTTTCAATTGTAATGATTTTACACTTAGTTACCCCATATAGATATGAAATGTTCATTTTTTTGGGGGGAGCCACTGCAATGTTTCACTTTGAACCTGTTTATCTACTGCAAGAATATGGGCAAAGCCAAAAATAAATGTCTTCACTGTTATCCTTAAGTTATTGATCAAGCCTTCTTTAAAGGAGTCCTAATGAGAACTGAGCATTTACCTAAAGAAAACTATGAATTTAACACAACTTTTCAAAAATCAAAATGCATTCTACAAGATTTCAGAGAGCCTTTCAAAGAGAGAGACTTCTTCATTTACTCTCCAGACAACTCAGTAGGTAGCATCAAACTTTAATCATACAGAGAGAAACAGCAGCTAATAGAAACATTTTATTCTGTTCAGCTCCTCACTGTACCCAAAAAGGCTGCAGTACCTAAGAATAACATTGGAATAGCTGGGTGTGTGGGTCTTCTGAAAGAGTAAACTAAAAACATCAAGCACAATACTTGAAATTAAATCACCTTGAAGTAACAGAGGAGCGTGCTGTCTTCTCCCGTAGTAAAACCGAGGAGAAAGAAACCTTGAAAATTCTCTTCAGATGTTCTCTCCATAGTTTCTGATTAATTTTCCTCTCAGAGACTCTAACTACAAGAGACTAATGTGAGATCATCCACATCCAATGTGTGAAGAAATTAAGTTTCCCTTTATGGAAAATCCAATAGAGTTCAATAGCAAATAATTTTTCTAGTGACTTGAACTTAAGTGCCTATGGAATACAACAGATCGGTTATATTCCTGTTGAGCTCTCCAGGCTAGTTAAAAATTACCATAAAATTCCTTCCTAGTGAAATTTTACAAAACAGATCATTAGCAGAAGAAATCGTTACGGATGCACTACCATTAATAAGATTATGTTAAACAGGAAGATTTGGCCCATGTGTGTTTAGAGTAATTTGATAATGAATCACTGCAAATTTCTGTTGGTTTTAACAACTACTAAATTCTACATCACTTTCCCATATTGATCTTACATGCTCTGTTGTTTTCTCTGCTTTTTTAACGGGGAGCCACTCCCTTCACCATATGGTCCAGCCTCTATCCACAGTTTTCTCTGCTTACTTCACCATCATGTAACACTCTCCTCTTCTGGGAACTAGATGACACAGTGACATGCGAATGTTGTTCACAGCGCAACATGAATTTCTGCTGATTTTTCTGGCACAATACAGCGGGAGCTGACCAGGGCAGCCTCCTGCATAAAACATCTGCTCTGCAGCCTTGCTTGCTTTCCAAAATCCTCCACAGTTGTAAAGACCAACCTGCACAGAACTGGCACAGAAACAGTTTGGGTTCCCAGCAGAGGCAAAACCTTCACTGGTATGTCCAATGAATATTACAAACTACTTTGCTGAACTTTGAATAGTCTGGGTTGTGATTTTGTGATTCTGTTTTGTGGGTGCTCCTTGTTCAGCACATCTCATGCCAACATATAGTCATCTGAGTATCCACGTGGAAAACGTCTGAAGAAAGTGATTAAGACAAGCAAATCTATATATGCCATCCACCAACCAAAAAATACGGCATTTCTTGTAAGGTCCTTATTTATAGAAAGAATTTTTCAAGCATTCGCCAACCATTAAAAATCATGTCCATGAAGGAAACTCATTATTCTTAACCCCATCTCATTTTCCATGTTCAGAAAAAGCTGTAAAATGTCTAGCATTCATACCTTTAAACTATGAGCCCGACTCTGCATGAGCAAATTGGACAAAAGACCTATTGCCACTTAACGCTAAGAGGTTGAGAATTGGGTCTTGTTTCCTTCAGCTGCACCAGGTACAGCTACAAGCTGATAAAAAAATCTCCCCACTTTCAACCACATTTTCAGAGTACAACTGAGTTTGATGAATTTCCCTGAAATGGTTAAAAGAAAGATCTTATTTTTCTCTGTGTGGGAGTAATTACTTTGCCAGGCATTCAATAATCTTGTCTTGACACAAATCATATTTGCAGTTTGATGAGATTTCAGTATTGCTATAAGATTAAAGAAGTCAACACTTATTTTATATTAAGATGCGCCTGCACTCAACATTTTGGGATTTTTTGTGGTGAAATATATGTCCACAAGTAAAAGTATCTCCTCTGATGCTCAAGTAGTGTCCTAGTTTGGAGGACAGGTGTCTGCTAAGAAACGCAGGAGCGTCTCTTTGAAAATGGAGAATGTAAACTCTTTCCCTCCAAATTATTATAATTTTGAAATCAAACAGTTCTCAGGCAAAGATATGGGAATTAGGAATAACAGATTTTTACTAGGGAAATTAAAACAGAAATACAATACTACAAAGAAAGAGACCCCAAGCCCTGACAAAGTCAGAGTACAACCTGACACCCCGTCAGGGAGGGTGTTGGTAGCAGTCCCATTAAATGGTGGTTGCAGTCCTCTTGCAGTGACAGATGCGATTCAGTAGAAGCAGTGCTCCTGTACAAGGTGCAGTTTCCCTTCGGAGGTCCAGTGGTGATGTGGAGAAATCCTGCTTCCCTCTGGAGTCCAGTGGAGAAGAGGGCTACCTTAGTGTCCCAAAACCTCTGTTTTTATCTTGGTAAGTAATGTTGGGCCCTTCCCCCTGGCTGGAGCAACTTCCAATGGGATGAAGTAATTTTATCAGTCCCATAGTGGGACTCAATGGGCCATTAGCAGAAAATGACTCGCTGGAGGAAGGATGGGTTGTGAAAAGATAAAGAACAGTGCCCTGCCTGATTTCAATGGATGGCCCATTAGCAGAACACCTTCCATGGAGATAAGCATCACTGTCCCCACCCTCAACAGATAGTGATAGAATAGATATCTTTTATCACACTCTGTATTGTAACCCAAGACAAGTAGGAAAGAGGAAAAAGGAGTACAAGCCCTTCTAAGATCACAGTCTTTAAGTGCCTCCTGGACATCAAAACTATCTCATACCTTCCTTGGGGCAAAATCCCCAAGTATTTCTCAGACAGCTGTCTGTATGTCCTCAGCTCTGCCATTCATGTTGTTTCTTGACAATGTAAAACTCTGCTGCATTTTGAGCTTTTGAGATAGTTGCAAGAACAAGCTGAACTCAATTTAACAGTAACAACCGGAATCAGGGAACGTTGCATATACTGCACATATGTTGAATGTTCTGGTGTAGGAAGGTAACGAATGGGGATGAGCCCAACACGGTGCCACTGCACCCCTGCAGTATCCCAGCTCCTGAGAGCTGTATCTAACAGGATGCTGTTCCTACAATCACATGGCTCTGGGAAGATAGTACAGTAGAAAATATGTACTATACAATGTGGGGCTCAGCACACAAATTAGCATCAAACTTTGCACATCCCAACTCAAAGAGGCAGCTGCTGCCAGGGAAGGAGATACAAATCCCTTCCCCCATACAGGCCAGGTGTCTCACAAACACACATTTTTCACACATGATTAGGAACGAGGAGTAGAGGTAACATTTTCACACGAACTGAAGTCAAATCTTTGGTAAAGACCTACTTTGCAGAGTGGTTGGAAGGAGTTGGAGAAGTTCTCTACAGCCTGCGTGAATTGTTCAGATAAGGATTTTAAAATGCACAGCTCCATGGAGACCTCACCAAGAATTCCTGACTGGAAAACCCACTGCACTCTACCGCTGCAGCTGCCAAAAAGCAGACTGTGAAAAAAAATATGTCTTTTCCCATCAATAATGGTAATAATTCCCTTCCCCAAGCCCACATGAGTAGCCCACAATTGTTAACTAGTCAAGGCAAAACAAGTAAGGTTGTGTCTCTGCTTCCAGAAAATCTGACAGCATGAAGAATTGAGATTGACATTAAAGTTCCACAAAAACAGACTAAAAAAATTGGTGAGAGAGAAAATATGAGGAGAATATCGAGAACTGAGAGAGAAAGGGAACGGGGAGCCAGGTAAAAGAGGGTGGGTTTTCAAGCCCTGAAGACACTTCAGAGTTTGTAGAGCAAAATAAAAGGCAATAAAGAAGACCTGGGTGTCATTTTGGCAGAGGGCTAAATAAAGGAAGGGTTACAGTACATGATTTAACTGAAGTTAAGCAGCGAAGGCTTGGAAATTAAAGACCAACGGGAAAATGGATGAATAAAAAACAACTCTGGAAAGAAACAGAATATAAAACTTCTGATTACTGATGCCTTAGCTAGTACCAGTATCTGGAAAATAGGATTCTTTTAGCATTGTTTCTTCTAGAACTTTCATTGTATAAAAATCTGGTCTGTATTTTTCAAAAGCCTAAATATAGGAGGGGAAACTATTCCCTGTCAGAGAGGCTTTTTTGATTAATGAAGAAACGCAAGGGCAAAATTGCAGAAACATTTGTGAAGTATCTAAAGCACATAGTAAAGACCAAACTTGTATCTGTTTCCAGTTCAAACCCACAACAAAGTTGATGGCAGTTTTGAACACCTCAAAACGTATGCAGTGATTGAACATAATATAATGACCAAACGTCAGCCTTAGCTATTGTGAAATGGGTATTCCTCACAAATCCTGACTATGTTCAGTCTCTGTTCTCATTTCCTGACAGAGGAAGAAGTACCATGATATGATCAAGGGCCTCTTTGTGGAAATGGGGTTAGGGGTCTTGGCAAATCAAGGTATATTCATCTGGTTTACCCCCCTGACATGCATTTGGGTACCCAGAAATTATTTGTACCAGTTGAGTTTCTCTGATTGCTTTCAGATCTATGAGAAGTTTGTTTCACTAAAATTTATCTGTCTCCAACAATTACTCCGTTTGGTGCAGAACTAATTTCTATTTTAGATTTTCAGGGAAAGGAAGAAAGAAAATACATATTAGGTCTTGGTTATTTTGGTCATAAAATTACCCTAAGTATACATTCAGTTTAAACTGTCAGAAAGGAAAGAAGAAATTTCTTTCTTGATACAGATGGACGTTTTCCCTTGTAATCTAACAACCAGAAATTGAATGGATGTGTGGTTAATTTTAGACCCAAATCAAATACAGAACCAAAACCAATGTCTTAGAGTCTTTTCATTACCTGAAAATAAAAGGCAGAAAAAAACAGCTGTCATAAACAAGTAATTATTTTAACTTTAATGCCATTCTTTGAAACCTGACAGCAATTCTACTATTTGCACTCTGTCCTTTCACTTATCTGGTTAGGAAAAAAAAGGGTATAAATCATGCTGAAGCAATTGCACAAGTAAATGAATCCCCTAGAAACAAGACACCTCCGCGTTGAAACAACTAGAGGCTCTCTTTGCAGCCTTAAGTCCGGTGAGATCTAGACGGTGGAAATCACTGTTAAGACTCATGAGGAATAGCGTGCCGCCGTCGGGGAAACGAGCACGCGAATTCCCACCTCACCGGCTTGGAATTGTTTCGCAGGGTTTACAAGCGTACGTAGCCCGCTCCCGCAGCCCGTCCGTCCCAGCCCTGATGCTCAGAGAGCTCAGCGGGGCGCGGGAGGAGAGGGCGCCGGGGACAGCGGGAAGCAGGAGGGCGCGCAGGGCGGGATGCAGGGCCCGTAGCGCGGCAGGGCCGGCGCGGGACCCCCTGCGCGGCGGGCGGGGAGCAGCGCCCGGCGCAGCCCCGGCACGGCCGACCCGGCTCGGGGGGATTACCGCCGGCGGCAGCGCCGGGGGCCTCGGCGCGGCGACGGGGACAGGGGGATTAATGTATTAGCGCCGCTTGCTCCTGCTCCCGGCTGGATCGGCTCCGAGACAGGGATTAGCCAGCCAGCGACCACCGGGCGGGACTGAGAAGGGGCGAAGGGGAAAAGGCGACAAGCGGACGGCCAGCCGCCAGCTGCGGCCCCCGTCCCCGCTGGGGGATGCGCCCAAGGGGGTGCGGTCCGCCCCAGCCCCTCCGCGGGGCTTCACTGCCGCCCCGGGCTCCGCAGCAGCTGCAGATCCCGCGGGGAAGCGGCGGGTCCTCCGGGGAGCTGCGGGAGGCTACCCCGATTCCGCACCGCGCTCCCGCCGCTGCCGTCTCCCCACCCCTCGCCGCCTCTCCGCGCACTGCCGGCGCGGAAAGACCGTGATGGCTGGAGGCAGCGACAGCTCCGACGGGAGGGGCGAGCGCCGGGGGCGGCGAGGCCCCTCCGCAGACACCTGCCCGACGTAAGCCCGGAGACGCTTGGCACCACCCCTGAGGCGCCGCCGGCAGCGAGCCGGAGAAGGACGCGGGGCCTCCCCGCCCCCGGGGGTCCCTCACGCCTCGCCCGGCGCCGCCGCGGCCCCGCCCCGGGCCCCGCCCCCCGCGCGTGCCCCACCGGCTGGAGGAGGGGCGGGGCGGGGCGGGTAGCGGGGCGCGCCCGCCCGCCCGCCCGTCCGCCGCGCTCCAGTCCGCGCTTTGTCTCCGCCTCCGCCGGCGGAGCCGCGTCCCGGGGGCAGCGGACGGGCGGCGGGAGACGGAGCGGCAGCGGCGGGAGAGCGGCGGGAGACAGGGACTGAGAGGGACACAGAGACACACAGAGAGAGGCAGCGGCTCCCACGTCCTGGCCCCGCACACTCCAATGCCCCGCAGCTCGAGGCGAGCAGCGACTACGCTTTCCTGCCGTGGCACAGCGAGTGCCTCCAGCCTCGGAGTTTTCCTGAAGCAGCCGTCACACCGGGAGCACTTTTGGTAGAGAGGGACCAGGAGACCCCGAAATGACTTACCTCCCGAGCCTCGTCTGAAGGGGACTTACTGGAGTGGAACCGTAGTGGAATTTGGGTCTGGAGAGGAGTTGCTAACGCTTTTTTTTTTCCCTTTTTTTTTTCTTTTTCTTTTTTTTTTTTTTTTTATTCTTCTCTCTGTTCACTCCCCTCTTCGCCCATCATTGGAAATGAACAAATTGCGTTTGCAATTCAGAAAGTAGAAATATTAAATATACCATCCCCCGGGAAGCATACATGTAGTAATGACAAAGGATTGCAAAGGAGAGAGTGGCTCCAGTTTCCCAGAGAGATCCCCTAAAATGGATTACTAAATGGGACACTACATCAGCTAGTTGTCCTCTAGCTGCCCAGATACATGCACCGAAAAGGTACAGTACACCTCTGTCCGTACCCCTACCCTATGTTTTGGGATTGCTCGGAAGGGAAGGCTCCCGGATCGCCCGGCAGGCTCGGAAGGAGCGAGGGTGGTGCGTGGTTTGAGGCGGGCTGCTGCCTTCTGTCTCGACATCGTTTGCAGCGCCTAGGGAGGAGGAGAGCCCCCCGCAAGTGCACACTCTGGGCTTGCTGTTGTCACTTTCCCGGCATTTCATGGCTTCGTCTTTCTTTTCCCTTTTTCATTTGCCCCCCTCTTTTTCTTCTCCCCCTCCTTCTCCCAATTACCTAACATGTTATCCTCCCTCCCCTAGCCCTTGGCACGGCTTGGCTTGCATGCGCCGTGCTGGGGCTGCTCAGCTCCCATCCCCGAGCCCCGGCTGGCAGGGGTCCCGCCCGTCGGCACCGTGGGGAGCGGGGCGGCCGCGGGAAGCCGGGGCTGCGGCCGAGCGCGGACCCCGGGGCCTCCGGGCATCGTCAGGGGCTGGCTGGTGGGGTCTTTGTTACAACTACTATGTGTGCGCTCCCTGTAGAGGCGGAACCCCGCCGTCTCCGCTGTTCCCGCGGTGTAGTTGGGTCGCGGCCGTTGTATTTATTTACTGTTTTTTTTCCGAGGCTGTCGCTGCTTTTTGGGGGAAGTAGCTGGGAATCGAGGCAACTTCTTCCGCGGAGCAGCCCTAGGCGCAGCCGCGGGCTTTGTTCGCGATCGTGGGCTAGGGCCTCGGGCTCACTCCCCCGCCCGCTCCCCACGGACTGTGTCCGCCTTCCCCTCCGCCCAGGCTTGGATGAAGGTGGGCTGCCGGCTGCCCTCCCTCAGCCCCGCCAAGGCTGGCTCTGGGCTGGGGATGCTCCCCGCCCCTTTCTGCCGGCCGCCTCAAGCCCCTTCCCCCGCGGGCCAGTGGCTCTGCCAAGCCGCTTCTCCTTGCCTGGGGGGCGCAGGCAGACGGGCTGGCGAAGGCCAGACCCCTCCGTGGTCGCCGGCGGGCGGGAAGCGGTGCGAGGCAGCGCAACTCCTCTCCCTCCGCCCGGCTCTCACCCTGTCACTCCTTCGGCCCCTCTCCGCCCTCGGGCTCCGCGCCAAATGGGAGAAATGGCGAAAAAGAGAAAGTTTTTTTTAATGGCGAGTGGCAGAGATGTCTGTCCAGGAGGGGCTGCGCGCTGGCCATGAGGCGCCCCGCAAACGCCCCGCGCCGCCGCGGAGCTCTGGGGCCGGCGGCGGGGAGCGGGCACCGGGAGCGGGCGCCGGGGCTCCTCTGTGCCGCGAATGATGAGGTGGGGAGGGACGCCGAGGAGGGGACAGCATGATGCTGAGGTGAGGAAAAGGATGCTGAGCAGGGGGAACAGCATGATGCTGAGCGGAAGGGATGCTAAGCAGGGATGGGGTTTCACCCTGCACGCACACACCCTATCCCCTTGTCTGCACGGGCACGGAAGGCTCCCGGCTGAGCACAGGGTGCCTTAGGAGGCTGTGCCTCTTTGCAGTGCGCTGGCGACACGGTGCCGAGGTGCGGGGGGCGGCGGGGGCTCGGGAAGCCCCTGGGGCGGCCGAGGGTCAGCACCGCCCCTCGCTCCCCAGCCAGCGAGGGCGGTGAAAAGTTTGGGTCTCCATCACGCGTGGAGAAAGTACCTGTTTCTTGCAAGGGCTCGGCCATCCGTCCCACCGCCCCTTTCTTGGTGCCTGCCTGGCAGTCCAAGGGAGGCGTTCCCGGGGGTGGACCGGACGGCGTGCGGGTGGATGGAGGGCTGGCGGGGGAAGCAGGGCTGGGGCTGGGGCTGCAGCCCGGTCACTTGGGGCGGAGATGCCCTTCTGCCCGTCGCCACCGCCTCTGTCCTGCCTGCCTCATCTCGGGGTGAGTCCAAGGCAGTAACTGCTGGGTTTCCCTTAGGCAAATGGCTCTGTCTTTTGCTAGCCTTGTCCGCTTGTTCAGGGCATAATTTGTTCTCCTGTTCCTCTCCCGAGCTAATTGCTGCTTTTGAAGTTTGTAAACATGCACGTTTGTGCCAGCGTCTGTGCAACACGGACGTTTAGCTGCTGCAGAAAATTACTTCACTGATAGAACAGCAAAAAATAAAGGCATTGGTTAGCTCTGTGATAAACTCAAAAAGATACTGCGAATTCCTGGTGCTGCAAACAAGGTGAATGTTTCATTTTCTAAAGCCGCACACTCAGCATGCAGGTATTGTAAATAACGAAGTGCTAAGTGTCCACAACCATTTTCTGTCACCGGGCAGCACGAAGTGGCTTATTATCTGACATAGATTCTTCTAACTTATTCTGTACCATCCAGCAACGATATAATTACTAACTTGACCTCAAAGATAGTAACTAAAGGTGTGATTTTCCCCACTGTCTTTGCAAAAATTAATTCGGTGACTGCTGTTGGTGTGCATTCATCTGAGCGCCATCCAGTAAACCATTCTCAACCAAGTAATCTTTACTTGGTGATTAAATCCTTTGACATCAATATGACAAAGTCCAGTGCAATCAGGCTCTTTTGATTCGAAATTCAATTCTCAAAATTCATTGAGATTTTGTGGCTTTCTCTCGTGGTAAGATCTATGCAGCTGTTATCATGTTGAGGATTTCCTTTGCCATTTTTTTCAGAATAGAAACACAAAATAATCTTGCTTAGTTAGCTGTTTTTTAAATTTTTTTTTTTTATGAGACTGTTCTAGTGTATTGTGAGGAAATTCAGGTCTGTTCAAACGAATCTCTTTCTTCATGGAATTGCCTTGAACATGGTTGAAAACAAGTATGTGACTCAGTAGGATCAGGAAGGTTTGTCACTACTAAAGTACAGTTACCAAGATGTTTCACTGCTGTCTAGGGTATCCTTTTATCTGAGAGGAGCCTGGTTTTAGTATGGCAGCTTCTCACAAGTCAGAAGACAGAGAGAACTAACTCTCTTTAAAGCCAAATAATTTAATATGCATAAAAAAGTTGATTTCCGTTCTCCACCACTCTTCACTGGAGAAAATCTCTGGCATTCATGGAAGCTTAGTTCAGGAGCAGCATGCTCAGATGAGATTTCTACCTAAATGATAAACAATATTGAAAATACTAAGTAATACTGTATTTACAACATTTGCTTTTCATGTACTTGGCACCAAACACTTGAAGCACAGGTGAATGCTTTCAGAGACTACAAAACAGGCAGTCACAGATGTTCTGTCTGTTCTCAATTAGTCTACTTGAAAACTGTGTATTCTTCCTTCATGGCAAACCAACCTTATCAACTGAACTCAGACTACTTGAACCAAAATATAATTGGGCGCTGACATCTATGAGGAGGATGGCTAGTTAGCACTTCTAGCTGCTTGAAGATGAAAGTGAGTCTTAGCCATAGTCCCTTCTTTATGTTTGCAAATAGCAGCTTGCAGTTACCTGTGTTTAAGGCTGAAGAAGGAGGTGGATCAGGCTAAGAATGAGGAGTTGCCTTCATTAAATTTTTGAAAGTAATTTTAAAAAAATAATAAAGGAAAGAGAAAGAGAAAAAGGAAAAAGAGAAGGAGAGAGATCAAATTAATGACCTGTGAGAAATCCAGACTAGAATTGTTTGCATTAGAAAGGAAGTAGGTGATTGTGAGCTTGCTTGTGCATGTTTTGTGAAGGGAAGGGGAAATTTGTCATCTTGTTTTGAAGAGCCATACATAAATACACATGAAAGGAGCTCGAATGGTTTACAGCAGGGGAGACATAAAATGTTTTAGGATTAAATTGACCTGAGCTAATACATGTCTCACATCCAGCTTGTTTGCAAGAACACATTGTTATACTACAGAAACAAATGTTTTGTGTATAGTACCTGATTCCCATACGCTATAGCAGAGTGCTGAAAACAAACAAGCCAGTAAATTCTGCAAAACAACATTGAAATTATATTCGATGCAGCATATTTTAGAGAAGTTGAACTGTACTAAGACAGAAGTTTTCACTATCCTAATTTGATACAGATGCTGCAGCATTTGACCTTCTGCTCTTCATTTATTGATGGAGTAAATCTTAGGCCCTCACCTTATGCTGTCTCATTCACCCAAGTAAGCTTTGCTGACCCAGGAAAGCCTTGCCTGCTGGAGTAATTTTCTGAGAGTAAGTGCAGTTGCTGAAATATTACTTAAATGTGGACTTTTTTTTTGTTGTTTGTTTTTAAGCCCCAAACTGAAAATACTGTCTCTGCTGGGAATGAATACTTGCTAAGGACCTGAAGCTGTCCAGTGAGTACATTTGGTCTGGACTGATCCTTAATGTTAAGTCAGACCTAGATCTGTCTGTCATGGAGCAAGTCACATCCAACAAATTGTGACAAGCTTTGTTTGACAGGGCAACAGAAAAATAGGAGTAATAAACAATGCTTTTTCCTACTGATCATTTGAGCATTCTATGTTCATAAATTCTGTGTATTGGGGTTGTTCTTACATGGACAAGAAGTAAGATAAAGTCAGTAGCAGAGAGCCTGACTGTTGATCAACAGCATGCAGCAACTATGAGCAATGTTCTAACACAGAAGTAAGCAGCTGGGGGAGAGCCTGGACCTGAGCCTGATAGATCTCTAAGGGAATATTTTAATTTTTGTCCTGTTGCACCCGTCCCCTCAGTGAGGAACGGCTTTGATGCACATAGGGTCTCTGAGGTGAAAGTGGGCTACTCTAGTTCAAGCACAGAGTGGTGTTTTCTTTGTGTGCTGTGTTTCCCATAGCCATGGAGATAACTGAGTGTTTATGTTTCTGCAGCCTTAAGAGATCCCTAATTATCCATGGTGAGGGTTGCTTTGGTTTTTGGCTCTTGATTGCAACATGTCAATATGGCAGCACGTGCCCGGGGCACAGCTTTAGGTTTTAAAGGGAAGAGTGCCACCTACTGTGTTATAATTTTAGATACTGCACCTCCTGTGTGTCTTCTGGAGTTCCCAAGATTCTCATTTGACTATTTTGTTTTAGCCTCTGGAAGATGTGAAAGGATTCAAAATTAAATGTGATATGGGAACAGAGGGAGAGAAAAAATAGAAAAGAAGTTCAAAATTAGGGTATTCTGGAAATCTTAGGAGGGGTTCTTTGAAAGACGGTCATACACAGAAACATTTGCAGTTTTTGTCATTTCTTATAAAGACTGCTAGCACGGGAAATAGGGAAGGGGTTAAGAGATCTATGCTATAAAATAATCATGTTCTCAGCTTTCATGCAACAGATAAACATAAATGAGACTGCCAGGTTTATGTTCTCTGAAATCTAATTCTGGCTATTTATATTTTGAGTTTAATAAAACAATAACGTAGAATTAACACAAACAAAACAAAAAAACCCACAACAAAACATCTTTCAGAAAAGGAAGAAGATGAGAAAAACTCTGGATAATTTTTCCTGTAATTTGCTGCAAAATCTCGTGAAGTCTTTCCTATTAAAGAACTGGAATTATTTATCAGCCCAAAGGAGGGGCAGAATATGGCTGATGTGAACACAGAGTCATTTTTGTATGAAATAAGTTTTTCCCCAAGCCCCAGAGTGTTTCTTTAGTGGCTGAAATAGAGATGTAAAATAAAGTAGATAAACCAGCTATTAACAGAACTGCCAGTTGCTGTATCTCTAGAGTGAAGACATATGGTAATTCACTACATTCAGTAATGACCTTTCCTTTAAAAATATTGTTAATAATAGGCACTTCTATGTAAAGTATTTATATAACATGCCTGAAATTCATGTATCATGAACTACTCCATGCCATTTTTGTTAGTGGCAGGTTTTTAGTTTGTTTTAGTTTTTTTTTTAGCTACTGAGAAAACTGCTACTGGGGAACTTTCCACTGCAGTACACTTTTGCAATATGCCTGCAGTTCTGAAGTTAGAGAATTTCTGGTGGCTGGTGCACAGCACTGCTGCACCTCTGTGGCAGGGCAGCATGGGCCCTGTCCTCAGGATGGGAAGCCTTTGGTATCATCTCCCTCATCCTTCCCAGACAGAGCAGTGCCTTGACTGCAGCATTGTACACTTTCCATGAAGCAGGCAAAAAAAAAAAAAAAGGATTCCTATATTTTTTATGATCTTTCTAGACAGTTGCCTTTAGTGAAAACTTAATGCTTATAAAAGTGGAAAGAAATGAACAATATTTTTGTTATGCCCTTTCACCTTTGTCTAGTTGGATGAAGACTGCTACATTAGTAGTTTTACTGGCGGTAATAGCAAAAGTTTCATTATGTGCTTAAAAAGAAAAGGTATTCCTAACTGTCATTGATTTTGCAATGGCGCTGATAGACTCAGGGACCTTCTAATAATGTGTAGAGTAAAAATGTGTAGAGTATATAGTGGATATGGTCGGGCTTTCCAGTTCAGCAGATGGAAAAAATACTCTCCCATAGGAGTTGCCAACACAATGGGAAAAACTGCATCCAACTATATTCCTGACTGCAGCAGATATTATTTCTATTTTCCTATCTATGACTGCTCATTTTCACTCAGATGTTCTATATATTGAATATTCTTCATATGGCTTTTATACTTGAAAAAAAATTTCATATGTTGCTTCCTTCACCATTGTTCATGAACATTTATCCATTACTTGCTCTTGAGGCAGCCATTCATTGAAATGTTAATGAGATTTTAAACAGTTTATAGTTCCATAGGGGTTTTTTGTTTAGGTTTTTTTGTGGGTTTTTCTCTTTTTTCTGCAGAAAAAAAAATGTGGTTTTGTTGATGCCTTTCAAAATCTACTTTTTATTGGTAGATTGAGATGGATTCTATGCTAATTCCTCCTGCATTCCTGAATTATGGCCTAGCAAGGCACTGTCGCTGGGATCTTCATCTATTAATCATGGAAGCTGCTTTCCTATTCAGTTGCCATAGTTTCAGTGCCTCAGATAGTGTTGGGGTGCCTTGGGAAAGGCTTACGATACATTCGGACTTGCAAGCCTTGCAGTTATTTTGGCAGCAGAAGAGCTGTGAAGGATCAGAGAGCAGCATCCAACATTATTCAGAGTTGGATTAAAAGTGGAAACTTCTGGATATGTCTCTCTGGACCTTGTTATGTGAATGTCCAGCTGATATTTACTCCCAAGATCTGATTTTTGTTTTGTCTTGATGGTAAAATTGTACACTTCGGAGACTAATGGCTACCTTTATCCATTGCAAGAACAGAAGAGCCTTTTCATTAGATTTTCTGATAAATGGTTGAGTAAATTGGGGCATTTAGGGTTTCCTAAGCAATACAGGTAATTTGTTTTACATTCCCTTTTAACCTAGCTACTTACAGTATGATATCACGTTTGAGACTGAGTTAATGTTTATTGCTACCCTAAATTTAATAAGACAATAAGAACCTTTTTGTTAGCTGCAGAGAAGCTTGAATTACCAAGTAGAAAAGAGGAAATTAACTTTTTTCAGAGAACTAAAGCTCTTTCAGCGCTCTGTTGGCACTGGCAATATTTTTTCAATGGTGTTCCAATATTTGTTCATAAACTCAGCATTAAAACATACATACTTTCAGAAATGCAGAGCTGTGAGATGTTAGAAATAGCTTTTTTGATGAATGAAAAATGGTGAAGTAGTAAATTGTAGTAAAAATTAGTAGTCAAGCAGGAAAGTAGCTGAAAAACTGACTTGTCAATGTAGTGCTCACTATCAAGTGATTTGTCTGTTAACCATAATACAAAATGATGCAAAAACATTTTTCAGTAAGCAAATAATGGTTTCCTTTTTCTTTTCCCATTGAGAAAAAATCTTCATCACTTTTGTGTGATCAACAGTAAGCCGAATGTTTAGCCAGATATTTGAATCTCAGTTCTTCTGCATCTTGCAGTGTCTCCAGAATGATGTGATATCCCTAAATTTCAATGAAGCAATTGAGTCTAGCACAGAGAAACTTGCTAAGTATATTTTGTTTACAACAAGAAGAAAAAGCCAGTCTTGATTATTTAAATCAGTTAAAGTATAATGTTAAAAATGCGTACAGTTGAGATTAAATAATTCCGTATGAGTGGAATTATTTAGGAAAATAGTCACTTTTTTGCTTTCATGTGGATAGTTTGCACTCAAAAGATTAGTTTTAAAGCTTCAACTGGGGGCTTTACTACCCAATCTTGTCAATTTTCCAAGTGAGATCAACAAGCAGATTGAGAACGTGTGCCTGTTATGTGTAATTCTCAGGAGCCCTACAAATTGAACAAATGAAATCCAAAAACTTTACATGAATTTTAGTTTTATTTGTTGGTAGATTCATGCAAAATCTGTATTTGTAATTTTATACTTTCACATAATATGGAATTTTCTGGTTTATAATCTTCTGGATTTGTATTGTATACACATATTTTGCATAAAATTAATCCCAGGTTTTTTCCTGGTAAACTCAGAATGTGCATGTCTCTATGACAGAATAATATGCCTCCATCATTTTGTATTTCCCCCTGGAAGGGAACTAGTGATTGAGTAAGAAAATTGTAACAGTAAGGAAATATCTTGGGTCAAAAGCTGTAGATTTACAAATTCCATTGTGTTTCTTTTTCCTCAGAATTTATTATATTCCATTTAATTTCAGGTTAGGTATAGGATCCCCCTGAATAGAAATTAATTTAAGCAGTTCTATAAGAACCATTTTTACCTTCTTTAACACTGGTGGGGTTTTGGGGATTTTTTTTTTTGTGGTTTTGGGGTTTTTTTCTGATTTTGCGGGGGTTTTTCGGTGTTTTTTGTTGCTTGTTTTGTTTTGTTTTGTTGGTTTTTTGCTTGCTATTTATTTTTTGCCTCCAAGAAACAGGGAAGTGAATGATAAGTCAAGACTCAGTATAAAGAGCCAATCTGGCCCTCTTTTTGGAGGGTAAAAATGTACTTCTACTCAGTGGCCATCAACAAGCCCTTACACCATTTAGAGCTCAGTATAAAACTGCAGAATTATTTAGGATGGAAAGGTCCTTGAAGATAAGGGAGTTCAACCCTTAATCTAACACTGCTGAGTCTACCACTAAACCATGCACCTAAAGCCTATATCTGCACAACTTTTATATACCTCTGTGTGTATTTTAAACACCTGAGTTGGTGACTCAGCCAGTTGTCTGGGAGTATTTCTCTTTCAGTTTACTCATGGTTGATAATAAAGGTTCTTCTGCATCCCCAAAAAACAGCTGAATTTTCGCATCAAATATACTAATTTATCAAGAAAAGAAAAGAATTTCTGTGAAAGTAATCGTTGTGCTTGCATCTCCTAAGGGATGTCTCAGCATCTGCTTTGCAAGTCTCGTTCAATAGCATCTCACTTGTTCCCCCAGTGCCTGCAGCTGGTCAGTGGGTGCAGCAGAGCACACTCATCCCACCCCTCCTTTGGATGGGGAGGAATGGCTGGAGGGCAGCTGGAGCCCTGGTCTGCATGCCTGGGTTTGTGTGGGAATCCTTTCCCAAAACACCACGACAAGGAAAAGGATGGGATGACTCGCCTTTTCCGACAGATGCTGCACACACGGGGCACAGCCTGGTGTCTGTTGCCTGATGGCAGAGTCCCACCGTATTATCTTTCTGGAGTGGTGCTTCACATCACGAGCATGGCCAAATGCAGCCTTGTCAAAAATGCCTTTTTTATTATATAGAGGGGATTAGAGGCTGTTCAACTGCAATCTTGAACTTCGGGTCATAGTCTTTATATTACTGGCTTTTCATCAGAGTTCCCTAATGAAGGAAGGGCATCATGCATTAAAATCAACTTTTGAATTTAATTTTCTGTATGAACAGAACTTGGTACTATGTGTATAAACTTCTAATGTCATTCAACCCATTGCACTTCTGAATTATTTGTACTCATTAATTACAAATGTACAGCTTTTGCAATTACTACTTACTGATCCAAACCATATTAAATCAGAAATGATCACAGTTAAATTGATTTTTTAAAATTTGCTGTACTCTGTTACATGAGAATGATTACGTAAAATCTTATAAGAACTGTGTCCCTGCAGTAGAACTTTGTTTTCTAGAAATACATTGTAGAGAATTTTTGGTTTGGGGTTTGGTTTGGTTGGGTTTTTTTTGTTTGTTTTTGGGAAGAAATTTAGGTAGAGAGTTATGTCAGGTTTTATGAAGTAGGAAGGCAAGCTTTAAAGTAGTGATGCTTTAGAATGCTTTTTTTCTTTTTCACCCAGCAAAATTATTCTTCATTTTGTAATACAAATTCTTTTTCCTTGAGGAAAAAACTAAGAACTAAATCCTTAAAGACCTGCACTGGGAAAAGGAAAGATTTTTGCATGAGCTACTACACTTTTTCATTATTATCTGCAAGGTGTTTCCTTTTAATTCTGCTGTAGGGAAGTTCATCATGTTCAGAAACTGATTAATTCTATCACGAGATGTGTATATTTCAGGGTGGTGTTGTCTTTTTTGCTTTATCCTGTTCTACGCATGAGACCTAGACATGCTGCCAGAACACTTCCTTTCCCAAGATTTAAAAAAAAAAAAGAGATCCTGTTCTCATTCAACAACACATGTATTCCAAAAGGCAGATTTAGCTGACATGGAGCTAATGGCCTGAAGGTGTGACATGAAGGCTGGTGACTGGATGATTGTGAGAAGAACGCCGTTTTGATTTGTCAAAACATTATTAAAATTACTACATACACGTGTTAAAGTGTCTGTCAGAGAAAAACTTTGAAAATATAAGGCAACTTGTGGAATAGAGTAAGTTCTCTGACATGTGAATTCCTTTTCAATGCGCCTTTTACTTTTGTAACTATATGGTTTTGTTTGTGTTCATCTTTGTCATAATCTCTCTTGTGTTGCTGAAATCCTGGAGATAACATCATTTGCCAAAAAATAAACCAACCAAAAAGCCAAAGAAATAGTACCCAACTCAGGTGTTGTTTATGTGAGAGTGGCAATTCAGCCAGGCCTGATATGTTGGCATGACTAAATGCTGGTGATGTTCTGCAAAGGGGTGAAAAATGTAGACTATATAAAGCCTGCTGGTATCTGAAGTGGTGTGTAAGAACACTTTCATTGAGTTACTTTCAATAGCAAATAAATTAAATACACTTCTTAAATTTTTTCCCATAAATGATCAGTCATCTCTTTTAGACTGAAGCAGATAAAATAATTAATTGTTGTCACTGTCAAAGAACTTAAAGAAATTTTCAAAACCTGGAACATCTAAACAGATGCTTAACCACTGCATTTTCAGAAGGACTACTTCTCAGCTCCTCTTTTGTGCCAGGCTCCAAATATCCACCTATATATTCAAACAAGTGTCCTTAGTTTACATGGACGTGTCATCAGAACCAATTACATTGCTTATGTTTATAAATGGAGAGGAGCTGGGTGGAGACAAGAAGATACAGGTTAGCAGGAGCTAATTTTTGATCTGCTAGCATCAAAGAGAAAATTGAGGGCACAGTTTTGCTTCAGATTGCATCTCCATGTTAGTTTTACTAGGTGTGGAGTTGGTCTAGAGGAGTTAACCTCTGACTTGTTCGTGTTGGACATAAACCTTGCTGGCTTCATTAGGAGATATTATTGCTGATTTTTTTACATAAGTCACAAGCTCAAAATACCAATAATAATAATTAGAAGTATCAAAACAACCAAGAAGGCACGGGATTGCAATGTATCAGTAAATTGAATTGGTATTTTAGCTTCAAAGTTCCAGGCACTGGGAATTTTTTTAACAGTAAACCAGCAGAGAACGTGTTAGCAGGGGGGCTGGTGTGCTGCCTACTTCTTGACAGCCATCGTATGACAGCCTGCTCCAACAACTACCCACATTTATATAGCAGGGTTGTGTAAGAACGAACACAACACATTTACCGAAATACATTTATGGTGGGGAGAGCCTTAAATATTCCAGCGGGTGGAACACACTGAGAGAGAATCTGTCGCATTTTCATTAGACTGCGCATCAAATCTCGGAAGGAGGCAAAATAACTTTTCTCCCTGTTACAGGGTGGCTTTACAAAGCGCTCCAGGTTTCGCGAGAGCAAGGGCATCGGCTTTTTGACACAGCTTTTAGTGCGGGGGCACAGCTGCAGCTGACAGCGCAGTGGCTGGAGGAGCACGAGCAGAGCTTGGTCACACATGGATGCGAGCAGTGCCCGGTAATTCCCGGAGTTCGCTGTGCGCTGCTGCTGGCGCTGTCCTTTGCGTGTCGCCTGCCCTCTCGTGTCCGAACAGCTCCGTGCAGGCTCCCGGAGAACGGGAGCGATGGAAAACCGCGGGCACGAACTCCTCTCAGGCTCTCCTCTGCCTCGTGTGTGTGTGTGTGTAGTCTTGCTGCTTCGCTTGCAGTGTTAAAAGCAGAATAGTTTTCAGCTGCCTTATACAGAGGCAGGAACATCAGAAAGTGGGTTAGCCAAACTGATGTGCAGAAAAGCTCCAGGAGTGAATTTGAAGCGATGGGTAGAGGCTGTAATGCATATGATTAAAGTGAAACATGCTGCCTACACAGAGAATTGCTAACAAGAATCTTTCACAGCTTTCATGTCTCAGGCCGGCTTTTACAGAAAATAAACGCATGTTTGGTTTCAGTGGGTGTGCCGTTTTGCTCAGCCCTACAGGATAGATAAGCCAGTCAAACTACACAAATGCAACCAATTGAACAACAAAATAATATAATTTGCACTGAGCAGAAACAACGGCAGTGCTTGTTAGCAAAACAGTGTCCCAGATTAACATTTGCTTGGTCTATCTTGAGCTTCTTTTCTCTTAGTGCTTCATTGTTCAATAGGGAAGGGAGGCTAAAAGCACAGATTAAGTTAAGGTCATTTAGTTGGGAGACAGGAGAGGAGAGGAGAGAGGAGAGAGGAGAGGAGAGGAGAGGAGAGGAGAGGAGAGGAGAGGAGAGGAGAGGAGAGGAGAGGAGAGGAGAGGAGAGGAGAGGAGAGGAGAGGAGAGGAGAGGAGAGGAGAGGAGAGGAGAGGAGAGGAGAGGAGAGGAGAGGAGAGGAGAGGAGAGGAGAGGAGAGGAGAGGAGAGGAGAGGAGAGGAGAGGAGAGGAGAGGAGAGGAGAGGAGAGGAGAGGAGAGGATTTCATGTCCTTTAAACATTTTCTTTTTCTCCTCTTCAAACAGAAGCGTAGATATTGCTGCAAGCCATTTAATAGTTTCTGGCAGTAATTCCCCTTGCTCATATGAATTATATTTTCTGTAGCTCAAAAGAGTATTTAAATACTCTCTCATGTTTAAAGAGCTTCCAGAATTATCTGAAGTTTTTGCAAGATGCAGAAAAATAAATTGCAGCAGCTGTATGTTGTTACAGTGTTTAGAATAAAAAATAAAAAAATAGTAATTCAAGTAATTATTTCAAAAGCAGTTTAAAAATCAGCTAAAAATGGACTTGATCCATAAATCAAAAGTAATTTTAACTTTCAATTGTCCAGCTAATATATATTTTTATTATTATTTTCTTGAGAAATATTGTGCATTTGTGTAAGAAATTTTACCTCATGTCAGTCCCATGTGAACTCAGGGTTTATTTCAAATAATTTCATTTGTGTCTTCCTTGAGACATAACATCTTTCAGTCTTCATTTTCTTAACAATAGTCGTTATGGATCCAGGGAGAATAAAAATGTGGATTTTGGAAGGTTTTTTATTCAGACATCCAAGAGTTACTGATGCATTAAGGACTCAAGCCCAGGTGTTCAAGTCTTAACAAAAAAGGACAGAGGTTAGCATGTTCTGTGGTTTTGTTTATTTGGTTGGTTGGTTGGTTGTGTTTTTTATTTCAAAGCAAAATACACATGGAGAAGGCTTTGTGTTTGGACTAATTCTGCTCCTAGTCCTGCTGATCTCTCCAGGTCCACACAGGCTGAGAAATCAGCAGAAGGACACAGCTGGCTGATCAAGAAGCCTATGGTCACATGTGATTGATTTTAGGCCTCTTGTGGCTTTAAACCTGCGTGTGTTGTGTCCCTCCCCAGATCCGTTTTGCCAGGGTAGCATGGAAGTCTGAGGAAGACCTTTCTGAAAGTGTGGTGTGTTTGTATTTGCACCCTGCAATTGCTCTACGGACAGATGCTTGCTTCTGATCCAAGTTCACACTTTGCCCACCACTCAACTTATACCTCAAGTCCTAGCTCTTCAAGCCTGCAGGTGTTCTTAGGCAGAGCCTTGAGCAGAAAGCTGCAGTCAAGCAGCCGGCATTGCGTGTGTTCAAGGCAAGGCAATGCGTTCACAAGGAAAGCTCTTAGTTCTTCAGTCTCATCTGATCAGGTCTCACTTTTTGTAAAAAAATAGCAAGTTTTTCATGTTTCAATGTGTCATGACTAAAATGTCTAGAGGCATTTTACAGATACAACTCAATGCATACACAAATAAATCAGGTTTGCCAAATGAATTATGAAATCCTCTGGCTTTCCCTTCCTGAGCACATCATGAAGATGTTGCACGAGAAATGCTTTGGTGATACATGGAAATTTATCTGCAACATGAGATGTTTCCTGATTTCTTCACACACTTGTTACCTGACGGTAAACCAAACTTTGCAGACCAGCCATTTTTTATTTAGATCTCTATTGTGCAGACTCATAACTTCAGGTCTCAAGAAGTCAAGTCTGGGAGCCAGTTCCTCTCAGTATAAACCACCGAGTCAAGCCATCTCCCTCAAGATCATCTAAATATTCAGTGGAATGGATAGCCTGTAAAGTAGGGAGGTTGCAGAGCGTGCTGGATTTGGGGGACAGCAAACACAACTGATGAAGAATGTGCTGTAGCACAAGTCATCCTTCTGAGAGTGGTCCCTCAGTAGCCCTGGCTCTGTAGAAAACACCCTGCCAGCACCAGCTTAGGTCTGGCTGATTCAAACAAGGAAAAGTGCCTTCTACAGCAACGTGGTGAAACCATAGAATGAAACATAAATGCCATTGAGTGGCAAGGTGGCTCACAGTAACTAGTGGGACTGATTATCTTCTAAGAAATAAGTGTGATGGTCTGTAACATTTTGTAATACATTCATGATGGAAATTGTGATCTCCCAAGAGTATACAGAGTATTTCCATCACATCAACAGGTAAAACTGAGTGAAACAGTCAGTGTCTTTGGTTATAGAGTAGACTTACAAAACACTAGGACATCTTTAAGTCACTGCCATCATTCCCTGCTTAAAAGTCTATTGCAACTTTATCTTACAGGATGAGATATAAAAAGATGAAACTTATTTTGGGAACCTATAGGTCTAAATGGAAAAGTAAGGACAAGATGCCTCCCTTAACTGCAGGAAAAATTCTCACTTTTTATCTTGAAACGAATACATCATACCTAATGCATATTCTCAGCCTTAACTCAGCAGGCAAAAGATGACAAGCTGTGTTGTCCTGCTTAAGGATATATTGGAGGAGAATAAGTAATGGAAAATTTATCTACTTCAATATTTGTGGTGTCTTTGAAGTGCTAATAATATTTGTAAAAGTTTATATGTCAGGTTAACGCCTGTTCTGTGAGCTTGCAAGAGAGATTGCAAGCAATGAATAATTTGCAGATTGTTTTTTCCCTCCATAGTAAAACCACTAAGATGGCCTCAACTGAGGTATCACTATTACTTGACCACTTTTTTTTTTTGACGAAGATTCAGTCAAAATATTTTAATCATGAGAAAGTTGTTTCTGACAGATACTTCCAGTGAGTTAAGTTAAATTTATAGAGCCTTATCAGTGCTTTTGTTATGTGTAATCCTCTAAAATATTAGCTTTGAAAAAACAACATAAAGACTAAATCAACAAGAAACCCAAAAGCCTTGAAATTATGAGTGGATGCAGCTGTGGTACTATATTGCTCTTGCTAGCTCCCAGCTTCTCCCACAAGTGATGAGATAAACACAGATATGTTTGAGTAACTTTCAAGGAAAGAATGGCAAGGAAAGTAGCTATAAGGTCAAGGCTGAGTTTAAAAGAGATGGATTAAGGGAATAGGTACATAGACTGTACAGAGGGAGGAGGGGAGGGGAGGGGAGGGGAGGGGAGGGGAGGGGAGGGGAGGAGGAAAGTGCTCTCTGCCTTACAAAACAGCAGTATGCCGTGGGATGATTTCTTTCTGATGGGCTGTCACTATCTAAAGAGTATAGGAAGCTTGGAGTGGAAAAAACAGATGGCACATGGGAGATGAAGTGACATCATTTGTCTCTCTGCCTGATTTCTCTACCCGTCACATAGAATTTCGTAGGTGGGGGAGGAAAAATGTCCAAATGTGATTCTTCTCCATCTCCACGTGTTTCTCCTTGCCCTCAGATATCTCATGAAACTCCAGCCTCTCTCACAAGCTATTGGTAAAGAAGGCTTCCCTCATTGCCAAGGATTTTGAGAGACTGGCTTGGAGAAGTGTTTCTTTCTTTGGGGCAAAAAGGTTGACACATAGGAATGCAGAGATAAGAGACATTAAAAACAAGGGCAGTAAGCAATTTGGTTGTAATAAGGCTTGGGCAAAGAGATGGAAGGAGGCTTTACAATTTGTGTGTTTCAAGGGAAGTTGCTAATGGGCTGTGTGATCTTCTTGCCAGGCCTGTGGTGAGTTGACATGTTTCAGCCATGAGGAAAGGGCATTGGCATCACCCGTTGCAGCTGGCTGGTCAGCTGCCTGGAACAAGTTCATGGCTTTTGGCCAGTTTCCACTGAACTAGTAAAGCCTCCTTTAAAAAAATCCCCGCACCTGGCACTGTTCAGAAAAATAGTTGTTAGACTTACTGGAGAAGAAAAAGGCCAGTGAACACAGGCATTAAAAGCCCTAAAAGTTAGATTTTGGTATATTACACCTTTTAAAAAAATTAGCAGCATGTGTTTTTTAAAAGAGAGGATTTGTGGGTGGGGAAGGGAAAGGGAGAAGCTGGTGACTCTGGAAGCAGGCAGCCTCCAGGTCTCTGCTGGATCTAAAATTCTTGCCAAGATGAGCAGGACTTGTCTTTGTACAGACAACCAGTACAGGGCTCATCTTTGCAGGGTGGGAAGAGTATCATTTATGCAAGGATCATCATTTTACGAAGTGGCTGTCACACTGTGGCTGTGACTGCAGATGTGCCAGGAGCCATGTGAAGTTCAAAGCCCCTTTTCCAGCTCCAGACCTGGATGCCTACAGAGAGAAAACCTGCTGAGCAGGCCACTCCACAGTGAGCCACGAGTGTATTATGCTGGCAGGGCAGTAGCAGGAGGCAGGGCAGGATGTGTAGTGACTCTGCCTTGTGTTGTGACGAACGTGAGCAATCTGGTGTTTGTCACAGGTCTTAAAACTAAAACTGAGCATAAATAAAGAACCCTACTGCAAGTGAGCAGTATTTTTACAGTGGTTTCCAGGAATGAAATCAAACCTAAACTGCAAGGGAAATATTCTCTGCCATAGTCAAAGTTTATGTACAGAACGTTTCAAATAAATGCTCTGTAAAAATTATTTAATTCTACTGTGATTACAAACTTGCACAAACATGCTGTTTCACATTACTCTCTTAAATAAATTTGATGAGTAACAGCTGTGACTACAGAAGTCCCCCAAATTTTATTTTCTCAACAGAAAAGGATTGAAGAAATCCTCAAATTATTGTAAATGAAGATTTTGTTGATATTTTAAGTTAAGACATCCTCCACAACAACCCAGCAATAATAATAGCATGGACACGCTCCTTCTTGGAGAGGCTGCAATGAACTGCCTTTAGTCCAGACAAATAGTCTTTTCAGTTCCTGGAGCACTCTGTGAGTATTAGCTGCTTTGTGCTGAGCAAGTACTAAAATCTAACCAAGTAATAAGTGGTGCTGCTCAGTGACAGGCTGTTTGACCCAGAAGCAGGCTGCCGAGGCTGCGTGGTGAGCCATTCCCTTTCACCGTGCAGACTGGGTGCAGACAGTCATCCCCTCCCACACACACGGGTACTGCATATGTTTTCTGCTGGGAGTGTTTGTTTACCACTCATGACTGGGTTGGTTTAGGCACCGTGTGGTGGTCTGTGGGACAGCTCAGCGTCTGCACGCTGTAGACAGGGGCTGTCTTTCCCACCCATTCCTCCTGCACGCAGAAAGTGTTCCCAGCTGGTGGAGCAGGGATGTGCTCTGCCACCTGAGCTCTGTGCTGGTGAATCCGTGGCTTGGGTGCCCCCCAAAGATGCCGAATCTCACTTCTCCTCACAGTGTGCTGCAAAATCACACCTGCATTAGAGGACAGACATCCCTGTCCCCAGCTCTGCCATGAACTGCTGTTGCTGTCAGCACTGGCTGGCTTTCTGCATGTGTGACTGCAACCTACTTCTCTTCAGCCCTTGATGTCAGCAATGGCTGCAGGCAACTCTCCTATACAGCTCTTCTGCTAATGAGCTGGTCTGCTAATTAAATAGAAAGGCATATTTGGCAGTGCCTTTGATATTTACTCTCAGTATGGCCCTTTTGACTTGTTTAGGATTTCAGGGTGGTCTTGAGGGAAAAGATATGGTAAGCAATTGCTGAGTTTGTATGATGTTTTATCAACATTGAAATAAAGTTTGTGAAATACTGTTTTGTTCCTTCTAAGCCAGATAATGCAATATAATTTAAAAAAATAACAAGGGGAAAAAAAAAGAAAAAGTAAAGCTTAATCCAGACCACACTTACAATTCAGAAGAAATAAAAAAAGAAGCAGTATGGAAAGGACCTTTTCTAATGTTTTTGTGTATGCCACATGTGCTCAGCAACATCCATGATGAATGACAGTCAGAAGTTAAATAGCATTTATTACACACTTTTGACCACCTTACATGTACTTCCTAATTCTTTTTCTCGGTTACTTTTGACCATTTCAGCCTTTTTGAACAGCTTTAGGCATATGGCATTTTTTTACAAGGAGAAAAAACACCAAACAAACAGCCCAGTTTGGGCTAGGAAGGGTGACTTTTTACCTGGCAAATGAAGAGTGTCCCACGTCGATGTACATTTGCCAAGGGTAAAACACATTTTTTTGCTGAGGCAGGAAATAGGTTTAAAGCTGAGATTCTCTGATCTGGTAGGGTGAGAGGCAGATGGCTGGACTCCCAGGTGATTTGTATCTGCTCACTCACTGCTCCCTATCAGGCATCAGTGCTCTGCAGTATCCATACCTCCAAGGAAAAACATGCTGTTTGCCTCCTAGCCATGTGACTTACAGAAGTACCAGAAGTGTAGCATTAATGTACCTAAAAGAACCCCCAGAATGGGTCATTTTGAGGTTTAGAATTTTTAATTAGTTACAGATTTTTCCTTTCTTTCCCTCTTTGTCCACCTCTGTAAACAGAGGCGACGTAGCTAAAGCAGTAAATTTGTATATTCACAAAAATATGTAGAAAATGGCACAAAGCCATAAGACCGTTTAAATTTCTGAAATGCTACAAGTATTTAGTAATGCTTCTGTTCTTGGCTCATTCTTGCTTGTTGCTAAAGATGGGATAGCAGGGTAGGTGAATTGGTCATAGTGGCCAGTATCCCCATTCCAGTGTTCTGATGGTATATAGAGATTTAGACATGTGTATTTGTCTCCTGTTCAGCTAAAGATTTACTGGTTGAGTTCTATACACAGATTGAATGAAAAAAATACTATATTACTACTCTGGCTCTTTGCTGGAAACGGAGTAAAGGGAAGTTTGAGCTCACCATTAGGTACCTCAGTAACACAGTGATTTCCATGGACATTCCATATGCCACAATGACTCTGGCTTCCCACAGTTACCTTTCATGATGCTAACTTCAAGACTAAGAATTAAAGGGCTGCCCGTCATGCACTATCTTAGAGTAGATCCATTTGTAACCTTTCTTCAGTCCTGGTAAGTGTTGCTGAGTGTGTGACAACCATCAAAGTCAATGGTGCTTTTGCAGAGATTGGATGGAAGCAAGTGCTGCTTACCCCTTTGTGTTTTCCCTGTCAGAAAATTTCAAATTTGGAAATTGGTATTAGGAATAAATTGCATTGAGGTTATGAAAATCTGAAGACATTGAAGTTTGTGAAAGGTGTTGAAGGATGTGTGTATGTTACATAGGGCGAGCTTTCTATTTCTTGGTAATTCATTAATATTCAGTGTGCATGAGGACTTATCTAGACTTTGTAAAGTAAAATGGAAATGTGGCTAAATAACTTTTCTTTGTACAACTATGCTGAAGAGGAATGCGAGTAAATGATCTGAGACCTATCCTTTACCTGTACATGGGAAAACTGGGCACACAGGGAAGGCTCTGTGCCTTGTTATTTTCATTCTGATCCATTCAGTGATCGTGGCATGATGCTGACCACTAAAAATATTGTCCAGTTTTTTTCAAAACACAGAGAAATATTTTTTTCTACTTAGGGATGTGAAGACGATCACTAATAATTGCTTGCTCTGTATTCTTAATGGAAATACTAGGGAGCTGTAGGTTTTATTATTTTGCTTAATAGTAAAGGTTAGTGCTGAAGGGAATGTCTTCCTGGAATATATTTGATATTTTTCTCTCCATTACAAATAAAGAGTTTTATTTTCTCCAGGGGCTTGCTCTTATGGTTTAGCTTCATTTGCATTCGTGGAGGCTTAAGGAAGGTGTCATGACTTTCAGAACTGCTGAATATTCAAGAAGTCCTGATGGCACTGTGAGGTGCAGGATGCTTTCGAAGGGCAGGGCAGGGCCACAGACCTGTACTCTTTTTTTTTTTTTTACAAGAATAGGCAGCAACTGTATTTTCTTTAAATGGATCCTGCAACTTTTGATGCAAAAGCCCCACGAACTGCTGGCATCAGGTAGAATCAACCCCTGTGGAGCTGCCACCCCAACCCATCTGCCCGGGCCAGAACAAGCCCACTTCTGTCTGCAAGGAGTGGTGCTTGGAGAACTCATTTCTATCAGTGGTTTGAATTCCTTAACCTGGGTCTCTGAGGAGTGGTGATAAAACACGTCACAAAGTCTTTTATAACATTCATAGGAGTGTTGTTTTTCTGGAGTCTCTGGAAATGTGAAGAGACATGGTGTTACCAAGCTTTCCTGATCAGATACTCAAATGATGAAAGAGGGAAGCTGGGAACATGTTCCTGAGGGACCAAAGAGTTCCTTTATTGCTGAAAAATTCATCTAATATCTGGTTTCAGAAGCCAGACCATTGAAGAAAATACCCAATGGTATATAGCCTTGTGATAAAAAATTACGGGGTTTAGCAACACTGGCACACAGGAAAACTTTTCTTTAAAGATATAAATATACATTGCATTAGCTGGCAAGTAATCTTGTAGTGATTCTTAGGTGATCTTTAAAAAAGTGTGTGTCTTTGTCAACTGCTTCTTAAAGCAAAAGACTTGGTGAATAAAGAAATAAAGACTTTATAAACTTTGATGTTACTGTTCACTTATTGTCAGGTATTTCAGTGTAAAAAAGGAGACATTCCCTCTGAACAGACAGTGTGTGAAACTAATAGTGTGCCTTCAGACTCCAGGCCTGGTTTTTTGCAAATCAATCATTGAATTTAAGTCATGTTTTAAACAGCTTTATTCATATACTTGGAGACTGGAAAACAAGGTCAGTGTAGAGTCCATCCTGTAGCTAGTTATTAAAGCAGATAGTTGAAAAATGCAAGCAGACATCTGCATCTGCTTTGCATATTTGAATGAAAAATAAACAAGAAAAAGTATCTTAAGTTCTGGGGGTCTTATAGTGAGTCTGTAGTTCTGAGAAGAAACTCTTAGAATAACTTTAAAAATTCAGGAGTGCTAGGGCAGCACTGGAGGGAAACTGGAAACACCATGTTCTCATGAAATTATTTTTTGCCACTCATACAGGATATGAAACTAGCAACACTGCAGTTAGATTCTTGAAATTTTTACAAGAAATTTGTCATTAGCAGTTAGAGTATCACTGAGAGAAAAGAAGTATCATCTGCAGGTTACCGTTTAAAAAAATAAAATTAGTTTTCAGAACTTGTATCTTATAATCAATCCTGTTGTGTTTAAAAGTAGAAACCAAAGCTACTGAATAAGGACTGACTGCTGGGGGAAAAAAGAAAAAGCAAACAGACTGAGGGTCTTTCCACAGTCACCAGCACATGTAGCAATTACACACTAAAACAAACTGCTAAAGAACTGGGAATTGATATAGTAAATTTGTGTGGTGAATGAATTTGCAGGTGCCCACAGCAGCAAGGTGCTCCTGTGGAGCAAGCTGACAAGAAGCAGTATTTTTGCCCCACTACATGTAGGCTTTGGAGTGCAGAAATAGGAGGAGCAGCATCACAGCTCAGTGTGCAGAGGTTTACCAGTAGTCACTTGGTGATTTTGTGCAGAACCTTTATGGCTCTGTCAGCACAAGGCTCTGCCAGAGTAAAAAAACTGCAGAGTCTTGTAATACACTCACTCCCTTGTTTGATGTAGGCACGGTTGTTTAACCTTAAATATGAAGATTACACAAAGCCGTGCTTGTTGGTCCTATGGAATATTTCAGGAAATTAACTCATTGACTCGAGTATTTCTGTAGAGAAGTTGAAGAGGAGTATAAAAACTGTAAACATAGGTATTTCCTGGTAATGTTCAGAAATTAATCAGATAGATTTATGGATGTTAGGGATTTTAAGATTTTGCTCATGTTTTCAACAACAAGATATATCTCCAGGTAAAGTAGATACATTAATATGATGCTAAATTATGCTTCTGTTCCTTAGAAGAAGACCAAATATTTTCTAATTACTTATCATTGAAAAAAACTTACCTCTTCAGTTCGTGTAGAAACCATTTTTGCAGCCAACCACTGCAGCATTTGAACACTTTTGAAATAAAGTCAGTTAGCGGGAATTAATTTCCTACTGGAATTCATGGTGGTTAGAAGGTATTTTTCAACCAGTCTCACACAGCTAATTTTCAGTATTCTGAAGCTCATTCCTTAGAGAAGTAACAATACTGAAATTTTCAAGGTTTGGAAGGAGCAGGGGAAGCTGCAGACCTGAACTGCAGACTCTTCGGAAGAAAGTTAGCACTGCCCATAATAGCTTGCAAGATTCCCGAAAACCCGAGGGAATCTGGCACGTGGCATGAGGACCCCTCAGAGCAGCCCTTGGTTATGAAAGCTTGGCTCGGGGATGTGCTGGGAAGAGGTGTGTGAAAACAGTGTCACAGCTTGGGGCCGGCCGTACTATTCCTGGAAATTGGTAGGGCACAAAGAGGCATTGTTCACAGCCTCTCTCACTTCTGTATTTCACATACAGTGGTGTTTTGGGAAGCAGTAGTTAAGGACACAACCTGGCAGCTCTGTGCCAACATCAGACAGTTCTTCTGCAAACAATCTCATTGCGGCTTAGCTGCAGAGAGCTATGTCCAGTTTACCCTCAGTGCCCAGATGACAACTCTGAAATGGTCTGAACCAAAAAACCTCTTATGAGCTGGACAAAAAGGGTGCTGTTGATGATTTGTAGTTCAAAAGGAGAAACAGTTCTTCATTGTGAAACAAGAAGGGATAAGGAAATATTTCTTAGAATTGTTTTCTTTTTCAACTCTCTTTAACTTTAGAACACATTTTTAGCTTCTGTTACTCTTCGCACATAAGTCATACTGAACTGCCAGACTGAAATTGGAAATTAATTACAGCAGACTTCAGCATTTCTGCATGTCTTATGGAGTACAACACCTGCACTCCACAGCACTAAATTCTCTGCTGATAGGTCTGGAGCCGTCTTCTATCAGGGTAAATAGAGACTCCAGACATGACTGGCTGGAAGTGGTAGAAAGATTTACCCCACACCAGGCAGTTGTTTGTATTGGCTGTATCTTTATCAGAGAATGGCACAAGTTGTTTGAGAGAAGGAACATTTATTTATTCAGTGACGTCTTGTAGTTTACAGTAAAAAACAATCACAAAGATTTTGTCTGAAAGGAGTGAGAGAAACAACCAACTTGTGTGTCCAGGTGTCACACAGATAGCTGGAAAGGAATAAGTGGTACTTGCAAACTTCTGCTGTCAGGGTTCAGGTGGGAAGCGGGTTTGTGTGTGAAGAAACAGTTCATTGTGTGTCAGAGTTCTGTGCTCTTACCTCCTCAGCTAAATTTTTACAAATAACAGGAAGTGAGGAGGTGAAATATCCTATGCTTTTACTTGAAATGCCTTTGCTGCTTTCTTTATTTCCTGTAGTAATGCACAGGATATCCAGCTGATTAGTCACAGCAGGCTGTGATCTTCACATCCACAGGAACCTTCTAGGATGTAATCTCTTCCTGAATCTGCAGAATAACTTTTACAATTTACAAAAAACACATATGCAGGTTTTGGAGAAACAGTATAGATTGTCAGGGGATAAGGATCTCATTGGTTCGGATGGAGTCTCACCATTATTTTGTCAAACAGACTTTTTCAGGTCTCTTATCTTTCCCGGTCTCTTATTTTCCCTGTATCTTATTTTCTTATATCTCCACTTCTGTGTGTCACCATGTGCTTATTCTACAGGACATAGATAGGTAAGACTCGTTATGTACAGCTAGGTTTTAATTAAAGTGCCTTGACCCCTGCATGAATGATCTTATTCTGAAGGAGTCTTACCACAGCGTAACTCTGCATGCTTTGGAAGATTAGTATGTTTTAAGAATTATCTTTGAATTTACATATTACTTCAATTGTCTTGAATTTTCTCAGTATCTCAGTACAAGGTCCTAATATTTACTGCAGTTCAACCAAATCCTTTCTTCCTCTAAAAGGTTCAAATTTCAAGCCTTCTCCTTCCCCCACTGTAATTGCAAATTTCTCTCTGTGTCTTGATTGCAATGGTGGTGCCTTCTTCTCCTTCTCTTTTTTGCTTAATTTCTGACTCTTTACCTCTTGATTATTTGCCCTAGTCTTCTAGTATGTGATAATATCTTAGGAGGTCTGATCTTCAGGCTCTTTGAGAACCTGAAGAATGAGTCCTTGAGGAAAACATGAGCCCCTGAGTTTAGGAGACACCTGAGAAGAATATAATTTATTTGCTGATCCCTACATTATATTAATAGACATACTTTCTTTGAAAATAATAAGCCTTTGAAAATAATAGCATGAAGCATTATTTATGCAAATGTGAATAAGATGTCGATGAGGTTCAGGATTTCAGCTGGAGTTCCAGTTGCAGCTTGTTGTTAATTTTTCCTGACACCAGCAATTACCGTTAAACGAAAAATTTATTGTTACATTGAAGGAAAAGACTTGTGTTCAATTTTTCTGTATAATTGAAAATAGTTTGATAATTTACCTGCTAATACTAAACTATCACTGGCAAAACTGTTTTGGTAGTTAAATAGTTTTTAATGATGGCTATTCTTGCAGCAACATAAAATGTTAGCTGTGGCATGTGCTTGGAAGTGAGTGTCAGAGGAACCAGTCATCTGTAGCTCTGACTACATCATTAGCTGCAAAGCTTGCATCTTTTTCAGCTTTTGTTCAGATGATGAACTTTATGTACAAAATAGGCAGAAATATCCACCAGCATATCCTCATCTGAAAAGAATGGGTGCTTTGCTGCTCCTCATCTTAACGAAAAAGGGGTGAGCGTGAGCCTCACAGCAAGACACCAGTACTTGTTCTTGTGAGGTCAGTGGAAAAACTCTCACTAACTGTGATTTTGTTCCAGGTTCTTGGCAGACTGTTCTGAACGTGTGGATTTATCTGGGAGTGAAACAGCAGGGGTGCCCCTCATTACTCCCTGTCTGTGCTCTCAGACCTCTGAACTGGCAGCAGACAGAACTGCCTCTGATACAGATCATCTCTTCTTCCTCACATCTGGATCAAGGCTGCCTTCTCCCCTGCTCTGAAAGCTGGAATTCAGAAGTACCAGTGCACACATCAGTTGTGTCTGTCAAAGAGCAGTATATAATATTTCCTGGTTTGGAAAGCCTGTAGAAGTTTAAGCATTTTGATATTAACTGGTATGTATATAGCTTGCAGTTTCTTCTGTTGATTTTAATCATGGGCAAAGGTGAAAGCAGAGATGGAGGTAACCCTTCAATTGAAAACAAATTCTCAAAAAGGAAAGAGAAATGGAGGATGAGAAACACTGGTCTTATGACCTTTGATGTCCCAGGTTCAGCTTGCAAGTGGATCCCAGAAACAGCCCAGCTGGAATCCCTAGTGACAGGGGTTGTTTCAGTACATTAACAAGGAGTGTATCCAAGATACTGTTGCTCAGGTCTGGCCAGAAAAAAATAACAAGCACACCCTCTCCTACTCTTAAGTTGCGCCAGTAGCAGCTGGCACTCTTTCAAACCTGTCACCACCTTCATTGCCTTCAAAATAACTTTTTACTAAAAGGTGAAGGCATATGTTTTTCCCCTTATTTCATCTGCACAATTTTTTATAATCTTCAAATGAATAAAAGTGCCACATAGGCTCAAACAGGTCTCTAGTCACTGTGCTGGGATCTATGGAAACTCAGATTTATCAGCTTGTTTTAACATGTTGATTATTCGTCACAAGTTGATTCAACAAATGTGAGAGCAGAAAGTCTTGAGAAGGGAGCCTTTTAACTGGACAACTGAGCTTTTTAAGAAGCAAAGAATGAAGTACAAATCCTGTCAGAAAAAAAAGTGAAATTAAGGTATTCTGAAAGTTCTTTGATGAAATATGACCTTCATAAGTTTGACTCTTGAAAAAAAAGTACTCTTTATACTTGAACTTATATATTCTCCTTAGCCATTTTAAAATTAGGCTTTTAAATTCATTAGGTAAAGAGTGAAAAAAAAAAGCAAGTAACTTGGAGTGCGAGGGCAATGGACAATATACATTAAATATATTATTTATTATTTCAGGGGTAAGGGTCACAGCTGGTTTAGCAAAACACCATGTTGTTAAGCACAGCAAAGACTAAAAATATGTTTCTAATGGGAACCATGGCGTTTAGCTGCCCATTGAATTCTAGTAAAAAGCATATAACTTATTTCATTCTCACAGCAAAGGAAGTCAGGAATTATACCACTGAAGCCAATACCATTGTTTATTATGAATCAACCTGGTGGCAGTTAGGAAAGAATCTCTTACTTCAGTGAGAAAAGCCTAATGTGGAATTTTGCTGCAGAGGAGAATTTAAACAAAGAGGGTTCCTACACAGTTTTCACTACTGCTAGCATGGTATCCTTTGCTGGGACTAGTGGGCTGCTCAGTTTTTTTGGTAAACTGAAGCTTGAAGTCCTTTGTTTTGTTCTGCTGAAAGGACCACCATGTCAGTGAGCAAAGGTCAGTGAGGGCTGAGGCTGTCCTCAGTCTCTGGGCTACCAAAAGCACTTTCTGCATTCTGGCAGAGTAGGGTTTGTTGCACATTTTTGAATGCTTTATTTGAGACTGCAGGGGTTTTATGAAACCTGGAAGAGTGAAATAACCCACTGAAATAAGACAGCACTAATTTTGTAATGGGGGGTTGCAAAAAGCAAAAAAACCCGCTAACCAACCAAAAAAATTCCCCACAAAACTATGAACAAGGGTGTGATACATCTACACAGAAGAATTCCCATGTGGATAATTCAATCTTCTTTATGGTTTACAGAATTTACAGCTTTTCCTGTCCTAGATATCCTGCCACATGTAAGATAGCAGCAAGTGTGCTAGAATTACTTGTGTTTGAACTTGAAATGACAATAATTTGTTAAGTACTGGACAACAAAAGTTATGTGGGTGGACTATCATCTTCAGTATATAATAATTAACCCTTTCCTGTGGCCTGTCTCCTTTTGGCAGTTACTTCAACTATATTTTTAGTATATATAGTTGTATAATATATGTGTTGCATGATTTGTGTGATCCTACTATATATGATCATACAAATGCCTTATTCAGACCATCATGGCTTTCAAATGAAATCTCTCTACAATTGTTCTTTTTCTTCTCAAAATGGGCACATTGTTTTTGTAAGACTGATAGACAGAAGGACTGCATTGTCCAGTTTCACTTCCAACAAGTTCATGATTTTTAAACTCAGCTAATTTCAGTTAATTAGTAGTTTACTTCACCAAGGCCAGCATGTAATTCAAACTTTTCTTCACTGCTGGGTTTTTTCTCACTACAGCCTCCACCTGCACCTGCCCCCACCTCCAGATCTCTGCAAATGTTCACAGGGATGTTCAGCCTTCAGTCCATATGGCACAAAAGCAATTGTTGACCTTCAAGCACTTTGTCATATTTTAGAGAGCTCTGTAAAGAGCTGAAAGAGCTGTAAAGAGGGAACTAAATTTTTATGTTACTGTCAGTATGGCATATTTCAATTCCTGTAGTTTACACTCAAAACTTAGACACTGACTCAACTTTGCTAGTAGAAATATATTTGCAAAGTGGTTTCTGGCCTCAATTTAGAGACAGAGTACTAAACTGTAGCCCAAGGGCTAAGAGATGAAAATTAAGCAGGGAAAATGTGGAATTGTGCCAGCTAGGAAAAGGGAGGATTCCCAAGGCACAATAATATCATCATACTCTTGCCTGGCATCCTATATTTGATTATCTTGAAGTACATTACAGGAATTAATGGAAGCTCATAACTTCCTTATGAAGCAGGTACTACATTGCAGCACTGATTTGCAAATATATAAATAGAGGTCTTGTGCAATTCTGGAATTCTCAGCAAAGCTGTAAAAATTCTTAAGTGAGATTGGGAAGGGGGAGCCAAAGATAAGCTTGTGTACTGGTGGACTGGTGGCTACCAGTGAATCTCCCTTATATTGCTCAGCCTTAACTCTGGCACATTTGTCTGGCATCCTTCTCCTGGGTGAAAATTGGCTTTGAATGTTAAGATGAGAATGAACCCAACCACTCCCCAAAAAATCAAACCAAATCAAACAAACAAAAAACCCCAGACAAACAACAACAACAACAGAAAAGCACAAAAATATTTGAAACTTTTGAGACTTGGTGTTTCATTTTGTACTAGATTTCCACTTTGAAGGGCCACTCCAGTTCTGTTCTGCTTTTTTCTTCTGATACTTTATTTTTTTCTACTTCTTGTTCCTCAGGGGCAATTCTAATTAGTCAGCAGTGGCTTACCTGTCTGCTAACACAGGGTTTGACTCAGCAATCTTAAAGGAATTTCACCTATCAGTTATTTGGCTATGATTTATTCTTTGGGGAGAAAAAAATGGAAACTGGTAAAAAGTAGTGTGCAAGACCACCAATTCGTGCCAGCTTTGCATATCCTATTAGTCCTGTTGGGGAGCAATGGTAAGGGGAAAACACTTCACATAGCGTACCATCATGAAAATCAAGCTTGGGTTACACTGTGAATAAATGCATGATCCTTGCATGCCAAAATACATACTGTCTAATTGACATGAAAACAGCTTCTGCCTTGGTATTTAGGGCATAACACAGCTTCTAGTGCAGGCTGAGTTTCCAGAATAGAGCACATTCTTTTCTACCATGCATGTTAATGCATTGTCCTTCTTCCTTCTCCTAATAGCCCGTGAGATTTGAACTTGGAGTCAGCAAAGTAGGGGCTTTGTAAAGCACAAAAGAACACCAGGTTTTTATCACTTCATGCCTGTAAAAAGAGCTGTTCAACCATTCAGTTGCTGCCCCTATTGTGCAGCTGTTATTCTGCTGCTGAGAACATCTTGCTGTCGACTCTGAAGTAGTACCTGCAGGAAACATTGACACATTGAGCTTTTCAGGAGAAGCTGGGCTTGGGGATCTGCCAGATCCCTGTGTGGGGAGCTGAGGTATTTTCTCTGCCTCTACCTTTCCCATTACAATACATGTAAATACAAATACATGTAACAAATTTTTGTTTACTCATCAGCACCTGTTCTGCAATTTTTGCTTTACGACTCTTTTCCCAACACGATGAAGGTCCGTGTTCCTTGTCTTCCAAAACCACCTCTTCAAAGCTAGCAGTGAGGCTGTGATGGGCAATGTGCTGTCTGGATCACTGTCAGGGTGTGTGGGCCTCTTACACAATGACTCTTTCTTTGCTGAGCTGATGGCCAGTGTCTGGTCAGCCTCATCTATTTAAAGTCAGCCAAGCTGGGATGCAAGTGCTAGTGGAGGGGGTGCTTTGTTTGCTTATGAGTTACAGGAAATTCAACTGTTTCAAATTAAGCACAAACAACTGTGTCAGGGCAGGGTCAAGAAAGTGTCTGAAATCCACAAGAGAGGGGTCAGAGATAAGCTTAGCATCATTCATCCTTCATCCCTAAATTTGTCTCTGTGCCACTAAGAGTACAATTCCCACCGTAGTTCAGAGCTAAAATTCTTCTTAGTAATTAATGCAAAAGGCTGTATTTTTAGCCTGACATCCTAAAGAAACAAGGCTTGTGTGATCACATTGTCTGTGTATAGATGGTTGTCAGCTCCCAGTAACTTGTGAATTTTTGGCTTCACTTAGCTCAGCCTGCAAGATAGTAATTTTCCAAGGCCACTCCCAAAATCAAGCAAGCAGGTGAAAGAGTGGTTTCAGAGCGGCAAAGGGCATGTGCCTAACTGGCATTTTAAAGACACCAGCATCAGGACACAAATTCTTAACAGCCAGACTTCAGTGTTCCCAGTGCTTGTTTTAACAGTAATGTTTCCATATAAATAAACAGAACGTTCCTACTCTGGGGTTGTGTGAGGCTGAATTTGGTACGTTGCATTTCACGCTGCCCAACACATCCTATAACATAAACTCACAGCCTAGCTAGTGCAGAATATTAATTTCATAAGGTCTGACTTACTGGCTACAGTCCCATTGACTCTATTAAATTAAATGGCAGTTTTGTCTGCCTATGTTTTTCAGGACCCAGACCCACAGTTTGGGCATTTTTAACAGTTTGAAGGTGTAAGGGTGCACAGCTCCTGATCTTTGCCATGTGGGATACTAGCTTGTGTGCCTTGTGTTGGAGATGCAGCCCCATTAGAATATGACACAATTTTTAAAAAATGCATGGAAATTAATGAATGGCTGAATGCAAGCAAGCAATAAGTTTGATAACAGTATGGCTGGCTGTTAAGTGACATACCACTATCAAAGGACTTAAATGTTCTTGATTAAATATCTGTGTTTTATTGGTTGGTTTGGGTTTTTGGAGGGGTCAAAGGAGTTATTTGTTTTTTGAGAACAAGAGTTTTGAATTTTCTGTATTACTGACTGGATCTTTTAATTCTTTCTACAGACACTTTCAATAGACAGCTAAACTGAACTCTCATTTTTAAAATTAACCTAATATTTTTTCCCTCTGTAGTGGTGTAGAAAATATTTTAAACCCTTGAAAGTACAATTTAGGGCTGTAAAATGGAGCAT